>NC_082346.1:46387970-47012970 GCF_027477595.1 Haemorhous mexicanus
GTAAGCTCAAGTTGCTTGGGATTTGCTTCACAAAATAGTATGTTTTAAAAGAGAATATAAAATAATTGGGTTTTAGGGAAGATAAGCATAATGATGTGTACAGTTTCCATGTTGAAAATTATCTGATGGCTTCACAGATATCTCTGTTATGTAGAATATATTATAAATATATAAATAAGCTCAATTTGATTCTAGCATATTTGAGGTAAAGCTAAGCTTTCTTGACTCACATAATTAGAAATCTAATCTGGAAAATCTTGCAACAGTTTGCTGTGATGCACTTTTAAAGTCATCAGTATAACACCTTAAAAGACATTTTTCTTTTAATATACACTGCCTTAATAGTGCTTTTTATCAATTTCCTTTTGTCAACCTGCTTCACACAAATTACTCTTGATCACATCATCTTCATTGAATGTCAAATTAATTAACATATTTGTAATCATTATTTGCATTTATACTGATGGATTCTGAAGATTTTTATATCAGTGTGCATGCAAAATCTAGTTTCATACCTGAAAAAAAAAATTCAGCTTAGTTTAACTTCAGACAACACATATTGTGCAGAGATTTTAAAAGAATTCCTACCAAATTATCCATTCAGTTTGACTTCTTGTATGTCCATTTATTTTTTGGTCCTTTTTTTATTTGGTTCTTTAATGCACTGCAATGCCTTAACCTTTGCCCAAAACAAAAAATCAAAAGTTGAGATACACTTTTCGTAGGTTCTTTTTTTCACAGCAGCTTCCATCCTCTGTGATGGAAGACTGCTGTGTGAGGTTTCTTTCAGCTGTATTGTCAGATTTCTAGATTCTGGCCTCAACTTTCTACCTGATTATTGTCCTAGGCAGAAAAGCAGACTTTGCTAGCTTGAAATGGTAGAGCCAAACTTTGTATGCGAGTTGTTCCTTATCTGATGAGTGATCAGACATCTCTGACCAAGATAGACAAGAGATCCTACAAATTTAGGGGGTCCATTCCACGCTTTAGTGTAATAGAGTTTTTTAGAAGCTGCATTCTACTTTTAAATTTTTAACAGTCCTTTTGCTGCTTCAACTCCTTTTTCAACTAGCAAAATGAACCATAAACTCAGAAATCTCTAAACATAATCAAGCCCACTTATTTCACTGTCATGACTTTCCTTTCCATCCTCCTTCATACCTCCAAAAGTTAATTTGTACTGAGAAGAACCACCTGTTTTATAGCTAGAACACTAAACAGATTCGAAGAAGCATTTTCATTAGCACTTTAGTAACCAAACAGAATTCAGAATTAGAGAAGTCTCATGAGTTTAAAGTTGGAAAACAGCTAGCCATATATTAAAACTGAATCTAAGCTCAGGAGTGAATTTGAAAGTGTAACTGCTGACAGTGACTGAGAACTAAGTGCTCTGCAGTTGTCAGCAAAAAATGTTTAATGACCTTTTAAAAGTTTGAAGAGTGTTTTTTAAAAAATTTTTGTCAGGTTAAAGAGCCATAGTTAATTCAGAAGAGTGAATACACATTTTATATTTCAATCTAGATGTTTAAATATGGTTTTAGCTGTTTTGATTAATTTTATAGAGAAACATGGGGATTTTAAGGTTGGCCTACTTTAACCTTCTGTAAGAAAATACACCCTTAAATTGCCTCTTACTCCACATTGAATTTAACACAATCCTGGAAAGGAACTAAGAAGTAGATGTCCACATTACAGATGTTCAGAGTCCTATAGGATAGTCCCAAACTGATTGTCTGAGAGAAATTTGAGCTGTATTTACATTCATGTCAGAAATCAGCAATTATTCTGACAGGTGTTTTGAACCACTTCAGTGTAACCTCAGAAACCCTTAGAGGCTGACTACCACCAAAAGGTGGAAATTATGTATATTAAGTTTTATGTCATTATGTACAAGATCAGAAATTTTGTTTTTCTTTTGTTCTCCAGCAATTTCTCTTTTTATCAATAGCTGACAGTATATAAGCAATGCTTTTGTTTGGTATCAAGAACTGGTTTATATATTACTACCTTCCTCAATTTTGTGTTACAATAGCTATTATTAAAAAAGCTATGCAATTAGACACTGATTACTTTTAACAGGCTTGCATACTTCATTTTTTGTTGTACTCTTTCTACTTTTAGTAATTTTGAACAGTTTGTTCAATTATTTTACTATTTCCTGCATTTCTGTGCAGACTTAACATATCACAGATTATTATAAAAACAGCAATATACTTTGAGACACTGTAAGTCTGTGAGACATATCTGAAATGAAAGGGCCCAATCAATTTCTTTATTCCTGCTACTGTAAAAAGAGGTGAAAGAAAATGTGTTATTTGGACTGGTTTGGAGGTCATATCAACCAGATACATATCTGCTAGGTATGTCTCTGCAATTTCAGGCTTTTGATACTGCCTAACTTTTTTTCCCCAGCAACCTTCACTTTAAGGCAGAGGTGAATGAGTGAAGTGGAAAATTTGGCAAAATTTCCCCTGTCACCATGGTTTTGACATGGATGAACTGTGTTCTTCTTCAGACCCCCAGACCTCAAGAGTGCATGATCTCCAGCTCTGCTCAATGCTTTGTCATCCTCCTGCACCTCTACAGAGTCTGTAAGAATATGGAAAGACAAAAATACTTGAGGTGGATTTCCCTAAATTTTGCCCCCCCCCCTTTTTTTTTTTTTCCAAAAGGAGCATAGCAAAAAAACCACCCAGAGCAGTTAAAATTCCTAGATATGCTTTGTTAGACTTAGAACAAGTCTCCTCCTGAGTCAGAGAAAACAAACTTCTGAGTAAGTCTGGCTCCTAAATATTATATTCAATTTCATTTAAAGACATCCAACCCACTTCTATTAATCTAGTTTTTGACTCAAATGAATGGTAAAACTATTTCAATATTTCCATAGGAATGCACAACACTTTTTATCTACTATTTAGGCTTCTACCTCTATTAGGGAACACTGACAGGGTTTTGTCAGAGGAAGTTAATTTCACTCTTTAATGCTTCCATTAACTTTCTATTTATTTACAGTTCATACTCTACAGACAACTAGAAATACAAAATCAAGCCTTAGAGCTGATCAAAACTAGTCTAAACAGCTTGCTAAAAGTTCTGTGAGTTAAGAGCTTTTAGTGTATGTGTTTTTAACAGCTGTATGAAAACAAACCCCTTCTCCATTCAGTACAATTAACTATTTTCTCTTACTTTTATGAATCCAGATTTTGGAACAGCTATTGCTATAGGTATGGAGATGCCTTGCCAAAATAAATGCTAGTTAAAGGCTTGTGATTCAATTGATAGATGTGCTGTGTCCCATAAGAAATTCCTTGGGGTTCTGATGCCTTTAGGTTCATCTGTGTCCATAGCAACAGGCTGATGTCACTGGACACTGACACACAATACTACAGCAAGCTGCCCATACACACCTAACTTTTGCTCCTGAAAGGACCAAACCATTGATATGTTTGTTAGACAGAGCTAAGTGGCAATGAAAGACTCTGAAGAGTTTGTAAATTCAAGACAGATTAACTGAATAGATTATTTTATTCATTATGTCATAGGGAAAAGAAACCAGTGTTATATTGGCAACCTGCTGATTAAGCAAAGAAACATGGCCAGAACATTGTAAGCTATTTACAAAGGCAGTAATTAAAATTAATGAAATGTTGAATGGACATGACAGAGTAAAGCAATCAGAGTGAGATTTCACTTCTTTTGACACTCTTTGGTATAATGGGATTCAAACAAAACCATTCCCACTAGAGTTAAGAACAGTGATTATTTTGAAGTGGATTCAGGTTTTCCTCATGTTTGTTTAATTTCATAATGCTACAGTTTTTGCCTCCTTCGAGTTCTAAGTGAACATAGATGAGATGTCAGCAACATCAATCCATCTGTTTCTGGAAGCAGGAAAAAATGCACTGACTGGATTGACTTTGGAAAAAAAACAAAGTGGTTTTCATTTTCCTCTAATCCTTTATGTAGTTAGTTTTCTAGCACACGCAGAATTGCATGTGGATTATTGCAGAAAAACGCTCTCTAAGAGGTATTTCCATTTCCAGATAGCACCAAGACTTTCAAGGACAAAAGAAATAATAAACTATAGAAAGAAATTTTAAATTGCTTGATAACAAGAAACAAATTCACCTCAACCATCTACAAGTATTATTTGAAATAACATAAATTTTGTCAAATTGCTTACAATGTGCTATTGTCATCATATGACAGATAGAAACGACAATTTAAAAGCAAGTCTGCAATAAGAATCTGGAACTAAGAATAGAGAAATACTTTTGTATTTCATTTTAATTAAAGAAACTGATGTCACTTCATGTTCCAAGTTTGCTGATACATTTTATAGCAGAAAGGGTGAGTGAATTGACAGAATAATTTTTTTCTGTCCAAGCTCTTGCTGGTCTGGTGCTGAGTAGTCACTGAAGTCAGAAGGAGCCAAATATAATCATCATTTTATAAGATCTACTTTTTATCTTCTGTTATGTGCAGCAGAAATTTTCTTTCTTCCTTCTGCATTCCTGAATAGCTGCCACAACAGGATTAGATGCATCTTAGGTTTACATGCCCAATAAATAATCAGCAACTGCTGAGTTGAAGTTACATTGATACATACACAAAGTTTATGTCTCTTCTCCTTGCATTTGATCTTTATAATGGAAGCAGCCTAATATGATACAATTAATCTCATGCAACATGCTCAGCACACAGAAGGTTTTGTTTTAATTTATAAGTAGCTGTAGTCTCTCTGCTATGTGTAGCACTTCACAGCCATAAATTATTTGATAGCAATTATCCCTTAAAATGTAATGAATGCTTGTTTTCAGTGACCTGAATTTAGAGCAATTGCAAAACTGAGAACAAAAGTACTTGAGTAGTTTAGTGCTGTGTGGGTCTTTCCTCATAGGAAAACTACATTTGTGCATTTTGATTAAATAATCTCAAAAATAAATATATATTTCATGTATGAAAGTGGTTTCACTAAAGTATATAAAAACTGCATATTTTTCCTCCCTAGGCTGTTGACAGGCCCTAGTAAAATTTATTAAAATAGACTGGAAGATTAGGATTGATACTGTTATTATTATTAGTAGTGATGTTATTGTTATAAATTGTAGGATTGAATGATGCCAAATAAGACAGCAATGGTGAAAACTGAACCAGGCAATAACTTCTATTTTGAAAACAGGATACCTGGCACCAAAAAAAATTAGTAATTTTGGGAAAAGGAAGTATTTATGTTTCGGATATAATTTGCTTTTCCTAGTTTTTACCCCTTTTGATACATCTCTGAGATGCTACAAAAAACTCTGGATTGCCTGGCTTGAGAAAAAAAAAAAATTCAGAACATGACTTTCACAAATGAATCTAGACAAACTTTTGTAATATTCTTTGTAATTTTGGGCTGACTGGCCATATTTCAGCATTAAAATGTCTCAAAAATCCAATCTAGGACCTGTCCATAGAACATATTGTGGTATCATTTTGTCAGGGAATTAGAATAGTTCAAAGGCTCCTAAGAGTGGAAGAGCTCTAAAATCCTGTTGCATAGACACAGTCAAAAGTCACTGCTAGGACATTAAATACACTACTTGAGCATGTCTAACAACAAAAAAATAGTACCTTAATAACTGGGATGTTTCTATACTTAGTCAAGATAAATATTACTTGAGAAATCTGGGCACAAACCTGAAACAATCATTATCAGATTTGCACACTCCAATCCATATTATGGTCTGCCATTCCAGAAACAATTATGGATCATTAGTTTTGTTAAGGAAAAATTAGTTGGCGCTGTGGATAAATGACATCACCTACACAAATGGCTTTGGGGAACTGGAAAGCATTCTTTTTTCCCATCTCTTTTTAGAGAAAAAACCTGGTCCTCACTGAAATTAATTGTAGTATGCGATTTTCTTCACCGGGGCTAGGATTTCATGCTTGACTTCCTATACTTTGCATTTCCAGTGTTTTCTGCTGCCTTGCAGGTATGCATGCACTTGTCCCATGATTTTTCAATCTTCAATTTGCATATGCTGCTTTAGGTGTACTGTGATAACTCACATCATTCATAGCAACACCTTTAGGGTGTACTTTGGGACAGATTTGGCAGCAAGGTTGATTGTATATATTTATTACTAAGTATTTAGAAAACACGATTTCCCAGCATTAGGTATTCAAGGCACGTTTAACTGCAATGTACCAAGGCAAAGGCCTTTCCTCTAGAGAGAAGCCTTAGACATAATTAGAGGACACTAAGAATGAAAACTGTGGATAAAGCTGTGAATATAGAGAAGGATCTCTGCCCACAAAAATCTTTGATGACAGCAGAGAATAAAGGTAATATGCCGCTTATGCTTCTTGGCAATATTTATTTATTTATTTTTAAAGCATTCAAAACAATGAATAGAATTATTTTTTAAATTAGAATGGATTTTAAAGTGATTGAAATGGATTTTAAATGGGTTTTAAAGTGGCTGCAAATTATTTTTTGGAGAATGTATTAAAATTCAAATTTAAGTAACACAAAGGAGAAAATTGCATGCCATGACACATCAAATTGTAGCAAACTCTGTTGTACAGAACTTGCAACTTTGTGCCTATCACCACAACTAATTTTTTTTGACCCTTTGAGTGAGAAACTTATACAAGTAATCAAACCAGGTGGAAAGCTCTAAGCAAAGAATATTAAAGTAGAATTTGGAGTCTGAGTATCAGATAAGTGGATATATGGGCGATTCCTCTAATAAAGAATAAAAATATATGTACCGAAAGCAGATTACACCTGGTATCCTGAGCTCAAGAATTGGAACCAAGACTCTAAATCATGCTGCCAATTAGCATCAAAACCCTTTCCCACTTTAGTTTCTCTACTTACAGTATAAAAGAAAACAACTGTGGGGAAAGAGAGGCTGCTCGGACATCACTCCCGGCCCGGAGCCGCGCAGACTCGCGCAGCCTGTGGTGCACACGCTCCCGCCGCCGAGCTGATGCCCACAGCGTGCCCGCGGTACAGCGGTAGCGAGCTGTCCATCTTCTCTCTTTTCCCCTCTTTGCTCCCTTTTCTGTCCCTCCTTCTGTAGGAATACATTGTGCAAACATTGTCAGATATAGTATTGCCCCTTTTGCGCTTTATTTTCGTCTGAGAAATCACTCAAAAATAACTCCCCTTTTACAGCGGGGCAGGACAGCCTCTGAATGTCTTGACAACTCCATTAACAAATTTTAGCTCTTTACAATGCTGCTGTTTAAATCATCAGCTGCAGAGTGAGCAAAATGCTCAAACAAGTGTTCAGGGCTTAACTGTTTCTGTTTCCTTAGGATTGGCTCAGGCCAATCCAGTACATGATACATTGAATAGCCCTCAAATAGAAAGTATGAGTTAAGTTTTTCACATTTCACCATCATTTAACTGCATACAAACTTATCATTATGTTTTTCATCAAGCCTAAAACAGGATATTCAGGATTGCAGTTGCTGGGTCTGGCCTTATGATTGAAGTATAGAATTTCCAGTGATTCCATTACATGATGGAACATATTCTAAATTTTCTCATGAAATACAGAAGGAAAAAAAAAGAAAAACGAGTGAATCCTATATCCCAGATTAAAGGGAGTAAATAAGAACATTACTTGATTTGAACTTTAGTGAGCTGTCAGCAGTGTTCTCTGAAATGAGCCTAAAACAATTGGATAAGTAATGCTGTTGAAGACCACTGGAAGCACAAAACAGAGAGTACTCTATGTCTCAAACAATTACTTTTCTGAAATAATGAACCTCTGATAACACAAACAAATTCTAGATGGCAAATAATTTCCTTTCATGTTAATGATGTTTCAAGAAATCAAATAATGTTACCATAAAACAGTCAGCAACCTTAATCTGCAGGATGCCAGGTGTGAATTATAGGGAAAATTGCAGGGTGTACAATACAAGTGGGCTTGGGGAAGTGTATTAAGTCACAAGGATTTCAAGTTTGTAAAGAATAGATTTGTGGGCTTCTGCCATTTACATCCTACTCAGCCTGGGAATTAGATCTTGATGATGTATGGTAGTTATTAAATTGTGGAAAGTAGGGTTATGCTCTGATCCCTACAGAGCCACTAATTGAGTTGTTCCTATATTAATGGATAAATGCTGAATTTAGCTATGGAGACTACAGATCTACAGTTCTGTGTATGATGGCATAAGCACAGACTCAGAAAATCTAGCATTCATTCAGTCTCCTATGGTCCCCATCTTCCACTAAGATTTCAACTACTTTAGTTAATGATGACAAATGCTTGAAGCCAAGATATGTGAAGAATGAAATTATTTTTTCAAAGTTAATTCCTCCAAAGAATCATCACCTTAAAGGTTACTGTCAAAAGCAGCTGGATTGAATTTTACTACATACTGAGGAAGTAGGAGAGATGTGTGAGAGAAATATGGGATATACTTGCAAAGAGATTTTTCTTGGTTTTGGTTTGACATTTTTGGAGCAGAGTGTTTTCTGTTTTTCTAAGTAGTACTGTGAATATAGAAGCTTTAATTGTCTTTGCTGCCATTATCACATTGTTTTTTTATATGCGGTTGTTTTATATTTATGTTTTAAGCATCAGGATTCAAATTCAATGTCACAGAATTATGAAAAATAATGTGTGGGAAAAAGAGTTCATCTAATTAAGCTTCCTACTAAAATCCACTTATTAGATACAAACACTCTAAACTCAAACCAAACCAAAAATTCTGGAACTGCAAAATCACTGAAGGAGAAGAAAAAAATATGAACCCAAACCATTCTGTTTCCTAGAAAATGTTTCCAAACAAAAAGAAAGGAAACTTTCCTTTCATGCCAACAGCCAATACAGCAACCTTGTGCAGACAGACTTGTTGCATTTTTATGCAAAAAACTAAATTAGGAAAATCAACTTTAGGCATGAAATGTTGGCAAATTATTCTGAGAAGGATAAAAATAAAATTTTTTAATAATCTTTTTGTTATTTTGTTTTCAAATGTGATCAAGTGTCTAGAAATTGTTAAGAAGAAATATTAAACCTTATTTTTAGATATTCTGTTACTCCCTTTTGTTATTCAGCTAAACTGAACATCCCATCATGTTCTTGATTTCATTATCTTCAGAAAGATAATGTTATCTGCTCTGCAAAAAAATTTCCTGTCAGTTCTTTTGTTCAGAATCTCCTGATGGAAATCCACGCTCTTCCTGTGTGAAAGGGCTTGCTTTGGAATGAAGGCATTACATTTAAACTACAAATCTATCCCTTTATTTGCATGCCTTTGTGAAAGGCAAACACTTTAAAGGAACAATTTTTAGAGCAGCTAACAAGTGTGCTAATACAATTTATTCTTTCCTCTCTTTTGTATTTCTTCTGCATAAAGGAAAGCTGATGTTATATATTGCTTCTTATCATGAATACTTTGCAGATATCACCTTCCAAGACAATTTTAAGTTAAAGCTACAGACCAACCACTAATTTTATTCCTGGAGTGATACCACATATGTAATTACCCCAATGCTACTTTTTAGATCTACAGATGAAAAAACCTCTAAAGGACCCTGAAAGTCAAAAGGCAGATAATTCTAGAACATCTACAACTTAACACCTCTTACATGAGGAAAGCACTGATAAAGATCCTGGCTTTAGCCAGTCACAGAATAGTTAGCTGTCACATTTCAAACTTTAGAAAAGTCTGAAAATTTTGCAAACTTCCAATGACAGATATATAGAAAATACCATAGCTGTATACTCAGGATATTTCAGTTCTGACTCAGTCAAATTCATTGGAAAAATTAGAGCAAAATTACTGATAAAAATTGCTTCTGGAAAGGAAGAAGTAGTAAAAATGTTATAGTCTTCAGTCTTGCACATTTTCCAGTACTAGTCCTGTGGGTTTGGACAGTGACTCAGTGTGAGGCACTTGTGTGCAAAGAAGTTCAGATTTCCAGATAGCCAGAAAGCCCAGAGCTACTATTCATGCACCGTGAGGCATAAGTCTAGAACATATTTAACTCCTGTAGATGCAACAGAGAGATGTTCCAGCTTATCTGACAGGCAGATCACGTTGCATCTGCCCCCTTTCTGACATGTGCTAGACAGATGGAGTTCAACTTTGTTTTCATGAGTTTATGAAGCAGACCAGTCAGGTACAGGAAGAGAGAAGGGTTGAACAAATTGATTCTGCCTGTCCACTTTCCCCATTTGTAAATCAATTCTTTCAAAGCAGTTGTCTCCCTGCTGTGCTCAGTTCTTCTCAAGAGATGATGTGGTTCCGAATTAGCCTCTCTGTATGGAAATGGTAGGTGGACATTCTGAGAACAGAGAAGCCAGGCTGATCATTCCATACAACAGAAGTCAAATCATTAAAAATAATATGCAATTCTAGGACCCAAATTCAATGGTTATTAAAGACCTGTTTCTGTCAAAGATATTCTTTCAGAGTTAAAATTAGGCCATTTTAAATTTACCTCCCTAACAGGTAATGTTTTTCTCGAATTCTCTTTACTTTTTTTTTTTTTTCTAATAGAGATGTTAATAACCTACTTGACTAACCATCTCACTCCTTAGTATCTTGGGATTATCTGAATCTACAGACAAGAAAAAGTTTTCTCTTTCTTTGTGCTTGTTATCAAAATAGGATTAATTGAGATTTCAATTCAATTCTTGCTCTCTGACAAGAATTTGTCCAGAGAGTGCAAACCCATACAGACCGTTGGAACTGTGAGATAGAAATGGGTCTTCATTTGGACTGCTAGGAGAAGTAGGACAAGGTGTGTCAAGAAAAACTGATAGTATCCTGGGCTTCATTAGGAGCAGCAATGCCAGCAGGTTGCAGTAAGTGATCCTTCTGTGCTCAGCACTGGTGACTGTACCTAGTTTCATACCTGGAATATTGTGTCCAGTTCTGAGCTGCCAAGTACAAGGCAGACATGAAGCTACTGAAGAGAGTCCTGTTCAGGGCCACGGAATTGCTGAAGGCACTGGAGTATCTCTTTCATGATTAAAGACTGAGACAGATGTGACTGTTTAGCCTGGAGAAGAGAAGGCTTAGGTTTGGAATCTCATCAATGTGTACAATTATTACTTGAAGGGAGGATTCAAATAGGTGGGAGCCAGGCTCTTTTCAATGGTGCCCAGTGACAGAAAAAGAGGTAATGCACTCTAGCTGGAACACTGGAGGTTTCTCTGAATATTGGAAAAACGATTTTTTTACTGTGAAGGTGACATAGAACTGGCACAGGTTTCCCAGAGATGTTGTACAATACCATCCTTGGAGATATTCAAAAACCATGTGGACATGATCCTGAGCAACCTGGTCTAGGTGGCCATGCTTGAGCAGGGATTTTTGGGGCAGATGACCTCCAGAGGTCCCTTCCAACCTTTCTTAGATCCATTCTTAGATTCTGTGACATAAGACTCTAAGGAAGCTGTCAATTTTGATCAAAACTATACCATGTTTTCACTATTCATATGAAGCAGAAAGGCTCAAAAATTCCCCATTATTCAAACAAAACTTTTGCATTAAACTTTTAGACAAACTCTCAGACTTTCAGTCTTGGTCAATGCTATTTTTAAAGATACAGTTTAATTTGTTTCCTTTTTGCTATGTTAGATCAATGCAGAATTACACATTCGTTTAAACTGAAAAAAAAAATCCAGCCAAAGCAAAAATTTCAGGATATGTTCCAATATACTGAGTTAAGATCTGCAGCATGGAATATCACCAATAAGCACATTGTCTGAAGTTACTCAGTAAATTGCAAATAATCTAGCCTTGCCAAATGTTTATACCAGATAATGGAGCTTTCAAATTCAGAGAGTAGGTACTTCTACCAACACTCATTTGTATTTGCAATATTCTTTGATATTTTGGAGACAAAGCATCTGAGCTGAGGAAATTGTAAACTACAAATAGCTGTTGGAAGACCTAGGACCTTTTGATGTGAGTTTTCAATACCCTTTCCTAGGAGTTCCCTTTCTAAATCATGTTTCTTTGAGAATGCATGGGGAGAACCAGAGTTTCTCCTGTAGGTCCAGCATTCTGAGCAATCAGTATTGTCTCATCTCCTTTATCTTCTGCAAATGTCTCTGCTTTATCTGCTTTTCTTTCACTCATGAAATTTAGCTGGACCCAAAAGATACATAACATAGAATAAAGAAGCATTAGTTTAAGTTGCCAATTTAAAAGTATTCATAGATAAGCAGTCTTGAGATATTATCAGAACTAATCCAGTCAATGACATTCTTTGAAAAGGGTCCTGAAAATGCTGCTATAGTCAACTAGATAAGAGTGAAATAGTAATTGCAGGAATTTCACAGTAAATCTAATATATCAACCAAGCGCTAGCCACAGGGAAAAAATTATATGCTTATATAAGTCTTGACAATTTCAAAAAGGAAATGCTTTATAAAGAGCAGAAAGCATCATGGGTAACAATTGAAATTACAATGTCAGTAACCCTAATTAAATTGAGCTGAATTTACCATATGGGATAGTGGCTAAGGGAAAAAACGTTCATATATTTTGTACATCTCTTATAAAGTGTGCCACATCCTGCTTTTCCCTTTCCTTGGCTCCTTATTAGAGATGTGGAAGTGCCTTCCATGCTAATGGGAAATCATAACTGAATAAAGCCACAGAGTTACAGATTTTCAGACAAAAGACCTAAATTAGCACAGAATTTTTCCAGTTCTATATGCTCAGAACAGAAGCCTCAAAACTACTGTGTTAATTCAATGTCTTTCTCTTTTCATATGTGACTCCAGGGACAGAATTACTAGTCTGTCCTTAGCTTTATAAGGGGAATAGGATGAATGAAAAAATGTAATATGATTGGACCATGTGTCGACAAAAAAAAGTAAAAATCCTAATGGTTTAGGAGTTTTTGTTTCTATTTCATTTCCTGGATGTATGAGATTAGGGACTCTCTGTAATATTTTCATGCATCTGGTATGGAACAACTACATTAATAGGTAAGATAGGTTGGGTTTTTTTGTATTTTTTTTTACATATTGTCCAAAAATTCTTTTTTCATTTATTCTAGGCAAAGATGAAATAAAAAATCTGAAAACCAAGCCTGTTCAAAAGAAACAAACAAATCCTCCCAGAAAACAACCCCCCCCCCCCACCCCCAAGCCCTTCCCAAAGAACCCATCATCCCAAAAAAAACCCCTAAGGATGCTAGAATAACAAAGTGCCAAGATGAATGAGTACAAGTTACACACACTACTCCAGAGTAAGATCCAAATTCAAATTCTTCTTCTGCAATCTCCAAGGAAGGGATGTGATCTGTTTTTTTTCTAGCAGTATGCTTAAACAAGGTTGAGGAAAGGTGTGCCATGGACACTGTTTGACTTCTTAAAGTGATTAAGCATTCACCAGCCCAAACTGTCTTTCACTCTAACTGCTAAAGACTGTCATCTCAGATGATAGGTAACTAATTATTAGTCTCTAGTAAAAATCAGGTTATAGAGATGCTTAAACTTGTGGTCATCTGAGACAATTGATTCAAAATAGGCTGTTCTTTGCCAGCCACTGAGAGAACCATTCTATGTCATGTCTGAAGTCCCTTTCTGATTATTTTTAGACCAGTTTTTGGCTTGTAAAATATTTCAAGGAATCAGCATTTTCATATGGAGAAAAAAAAGAATGTCCTATGAAACATTTTCCAATCGCCTTTATTTTGATGTATTTCAAGTTGTTGAAAAACAAAGTACATCTCTGGGACTTGCTTAAATGGAAGAAAAAAAAAATCTAGTGAAACTTATTATAAAGGATAGATATTAATTCATTCTTATGGCCCAGCACTCCCCTCTGGGGAAATAAATTCTAATATTAACACATTGGTGAGTGTATTGTTCAGCACATTTTTATTTGTTACTGACCAGGTAATGTCCAGGCACTATTTTGTAGTGTCATTGAATCTAAATTATCAGAGACTCTGTTGTAAATAATGGATGACATACAGAAAACCTGTTGTAATTTGCTGGAAAATGCCCACATTTTCTCCACTGGAAATGAGTGATGTAAGGTGGCAATGAACTGGAAAATACAGATTGTAATTAAAGAAGACCTAATCATTTGGAAAACTGAATGGATTCAATCGCAGAACCTTCCACAGTCTGTAGTTACTCAAATGTGCCTCTGTTACTATATTCCAATATCACTTGCTGAGGTATGTTTCTTGCATCCATCTCCCAGATTAATTCCTCTATTTTGGTCTCCCCAGTCAGTCTTTTTTACTTTAGAGTGGTACAACTATCCCACTTCAGGTAAGGAGAACTCTGCACAGGCCTCAGCAACTCACACAGGCACAAAGCAGTGGAGCACACACAGTAGAGTTGTGTGTGGAATGGAAACATCTGTTCCTTTGCTCTGCAAAAGTAGAGGTTGACAGTATAGGTTTGCTGCTGAAATGTGTAACATTTTATAAAGGCTGGGCCACTTCTCTCTCCTGCAACGGGAGCTCTGTTTTGAAGTCCTTGCTGTAGGAAAATGTTAACTTTCTCCTTAGGCTACTTTCCAGAAGTGGTATAAAAAAGACCTAACTTGGACAACTTCTGCTTTTATTAATGACACCTTGAAAAGGAATGGGAAGCTTGTAGAAAGGTCAGTGATGAAAGAAAGATGTGAAATATAATTACAACAGAAAAATTTCTCTTAACCAAATGTGACCATCCATCATCAGCTCTTACTTTTATGCATTCAAACATGCTGCTTTCTGAACTCTGAATACTGTTTTACATATGTAAAATTTCTTCCAGGCACCATAGGACCGTAAAAAAACCAGTTTTTAATTTCTAAGATTATATAATGAAAAATTTATATTGGCTCAAGACCTTGCAGAACCCTGACCAGTCAGATTATACATTGTGGGTGTTCTTGGTGAGCAATGTCTCTCTGCTCAGAAGGTAGGAGTTAAAAGATTTAAAAATAATGTTATTGAGGAAATACAATAAAACACCAGCTTGGGAAAACGGAATAAATATCAGCAGGAGGTGTGCTTACTGCAGCCAATGTAGTTTGCCAAAATTCCCAAACCTGGTCATTTAGGTGATCTATTTGTGAGACTGATGGGTGCTAGGTCTTGCCTTTCTCCACGATGTTTTTGTTGTTTTTGTTTTTTATTTTTTCTTCTTCACTCTGCAGTCAAGTTTATCAGCAACTTACAGGCATGTTTGGGGCAGAACTAGTCTACTTTGTTAGCTAGTAATAAAATTATACCAATTATACTAGTTAGAAATTGTGTCTTGACAGTGTGAAGCTGCGCAGTAGGGTGACATATAGGCCTCCATTTTTGGCATCTTTGCCCCAGGAATCAGTCCCCAGACTCAGTCACACACATGCCTCACTTTATGGTTCCCACTTAGCCATGCTAATTTTCTTCAGTAAGACTTTTCCCTATATCATTTCCAGAGACAAATTGGCATAATTCACGAATCCAAATTTCTCTGCAATATGGAACTCAATTAAATATTGCCATGGTCCCTTTCTACTTTCCCCCAAGCAGGACTAAAGTTCAGAGGGTTATGAACTTCATACATTACCTAAGGTACAAGCATACATTACCTGTGGTGCAGCTGTGCCAGATGCTGGCCTCTCACCATACCCACCCCAGACATGAAAAAGAGTGGCCCCCAAATCACTGAACTCCTGTGATCTGAGAAACTACAGATTCAAGAGCTTCTCTGCTGTGTGAAGAGATGGCTGACCCCTGATGCCCTGTCTGAGCACGGCTAAGCTGATAGCCAGAGTGTGTGAACTGTCTGCAGAGAGTCTGGCTGTGCCTATGTCACAGTAATTTGGGGCCATGTCTTCACAGGGCATGTACTACCCACACAAACACCTGCTCCAACATTGAATCTTAAAAGTGTTTTAACAAATTGACATTCTTTGGTAAAGACCTGCTCCACAAAGGAATGTATCAACCCATAGATTCTTGAGATACACGGGGATACTATCTCAGAAAATTAGGGAACTCCTCCTACTAAACAGTAAGGAGATGTAAAGTGACCTCCATTTTTCAGGTCTTCAGGCTGAATTAGTTACATTTAATGGAAATATTTATTATTTTAAAGGATTCATTCAGCTTTCTTTTCTTTATTATTGAAGAATTAATATGTATTTTATACATAGTCAGCTGTTATTTCCTTGATAGCCACTGTTGTTTGCTGGCTAAAAGGAAAGGAAAAGAAAATGAAAAAAAATAACATTATTTCCAAGAAATGAAAGGGATCGAATGGCAGTTTGGAAATTTTCTCTTGCACGCTGTTGGCATAGCAGCAGTAGCAGCCAGAAGCAGTGTTATGTTTGCAGGTGGAGGAGAAGAAGAAATTATTCTGTTTCACCTTCTTAAAAATGTAGAGTGGTAGTTCACTCTGCAATGAGCCAGGATGTGACCAGAAGAGGCACGAGAGGGATTCAACAGTATTTGCGTGTTACCCCAACTACTGCTGCATGATTAGAGCTTGATGGTGGTCTCCTGGTTCTACCCCAAGATTACTAGCTAGTGTGCTGATCTACATTATCAAAAGAGTGCATAGCTGAATAATACAGTACTCATACTGGTTTTTGAAATTGAGATTCATTCCTCATCTCCACACTGAAGCCAGAGCACTTCCATCCCAGTTTATCCTTTAGGAAGAATTCTAGCATTAGGTTATGTTGAGAAGACCTAACTCACTGAACTTCCTATTTTTTATTTTTTGAGTCATCGAGGCAGAAAACTATTCATGTACTTATTGCTGTAATCTCAGAACTTGAGTGCTCTTGAATGCTCAAAGTGGCTCACAACACCACTAAGAAAGAAGCTA
The DNA here is from genome assembly GCF_027477595.1 of Haemorhous mexicanus. NCBI lineage: Eukaryota > Metazoa > Chordata > Aves > Passeriformes > Fringillidae > Haemorhous > Haemorhous mexicanus. The sequence goes on from NC_082346.1 coordinate 46,404,776, forward strand.
AACACCCAAGATTGTTTAAGAATTCAGAAAGCCTGGCCAGTGCTGGTTTATCACAGAGATAATCTATTCACTGTGCTAAATTGTGAAAAGTACTGATTGAAATTCAACAAGGCCAAGTGCAAGGTTCTGAACCTGGGTCATAGTAATCCCAAGCACAAGCACAGGCTTGACAGAGAATGGGTTGGCAGAAGCCTTGGGAAGAAGGACTTGGGGGTGTTGGTTGATGAGATGCTCATTGTGACCTGGCTGTGGGCACTCATGGCCCAGAGAGCCAAACATATCCTGGGCTGCATCCAAAGCAGCGTGGGCAGCAGGCAGAGAGAGGGGATTCTGCCTCTCTGCTCTGACCTGGTGAGACCTGCCTGGAGTGCTGCATCCAGCCCTGGGGTCCTTCACATAATACAGACATTTCCTTGTTTCAACAGCTCCAGAGGAGAGCCACTAATCTGATCACAGGGCAGGAACATCTCCCTTACTTGGAGCTGTCCAGCCTGGAGAAGACTGCAAGGAGACCTTGAAGGGAGCCTACAAGAAAACTGGAGAGGGACTTTTTTCAAGGGTGTATAGTGACAGGACAAGGGGGGATGGCTTCAAGCTGAAGCAGAGTAGATTTAGGTTGTTTACTAGGGGCCCATAAATGACACTCTAGTAAAGAAACTCTTGTAGTCCTTTCTGTAGTTCCCAGCACTAGAGTAGAAGGCTTTGTTTCATCTGGTATTTTCTTTGCAGGATTCAGTTTCAACACACCCTGCTTCTATTGTGGCAGTTCATGATGCCAGAAATACTCATATTATGAAGAGATTCACAGATTCCCTGTGGTTGTAGGAAAGATGTTGCAAGTTCCTGCCATGTGGCTGATCTCTGAATCCTAGTCTCCCTGTGAGATATTTTCATGTTTCTTTCTACATAATGTGTTTGTGATTGCATTGCTATGCTTAGCTTTTTGTTTTTTTAAACGGGAAATAGCCCCAAATTAAATTATTTATTTGAAAATAACAATTTGTGATACTCTGAGCAATTTAATTCTTTCTGCTTTTACCTGAGAGTTTTTTTATCTTGCTTTTCTCTGCTTTACAAAGCTCTTGATTTTTTTCTTATACTTGATGAAATGAGGAGACAGCTCAGTGCCTACATGTAACAGAAAACATATACCAGAATAATTTTTATAATTGAAGCTACATTAAATCTGGAATTACTGGGGTGTCATTGGTCTTTATGCTCTACAAAACCTTATAATGTCCAGGAGAAACCAGCCAAAACACTGTGAAAGTTATTAACTCAAACATTCCTGCTAGTGTTTTAGGCTTAGTATTTTCTAGGCTTATGTGTTCATGAATACTGGATAAACTCCCCTCTTAAAAATGTTCATTTATCTTTCGCTAAACAAATTGAGATCACAAAGAGAAATTATATTTTGAGCAAATTAATTATGTTAATTTTAACTCTTGATGTTCCTTAATTTTTTATGTCACCGTATTTCTGGCTTTAAAAATTCAGACATTTGTAAACAGATAATTTAACAAAAATATAAACAAACAAAAAATGTCATCTGTTTAATGACTTGTCTGAAAAATGTTTAGAAAAAAGACAATAAAATACAGCCTTTCCTAAAGAAGGGTAATTTTCAAGCAGTCCCAGTGAGTTTCTTTTCTATTACCCCACAATTCATAAAAGAATCCTTTTTTTCAATGAGCATGTACAGTGGGAGTAGAGGCAGTCATCTAGTGAAAGTCAGAGAACAAATCATGTTGAATTATACTTATGAAATTGGTGGTATGATGGCTTTTTATCATTTCTACAGACCATGATATCCTATTTTTTACAGCAGTAACACTGATTTTCAGCGACACTGAACTCTTCAAACTGACATGGTTAAAATCCTAAAGAGGCAAATATTTCAGTAAAGAATTTCTCCACTTATAGCCAGAACTGATGGCTCTTTACCAGATCATCTAATGTACAAGTTCTCTAAGATGTATTTTGCATTGATACTTAAGTACACACACAAAATGTGGAAGCTTACCTGAGTAAACTGACTTGCATGTCCAAAATTATCATCATTATCTTTAAACACCTATTAGGATACTCAATCCCATATGCAATAGTGTGAACAAGTAATTAGGAATGTCATGGTGAGCAACTAAAGCTTCCTGACATATGTTGGCATGAAAAAAATTACGAACCCTGTTTCCAGGTCTGAGAGGTAGGACAGACACTGGTTATAAGTGTGGACATATTGCTATTGCTAAACAGGTGCTGCTCAGGTCTGTTTCTTATACATGGTATTCTTCTAAACTGTTGCCACATAAATTACTTTTCATATAAGAAACAGACATATGCAATGTTCACTTTATGGCTGTATCATCAATCAATACGTGTCTCATTCCATATAGAATTACCTTTGGAAATCACTATTATGGTTCATACATGGTCTAAATTTATAACCTTTAATTTCCCTGTATGGCTCAGGGTACTCTATTAATTTATACAGTTCTTTGTTAATATGTTTCATAAGTGCCTTGAAATTGCTTGTTTCATGGAAAATGCTAGCCTTGAAATGTGACCCTGCATAAATTTATTTTCTCTGTAAGTGTAGGTGGCTCACCTTTTGTTATTTTCACTCAATTACATAAACACATGGGTTGCTTCTATGGCTAAGGTCTTGGAAACACTTAATATACTAGAAAAAATTAATGTAAGATACTAATAGGCGTTCTTGCTGCCCTCAAAATTGCATTTAGGTGACGTATAAAACAGCCAGAACTATAAAACTGACGAAATTTGGATTTGCTAGGACAGCCTTCTGCAAGGCTTTTTAAAATTTCAGATATTTCAAGTCTGTGAGTTGCTCTTATATTTTTGGAATGCAAAATGAATTCTAATTAAAGGACAATGGTATATTCAAACGTAAGAAAATGTCCATGTATTTTTGATGATAGCTTACATACTAGACAGTGCCAAATATTTAAAACACTATGTTCCAGGGAGAAGAAAAACCAAAAAAAAACCATACCAAAAAGCAACTCAGACACTGGCAGATTTTTATAAGAGGGAAGAACAGAGAGTTCTAGCAAGGTGAGTGTTAAATATAGCAAAAATGCTCCAGCTTTGATTGGGCCACTTTGCACTAACTCTGAAAGGATGTTAATGACCACTGATAGTGAAGGGCAATGAAACAATTAGACACTTCTATTTAAATAATTCATTTGCATTCTGAAAAATGATCAGTCATCAACTTTGCAAGCTGCATCTCAATCACTTCTTCTGACACTGCTGCACTATATTTTTCCATTTTCCTTTTTAGCTCAAGCTCAAAGTCATGAGACAATTGTGATTTTGTTCTGTACATTACAAAATACATTAGTGGTAACTGACATGAGTACTGGGAGCTTTGTGTTGAGAGAGAGGAAGAAAGGATAAGGGATAGGGAAGAAGAGAAGTTCTGCCCAGGGAAAGAGGATAGAAGTAATGCATTTTTTTCTGTGAGAGTGAATAGATCTTTCTGCTTTGGGACAGAAGGAGAATGATTAATCATTCAGTCGTATTCAAGAGGATTTGCTGGTTCACTATTGTGAAAACATCTAGCTACAATGAAATTAATTTTTAATGGATGGGTTTGGAGGAGTTTTCAGAGCTGTTGTAATTAGCAATAATTAAAGAGGTAGGTAAAGCATATGGTTTGGAAAAATTTACTTTAGAACTTCCAAATCCTTGACACTCTGATATGGAAAGTGCCAATGCAAAACAGCAAATGGAGATACCCTTTACTCTCTGCATGGGGAACATATCAGGGACATGTGAGGAAAATGAGGAGTAGGAGTGAAGTGTGATGTGCTTCAACAAGCATCCCTCAGCCTAATGGCTCCTGGAAAACAAAGCACTCATGTACATTAGGATAGAAGCAGGGATCAAGTGGAGACCAGGAATAGGAGGGAATATAAAAGCAGCTAAGAGGTAGTCTGAATCTGGGTCATACACTGCTGTCTTCTGCATGTTTTTTTCCTGTCTTTTGCTGTTATTTAAAGGGGGGTACTCCAAAGACTGGCAAGTAGGTAAAATTCTAGGTTTACATATAGTAAACCTTTATTTACAGCTTGACATGTCTAAGTATTTGATAGCCCCTATCCTTTGGATCCTCAGCACAGCCACAGATCAGCTGGTGATTGATGACTATGACTGTATCTTCAGTAATTCTAAAAGCTCTGAAAAAAAACAGTTGGGACATACAACTCTTTGTTCTTGCACTGCTGCTTGCTATTTTTACATGCCAGGATGCATCAAGAGTTAAATTGCATAATTTAGGGCATGCCAGCATACAGTGTATTGATTGGCTTAATTATTCTTTATGTTCAAAGAACTGAACCAACTGCATTTCCTTTTTTTTTTTTTTTTTTTTAATTTTTGCCTCCTCCTTTCTCTGTAGTGAAATGTTCAAGGGTAATTTCTGGTCATAAAAACTTTCCCTTTTTGTCTATCTAGAGTCTTCCCTACTGAGCTCAGTAGAGGGAGAAAAGTGAGGGAAACAAACACAGGCTATCTAGGTCCAAAGAAGTTTTCTATCACACTTCAAAATTAAGTGACTTAAATTGGGCTTTAATTTGCATGTTAGATTTAATATCATGCTCATTGCATAATTATTAAATGGCAATGGATCATTACCAGTCCATTTAATGGGGTGTAACAGTGGCTGCATATGAAATATGCAGACACTACTATTACACTGTCCTTAAACCTCAGTAAATATGCTTGAATAATTGCAAGTGCTTCAGCAATACACAGTTGCTAATGCACCTCTACATCAATTCATTGGAGTGATTGATACAAACAGGTACCAAGTAGCTTCCAAGAGCCTATGTTCCTGTCCTTCTGCATAATCATTATAAGGTTGCTTCTTATTATTTTTGAATCTCTTTTAATGGCGTGAACAGTATGGGAAAATGACTAGCTTCTATTATTGCCTGACTAGAGGTACCAGTCAAATGACTTCTCCCTTTCTTTAATTTCAACTGACTTATATCTGGGCAGATGACTTTCACAGAGAAAATTACTTCTTGATTGCTGGCTATTTTCCACTTTGTAAGGACAAGTGACTTTCTTGTGGCAATACTGTAAATACTTTTTCTGCCAAGTGAAGTTTGGGTTTAAATAGTCAGTTTTTTAGCTGATATTTGTGGCTTGATTTTGGGAGTTCTCACCTTAACACCATTTAACCGTAACTGGTGGTGTGGTTAGAATATTGCTTATATAAACCTCAATATGCTAGTACCATAGGTTTCCTGGTGATGCAGCACTTAAGCAGTACCACCTTACACAGGTCACTTTAGTCAAGAAACCCTAGACAAGACTTTTCTTCATATCTAGGCTGGACCTCCATAGATAAAGTATGACAGAATGGATTCAAATAATGAATTAACCTTTCTTTCATGAGTTTAAGTACTGATATGTTTTCATGCTCTTTTCAAATTAAAACTATCTATTTCTAGTAAATGGGACAACTTTGCCCGCCTTATCTAGTTAGACGTGCTCCAGTTCATAATCTTTTTCTTATTCAATGTTTCTAATACTTTTGATCTTAATTTTTTGTTAATGATTTCTTGAAGATCTGAAGGAGAAAACAATTTTCCTACCTCTGTCCTCACTTTATGAGTGATCCCAAATAAAACCAACAAAACCAAGAAAAACCCTCACATGTATTTGGAAGGAAAATATAACTTGCCTCTGTATCAGAAGTTTTGGAATGCTTTAATAATATTCATATTTATGTATAATTATTCTTCCTAATAGGGAAAGTTGTCTTATTTTTTGTATTTTGTACAAGAGAAATGGGGAGTGAAGAGAAAATTCTTGGGCGTGATTTGAAGTGTTACAAGAAGTCAATCAGTTACTTATGGCCAACCTTCTAAATATTTATTTTTATGTTAATTTATTTTCATGTTCATAGTTGTCTATCAGAATATAGCTTTTTGTGCAATACAATTGCTATCAACCTAGCTGACTGAAACTTTGAGGCAAAATAAAACAAGGGATTTCCTGCCAGGAACAAACCAGGGGAAAAAATGGCCAGGAGGCCAAATTCTTGCTTAATTTATATCCTGCACAACATCACAGAGTTCAGTGTTGCTGTATGATTAATGATTTCTATAGTTAATGGGGCTGCACTAGTGTAATGAAGAGAAAAAATATGGTCCATTGACTTTCATGGAGTGACACTGACCATATATTAGTGCAAGTCTGTGGCCTTATCTTGTGCAAACTGATCAGGGTTTTCAAGACTAGCTGTTGATTTGTTACATTTCTGTATGAAATATGTCAAAACAAAGCTATATAAACCAATGTCTTTCCTTCAATAGCAACTAGTGCCAGACTTTCAGGGAAAGAAGCAAAACTCAGAAAAACTAGCAAACTATCCCAAACTATTGCAGGTGAGAAAGTCTCAGTCTTTACACCTACTTCTATGTTTAGATCCATGTCTCATACATTTTTAGCTAGTTTAATGTAGCAATTTGGACTCACACTGTTCTTCAAAGATGTATTACATGCTGTGTTTTTTTTTTAAATATTTTCATGAAAATCAAAGCTCTTCTCATTGAAACACATACATGCAGAATAATTTGGGGGTAACAAGAAGTTTTTATTAGAGATGGCTGACCTTCTTTCAGTCCTTGTGCTTCACCAGAAATGACCTTTCAGTTTACAACTTTCTGTTGGCCTTTTCAGTTTGACAAGATCTGCTCTTTCTCAGCTTCTCATGTAAACACTGCCTATATAAATTGTCTGTGGGAAGATGGTATTTTGTCACTTTCTGACAGGCTTTGACTCCCTAACCATGACTTACTTGGCATAGAAAATGGGCTGGTCAACACAAAATGACAGTCTCAAATCCATGTCTTAGTATGACAAAAATAGAGGTTTCCTCTCAGTTGTGTCCAAAAATCTGATGGCTGTTAGGCTGTAGGTAAATTTTAAGAGCTGCTTAGGATGCTGATCAGCCTGAACTCATCTTTGAACTCTGTTGTCTGCCCACATGGTTGTTGTTTGTTTTGTAGGTTAATGGAAAACACTTGAGAGCAGGGACTGTCTAGGTGCAATATGCAGAATGATGGGTTATCTAATGCGATGCACTCTCTAACTATATAAAAATTGGAATATATTATTTACGTATATTGTTGTGTGGCCAGCAGGAGTTTTTGATGAAAAAAAATTCCCAAAAATATCAATCAACCAAGCCATCCTAGAAGGGACTGGATTATTTGAAATTTTTCCAAACTTTTCAAGGTATACTTTTGAATCTTAGCTTGGGTCAGATGATTGTAGATCAACTCCATTCAAAACATCCAGAGATCATGCTCAGAGAAACTGAACTTGATCACAAACTGAATTTTAGTCCTGGTAGTAACCACTGCCTGTTGTGGATTGCTCTTGGACAGTAGAACCATTGCATATATGCAGGATAACTAAAAGTATTAAGTAAAGCTGTACGAGGAAAGCTTTCTGATTTTTAATTTACAATAGGAAGTTTTCATTTTATATTTTGATACTAAAGTTTGAGTAGCTTGCAGAGTCTCTATTGTATAGTTTCCAAGAGTATTATGTTTCATTCATTTTTTATAGGTAAGGAATAATTTTTGGTAGTATTGTGTTGATGACTGTCGTATATTGAAATTCATTATTTAACGTGTTTTAATATAAAATATCACCTAAATATAACCTAATATATATATGATGTGAATATGAGATAATAATCTATATTCATACACAATTCAATACTATATGAATCTGAATTTTCTCCAGCATTGTGATGAAAGAGTTTCCATGTCCCATGATCAGAATTGGTCACCACTGAAGGAGGTAACTGGAACTTGAGTCATTACAACCAGAAATACAATAAAGTCCTGTGTCATTCTGTGTCATCTTCTCAAAGTATATCAGGTGTACCCTCAAAGTTAAAAAATAATAATGATAACTGTAAGTGATTGAACACGACCTGAAGATAAACTCAGTAACACCTGAGGGCTTTACTTTATCTTCAGTCTTTGGAGAAGTGTTTGGCCCTACATACTGTCTTTCCTATGGAATATGACCATGACAGAGATGTGAAGTAAAATTAGGGCAGTAACTTCCTTGTTTACACAGAGGAGATGCTGCAAATGACAGCTCAGAATGAGAATGAGTGCTTTTGTTAAAAATAGAATCTAATGTGTATTTGCATAATCAAAACAATAATGATTATTTTTGCACAACCATTTTTAGTCTCCTTAGCTTCTGGCATTTTCACATTGAGTCATAAGATGTATAGACTGGGCATAATAACACCTTTAATAAAATTACATTTTTACATGTAAATTTTCTGGATATAGTATTGAAATTTTCAGAATATAGTCATGTTAAAGATGAGTGTTCTTCAGTCTGATAGTTTTGTGTACTAAAATTGCTAAAAGAGAAGGCACTTCTTGCATGTCAGCAGTTCACCTGCTCTGCTAAGAGGGCTCAGTTGCCAAGAACCAGATGGGAAGGAACAGGGCTGCCAGTGCATAAAATAGGTGTTGTACTGGACTGGTAACATGTTTTGCTGTATTGATGAAAGGCAGCAGTGTCTGGGGTCCTTCATTAACCAGGAAAAGGAGTAATTCTGGTCCCCAGATTTTCTTTTGTATTCCTATGCATCCTGAATTTTTATCCTTTTATCTTTAAAGCAGAGTTATCACTGACTGTTGACATTTTTAGTGAATATCTACATCTAAAGCCTCGTGTTTATCTGAATCTTTACACCTATTGTTTCTCTTCTTTTACTTTCATTTTTCTAATTATCTCTTTAGAACACAAAAAACAAGAATAGCTTCCATTGTCTTTGAAAAATGAACCTGATCCTATGAGTGTTTGCATAGCTGAACAATCCAACACTTAATAGTTTAATGTAGGACTTAAATAAACAAGGCAGCTCAAACTTAGGTTTAAGTACATATTGAAATATATAGATAGTGCACTTTTGAAATGTATACTCCAAACCCCCTCATTCTTCTCTTGTTTTGACTGTATCATCATATTATCTGTAAAGAAAGAGAGTAGTTTTCAGGCAATAGTTTCCAAATTCAAATACACTTGGACTTATGTAATACTGAAATTGTAGCTAAATAAAAATTTTTACATAAATTGTTCCAAGTTCTTTTTTTTTTTTTATTTTGGTCATCTGGAAGGGCATTAATTTTATTATTTTAATTATGACACTTTTTCTTATAAGTTGCTGGATCTTTTTTTTTTTAACAGCTGTGACATCTGTGCTCAACATATGCTTTAATGATGTGTACATCATAAAAGTTCAAGTTCACAATGAGTTAATTGTGACAGTTTTGACTTTTCTATAACCATATGTATGTGTGGAAACTTACACACATATTTCATAGTGGGAGAAACGTGTAAGTGTTGTGATATGAGTACAGAAATCTTCCAAGGGTTTTTTTTTCAATAGATGTTGGTTTGTAAGAATGTGCTTTTAACTACAGGTAAATGAATAAAGGTAGTTTTTATACATTCCTATAGAAACAAGCAAAACACCTGTAAAAAGCACTTGCCTTCTTTACGCTCTTAAATGTGCTCTTGAAGCTATTGGCTGTTGTGCAGGTACTGAACAAAATGAAATTGGTAGAAAATAAGAGAAGCAGAGAGAGGGACAATGCAACTAAGAAAAGATTTCATAACAGAAATTCAGAAAATAGATGAAGTGTTAGTGAGGTCAGGAAATAGAGGAATGTAACTCCAGATGTAAGAAGCAGGAAGAGAGATGGTTCTTTCAATGATGGCAACGAGATCATGTGAGAGTAAACGATGGAAATCAGATTTGCTCTGGAGAAGAGCATACTAAAGATAATTACTAAAGTTTTTTGGAAAGCCATTTTTCTTCTTTCTGTGCAGTATCTGTATAAGTGCATCTGGAGGAGAACACTCCCAGCAGATGCAGTATTGGGAACATCCAATTTGCTGAAGACTTTTCTTCTCTATGTCTCTTTTTTCCCTGCTAAACTAGTGGTGGGATGCTTTGCAGCTTAAACACCCATGATCTAGACTTCCTGTGGGATCTTGATGCACTCCTTAAGCCTAGATCTAGCAGAAACTCTTCGTAAACTTTGGAGCCTAATTACAGAACTTGAATGTTTTAAACTCCTGCTCAGAGACTTTCCAACTGCACTGCCATACAAGATTTACACTCTCTTTGTCTGTTCCTAATGTTAAGAATGCACATACTAGGTTTTCCAAACCGAGTATGTGCATTCTTACAATGCAGAAGGGATGGAGGTGGCTGGGTGGGTTTTCAGGTACTGATGATTAGGTGACGTTTTTTAATGCCCATTAGACTACTGCATCTTTGCACATTTTATTTCCTGTTTTGAATCCTAGAGTGAGATTTTAAGCTCTGCTTACTCATGCAGTACTTATGCTGCTTACTGCACTCTATAAATGGCTATGATTCAATGGCAGCGATTAAGCATCCAGATATTTCTGTGCAACTGGGTATTGGGCTCCCCGTGTCTCACTGCCAGTCTGCAAACTGAAGACAATTCTTTTACACTAGAAATAAATTAATTTCTTAACTAAACCAGATGTATTCCGAAAAGCATATTTTTTTCTTCCCTTGAGCTATTCAGAAAATTTTTAAAAATCCCTTTCTTTTCATTCTTGGATACTATGAAAGTATAAAAAAAGTCAAGTAAGTCAGACTCGGCAGGCAAATAACTTGTGGAGTGCTACAGGGTGTGTTTTTTTTAAATGATCACCAACGCTCTAAATAACCACTAGTATAAGTTTCAGCTGATGGGTAAGTGGATTCCACTAGAGTAAACTTAGACAGAATAATAGGAATGATCAGAGGTGCTCTGGAAGATCAATAGGGAATACATGCATTAACAGATAAATCCTTCCATTTAGGTTTTGAGACCATAACTGGAGAGGCATGCCTGATTTACTGTTGGACCCACTGCATTTGTTCTCTGTTTAAGCAGAGTTCAACTTTCAGGGCTGGATATTGGCAGGCTTTGCCAAAGTAAATGAGTTGAATAAGATCAAGGACATATAGTTATATATTTCAAGTAATCTTTGTTCTCTCACTCACTCTCTTGGTGTTCAGGGCCCTGCAGTATGATTTATAGGGGAGAGAAGACCAGATGAATTAATACTAATGTCTCACAATGTTGTTCAATTCGTTGTAAATTGAATCTGTGGCATTAAAACTGATGACAGTAAGCATGGCAAAAATTAATAGTAGTGCTAATTACATTTCAATAAATTAACTTTATAGTCTTTCAAACAGCCTTTGACTAAGGCAAGTGAGCATCAGTCCCATTAACTGTTGGACAAGACCATTATAAATCAGAAAAGCAAAGCACCAAATAGAAAGAAAGCTAGGAAGATTTCTCTAATGGTCTTTTCTCATAGCATATCATGACTAGATGAAGCTGCACCAGGTAGCCTTCTGTATCAGTAATGAGTGGGAGATCTAGAAATAAATTAGCCATAGATAAAGACTGTCCATGGAAAACATGAAAATTACTTACTGTTTTCAAAACTTTGCTTATTGCACATCACAAAATTTGTTGCTGGAACAGTGGAGGAATGATGTAAATATGTCAGGGTTTTTATGTAAACTGAGCATTGCATTTACATAAAACAGAGAAATATGTAAGGATAGAATTAATAAAATATGCAGGTTGTTTCTGATGCAAACATGGGCCATAACTTTTAAATTGGCCATAAGTATTTCATATCGGTGAATTTTGGTTAACAGGATATTTCTCAGGGCTGAACACTTTTCTCATTTATTTCACAAACTTTTGGAAAGGAGTGGAAGAAATCCAGACTGAAATCCAAAGCCTGTGATTTGAAGACAGCATGTTAACTGTAGTGTAACTTCATGCAATTAGAGTATAGCTTTATTTAGCTCATAAAAATAACTTATGCCTCACTTTTTCAGTCTAAAAGTTATACAAAGACTGAAGCTTGTGAATCAAAACCACAGTGGACTACATGACACAAAAGACACCTGAGAGGTAAAATTCCGTGTAATCAGAAGAGCCATGCATCAATTGCCATTTGTGCATAGCTCTGTAATCCTGATGTGTGCACAGAAATATGAAACAGCACGGGCCAGCCAATGCACCTCCACAAGCATCTGGATAAAGTGTCCACTGGCTGCATGAATATATTTACTCCATTGTGATTCCTCATCCCTTGCTAATTTACTGCAAGCCACTAAGCTGCTTGAAACAAAGTTTTATTCTTTTCCCTGCCTTGATATTTCAAAGCATCTTTTAACATACATGTTCCTACTGGATTGAGCTTTAAGATTCATATGAAGAACAAAATAATAAATACCTTTTCACTTCCCCTTTATGGTATTATATGTATTCTGAGTTCAGCATGTATTCAACCCTATTTTTATTTCTTTCTTTAAGTACTTAGAGTTTTTTTCCTTCTTCACTCATCAAAAGCTGTCAGCTGCTACATAAGCTTCTCTCTCACAACCAGAGCCAGCTGTGCCAATAGGAACTGTGCACATAGATATGTAGAAAAACCAGGCAAAAAATTTTATGGGACCTGAAATATAGATAAGATATGAAATAAGATATGATGATGATATGAAATAAGATATAGGATGAAATAAGATATGATGAGAAGAATATTTTCTAGACTGCCTAGATTGTATTTCTAATTCTAATACAACAGCCAAGTATACATGTGGGTAGCTTGCTCTCTGTTCTATTTTCAATGTGCAGCCTATGGAAACGTTTACTCTGCTGTTAAACAGATCTGCTGAAGCTGCAAGATCTGGTTAGAAAAGAGCATGCCATGTCCAGATCTCTAATTGCTTTTGATGGGAGTCTGCAGAAGGAACCCTAAGCAGACTGTCCTCCCCAACCTGACTGCTTTCCAGCTACACCTGCTCTAACTGTGCTATTTTGTAAAACTGCATAGTGACTCCTGTTTCAACTCACAGCCTAGAGAGATTTGATGCATGCTATAGATAGTAAGGAGGGAATTTAGAAAGGGTGAAGTTAGCTTGCTTGTCGTCCTGGAATATTCTCCAGACTAAATGGAGTCAATATTCTCCATAGACAGCCATGGTAAATTCAGGGATATTACAGACTTGATGATGTTGATGAGCTGAAAGACAGCTATTGCATTTGCTAACAATCATCTATCAGTGATTATAAGTAACAAAAATTGAATACTGAGACAATACTACAATTAAAGAGGACTCCAGCTAATGTAAATCCAACATATTAACTGCATAAAAATAAGATTCAATGTAAACTAGATTTCATTACAGTATTTCTAGAATATGTTTTCTACATTTTCCCGACACATTTTAGTTCAAAAATTTATCTTAGTTGCCAACAGAACAAATAATGCATAATTGCACAAAAATGTATTTAGGAACCAGATACTGAAATAAGATTGCATATATAAATATCATATAAATGCAAATATAAATATAAATAATAATTTACTTACAAAAAGCTAAATTAAGCAAACAGTATAATTCAGAATAACTGAATTATATTTCTAAAAAGATCATTTATGGATGTATACAATCATTGTTAACATTGTCTTTGCTTGATAAAAGAGCTTTATTTTAGATAAAGCTGAAGTAAGCCAGAGAAGCAGGATCCCAAACTCTCAGACACAAGTGGACAAGCAGAAGGGGAATTTTCTTCACTTTACTAATCTGAATTATTCATTCCTTTCTCTAGATTTCCTTTTCATTTAAATTCAAAATTTCCTTAGCATAGTTCATTTTGATGTCTCATTTTTGATGACCTATTGATCTCTGGTGGAAGAAGTCCCTTTTTGTCTGTCAGCCTTTTTCATCCGTTTGATCAGAGTAATTGTCACCCTCACCAAGGTCAAGGGCCTGCTGCTAGATAAAATCAGCATTTATATAGAATCCTTGGGAGGTCAACCATCTTCATCTCTCAGCAAAGGGGAAACAAGTGGCAGAATTTATTTATAGTCCTTTCCTTTTTTCTTTTGTTAAACACTAAATGGGCCAGAATCTTAAAAGAATTTGGTATTGAAAAAGTAGAGCAGATGTCAAACACATGGCCTTGTAAGAGTCTGCAGATCTGCTATGCTGTTTCAGATTACTACAAAGATAGGAACTGCTCATAGAAAAGGATTAGATGAGCCATTTGTGTTCAGCACTGATGTTTTGGTGGGTTTGACAGATTTTAGTATCTGAGATCCTCTTTGGTATATAAGGCATAATTAGGAAATGTGAACCTGGAAATGATTTTTTGCTTTGGATTTAGCCCAGCATTAGCACAGTAATTTTAAGGTTTTTAAGTGAAAAATGCTCTATAAGTTGTAAATTACCTTATTTTAGCTCAGAAACATTTCTGGCTTATCTAGTGCATCTGCTCACCTTTGCTGCACAGAAGCAAGAAAAATTTAAGTAACTCTGCACCAACCTTGCTACAGGCCTATCTAGTCTTAGCCTTCAGTGTCTTCAATAGCCTTGTATTAATGGAGACAAAAATAAAACAGAAAAGTTGTGTTAGGCTGGCAGCAAAGTGCTGACTGATGTGTTCTTTGGAAGGTTCCTCAAACTCTGAGCAAATTGCTGGTTGGGCAGACTTTTAATTTTCTTGGCATTCCTCCTCTGATCTGCAGCATTGAACTTCTCCTGTGTATTTAGGGAACAATTTATCATATTCCCTCTAAAGCAGCATATCCATTGCAGGAGGAGAAGATAGACTTTTATCTCAGTGAGTTGTTGTTACACTATACAGTGATCCACTGATGAAATTTTTATCTGTTTCTGTTACAGGTAGTTCTTCAATATTTTTCCAGAGAGACAGCAGAACAAAGAGAGACAGAGCATATAATGAAATACTATTTGTTAAGTTCTGAACACACAACCCAGATTTTGAAAGTGTGGATTGAATATTTCAGAGGGTAAATACAGTATCAATTTTTTATTTCCACTTGATATTGTCTAATTAGTTTCATATGTATGCCCATGTGTTTGCAGACAGGTGGAGTGTTTGATTTATCTTTTTATTAAAGTCCTGCAGTGAAAGCTCACACAGTATGAAGTAGTTAGATTAATCCTAAATCCTTTCTGATCTTTTTTTTCTCCCATAATAGATATCGCCTCTTGAGGATAACAACCTGCCTATTTTTCCCTCTTATAGAGTCTTTGCTTATATTAAGACAAGTATTGCTGAATTTCAACTGTTTAAGCATTCATAAATTCCAGATTATCTAAAAGCCTTGGAGAGTCAAAAAACTTTAAAGAATGCTTGTTTGTTTGTTTTTTTTAAAGTGCAACAATGCATAAAAATACATATAATTTACGTCTGTGGAACTGCCCTTTAGACATTAGGTCACATTCAAAATACTCTATATCACTCAGGATAGCCCATATTTACAGTAGGTTTTATCAGTCATGTCTTAAATAAGGCACTGAAAACATCAACTGTCATTTGTTAAAGACTTATCAGCAAGGGTCCTTATTACATTATAAAATATTTAATGGTTAAGCTAAGGCAGTCCTCTCAAGGCTTCACATTAACCCATTGCTGACACTAAAAGCAAATTTGGATGCTAATTTTGTATATAATATATAGATGTACAGCTACGATTATGAAGAAGGAGTTTAGCTTATACTAGCTGGCAGGGGAAATATTTCAGTCACTACAAATTCTGTAGCAACAAAAGAAGTGGCAGAATTAATGCAAAATATCAAACAGAAAATGATTTTGAAGTATCCATCGGTGACTTCTCAGATGTTATTTATTTATTTCTGAGCATCTCTGCCCTGTAAATTTCATTTACTACCTCTTTCGTTTTCACTTCTCTCTAATGATGACTGCTTGCTATTGATAATTAATCCAGATAACGACACTCCTGGATATGATGCCACATCTCTGGACACTGAAGTGTGTCCAACAGGCCATTAAAATCCCATTAAATCTTTATTCACCAGTCCCAAATTAAAAATAAACATTGATGGTACATTGGAGAGAATACTGATTTCACTGACCTTGCAATGCACCTTCCAAAAATTGTAGCAGAAAGGACTTTTATGTCACAGACTGAGAATATATTTTATTTATTTATGTTACAGAGCAAATAGGAGTTCTCTTTTACTTATTGGACCTTGAGAGTCCAGTTTGCAATCTGCTGCCCAACAAAAGTTTAACATGCTCTCATGGAGTATGTGGGACATCTCTTTTCCTGTGGGACTTTGTACATACTCCTTTGTATCAGTCCAGAAAACCAATCCCTCCTTACTGATCAGATTTCAATCTTTGAAATTAAAATTTACCTACATATGTCTCAGTCTAAAATCAGCCTATTTATTTATTTCCATTCTTTGTTATCACAACGTTTTCTGCTTTTGCTTTCCTCTACATTTAATTTTTAAAAAGTTTTGCCTTATTTCAACCTTGCTGTTCCAGACAGTTCCTTCAAAGATACACCTGGTTTATTTTGGTTTATTCTTATAGATAAAGCTGTCCTTTAAACAGGACCAACTCTTGTCCCTTTTTCTGTCTTTTCCTGCCCCACTCTCTCCAGTTTGTTCCATTCTTTAATGATTTCTGGAATCATGTAACCATCTAACCATATGACAACCTAATAGTTGATCTTTAGCATTTCTCATCTCTTAGAGGCTGCAAGAGTGGAGTTTTGTTTTATCTCAGGAGTTTGCTAAAGGAACATCCCATAGAGAACCCTTTAACTGAGTGCAACTGCACCTTCCTAATTAGCAGGTGTCATGTAAAGTTATTTTAAAATTTTAAGTTTTAAAATTTGTGTGCTTACAAATTTTGAGTGAAGCAACCTGGACTGTAAATGAGAGACCATTTATTTGTGCTGTGAAACTTGTCAGAGATTGTAGTTCAGTGAGAGAAAAAGTACTGAAGAGGGAAGAGTTATTCACAAGGATGATTATGTCTAAACACATAATGCAGTGATAATCTTCCAGGGATATAGAGGAATTTCCAGAGAGAAATATTTGAAGCAATGATTATAAACCACACTAACTTGCTTTTGGTTCCTTTGGTAAATCCATCTGTCAGTAAAGGTAGGGTATTAGCTAAAATTATTTAATATCCATTATTTTTCCATTGCATGATTCAATTTACATGCTGTGAATCGTGGTTTACCTTTTATTTCTTATTAACTCAAGGTGCAAGCTATCAATTGTTCAAAGCTACAATCTTTAATTGATGCAGTGTTTTTATTTGGATGACATATACTTCAGATGCAGATGTGAAAATAAAATAGAAGGAGGGAGAGGATATTGGTCAGATTTTACTGGATGATCTTTTCATTTGTGGGTGGAATAACAACACTGCCCTGACCATGACTTGATGCAGCACTGGGATCATAACACACCTCTGTCATGAAATTCCCCTCTTGCTTCCTCCTTGCTCTAAAATCTGTGACTATACAATCTCTTTCAGTTCAGCAAATAAGGACATTTAGCCAAAGCTCTTCCTTTCTTCTATTTAAGGCACTTGTTTCAGTGTGCACAGCTCTGGGCTGAGATTTGGAAGGCTCTGGGGCTGTAAAATTGGAAGACAGCAAGGAAACTGGAAGGAGAAACGTTAATGAATAATTGCTTTCTTTTTGTATGAATACATAATGTTAATCAAAATGTTGGCTGTTAATTTCATATATTGTGCATTTTGCAAGGATTGGGTTTTTTAAAGCAAAATAAAGAAAAATTTTGCAGTTACGGAAAGATGGGAAAGCAATTTTAAAACATAAAAGATGCAGTAATTGTTCCTAAAGTAAATAGAATTTATAAGGCACAACTTGTATAAGGAAAGTGCTCAAAATTAATAATGGCAGCCTGTCATTTTTGTATTTTCTTATTTGTCTATATTTGCATGATGAGTATGATGAGACACTCTCGGGGTACTGGACCAGGTAGGGAGTGAAAAATCTAACATAACCTCATCCCTATCACATATTGGAGACTTCCCTTGAGGTGCCTGGCAGAAGAATTAAAACCCTGTCTCTGTCAGGGGGTAGATTTTTGTTCTATTTTTAGGGAATCCAGCAGTGACTTTTTGTCCACGGAGTATTTCTGCCCAAGAGACTAGTGCAGCAGGAAACAACACAGCACAGTTTTGAAGACACTGGTGAAAAAGACACCTTTTTATGGGCAAGCAAAAAGATAATTTTTATAGACTGGGCTACACTTCTGGGCTCTCCTCACTCCCAGCTGGAGTGCAGGACACTACAGTTTGGATCAGGAGAGAGTCATCAGCAAACCCAGGATGAGCTAGACGTTTAGGAAACACACCCTACACAGGGAATTGAAGGATACAGACTAGTCTGACCTAAGAATGGAAGATACAGAGGAAGATAGAAAAATATTTGTACTAAGAAGGGATTCCAAAGAAAAATAAATAAGATGCTCTTTATAATGACAATGGTTAAGAAAATAAATTTCAGATAATAAGCTTGAAGTTCAGAAAGGGATTATGTAAGTTTTGGAACACAGGAACATATTTATCTATATAGGACATGGAACCTCCCCTGGAGACTTTTAAAAGGAGCTTGTACAAATGACTGAGAAACAGCTGTGGTGCAGTAACTGCATGGCTTTGAATTTTTAATGGAAATTCACAACACTTTCTGGGTAAAAACACCCATAAAATCAGGCATCCCAAACAGTACTAAAAACCCACAAGTGTGTTTTTACTTACTGAGAATGCAAACCAGCCCAAACTTTGCAAGGCTTTTCTTCAAATTTAGGGGTTATTTGCATAGTATGCTTTATTCAAATTGACACCTATAATGTCGTGGTTAGTTATCCTGAATTTCAAATGCACTGCTGTCCTAGAATTGACATTATATTGACTGGCTCTATGTCAGAAGAGCAAGTTGATGCTACCCTGTTACCCAGCATCAAGCCTATTCACCTTAATTCTTGGTAATTAATTTCTGCAGTTTATTTTTACTGAGCACTTTTCCATTAGCACACCACAACTGGAGTAACACCCAAGTGTCATCCTTTCTTCCTCCATCTTTGCTTTTGATATCCATTGAAAGGCTGATGAAAAACATAACAGCAACAACAACAATAATTTTAAAAGATTATAATAATAATAGTAATTTAAAAATCTCACAGAGTCAAACCCCAGGAGGGAAAAATGTTTTAGAACATCTTTTCTGTGGACAAGATGCAAAGTTACTACTCCTTCTGACTGTGGTTTGCTATAAATTACACAGTCATTTTGTATTTAAAGGTGAGTTTCTCTGCCCTATAGAGGCAAGGGAGAATTCATTGATGAGAGTATTTCAAAGAAGGTGGTTTCACTAGGACTCTTCCTCCAGATGAGATTGTGACCAACAGAAACTCTTGGAATGAGAAAAAAAGTTATTAGAGAAAAAAAATTATTAAAGAAAAAAAGAGGGAAAAGAAGAATGTGGTAGTATTCTTGCCAGCAGTCTTTTAAAAACAGCTTACTGTTTGTTCCTATTCATGTATGCAATCTTTTGTCTCCTGCAGTTTGTCACAATTATTCAAAATGAAAATCGTCTCAGATTCTTTACCTTCTCCTTGTCTTGTGCATTGCCTGTAAAAATAATCAGAGCACCATCTATTCAATCATGCAAGTTATTAAAGATAAAATGAAGTTGCACCAAGCTCAGAACAGAGGTGTCTGGGGCTCTAAATAATACCTCTTCTAATCTGATGTTTCTTAACAAATTGTAGCTACCAAGTGACTGTGGTTTTTCAGCACATGTGGGATCTACCTGACACCTTCATATAGATCTCTTGGCACAATTTCAGAAATAATAAATAAAGCAATGACAGAGGGTTGTTGAAACTCAAGTTTAAAACAATTAGTATTTCCTGTTTATTTACAATACAATAACAGATTGTATGAGGAATTTTGATTGTTTTGCAACAATCTCTTCCTGATAAGCCCACACCAACTGCTATTAATCTATCCTTTTTAAGCCTACTAGAAATAATATGATTAATTTGTTCCAGTATTTTGAGGCACCCTCTGGCCTGTACCACTTAAGTTCCCAATTTTCAACATTTTCTCAGTTTTGTTTTATTACTTTTAATTTTATAAAATATATGTACTTTGCTTAGGAATTATACTAAATTGCTTTAAACAATTTATATTATATGGGAGTGTACTTGCCTTGAGTTAAAGTAATGCTGCATCTATTTTAATCTGAATTTCTAACTATTTGCCACTAGCCTCAGTCACATTAACAGTTTCATTGCTGCTGGTATTCTCGGTGAAGGCTAATGTTAAAGAAATATTAGACTTCTGGGGTGTGTACTGTCTTTTACAAAATAACCTTCTGCAGAAATTTCTCACCAGTGCAGAAAAGCCCTTTCCCTGCTGTTGAATGGAGGATACACTTAGGCTTGATTTTAGATTAATGTGCTTGAAAAATGCATTAATATTTATTTTTATGACACTTGGAAGTTTTAGAAATTATGTAGAGGAAAAGCTAGGGTGACAAAATACATGGAGGTGCTAATTATTTTCCCAGGATCTGTTTATTCCTTGTGCACTATCAGGTAAGAAGTTTTCAGGTTTCTCTGCATCTCAGTCTGCCAGATTTGGCTGGTTCCTGTGAAGCTGAATGGTAAACCCTGAGGAAATTTTAAGTTTCTGGGGAACCTGAGGGAATCTGGGGAACACTTTTTCTTAAGGCAACTAGACCAGAGTTTTTTCCCTATGAAATAATCTTTCAAATATTCTCTTCTTTGCTTATGTGTGAAAAAAGTTCAGGGAGAAAAAAAAAAGAAAAAGGTGGGGGGGAGGCAAAAAAAAAAAAGGCACTGCTGGTCTTTAACTTTATAAGGTCAAGCAAATAATACAACATTACAATTTCTATGTGGCAGGGGCATGCTGTCAGGACTCTATGATACCTCTATGCTATTTCTATATACATTAACTGTCAGGTTCCTAGAATGATAGAAAATCTCAAATTCAAATCTTTTTCTGTATGACCTATCATCTCTTTTGTTTTGCCATCATCCTTGGCAAAATTGGAATAATTAGATGTCAATGACTGTGTAGGAGTTTGACAGATGAAACAACTTACTTAAGAAGGTAAATTTATCTAAGAGCAAAATTGGGAATGAAGTCTTACACAGAAGAAAAAGAGTAGATAATAAACAAAGCTTACAGAGGAATTTCCTGTCTGCCTTGCTTCAGTGCAAATCCTGAAAACTTGACAGACATGCACTGATTTTTTTTTTCAGGGTTTTTTGTCTTCCGTATATCCACAGGGGCTGGTGTGTAAACACTTAGGATTAGATTAGGATCTCTTTTTCAGCTAGTACAATGCCATATGTCTCATGCTGATGTTTATGTGGACCTCACTGTCACCGAGCAGTTTTTCTTTGGGAGTATCAATTTGTTTATGGCTACACTCTCCTCACTGTCTTAGAATCAGATACCAGCACTTAGAAAATCTGCTGTATGTACCACAGGATTTTTTCAGTTGTGTGATCTTATGTGCACTGTTTTTACATTTCTCCCTTTGTAAATCTTTTCATTGGCTTTTCTTGTTTCACCAGGAACTTATTTTGCAACATAAGTTCAACCAAGCATTTCAGTAATCTTTAATGAGAGATGGGTGCTTACTCCATGAAATAAAGAGGAAATCCTTTTCTAAGGCCAACCTCATAGCAAGCACTTTTGATTTTGGCCTGGCTAGGTCAGTTGCTTAAAAGAAAAGAATAATAAAAAACATTTTTAAGCTACTTTCCCATAGCATGCTGTAGCAAAATACTTTTGGATGCCAATGAAAGACACATTAGCAAAATCAGATAGCCAAGAATTCATTTCTAGGAAAAAAAGAATACATCAGTGGGAATACTGGTAGAGTAAAAGTGTTGTTGTAGGGAGAAACACTATGATTCAAAAATTCATTATTTTTTTTTATTATTATCATTGCTAAGCCAATATTTTACATTCATGAGAAGAAAAACAAAGTGTATGGATTTCAGGAAAAACAGTATGATATATCATAAAGTTATGGCCTCTGAACATCTCACAGATAAAGTTTGTAAATCTGGATTATGGTTCATTGATATCCCAGGATGAAATTAAACACAGAATGAAAACATAGATGGGGAAAGAAATCAAAGGATAGCAAAGGATATTGATGTTCCTCTTAAAATCACTCCAGATTATGAAATGTTTGGGTTACTTATAGAAAGTGCTTGTCTTTTCTGGATAAGGTTGCCAGAAGTCTAATTTAGGTAACAAAGTTAAGTGCTTGAATTAGATGTGTGGCTTCACCTTGAGTACTGTGAACCGTTTTAGTCACCACAATATAAGAAAGATATTGAGCTATCAGAGTGTCCAAAGGTGGGCAAAAAAGATGGTGAAGGGTCTTGTGGGGAAGCCTCACAAGGAGCAGCTGAGCTCACTTGATCTGTTCAGCCTGGAGAAGACTGAGGGTAGACCTCACTGCAGTTACAGTTTCCTCCTGAGGGGAAGAGGAGGGGAAGATGCTGATCTCTTCTCCCTGGTGACCGAGGGAATGGGCTGAAGTTGTGTCAGGGAAGGGTTTAGGCTGGATATGAGGAAAATGTTCTTCACCAGCGGGTGGCTGGGCACTGGAACAGGCTCTCCAGGGAAGTGGTCACAGCTTCAAACCTGACATAGTTCCAGAAGCATTTGGACAATGCTCTTGGGCACATGGTGTGATTCTTGGGGATGGTGCTGTGCAGGGCTGGGAGTTTGACTCAATAATCCTTGTGGGTCCCTTTCAACTCAAATCTGTGGTTCTGTGACTTGCTCAGATTTAATAGGAAGAACACAGTCTGTAAAATAGGAGATTAAAAAAAAGTTCCAGCTGAATGTTTATTGTTAACCTTTTGATTCACAATAAAAAAGCAGTATGTCAAGTCTTTGCCCAAGTTTGAGGTGGATGGGAAAGCAACCTTAACATTTTGAAGATTAGTAGACAAAAAAATAAATGCAATAAACACACACACGAGAAGCCACAAGACACGCAAGCCAACAATAACTCTTCTCTGCCAAAACCCCCCAAACAATAAACCAACCCAAAATAAAGCTAACAACAACATAGGTATACAAGAATGAGTAATTCTTGGGACCTTAGCTGTTAATGCATTCATGATCAGTCACAGAAGACTTCAAAACATTCAGGATGTTCTGAAGTAAAATTTCATGATTTCAGATTATTGAACTATGACTTTTATATTTTAATTGGCTTCTTTGAGAACTTGTCATCCAGTTTTCTAGTGTTGCTGAGTTTCCACTTCAATGATATAAGCTCCCTCTGCTTAAAAGGAATTTATGGAGCTACAAGGTGTGAATAATCTGAGTCTGGAAGATTGAAATAATTTTCCAGAAAAAAAAAGATCAAGACAGGATTTTTTCCAGTGATATGCAATATATTGGCCTTTGAAGCAGAGAGGAAAAACAGTTGCATGAGATAATGAGAGCAGTAGCTATATCCTGAATCAGTGACATCTTTTCTGCTGCTTGTATGTGTCATGGCTTAACTCCAGCCAGCAAATGAGCCCCACAGAGCCATTCCCTCCTTTCTCCATGCCCCCCACCCCTGTGGTGGGATGGAGGAGTGAATCAGAAGAGTAAAAGTGAGAAAACTCAGGTGTTGAGATAAAGACAGTTTAAAAAGTAAATCAAAGGCCACACATTCAAGCAAAACAAGCCAAGGAATTAATTCACTGCTTCCTGTGGTCAGGCTGGTGTTCAGCCATCCCCAGGAAGGCAGGGCCTCATCCTGTGCAGTGGTGACTTGGGGAAATACACACCATCACTCCAAATGTCCCCCACTTCTTGGTTCTTCCCCTAGCTTTATACACTAAACATGATATAATAAGGTCTGGAGTATCTCTTTGGTCAGTTAGAGTCAGCTGTCCTGGCTGTGTCTCCTCCCAATTCCTTGTGCACCCCCAGCCTACTCAATGGTGGGATGGTGTAGGGAGTAGAAAACGCCTTGACTCTTTGTAAGTGCTGCTCAGCAATGATTAGAACGTCCCTGAATTTTCAACACTGTTTCCAGCAC
This sequence comes from Haemorhous mexicanus, assembly GCF_027477595.1. Classification (NCBI taxonomy): domain Eukaryota; kingdom Metazoa; phylum Chordata; class Aves; order Passeriformes; family Fringillidae; genus Haemorhous; species Haemorhous mexicanus. Next base: position 46,428,833 of record NC_082346.1, read on the forward strand.
AACTCCAAAACATCACCCCATATCAACAACTATGCAGAAGATTAGCTCTACCCCAGTCAAAATCAACACAGTAGGTTATACAGAAAGAGAAGGTGAAACCACATAAATGGCATGTGAAACTAAGCATCTCCTTAACACAAAAAGCAGCTCTGTAGTCATGACCATTTTCCAATCATGATGTCTCTCTATTTTTACCCTGTTTTCCTAGGGTGGTAGAGGCAGGCTTAAGAATGAGACCCTGAAATGCGGGGAACAAATCTGGTGGCTATCTAGTGTGACTAGAGCCTGGTTTTGTGAGCATGATTTTGTAAGCCCAAAGAATGAGAGATTTTAGAACAAGTAGTTATATATCTGTCAATGTAAGGAAGTCATTCTGTGATAAGCAAATAGAAAGTATTATCAAATACCGCTCATTTGGGTTTTTAAATAAAAAGACCTTGCCTGTCTCATGTTGTCTTGATGACAATTTTCTGCCTTGTGAAAAGATTGGTGGGTTGAAAACCAAAGGCTAGACAGCAGTGGCTGAAGGGCTGTGCCTGGCAGCCAGGACAATGCTAAGATTTTTATTTCTGGCTTTTATGCTAGGGTTGTTCCAAAGCTGTGAACATGGAAATTGATCAAAATCTTGGTTATCTCTCATGATCCATTAACAGCTGTATGCCAATATATTTTCAAGCATTAAGTTCAAAATGAGCTATTTCTATCTATTCTAACTATTTCTAACTATTGTGATTATGATGAACTGTAACTATGCTAACCTTGCTGTCATTGTTTTAAAATTTTTGGGATATGGCCCCAGAAAAAAATCATGAAGCATTAGCAACAAGAGTGTCAGAATCCTGACAAATTAAATTGGTGAGGTAGGAACTGTTGTTACTACAGAAACAACTTTGTACAAAACCTCTGCACCCTGCATTTACATGGAGATGTAAGAACAAAATTAATTGTCAAAAGTTGTCCAGAAGTTCTCTTTAATAAAGATTGCTATACAAATACAGAGGTAACATTATCACCATGGCAGTGTCACACCATAATCAAAGTCTGATATTATTAATGTGGTGTATAATTTTTTACTTGACTTTGGTAGTGGCAAACTGCTTATCATGCTGGACACAGGCCAGGAATATATTTACTTAATGAGCTTCTTCAGCAGCTGTGCTTTCACTAGTGCTATAAGGATAGTAGATGCTGTCCCATTTACACAATGCAATTACAGACATGTATCTTCATAGTATCCCATTTCTTTTCCTCTGCTATTTAAATCTTGATTCTATCCAGGTTCTTGGTGCTCTGAAAGTGTTTTTGCTTGCACAGATGCAGCTATATCTCCTATACTCAAGTACATTTAAGAGTTGCATGAAAGATTAGCATCTGAAAAATTATGAGTGATTACTGTGTAGCTTTGGCTATGAAAGCAAAAGCTGTGGTATTCTGACAAGGGGAGGTGCTGCAATTTCACTCCATGTTCTCTGTAGAGATCTGAAAAATTGCTTGATGGTATCTGGCCCGTGCTGGGGGATTCACCAAAAGAAGCATGACCAGCAGATCTAAGGAGATGGTTCTGCCCCTTTATCCACTCTCATGAAAACCTACTTGTAGCTGCACCCAGCTCTGGAGGCTCCTGGCATAAAAAGGACATGGACCTCCTTGCTGGAGCAAGTCAAGAGGAGGAGCATGAAGATGATCAAAGCACTGGAGCATGTCTCCTATGAAGATGGGCTGAGAGAGTTGGGGTTGTTCAGGCTGAGGAAGAGAAGGCTCCAGGGAGACCTTACAGCAACCTTCCAGGACCTAAATGGGGCTTACAAACAACCTGGAAAGGGACATTTCACAAGAGCATGTAGCAATAGGACAGGGCTTGGCACTGAAAGAGGGTACATTTAAATTAAATATTAGAAAGAGATTCTTTAGTCTTAAGGTAGTGAGGCGCTGGGACAAATTGCCCAGAAAAGTTGTTGATGCCTCATCACTGGAAGCGTTCAAAGGCCAGTTTGGATGGGGTTTTGAGAGGCCTGGTCTAGTGAAAAATGCCCCTGTCAATGGCATGAGGATAACTAGGTGATCTTCCAACCCAAATCATTCTACACAATCTATGGAACAACTATTCAAACCCCTTTGCCATGGACAAGGAACCTTCTATGCGACTGGGTTGCTCAAACCCCCATCCAGTCTTATCTAGAGGGATGGGTTTTCCTGCATTCCCAGGGATGGACAGTCCACAGCTACTCAGGGAAGAGGTGGAGAAGAAAATTAATTTTCTTGTCTGTGATCTTGTGGACCAGAACATGAAAACTTCCAAAAAAATTATGCATTTAAGGACTATGTGGAGAAGAGCTGGTGAAATAAGATCCTCAAAACTCTCAAATGCAAAAGCACATACTGTAGTACCCAAAATGTAACAATAGTGCATTTTGCAGGTAACAACAGTAAAAAGAGATTTCTAAAGTATTCCTTATGGTAACCTGGTGATTTTTTTCCTTAAATACTTCATAAAATGTTTTCTTTTACTAAGACTCTTATTACAGGCAGAAATGGGTTTTCTGTGATAAGTTATGTGAAACCAGAGGAAATTTCTAATTAATTTACTGCTTCTAAATATATTGACTATGTCCCTAAGTTTATTCATAGAGCCACAAATGGTTGGTCTGAAACTTAGAGATTGCTCCTGGCTAAGCACTTAATTAACAAGGCATTATTGGAATCCATAGCTACTGAAATGTTCTACAATGTTTTATGATAGATTTCATGTTGTGATGTGAATGCTCTGTCCCCTTTAACTATTGTGTAGGTTCCTGTGTTCTTGTGTGTGCTGATCTTTCTGTGTGTGGGGGAGGCAGTTGACTTTTAAAAGTAAGTGTATGCAGACCAATGACATACTGCTAAAGATTTTACTTTGCCCTCGTGTAGTAAACAATATAGGTATATCCTCTAATTCATACAGGCTTCATTTCCGGTGGTTTTGAAGGACTGAATTCTTTGAAATCATTCTTATTTAATTTTGAAATGACATGGCCTGCATTTCTGCCAGCAATAGGAATCTATTTCTCAGATTTGCCAGGAGGGTTTGGTGAAGGCAAGGTTTTCAAACAAACTGTATATAATGTTTCTGTCAAAATTAAATGCAGCAAACCATCAAATGACATTAAAGGGTTTATCTTAGTAATTTAGTGTGAAGGCTTTTTTATAAAAAAAAAGGTGTTGTGCTGTCGTATGTGCACTAGAGGGCAATGCAAGAATTACAGTTTTGATGGGATATTCAATATTTCTTTCCCTCTGTCCTCCCCTACAACTTTTCTGTAAACTTTTTTAGGATACAGAAAGCATACATTAATTCAAAATATGCCTGAGTGGGATTGTGTTAAAAGTACTTGGAATGTACCTCTTTGTTAATAGATATGAACTGCTGCCAGCTCAGATCCTGCTTCACAGAGTGGCTTGTGTAATGAATTTTGCAGATTAAAAAATAAAATCAGCATGTACTAAACTCTTTGATTTACTTCGATACCTTAGGGAGGAAAGAGAAGTAATTCAGTGTCATTATGAATAATCTGGTAGATATATCATTATTCATTCAAATGACAACACCTAGTGTGTAAGAAATAAAGATTCTTTCAAACCGTTGCAAATACTTACCACCCTGAAATACTAGCAGAAGTTAGTATTTATGTTAATTAAGGTAAACAAGTTGCCTGGCTCTTTTGTTGATGTTCACTTTTACAGTGCTCTCAGCACTTAGGTGCCTGGAATTCTCCACACGATGACTTATAGGCTAGTTTATGGTTGGCACACGAGCCCTTTAGGATGTGAATGACATCCTGCCTTGAAGGGGTGTGACACCCTGACTGAAGGGCAGCTAGATCCCTTTTGATCTTAGACAATCTATTAGGGAGATCAAGAGAACCTGGAGAAGAACCAGAATGTGACTTTTTATACCCTGCCCCTCAGCACCCCATCCCCACAAATTGGCTTAAAAACCTTAAAAAAATAAATTTATAAACATAAGGCACCAGAAATAAAAACATCTTTTCATTCTTTTTTCCTGCAGTGACAAGAGATATATATTCTAGATTGTAGACAGACCTGCCTTGGAGATAAATCGTCTGATTTCAGCATCTCAGCAGTAGATAATAGATCCCCTTAGAACCACATAATTAAAAAATGACATTTCTGCTACAGTGTGCCAACTTGCCACTGCCACTGCCCTAGGATTCTGGGGACGTGGAAGCCCTGCAGGGCACAACAAAACCAGTCTTATGTTCTTCAGGGGGACAATGTAAGGTTGTGTTAACAAAGATAAAGGTACTGAAGGGGGCAAAGGATATTTTTTCTTCACTTCTTTCTTTCAAATGGGAGACATCTGAGGGAAACTTGTTTGTTATAAAGTACACCAGATGAGAGAAAGCAATGCAGAGTGGCAGTGAAAATTTATATCTTTATTTCCATTACCATTAAGAGAGCAAGGGTCTGGCATGAATCAGAAATGTTCATAAGTGAGGGGCTCATGGTGAGGGCCTTTTCCCAGCAGGATGATCTTTTGTTTGTGAATGACCTTAATGGTGCTTTAACTTTCAACAAAGCAAAAATTCTCTTGTAGCTGAGATTAGTTGTTTTTAAGACTTATGGTGAGCAAAAGTCTCCATTAATAGATTAGTTGTTTGTATATTAGTGAATATAACCAATCAATGTAATATAGGCTGAATATAATAGCAGCCTGTTTTGGTAAGAGCAAGAGGGTAGGATCTGGACTGATATCTGGTGTCTGACTTCCTCAAATTTGCACTGCTCATGTGGTTTTCAGGGATTAAAAATCTACAATCTGTTACCCTAACTTAGACAAGATGGTGAATCAGGACATCCCCATGAACAAAAACCTTTCTGCAGAGCAGGGCACACTCAGTGAGAGCTCTCAGAGTGAATGCCCTTTGTATACAATGTCCTGGAGATCTAAGCTGGTTTGGGACCCTGCAGTGGCAAATGCAGAGTCATAAGGGAAAACTCTCTTTGACTTTAGTGCTTGCTGTACTAACTTTAGAGCTTGAGTAAGTTTAGACTTGATTAGCAAAATATCCTAGGAGAACTACAGCTCTTTATACCTGCTTTGTACTCTTTAAAATGTTTTCTTCTCCATCAAAGCCCTTTTTTTCATCTCTTGAATGAGATTTTGAATTTAAAGAAACAGAGTACAAGGAAATCTCCTTGGGACTTTGTTATTGTTAATTCAAATGCTGGTAATAATTGGCATTCACTGCTTGAGCACACCTCTAGCATGAGTAGCTAGATTGTCAACAGAGCTTTTATTTTTAATTCTGACATCTGTCTAGAATGTCTCACCTTGAGACATTACACTAGGTACACCTACTCCATTTCCTACCAGAAAGTTTTTCTTCTCTCCCTTCTGTGTCCTAGGAACACCTCTTTTGGGAGTAGTTCCTCTGGGATTCTGTCTTGAATAAAAGCAGCAGAAAGGAGACAATTGCAATGTAACTGGTTTATAACATGTGGACTGGAAGCAACAGTTCATTTCCCTGTGAATTATAGTCTCTGTTGGGTCTGAAATTAACCAGCACTGAGGAAAATACAACAGCAATAAAATATTCCAGATTTTCAGTACTGTTTTTGGTGAATAGCTATTTTATACTGGTTGATTTTTAAGCCCACTGTTCAGAACAATGGATGAGGATTTCCTTTATCCACTGGGAATTCAAATGAATAATTTTCAGTAGTCAAGGGGTAATTACTCTAATTTGAGTAAAAGCCAGATCCTTTATCATTATCATATTTGGAAATTGGAATTTTCAGTGGTAGAACGCAAAAATGTTAGCTTGACAATGGAATGAAAACAGCAACTTTTTGGTGACACTTGGGTAACTGGGATGGCACCACACCATTGCTTTGAATCATGGAAGACCTGCAAACACTTTGATTGCAGAAATCAAAGGGAGCTTGTGAAAAGAAGACAATGAGGAGATGACGATAAATACTAGAAGTGTGTTTTCCAATTCTATTATAAATAATAGAACTGTACTTGGGTCCTAAGGAGTAGATTGGTGAAAGAAGGAGATGGAAAGTGAGGCATAGAAAACAAGCTTTCTAAAAGGCAAGGAGTTTTAAGTAGGTATAGAAAAGCTTAAGAGCTCATAGAGGAAATTCTTTACTCCCACATGTGCCACTTGCAGTTTCTAACTGAGATAAGGGTAAAAACGTCTTTGCATGAAAGAAAGAAAGAATGATGTGCTGGAGCTGATCAGGAATGTGTTACAAGAAGAAAGTTAATCAATTAGAATTAATGACAGGGAGATGTAGGAGCTTTAAAGCCACCTGGGAGTTCTCTGAGGGCTGAGAGCATCAGAAAAGAACTTCCATCCAGATAACAATGAAAGCTCACTGAAGACCTGTGGGATGGATCATGCTAAATCATAGCTATTAACAACTGGGAAGAATGTAGAAAAGTCTGCATTTATCTTGTGGATCAACATACATTAGAAATATAACAGTGCCAAACAACCAACAACTTGTGGGCCCCATTGTCATTAGACTCAGAGAGGGATCCAAAACACTGTTCAAAAAGAAAATTAATATTTCCTTCAGTGAAAGTCTGTGAGCCCTTCTGTGAGTCTCTTTCCTCCCAGCACAATTCCTCTCTCATACAGATTAAGGCTCTCTAATAACTAAACTTTTTCTGCAATTTTTGGAGGATGTAATCTAGGATGAAACCTATGGTTGTTTTGACAGATGCAGCAGGTATTCATTAAGATTTTCCCCAGTCTAAATGAGCTCTTGGTACAGCAGAGGATGGACAAACAGGTTCACTGATATTTTAAGTGACAAGTAATGAAAAAGAACGCAATGTTTGAGTTTTTTTCTGAGAAGTTTCTCCAGAGTTACTACGGTCTTATTATTCTTTTCAATTTTTGGGAGAAATTTTCAGAGGTAAAACTACATGATGTATCTGGGATTCACTGTCAAACAACTGCAAGAACTTTTCCATTGTGAGCAGTTACTTGAGTTAGTCAGAGCAGAGATCAATGTCTTTTAGGTATATTCATATATATATATATATATATATATATATACACATACATATAATAATGTAGGATTTATTCTTGCACACAGAGGACCTTACAAAGGCAGCACTCATTTGAATTCACCTGTGTTATTACGCAACAGCAAGTCAAACTTCTTAACATTTTTTGGACAGTCTTTTAATCTCTTTCAGTTATATCAAGGCTGAGTTGCTAAAATCCTTCTGAAATCTGAAATTCTTTGGTGGTGAGAACATTTAGATTAATCTTTGCTTAGCTGCTATATATATATATATATATATTACTGTTTAAAACAGTATCTGTAGTTATCAGCTAAGAGGCATTTACTAATTACTAAATTCTACTGCTTCTTTGATAATAAAGGGAAACAATAATAGCACAATCTACCAAAAAATAGTAATCTCACTTACAAAAGGTGGCGATGACTATTGACTTCCAGTATGAGTAGAGAGAAGCATCTGTATTCCCTAAACCACAATTTATTTGAGATTGAGCAGTATTTCTCTAAATAAATCACTGTCATCTGTGAAGAATACCCCCTCAATTAACAGCCACTTTTCCATTCACCTTTATTGCACAACCAAATACTTACCATGAGGGCAAATCAAATTCCTTTCTGTCTCATTTATATGGACAGCTTCTTCTCTGATGACAACAAAATTTGAAGTCTCTAGCATATTATGCCTGCTCTATGCTTGGCTGAGCCTTGCTAAAAAACTCTCTGTCTTTTCAGAAAACTGCAGGGCCGCATTTCTTGTTTCCCTTATAGTCTCTGTCATAGAAAAAAACACCTAATCACAGTCCATAACCATAGCTCACTTCAATTATATCAGTGAGGGTAACACCCTGCATTTTCAGATGAGAAACTATCTAGTAATTGCAGATGTTCTGCCAAGAGCACATGGTGCACTTGATGACATATAAACAGATGATCAGGAATAAGGAATAGCAAAAGTGCGTGTGAGACTGATAAAAGCTGTATCACAAGGCATACATATTTAGCAGGGAAATAAAAAATAAAGCCAGAAAATAAAAGAGTTCTACGAGATGAAGCTGAAAGAGAGATAAAAAAAATTCTTCCCACATGCATAATCCCAAGGGAGGGAAAAAAGAAAGAAAATTGGGAAAGGGGAAAGGAGAAAGCAGATAGAAATTTGTGGAGCTGGTTAACAAAATTTCAAACTTCCATTAAAACGGGTAGGAAGAGTGACAAATTTGAATGCCAAGCAAGAAGGTAGTGAAATAACCTAGATTTCACACACAGCATGATATACTGAAAAGACAAGAAACTGATCTTTGATTCTTTCTGAATCTTACTGTTTGAGATCAAGCATCTTAACTGTATGACATTGTACAGGTGAAAAGGATTTTCTTTCACATACTCCTAGGTGTTATTATGACTGTTGTCACTATGCTTACAGCACAAAAATCCTGTTATTACAATTATAGGGTGATTAATTCACTAAATTACCTTGTACATACCTGTCCTATGCTCTCCCCAGACTTTCCTGAAGCTATGTGAACCTCAGTGGGTAGGAGAAAACATGTTTATGGAGATGGTATTGAATCTATTTGATATTTGGCATTGTTGGATCGTAATTTCTCATAATTCCCAATTACTGAGTATATAGAAAATGTTCCAGAATATCACCATATATTAGGATGCTATAAACTAGGGAATAGAATATTGAAGACATACTAGCAGCATCAGATACTCAATCCTGGACAAGGCCTTTTTCCTTTAAAAACCAAAACAAACAAACAAAAATTTAAAAACCCAAGTGAGTTCATTTGTGGTGAGAAAAGAAAAATACCTGAAGCCCTAAGGCTAATTGCTAGTTGTAAAGTGCAGCCTGCTTCCCTCACCACACTGAGAGGTGCTTCAAATTTATTACTTGCTGTGTTGCTTTAGGGGCAGATTTGTGAAAGGGGCAAGAGCTTGAAATAATTCACTTAATGGACCCTCAGTCATTTAACCAGCTATTTCAGATGGAAGCAGTGCTCTGATTAAAGGGGAGCTGCGGATACAATGAATGACTGCCATGAAAGTCAAATGGAAATGTCTTGAGGAGGGAGGGAAAAGGTAGAACAGGAAAGATGAAGGTGGGAAGCAAGATCACTGCAATGCAGACTAGCAAATGTGACAGACCAATCCATCATGGTCTGCAGAGGCAGAGGGATTTTCCAAAGACTGTGAAGCAGTATGACATGACTAACAAGACTGGAACCATTCAAGTACATATTGATTGAGCTATATCCATAGATAACATTACAGATAACTCTCTCCAAAGATGATATCTTCTGCATCAAAACCAACATGTACTGTATTTCTTTTGATGGACTGCAAAGGTACTTTTCTCACTCATTTGAAATATTCATACACATGTGGAAAACAAACCCAACACGTGAAAGGCTGCTGGCTTGATTGTTTTCTAGTCTCATCTTTTTCCCTTTTTTTTGGTATGAAATGCAAAGGTCAATAAGAAGCCAGGGTAAGGATATCTGAGTGAAATTCATGTGGGTGGTTCTAAATCTCTAATTGCTGTTCCTCAGATTGCCACAGCTTCTTGGAACCACATCCAGCAAAGAAGATAGGACTGACACCTTTCTGCTGCAGAAGCCTATCTGACCAGTGGGTGCATTTGTGCTGTCAGGACTGGGACTCACAGGGATTTAGGCTTTCATTTATCAAGGGACAACAACAGAAAATTGCAAGCCCTATTCCCCTTCTCTTGCTCCTTCTTTATGAATACACAGACATGCCTAAATACTAGTGTATGTTTAGTTATTTCCACATTTGCACAGATTTATAAATATGTATGTTTCCTGTGTATATTCATTTAATCAACACATTTTAACTAACCCCTATATGTGGCTAATTTTAAAATACTTTGGACAGAGTATAGAGATGCACTATGTATTCACTTTTATACTTTTGGTTCTTTATTTATTTCACTGGGTATACGCAATAAAATTAATCATCTATATTTCTGTTTTAATGGATGCAGTGACATTTGAGTTCTTCATTTTGTCTTGTAATCTCTCAGAGTTAAAATTACTAGTGCTTGTTTCAGTTAATTTTAGGTAAATACTTTTTTTTCCTTGGGAGTCGTAATATGCCTTCAGAAGCAAAAAGAATGAAGCAGAATATGGACCTATGGAAGCTTTTCTTTTTTTTTCTAAAATAAAAACCTTTTTGTGTGCCAAGCAAGGTGATTTTTGGAAAAAACTACAACAAAAAAATCATTCAGGCAAATAACATCTTTTAAATATGTCATATTTCTATGTTTTATGATTTTGTTTGTTTAACATTTTTAGTGAGTAAAAAATAACTGAGCTTTGATATTTTTTGTGAACTGAATCCATTTGTAGAGTCTGACCTAGAACTTGATCAATCCTATATCCACTGTTCCTAACAGCAGTCAGGGGGGAGAAGACAGCTCATTTGTGAGCATCCTGCCTGTATAATTTTCCTGATGGTAGAAAACACGCATTTACCTTTTACAGTACTCTCTATATATAATCTTTCAAATTCAACATTAACCAAAGTGAAATTCTGTGTTGACCTCTGTCAGATCAAGGATCTCCTGCATTTAGTTTATTTAGTAATTTAGCAGAGACAGAACATGTGTATGTCCCAGTATTTTTATCTTGAAGGTGAGTTATTGAAAGGCATAAATCTCTGCTGTAGTCCAGCTTAGAGTAAAATCCCACCACTAAATAAAATAGCCATGAGTTTTTAATATCATAAAGTCATAGAACATTCTGAGTGAAGGACAATGTTCACTAGACTAGGTTGCTCCAAACCCTATCCAACCCAGCCTTGCACATTTCCCGGGACGGGCCATTGACAACTTCTCTGGAAAACGTGTTCCAATGCCTCACCACCCTCTCAATAAAGAATTTTTTCCTAATATCTAGTCTCAGCATTCTGTCTTTCAATTTTTAACCAGTCCTCCTTGACCTATTACTATATGACTGTAAAAAGTCTCTCTTTTTTTTAGGCTCCCTTCAGGTACTGGAAGGCCACAGGTAGGTCACCCTGGAGCCTTCTTTTTTTCCATGCTGAAAAATCCCAATTCTCATCATCCTGGTTATTGTTTCTATATTTAATTATGTGAAGTATAGAAATCAATCTTTTTGGAGGAAAGAAACCCAAAACAGTAACGTAGAATCTAGACAGAAGGGATTATTTCAGATTGTGCCACACTGAAGGCAAGTTAAATCCATCTGTGGGTTTTTAGGTTTTGTGCTGTAACCCTCTGTTAACTGAATTCTCAATGGTAGGTGATAGAGCAACTCCCATTCCCTTACAAACTTCTGTCATTCATTCACATTCACATTCCAGCTGCATTTAAACTCAGCTGAATTTAGTAAGCAACTGCTTCAGTCATCTTCTTCACCTATTTTTACTGCAGTAAGTGATTTGACAGTTTAGGGCCCTCCTTTCTCTTGGCACCTGGCTGGTACTTCAAATACACTTGAATGGATCACACAGGGCTGCTAAGAACTTGATAAAGTTGCCATTCTTCATGCAAATGAGACTTTTTCTGTAACTGATATGCTAGTTTTCATCTCTATTTGCAGAGAGAATGTGAAGACATTGAGATGACAAGGTTACAAATGAGCAGTCCACACACACACACATGCGCACACACACACACACACAGAACCCACCCTGTCCAGCAAAAAAAATGGCTTGGTGGTATAGCAACTTTATCTTTCCTACCCACAAGGATATCTCTGTTAGCTAGGGGCGATATGTTATTTTATTTATCTTTTGATACATCACCCCAAAGACAAGGTGGGAATATCAGTTATGTGAATGGAAATGGGGAGAAAATTCATTGAGCTTGGCAGTTGCACACACACTGTAAAATCTGCCAAAATGAGAATAGAATAAGGGAGTATGGAGCCATTCTGATTTTGCTATAACCCTACAGATTTCACTGGGGACTCATGGCTTATCATGACATCAGTGAGAAGAGGACTAGACTCTAGATATATTAAACAGATTTGGAGGGATATGTTTCATAAGTAAAAATGGGCATTCACAAAGCTGATCCTTTCATTTGCTGGATGAGTAAATGCTGCTTTTTGTCTCTCTGATTTACTGGGTAAGAGTGCAGAGGTCCTGACAGTGACTTCGATGCAAAGCAAACTGTCACCAGTAAGTCTGTGTTCAGATGCACTGAGACTTATACAGGCCAAGTTGTGAAGTTAGTTATTTAAGACAATCTTTCAGTGATCATTGCAAGCCTCTCTGTTTATGTCATGATTAAATATAAAATATACTTTATACAGTTGTAAGTCATTGTAATGATTGTGCCACAAAGCACTAATAGACAGAACATATAAAATGTTAAGAATGCTTATTTTTACATAAATGAAAAGCAATATGTGCGAAGAGATGCACCATAAATTTTGTAACTGTCATGTACTAAAAATGGAACACTGATGAATTTAAGGGTGTATAGGTCCTTGTGCTCTGATGTCAACTAAATATCTCTTCATACACCAGTTTCCCTTGATAGATTCTCAGGGTATCCAGTTTCTGAATGAGTGTTGGCTAACCCAGCTATAAAAGGTGACAAGTAAAAAAAAGAGATCAGAAACTGTTGGCATGTGACAGCAGTGTTGTGTGACTCTCATTGAAGTGGTCTGAAATAGAAGCTGGACCAGCCACTGTCTCCCTTCATTGCAACAGGGCTGCAAGGTAGATCTAGTTGACTGCCCATCCCTGCTGAGTGACAGGTACTGCTGCTGCTGGTCCATTACCACTGAATAAATTCATTTAGTGCAGTTATCAACTATAAAATGCACTTAAATCAATCAGAATAGGAAAAAACCCCAAACAAATACAAAACATTTAATACACTCGTGGTCTCAAAATTGGAGACAGGACAGTTATAGAGTATGAAAAAGAAGCTGGCACTTTTTACATTTTCTGGGTCACTTCACAGAACAGACAGTCGCAAGAAGAGCGGTGTGCCCAGGGGAAATGTTTCTTTTTAAGGTGTAGAGAACCCTCTGTTATTTTTTAGGTGTTAGATTGCTATGGTATCAAAGGTAAAAACCAGCATGCAATAGCTACAGATGAGCCATTTTTCTGAGGAGGTTTTAAGGTACTGAAGTGACTTAAGATAATTTTATACTGTTGCTGCTCTTACCAGTTTAAAATAATGGCTTGTTGCACTAGAGGAGTAAGAGAGCTCCACTGAGTTCCTAGTGTGTCCAGTGTTTTACAAAATCACAGCACAGATACAGTTCCTCTCCTGGGGTCTTGCAGCATAAATGGTCAACACACATTCACACATATACATGCACAGAGAAAGAGTGCAAAACCCAGAACCACTCAAATAGGTGTGTTGGGTACAGAAGCAGAAAAATACAGAACATCCACAAACTGCTCCTGAAAGACTGTGGGTAACTTTGAGGTGAACTTCTGTGTGCATTTTGTGATGGGAGATAATGCTTCCTGACCCCTGCTAGGAGACACTGAACTTGCAGTGCACAAAGGTAGGCACTGTCACTTCTGTCTTGCCAAGTATAAATAGAGAGACTCCTCTTTTGGCTGCAGATGTCTCTTCCAGTTTGAAAGGCAGCTAACCCTCTGCCCTGGTAGACAGCCAATCGATTGACTAAAAATACAGCATTCTGACACAAAAACGTTCCCTGCTGTGCAGATTTCATAGTAGACTATTGAGATAATAGAGCAGAGGAAAGGACAAACTGTTCTTTTGGACAACAAAATCGTTTCAGCTCATGCTTTAGTTTCAAGATATTTCATAACCACATGAAATGCTGCTGTTTCTCATTTTCCCCTCATTTATTTCAATGTTTGTGTTTCGTCTTGAATGAGGACTATGTCGCATTAAATTCTTTACTCTTCAATTGATGCAACACATCTTTTTTCCCTTCCTCTCTGTTGAGATCTTAACACAATATTAAAAAAGAATCAACACACTTGAAAGAGTAAAAGTATGTCAAGAAAGGTATATTGAAACTCTAAATCAGGAGAAAACAGTGGATGAAGAAACTTTCTATAAAATGTTGGAAGATGTAGGGAAGAAAGCATTTATGGAATTAATCTGTCATGCTATGGGTGATCCCAGGCTCTACAGCTTTTCACACTCTGGTATATGCCTATTCCATAATTAGAGTGGGAAGGAGAAAGATTGCTCCTTATGAACAATTAAAATAAAAGCAATTATTAAGCTGTGCATATTTTTCTTCTCATTATTAATTAAATGAGCAAACACCAGTTTATTTCCTGCTCATTTTTTAATCTCTTCTCTTGCTAAAAGGCATTAAAAATCTTTTATACTACATGGAGAGATTGGAAGCTTAATTACAGTGCTTCTAAAGTGCTTTGAGATCCTGAAGTGAAAGATGCTATTGTACCATGAAAAAAAAATAAAGAGATTTTTTTTTCCCCTCCTTTTTCTGCTAACTACTTTACAAAGCTTCTTTTGTGCTTGTAACTTAATTTCACCACCTGTCTGAACAGAGGGTGGGCTTCCTATCATACTAGCCCATGAAGTAGAATATAACCTACTGCAGAAGACATAGCTTTGTAACATATAGCCAGACAAAGACCTTTATTCCTGGGTATTTAATAATGTCACACTGTACATGAGCTTCTCAATATGAAATTCTGATGCTTCTGGAACCCACATAACCTAAAAATTTTCTTGTGGTCTGCTGAAATATCTCACAGATATGGGATATTCACTCTGATCAAAACATTGGCTCTATGTGATTGGAGCTGATATAGTCAATCAGTTCTGGACTGGAAAACTTTGAGAAATGAAGCTAAGTCTTTGTATCTTAATGTAATCCTTCACCTCTGAAATTAGTATTCAAAGATTTTTTGTGAAAAAGCGCAAGGAAGACCAGTGTCATCAGCTAAGTAGAAAATTTATTTTCTCTTCACAAAACCATAGTACTCAGTTTTGTGTCTCTATTGGCTTTCAGAAGAACTTTTGCTGTTGAGAGCACTGGTAGTTCAGAGCTCTGATACAATTAATTTTTTTTTTTTTTTTCACTTGTAAGGGATGCAAATGAAGCCCAAGACTTTACTGTTATTTCTGTCTCTTCAAAACTGGGTAGGTAATTTTTCCAAAGTATGTGATGTTTCTGTATACAAACATCTCCACATCATACATATTTGAATGTTTACAGAATAATCTTTCCTTTCCTCTTCAAAATGAAAGATGCTTCCTTCACTAGTCAGACAGGAGAGATGTAGAGTTCTTGTAGTAAGTTTCCTTTCATATCTTCCATGTTGGGGAATATATTATTGACCTTGGATTGTTACAGAGAAATGCATGATCTTTTCCAGCTGAGAGAAAACTGTGTACTGTTAAAACACTTCTGACCTCCCATCCCATCTACAAACCTGTAACACATCTGTACTGGGGCATTGCAACAGCATCCTTCAAAATGGACAGGGAGAGAATAAAACCACTGCCATAAGGTCTTAGATCAGTCCATCACTAGTGGAAAATGTGTATTTAGCATGCATTTGCAATAACCCCAGCTGCCTCCAAGTGTAAGCTTTATGTAGTCAGCTCTTGCAATACTTCTCTTCCTTTACATAGCTCCCTTCTATCTTGTTAAATCATCATTGACTTCTTCCTAGTCCCTCAGCACGTGACAGCGTAGCAGCAGCACCCACTCAGTCCAGCTGGGATTAGAGGTGTTGCTTTGGTGCATCATCCTTAGTCATTCTTGTAGGTTTCAACAGCTTGTAAGTCAAACACACAGATGAACTCTGCAGCTGGCCAGAGTAGGAGTAATAGGTTGCACCTTACCACAGAAATGATTGCAGCAAAGCATATCCATCTGTATGAAGAAGTGGGACAGCTTGGTTCTTTCACATGTGTTTGCAAACACACAGACACAGCCAGCACCACAGTCCTGTGTGCTGAACTTCTTAAACAAGGATGAGTTTTTAGTCCAAAAAAACCCATTGAATTTAAGAATGAATTTTCTTTTTCCTCTTCTACACTTTTAATTTCTTCGCCAGTCCCCAAAGAACAGATTCACTTTACCATAATCCCAGAGTGATTTAGGGATTCTTGCAAAATAAAGAACCATTGTGCTGTGCAGTGTTACAACCCTACTCCTGACTCTTTCTAATGTAAGGCCGGGACAAGTCAATGATGCATCCTTAACAGGGAATATCCATCTGCTCATCATGTAGGTAGCACATTGTTATTACAAGTGGGCATATGCAATGTATGACTTGGCTTGGCCAGAACTTACCACAACTACAGGATAATTTTTGGACAATAGTAGAGTTTCCCAGAAAATACGCAAACTTAAAGCTCTTTAAGAGAAGGTATAAATCAACAAAAAGAAAAGTTATTTTCTTTCATGGACTGGTTTTAAAGTTCTTCAGACTCATTCTCTAACATTCTATTACAACCTTTGTGTCCTTTTCATGTGTGATATTTTAAAGTGGAATTTTTTTCCTTTTGTTATTTAAGAGATATAGAACAAAGATCTTACATTAGTAGATTTGTGTCTTGATGAAAACAGCCAAAATTGGGTTTGCTCATACAAAGAAATAAATTTTCCCTGGCTGTTTCCTAGAATCCTTTTTTGTTTTCCCCTTGCACAAGGTGGTTGTGTTTCTGGCCTTCATAAAGAGATCCAGAACAAATCCTATGTCTCTTTTTAAGTAAACTGCCATGAACCTTAGCTGCTTTTGGGCCCTGGGTCTTATGACTCATAGGCCTGATGGATAGATTGGCAATCTGCAAACAAGTTGCCTACACTGATTATGTGTACAATTGGCATGTAGTGTAACAGTCTTTTCAGGATATTACTAGAAGACAGGGAAGAGGATGAGTCCATCACAGCAGACTTCCTGCAACAATACTGCAGAAAGCTTGAAGTATTTTTGATATCAAGGGAAATTACTTTCCCCTGGGCATCTGTCCTGGTTTAGTCATCCTAGGACAGCACCCTTTGTGAATCACATTATGTGAATCCCAGTTGCAATCCTGAGTAGCAACAATGCAGGGTCATTCTCAAGAGTCACATCTAAAATACAAAGAAGGCAGCAAATGACAATGTAGTGACCTCCAAATGTATATGACATACGTGCTTCATTTCTGTATTTCTACTTAAAAAGCGATGGGTAAGGCTTATGTCCAGCTGCCTGTGAGCCATCCTACCATGACTTCTTTCTCTTCAATTTGAAAGAAAAGACAGTAAATATGAACTCAGTAAATAATACAAATTTCATTAGGATGTACAAGAGGAGGAACAGTGAGCTATAGTCAAGAAAAAGATCCTTATAAATCCAGAGTTACCCCAAAGCGATTTTAAATAAGTGGGACTAATTTATTTTGCAAGCAGAGAAGTCTTTGATGTCATTTAAAGAATTGACATCCTGTTAATCCTACTTGGGAACCTGTCCTAATTTACTCTTGTAAAATCCTAGACAATGGTTTGATCGGCTTTTAATAAGATGCAGATGGTTGTAGAATTGAGCTTGAATTTACTAAATACTAGCTGCTGTTTTTCCATTTCACTCACTGATACATTTATTTTACTACAGTTATTACCCCACCATTCTTGATATGTCTGCTATGAGTTTTTTCTGTATGAAGAAATTCATGGCAGAAGAGTAACTGACGTGTAAAATTGAGGGTTATTTTAATTTAATTTACTTTAAAGACTGAAGACTGATTTAGAAAGAATGGATTGCATATTGTCTTTGGGATTTTTGACTGATTGCTTTTAAGCATAATCTGGTGCAGAAGACATTCTCTCACATTGTGTTTATTACTTTTTGCTAGTAGGGGCTATGTTTTCACTTTGTGCCAGATACACTATTGGAAATTCAGGGATATTTTTGTTACAAGCTAATTTTGTACCAACAAGCTGTCCATGAGCCAGCAGTGTGCCCTTCCTTGTGGCCAGAAAGGCCAGTGGTGTCCTGGGGTGCATCAGGAAGAGCATTGCCAGCAGGACAAGGGAGGTGATCCTGCCCCTCTACTCAGCCCTGGTGGGGCCACAGCTGCTGTGCTGTGTCCAGCTCTGGGCTCCTCAGGACAAGAGAGACTTGGAGCTCCTGATGCAGCTCCAGTGGAGAGCAAAAATGATGATTAAGGGACTGGAGCATCTCTCTTACAAGGAAAGGCTGAGGGAGCTGGGTCTGTTCAGCCCTTGAGTAACACACAAATGAGAGAAGGCCTCGTCAATGTCTGTCAGTATCTGACAGGAGGGTGCCAAGAGGAAGGATCTAGGCTCTGCTCAGTGGTGCCCAGCAACAGGACAAGAGGCAACAGGCAGAAACTGATGCACAGCAAGTTGCCCCTGAACATGAGGAAGAATTTCTTCTCTGCTTTGTGCTTGACTGCCCAGAGAGGTTGTGGAGTCTTTTTCTTTGGAAACACTCAAGAGCTGTCTGGATGCAATCCTGTTGAAAGTGCTCTAGGGTGACCCCGTTTGAACAATGAGGTTGCACCAAATAATCCCTTCCAACCTTACCCATTCTGTGATTCTGTTATCACCAAGCAGTGCTCATGAAGAGTCAAGGTCTTCCCGCTCCTTGTGTCACCCCACCAGGGAGTAGGCATAGGAAGCTGGGAGGGGACAGATCCAGGACAGCTGACATGAACTGACCAAAGGGGTGTTCCATATCATAGGGTATCATAGTCTGCATATAAAGCTGAGGGAAGAACGCAGAGGCAGGGCAACATTGAGAGTAAATATTTTTGTCTTCCCAAGTAACCATTACATGTGCCTGGTTTTCCTGGGGATGGTTGAACACTTGTCTCAGCATGAGAAGTAAGGAATGGATTTTTTCCTTGTTTTGCTTTACTTATTGTCATGGCTTTTGCATTGCTTATTAAACATTCTCTGCCTCAACCCACAAATTTTCTCACTTTTACTCTTCTGACTCTCTCCCTCATACCACCTAGGAGGGAGACTAAGTCAGCGGCTCTGTGTTCCTTAGTAGGCAGCTGGTGTTAAACCAGTAAAATACACCAAAATGTCAGACATGGATATAGTCAACTGGATAATTTTTATTTCAGACTATGAAAAAATGAAAAATACACTATAAAAATAACAAACAGCAGCTTTTCATGGGCAAATGAAATCAGGCAGCCAATTCCTCAGTAGTATTTGATGTGTTGCATGAATCTCAACACAGCCAGTGGAGCTTTTGACAATATTACTGTACAACCTTTCTGTCTGTAGAAAGGATGAATAATATTTTTTTTTTTTTCAGGTATGGATGCAGTTACAGGGGCCATCTTAACACCACGAAGAAACCAGGAGAAATTGTGAGGCTCTGAAATCTAATCAGGATAGTCCAGACTGTTGTTGTTTTTCAAGGCACAGAAAATACTGCCCCAAGCCAAAGTGGCTTCCATGTACTGTAGAAAGTGGTGTTTCTCTTCCATGAACTAAATGAGACCAAAAGTTGCAATCAGAAGTACTTACAGTTTTATTCTTAAGAACAGGAGAGCTGCTCTGGTTTTCTTTATCTCATGTGATGTTAGCATCTCACTGACTTTGTCCAAGAATGTCTAAATGTTTCTAGCACCCTTGAGTAGATACGTCTTTTTGGCTCTGCAGGCTCGGGACTTTTTTTATTTGCAACATTAATTTTGTTTCTGATTGAAATATGCATGTCCAGAGAATCTTCTTCAGCTTTAAGTTTTAGTTAACTCCAGTGTTTTAATTTCTCTTCCTCACCCTAACCTGAAGTTAGGAAGGAAGTCCAGTAGATCTGAGAGTGTATGGTGCTTTCACAGGAAGAACACGATGTTAAAAAGTATACAGAAAGGTAAGGAAGGAGAACAGCTTATTTGCATTTTATTTGTTACTATTAGCATGTGATTAAATGAAGAGTTTAAGAGCAAGAGTTTCACTACATATTTGTAGATTGCTGGTGGTGTGGTGTGATGCTTCCATCTCATCCTAGCCTGACATCAGCTGAAATAAAGTCTAAGATGCTGCTCAGAAGCTTAAGAATTAGTAGTTCAGCTATACACAATGTAGGATATAGCAGTCCCAGATAATAAATAAAATGGTAAGAACAGATGGTTCTTAAGATTTTGCATGGTTCTGTGCACCATCCAAGCTGGGCTTTCTTGGCATAGAACCAGGGATAGGACTGATAATTTCTGATTTATTGTGCAGTATACACATGAAAAAAAAAAAGTGAAATTGATTAAGTTTATCTGAATTATGTGAAATATTTTATAACCAAATATAGGAGATAATTATTTGGCCCTATTAGTGGTTAGGAGAATTTAGATTTCAACACAGGGCATTAGTGCTCTCAGTCAGGGGAATTTTGTGCATGGAGACCCAGGCAGATCAGAAGTAGTTTAGTTTAGTTTAGTGAATATTAGGACAGGGAAAGCTCTCGGCTTTGTGCAAATAGTTGTGTACAGTAAAACCCAAGGGAGCTACTTAAAGCTTTGCAAAGGGATTTCATAAAGTTGTGTATAGGGGCTTCCATCTCAGTGGTTTTATGTCTTAGATTTACATATTTGCAGGTGAAATGGTTGAGTTGATTCTCCAAGAAAATCTGACCTAAAGCAAACAAATTAGGTGCAAATGGATATACATAAATGTTCTTAGTTTTTTTGTTTTCTTACAATCATAATATTTCTAAATACAGAAAAAATTAAATATAACAATTTTTGAGATTTTTTATAAGTGTTTTTTTGCCTTTAGCTGATCCTTATTCTGTGGTAGTAGTGCATTCTCACTATTGTGTGACATAGTCAGTCACATTCACAAATTGAATAGTAAAATATGAAGACAATTAATGTGAGCACAAGGTTTAAAAGCAAGTCTGAAGCCTTTTTAGAAATTTTCACATGGATGAGTCTCTCTTTGGGAAGGAAACAAAACTTGCCCATTAATGGATGAAGTAATTCCATTGGCATTCTGCTGCACTGAGCGTAAGAAAGGCTTGCTTCTTACTTAGAAAATGCTTTCTTTTACTTTCAGCTCCCAACAGTTGCTGTCAGGCCTTGGGGCTTTCACTTAGGTTTCTAAGAAGGAGTAAAATGTTTAAAGTATATGCCTGAAACTATCAAAGAACTATTAAACTATCCAGTTTAATTTTCTACTGTGTTCCTGGCAGCTGGAATGAAGCAGTGACTGTATTCTGAGGTACCTTTCTCCATCAAAAGATTGGAACAGAAACTAAATCAGTGGTGGAAACTGAGTTCAGCTCTAGCTCCTATCCATTTTAACTTCATAATAAAAATCCCAGCAAAACAAACATGGCTTACAACACAAGAGTAAAGGCTAGAAAAGAAACAAGGAAGAATGTGTAGAAAAACATTTTTAAATTGGCCTGGCCAAACCCAAATTGTGACTGCAGCTAACCTTTGGAAAAAATTCCTTAAATATTAGAGAATTCAAAATTAAATATTTGAATGATAAAAAATGCAATCAGCCAATAAATAGTTTAATGAAATAGAATGTAAAAATGTAGAGCTGAGGGCTGGCATGAAATCACTCTTTCAATAAATGTACAGAAAAATTAGTAACAACTTTATGTTACAAAGCAAATGATTAGGCTGAAAATACAATCCTATTGTCAGCCTGGATGGTGTTTTGGCTGTATTCAGGCATGAAAACTAGATAGTGGTACTGCCTGTGCAAGTCTGATACCTAATTCATTTTAACAATACTTTATTTTGCCCATGATTCCCTTGTCGAAGTCCTCATAGACACCCAATGGTGATTACTGCATGCACTTATAAAAAGATTGGACTTTTACTATGTTTTATTGTTTGTTTTCCTTTTGTACACAGAAGCATAGAATGAACCAACAAATCCAAAGAAGTGTATGTGCATCCATAAGGATTGTACAATTTTACCAGTGGATGGTACAATTTGGATGGTGAATAAAGTGGTAGTTCAAAAGACCATTTATTTTAAGAGCAGAAACTTCGATGTGTTTTTAGATAGACTGAAATATGAATTGTTAGATGAGTTGATCCGGTGTCTTGCTCAGCAGCACTTAGGCATAGCTATTTACCTACTAATTTATTTGAAGCTTAAGACTGTAAAGATACTTGCCTTCTGAACTTTCTATATAACAGTCCTGGATCCTGGGTGAAATCTGCTGGACCAATTAAGCAAGAACTTTGGAAAGATAGGATTTGAGGTAGAGAAAGAATGACTAATTTTAGGCTGCTTTCAAATGTTCATGGATGGTTGAAGCATAATCTCTGCTTAAGGACCATTTTCTGTCACTCCTCAGTTGGCAAATTCTCATGCATTTCCATTAAGGACTATAAATATTTTATATTTATTCTATTTTATGTCTATTTCTAAGAGTTACATGCTCCTGCTTAGTCTTCCATGCATCTTTTTTTTCCTTGTCCTTGAAATAAAAAATTTCACATAACCATTTTCTGCATGGGGAATTGCACATTTTTGTGAAATCAACAAATATATAATCATCAGATATCACATCATGTTAATGACATTGAAATTGCTTGAGTCAACATACAACAAAAATAAATACAGAAAAGTCTGTGTTCAAAGACAAAAACATGTTTGGGGACCATCTGACATTTCAGTAAGAACATATAAGGCTTCCTTAGAGCCAGATATTTCCTAAACATCCAGAAAGTAGAATAACAGAAGAAAAGCAGTTTACGATGAATGCGCTTCAAGATAACAGAAAAAAAATGTTTATAATCCTGGATTTGGCTGTACTGTTGTCTGAAAAGGTGTTCAGAATTGTTCCTTGCACCCTTAATCAATGATGAATTGTGGGTATTACAGACTCAAGAAATATTTAAAGTAAAAGAGATACTTATATGTTTTGGATTTTTTTTCCCTCCCCCTTCAATTTTCTCAGTTGTGAATGTACACTTCAGTCACATATTGAAACTTCCATCTTCTTGTTGCAAGTAAAAAACCAGAGTATCTTTTCTGTAAAACCTTGCAATAGACATTGTCTACTACATTTGTCTAGTGTAGAAAATCCACAAGGATCCAGTGGTTGGTACTTTAGGTGCCTCTGTCTTGTGGATGAAATCAGTAGAATTTGTGGGGTATTCTGAAAACTGATTTGCAATAAACCTGAATCCTTAATTAGGCTTCTGAACAGGCTTTCCCCTTCTTTTGGACTAGTGTGCAGACATCACAGTACAGTTTTAACAATCCTTACATTTAGACACTCCTAGGATTATATTTACTCCTAAATTGGGTCATCATGTATAAAGTGAAGACACCACACCTGTTACAGTAAAGACTGCATGCAGTTAATGAGTCTGCAATTAGACATCATAAATTATATTGATGCTTCATGTAGTGAAATAATATAATTAAAATTTTTGAATTTCTGCTTTCTGAAGTGGAAGCTAGGATAACTAATGAAGCTTAGTTTGGGGGTCAGATCTCTCTAATCAATAAGATCATCTGGATTTAATTTTTCATCTTGCTCACTTGCCCAGCCCTTATTCGAATTAAATTGATAGAAAAAATATTGTGATGACTAAAAAAAAACCTTTTATTTCTATGTTAAATATGTAACAAATGGCCACTCTGGTGACAGGAGGAAACATTTCTTTAAGACTCTATTAAATAAAATTTGAGAAATGGATTTAATTATAAGCACTGTTAATAGTTGATGTAGAAATCATGCTGCACATAACTCATTTTAGAAAGCTGGAACTGGGGATCCAAAGAAAGACAATAAGAATGAACTGCATTGGAAGTACTTGAGTTTCTGAGAGCATGAGAGGAATGTCTGATCCTTCTAAAATGGTCAAAATGATGTGGATTTCCAAATGATGATGTTTAGAATAACAAACAAAGAGCTCCCCAGTCAGTGCATTTTTAATGCATTTGTTCCTATGCCAGATGAGTCTGCGCTGAAAGCTTAAAAAAAATTTAATTAGCTTAGGAATTTACAGCAGATCTACCATTTGATGAATGCAGTCCATGTTCCTTAAGAAGAAGAAGTGTCTATTTATTTTGTTTTCTTCTCTCTCTTTTTCTCTTCCTTCACCTGCTGGCAGTGCTCTTCCTAATGTACCCCAGGATTCCAGGATTGGATTTACCACCTGGGGCACACTGCTGGTTCATGGACAGTCAGTTGTCCACCAGGAACCAACCCCAGGTCCTTCTCTACAGCACTGCTCTTCAGCAGATCGACCCTCAGCTGGCACTGGTGCACTGGGTCATTCTTCCCCATGTGCAGGACCCTGCTTTTGCCTTTGTCGAATTTCAGACAGTTCTGTGGAGTGAAGAACAGAGACAGGATTTAGAAGATGGAGGAAGACTGAGAGCAAATGGCATAAAGCTGTTAGAGAGAAAATCAGGATGTCTGTGAAGGTAGAAAAAGAGGAGATCTAGCAGAGACTGAGCAGATTTATTGAGAAGGATGAGGATATGTAAGACAATCAATTAAAAATGAACAAAAAATTGTAAATGAGGTAAAGCATATTCTACATAATGCCTGTTAGGGTACTCCAATATTTGAGTCATCATGTTGCCAAAGCCACAAACACAGAGTGCATGCCTGGTTTTTCTAAAGCGTTAAAATCTTCTCAGGTCCACTGGATCTTTATTACAAGCATTTTGAACAGCTCTGATTGCAGAAAATTAAAGCTGTGTTTTTGGTTACAAATGATCAAAATAATCATGTTAGAAAGACAATTCTCTGAAGTAGCATTGTCTGACCCGGTTCTCTTTGCTGCTTTTTTGTAAGCAAAAGAATGATATTTATTCTTTCATAATAAAGCCTTCCATTTTAGAAATGTTACTGGCTTTACCACTTATGAATAAAAATAATCTTGGTAGAAATTATCACAAGACTGTATATGCAGCACTGAAAAGCACAATTAAAGACATTTTCATTTATATGGCATAATTTTTTTCTCTGATATATGGTTTTGATTGTGCTCAGTATAATGGGGCCTGATTTTAATTAAGTTCTGGGAAATATCAAAACATGGATACATAATGAAAATAATAACATAACTCCTATGCTATTTTTCTTTTTAAACAATCCTAAAAGGAATGTCTCATAAAGTACTACTTAGGTCAGACCTCTGCAACAGGCATTGCATTATCTTGGTCAAAATCAAACCTTTCAGGTCTTTACTTCCCTATGTTTAAAATCTGGGAGAGATCATTTCTGTACTTCTTAAGGATTTCAAAGGTAAATGGATATATACAGGTATACAGAGAATGTAGGTTTGTCTGCATGGTTTCAGGGGTTTTGTGCACTGAGACTGTTGTCAAGACTAGATTCAGAGGCTTCAGCAAATGTCAAATTCAGCTCTGCAAGGAACAAACTGGATGTGTTAGCATATCATTGCACAAGTCTAGGCAGAAAACCTAACATCTTTAGTTTCCTCTCTAAGATGGTCTACAAATAATTGTGACCTCTCTCTTGTACTAGAAAAGACATTGTCAATATAACCTTCTCTACTACTTTGTTTGATTTAGGGCAGTTTCAACCAGTCATATACATTCCTTTTCATGCATGCATACAACCTAAGTCACACTAGTATTCAGAAAGCTGCCATGTACTCTAGGCCAGTGCCTAGGAATGTGCCCACACATTCCATTCCATACTCTAGGCCTGTACTCTGGGAATGTGCACACATATTCCACTGGATGTAAATAATTGTCTTGAATTT
The DNA here is from genome assembly GCF_027477595.1 of Haemorhous mexicanus. NCBI lineage: Eukaryota > Metazoa > Chordata > Aves > Passeriformes > Fringillidae > Haemorhous > Haemorhous mexicanus. The sequence continues at coordinate 46,454,535 of NC_082346.1, forward strand.
GCAAGTTTCTTAATATGTTTGCATCCAATATTACACCCACCATATCAAAATAAGCAAAAATATAGTATACCTTTTATGTAAAGCCAACAACTTCCCATATCACTTAAAATCCTAACAATCTAATTAAAACCAAGAAACAGCTATTAATAACTTAGATGAAGTCTTAGTACAAATTAATACAGAAGAAGCTTCCTTAATAATAGTGTTTTAAAAACAATTGTGAAAAGCCTCACCAATAACTATGTCTTTTCTAAAATCCCTCTGGATTCTAGGCTGACACAATACCAGTGTTCCTGAAGTACTAGATGGGATGCCACACTGAGTCACCAATATTGTGGCTTAACTTCAAGGGCTATTGTTCATCATGCAGTGCCTACATACTTTTACAAAAGCTAAAAAACTAAAAAGTCAAGGCAAGCTCAGACAGATCCTAAGACCTTATACTGACAGATTAGCACAAGGTCTATAGCCTTTATTAGTATTGGAATAACACATGTTTGATAAATGACATTGGTATATAGCAAACATATCTCTTCTATCCCAGTGTCCAACAAGCTCTTTCGTATAATGATAATAATAAATATATCACCAAGTGATTGCTCTGAAAAGTAACAAGTATATTTACAATTGGATAACAGACTGGTAAACAGATTGGTTAAAGGCTTGAAACTCCCTGAATTGTATCTCAAGAATTAACTGAAATTGTGCAGTAAATGCTCTTTTAATATGGAAAAGATACAAGCATGTAAGTTTAGGGTACCCTGATATTCTCATTGTTCTGACAGAGATTCTAGAAATATATATCTACAAATATTTACTCAATGCATTGCATATTGCATATTTGGGCTTATTCAGTTAAATATTAATAAGATCACTGTCAGCTGAAGAAATGCTATGTCAGTGCTTACCAGAACTTGATATTATTGAAGGCTTGGATGCAAAAAATCTCTATTCGTGAATGCCATCCTGAAATATGAAGTTATGTGAAGGTTGGAAGTACTATCCCTTTATAGAAAATTATTTTCTGTTTAAATAGTGAGCTACATATAATATAAATTTTGTCTCTGTCAGTGTGATCTTGTGATATGCTGTCTAGCTTTGAGAGGTAGCTCCAAAAAATTCAAAAGCTGGACATCTGTCAAAGTTCCAAGTTAATATAAATGTGGAAGAATTTTCTTCTACTAATTTCATAGAGATAAGGCTTCTACAAATAGTTATTACTTATTTAATAGTTATTACTTATTAATATTACAAATAGTTTGCTATTTGCATTATTAGAAAATCTAAGACTTTAAAGAGGTTCTTGAAAAGGTGCATTAGGAAAGACACTCCTTTATTTCTTTGCTGATTACATTGACTCAGAAAAATAGATTATTTCTTCTAGTATTGCAAATTTCTTGCTAATGTGATGGTATTTAAACTGGACTTGACAAGCCTCCTTGAAATGTCTTCCCAGAATATGTTATCATAAAAATCCATTCCTTATCTAGTATGATCAGGACTAAAATAAATAAATACATAACATACCATAAACAATATATCCTTTCAACTAAACATACACAACAAAAGCAATAAAAACTGACATTTTACACTGTCTGGGAGGAAAGACAGTTTTAAACTGAGGTTTCATAAAAATCATGCAAGAAAAAAAATCAGCAAAGAGCAGAAAGTGGATTCTGGATGTATAGAATCACTTGTTAAGCTGAACAGAAATGCTATTAAAGTCTGAATTTTAATAGGGCAAGTACATTTCTTAGAATTCCATAAATAAATTAAAGGTGAGGAATCACTGTATAATGAAAGTAATATCATTAACAAGTCTCGCTAGAAAAAATGGGACATCATCTAACATTCATGTATTTTTAGTATTACTAGATAATAGATGCAATGAAAGAAACAAGTGAAAAACCAAGCACATAGAGGAAATCAAAACCCTGTAAATAAATTTAACACAAAAAAGAAGCAAGTTAGCTATTAAGGATCTAGACCCCACTTCTGATATTTATAAGCATGAAAAAGAGCGAACTATAATATGATTTATATTAATATTTTTTAAAATGTATATCTGAGTAGTTGTATACATGAAACAGGAAAATGAATAGACTGGATAGCACTTTGAACTTCTGGGTATGCTTTGCTATAAAATGAATGCAAATTGAGATTTGACTTGGATATGAGAAAAAAGTAAAGAAAATTTAAAGTTCCAGAGATATTTGCAGAGAGCAGTCTTCTCTTGACGGCTCTCTTTGATTCATGCTGTTCTTTTGACTTTACTTAAATGAAAGCGCTGGCACTGACTTACTGCAGCTGATCAGAATTTTGCTAAATAGTCATAGAATTATAGAATCATTTGGGTCGGAAGGGGCCTTAAAGATTACCTATTTCCAATCCTGTCATGGGACAAGGACACCTTCCCTAGACTAAGTTACTCAAAGTTTTGCCCACTGTGGCCCTGAACACTTCCAGGGATGGGGCATCCACAACTTCTCTGGGAAACATGTTCCAGTGCCTCACCTCTCTCACAATAAAGAATTTCTTCCTACTATGCAATCTAAGTATACTCCCTTTCAGTTTAAAGCCATTGCTCCTAACCCATCACTCCATGCCTTTGTGAAATGTCTGTCTCCAGTTCTCTTGTAACCCTCTTTAGATTTTTTTCTAAGGTCTCCCAAAAGCCTTCACTTCTTCAGTCTATACAACCCCAACTCACTCAACCTTTCCTCAAAAGGGAGGTGCTCCAGCCCTTTGATCTTATTCATGTTCCTCCTCTGGACTCACTCCAGCAGGTCCATATTCTTCCTATGATGCCCAAGATCTGGAAACAGTACTCCAGGTGACATCTCACAGCAGTGGAGCAGTGTAGTGGAGGGAAGCCAGCAATCCCCATAATACCTTCTTTCTCATAAAAAGAAGGTAGTGGCTTTCAACATTCTCACATTGCTACTTCATGGTAATGAGAATGCAGACCAGAATGCAATTCCAAATAAATTGGGATGTCGATGGGGTTAAAAATGATGTGGTCCCATTCTGCTATCATCAGGTGTTAGAGGAGAAAGACTGAACAGTCTTTGCAAATGCAGCTAGTAATGCAGATAAATAATGGATACTGCTAGTGGCCTGAATGCATTTAGAGAATCCCAGCTGCTCCACTCAGTATTTAATAGTCTGGAGGTGCAATTTCTTGCTACATAAATATCCAATATATTCTTGCAGCCTTGCCACATAGGTGTAAACAACAATCAGCATAAAGAGGGACGTAAATGTTTATTATAGGCCTCATTTTAGCTAACAGATGCTCAGTAAAAAGGCTGAAAGTTTAGATAAAAAAAGGTGATTTGGGAAAACTTATCAATGACAAAAAAATGCTATGAAAGCAACTTCATATATACAAGGACTTTATTTTCTAGGAGATTTGTTCCAGTTATTGCAAGAAAAAGCAAGTTAGCAGTATACTTATATCAAGGCAAGTGTCTTGTCATGGATAGAAAGTTAAAGTTTGGGATTATATGACTTTGATTCTCTGCACTTAGAGTTGGTCTTTTTTCATGTAATTTTCCAAAATACTCCCTTAGTATGCAGCTCTGCAGTAAACTTTGTTTATGCTTATCTGCGTAGGATGTAATAAGAATATTTTCACAAATCATAAATTTAGTGTAATGTCAAATTTGCCTTAAGAAGAGCACATTCAAGAAAAGCAAACTGAGCATTCACTTTTGTTCCTGTTCAGCAGTTCCCATTCAATTAAAGCAGTAGGAGAATGAAATACTGCTTAGCTGCATATTCTCTCTCTTGATACCTGTATACTAAGGGTGAACATTTATGAATTTTATTAGCAGTAGAGTTAGACAAGTGCAGCTTATGTTAACTATCTGTTAATTGTCTTTGTCCTTATCTGTCAACAAAGTCTCTTAAACTGTCCACAGATACAGCTAAATTACCTGCTTTCTGCTGTAAGGAAACACTTTACAACTTCACTACTCAAACTCATGTTACTCAATACTCATTGTAAGATATCACTACCTTATCTTGATCATTCAGAATATCCAGAGTTGGTGTTGGGGAATATTCTCCCATCTAGGAGAAATTAATTTTTCAGAAAAAGGTGTTTAATTTTGGTCTTCATATTTTAGAATAAATAATTTTTACAATGTGGAGCAAATTATCAAAGCTCCACTTTCTATTAACAATCCTTTGGCTCAATTTGAATGTTTTGTTCATTTCTTGCTTGTTCTTCCATAGCACTCTTAGTGCAATTTCATTTTTCCTTACATTAAGTATTGGCACCTTGTTACTTCAATGCATAGCATCAGCATGTGTAGCAATGTCCATGCTCACTATGGAAAATATGGTTGTCTAAATCCTAGAGACAAAAGACCTAAATACTTTTACTTTCAATTGATGCAAAGAAGGATGGTGTCTAGAAATATTGTGTCTAAAAGTTTGGCGCACAGCAGTGGCAGCAGCAGGGTACTGTCAGGAGCAGCAGGGACAGGTATTCTCCCATTAAAGCAAGTGCAGTAATACCTGGATTTTATGTGTACACATTGGCCCCATCCAATCTAGGGCTGATCTGCACTGATCACATCTTTGTGTTGATCTGCACTGATTTCCTCCTTTGGCAGTTTCAGGAGAAGTGGCTCTCTCCTGCCATATTAGTATGTATACATCTCTTCCTATGATGTACACCAAAACCAGGTCACCAACTCATTCTTCAATCTTATTGCCCAAGACACTCCATTCTTTCACAGACAATGGAATAAAAAATTCAATTCTTATATTGATGAAACAGCTGGGATTTTGGATCTAGAGCTATAAACCAAATTTAGACAATTTATAGTGCTGGAGTTTCCGACTTCCCAAGAATTACTGTCAAGAAACAAGGTTGAAATAGGGCATCCATGGTGTGCCACAGCAACAGCAAACCATAGGCTTCGGCCTTTAAACATGAAAAATGTAATAGCTTTTCTTTCATCATTCCATGGAAATGATATCTTGAATGAAGTTTTTCTTAACATACATGTTTCTCATATTTTTTCTTGGGGTAACACTTAAAAATTAGAGAGCAGGTCAAGATAATGAAGACAATTCCAATACAGAGTTCCCCACAGGTTTCAAAATATTTAGATTATGCCTTTGTTTGAAGTTGTTACAGAGATTTTGGTAAGCTAAGGAGGCTGGTCTGTGTTTGAGTGTCCATGCAGTACCTGTGTTTGAGTACCACGCCTGTACAGCACCTGGCTTTATTTTGGAGTCAGACTTATTCAAAATCCAGATAACTTTAAAACATACCTTTAAGCTCTACTTAAATAATTGGAAGAGTTTGGAGGGTTGTTGTTGTAGCATCTTTAGAATTTTATTGAATAAAAAAGGCTTCTGGGAAGGAAGTGTTATTGCTTATTTTTCTGAAGTTAAAACACATTTGTACTTACTTTACTAAGATCTGAGAAAATTTTCTGCCCATCTCCCAAACAGAGAGACTAATATTTTAGAGGTGGTTCACAAGAGTCTTATTTACTATGACGTAATTTCTAATAAAACACTCACATCTTGTTTAAATAACAAAGAATAGTCTGCTTGGTTGAGATTTTGCAGGATAAACAAATTCTTGTATATCCAACATGAGATCAGCTTCAGTGCAGAGAGCTGCTACAGCCAGTAATAATTGTTTGGTTGGTAACAGCATTACCCAGTGTATACAGCCATAATAAATCATACACATTATCATTACCCCCCATGTCATCTTCAGCTAATGCTAATACATAATCAGTTATACCAGACATCAATCTACTCTCTCAATTCTCTGAAAACAGAAGAAGTGATTCTGAGGAACCCTGATAAAAATGTTCATGTTTTCAGCCCTGGAAATCTATTGATGTTTCGACAGTTTTATGTAGGATGTTTTACATTTATTTTGTAGCAAGCATTTCCTGATCAATACATATAAACTCTCAGGTTTAAAAACAAAACATTTTTTTTTGTTTTGTCTTCCAGTTAATGGTAACTGTTCATTCTGTGCAACATTGTCAATCTGAATAAGGTCCATGAGAGCTAATGGATTTTAAAAGCATTAAGAACATACATGGTTGAATAATAGGGAAGCACTTTAGTTTTGAGTAGATACTTAATTTCACTACAAAGTGAGTGGTGATATGCTGAATGCCACTGAGAGATCTCACTGTCAAAATTAGATAACTCAACAAGTTGAATAAGAATTAATCAGTACTCTTTCATGTATGGAAACTCTGTGTTACAAGTTTGTATTACAATACCATCAGTATTTCTAATAGTTACATTTTTTTCCTGCATTGTTATTTAAAATTCAGGTACATTAGTTAACATTTTATTATACATAAAACATGTTTATACAAGAGATTTTCCTGAGTAAATTCATGTGATACTGTGACTTTTAATATGTAATGATTGAGAAGAGAAGCATATACATCCTCTACGCAGACAGAAATATTCTAACCAGGAGCTACAAATTTTGCTTGCAGTATGGCATGCATAAGGACATTGTGGCAGTGTTGCTATCCTGAAGAAAAACCATGACTGAAGTTAGATGAAGTTACTTCTCACCCTTCATTCCATAAGCTTGATTTTTTACTCTTCTAAAACTAAAAGCAAACAATAAATAGTCTTTTATTTTGGTAAAAAATCAAGTCACATGCTGTTAATAGTGACTGTTTTTTCAGCCCTTGATACAAATACCAAGGCTGGTAAATGTCCTGACAATGTTGCTCACATGGTGGACAAATTTAGGAGATTTTACTACAGTGCTGTTGCCCACAGGTGTACCCAACAGGGAGAGCTGTGCTGTTTGATTGTTAGGGACCAGAATCCAGGGAGCAGGAGTTAGTTACTGTCATAACCCCCTGCACAGTCTCTCCACCTGGAGACTCAGGGAGCTTAGCCTACACAGGAGGAGAAGGATCTGCACCTCTCAGGGACCAGAGGGAAGTTCTGAAGTGGCTGCTTCCCTCTGCCACACTTCATCCTCAGTCTTGCACGGGGAAGGTCCCAACCCTGCAGTGTCCTGGAGAAACAGTGACAAGGGGACTGCAGAGGAGGGCAGGATGGCTGGTAGAACACACAGGGCAGCACAGCAGAGCAAGGCAAGTTTTCCCAAAGTTCAGACTATCCAGACTATCTAGACTTACAAAACTCCTAGTCTTCTTGTGGGTCCCTTCTAACTTGGCATATTATGTGATTCTGTGATCTCTGTTCAAGAGGTAAGTTAGGCTGTTATTCCTTATTTTAGATGTCTTTGAGTGATCAAATACTGCTTAAACATAGAGTAACTTGTTTTATATAGGAAAATGCTTTTGCAATAGCTCCAAGTCGTAGTTTTTCTTTTGTAACACTGGAATATCTCCTGCATCCAATATTGAAAATCCTAGAGTGTTTGGCTCCAGTGACATGACTGAGTGCTTATTGTTCTGTTGTTCTGGATTTGGTTATCATTAGTCTTACTGTGATCTGACAAGCTCAGGAGCAACCTGGAAAACAATGATGCTAAGGAATGCACAACCTGTCTGACTAGTACTTTTCTATTTTGACCTAAAAAATTAGTAGAATGTCCAGGATTGAGCAGACGTTAGGATTATATGCTCCTAAATTATTTTATGTTAGAACCTTGAAATAATGACTCTAGAAATATCAAACCCTTACCCTCACTCTCCTTCTATGTGTCCTTGGTTTTGTTTTTTTTTTTTCTTCCTATATACCATCCTATTTATGATAAAATCTAAATATGGCAAAAATCAGCAATATCTTTTTCTAGACATTTGGCTACTGAGCTGGATCCAGGACCCCTATTTAATCTACCTCCTATAAAACAAGGAACCCTCCAATTTCAACAAGAGAAATACAAGAATATTTTTGTATGATCCTCTCTTTCTGCAACATCAGAAAACTGAAAAGATTGGGGTTTGATGGATTTAATTTTTTCTTCTAATGGAACATCCATAAAACAAAATTCATAAATATAGGCATCATGGCACAGTTCATTTTACATTTCAAGTCAAGAGGAATTGCAAGTCAAGAAGACATAAATTTCCAATCTTCCTCCTATTGCTCCAAAAGACTAGATGTCCTTTTTAAAATTCCTCAGTCATTCCTGGCCCCAGAAGTGAGCATGGTAATGTGTTACTGACCCAACACCTGCTCTGTTATCCTCTGCCCAGTTTTCCTGTGCTGCCTATGGTAGATGCACTCTGCGATACAAGTTGACAGCAATGCCCAAAGTAACCTCACTATCTATTAGAGTACTTCTAAAACATGCTGTAATCAGGCATCGTAAATGTATTCTGTAGCACTCAATAGATCCACTAAGGCTTAAGTGCTGCTTCTTCAAAGTGTAGCCTTTTTACAGTAGAAAAAGAAATCCTCTTTACAACTGAAAAGCCACAGAAAACACTCTGGTGGTTAAAGTGTTTCACACTTTAAACTATGCACTGGTTTTCTCTGGGATAAAGTTAATTTTCTTTCTTGCGCTTAGGATGGGGTTATGTTTTATATTTATGCTGAAAACAGTGTTGCTAACACAGAGATGTTTTCATTATTGCTGAGCAGTACTTACACAGAATCAAGGTCTTTTATGCATTCCACAATACCATGAGAAACTGCAATTAAATTAAATTAGTCTTTGAAATTCTTTAAATTATTATAAAGGATAAGAATGGTATATTATGGATTCAATGATTAAAATATAATGGCAAATTCACAGATGAAATAGAATTTCTAATTACATATTACATGATTACATAAAGGAAATTTAAGATGCATTGAGCTTGGCCACTAATATGGGACCAGAAAGGTGGCTTTGGCAAATGAATGGGGTGGTGATAGTAATAGAACTGGTTTTGTTCAAAAAACAGTTTACTGGGAGTTTCTGGTTTTGTCAGTGTCCTTACTATGTTGAAATATGTACAAAAACTTTAGGAGAATAAACTGTGTTATCTGAAATAAACAGCAGATGAATGGGTTGTCTTAGGTGTGTGCTAATAAGCCTTTCAAGTCGCAATTTTTTCCCATCATTTTTTCTTACCTTGACCAGACTTCCCTTCCTAGTCAGAAGTCAGAACCTACTGCTGAAAGATATCCAGTCAAAAATAGCATCTGTGTTCTTATACTCTCAGTTCTTCTCCTTTGTTGTTGTTGGCTCTCCCATGCTGGAGCTAGTAACATTGTCCAGGCCATATGAATCAATGGGTCTTTCCAGCCTAATAACAAGTTAGTCTTTTTGTTTGCTGGAAGGTATGTTTTCCATTAGAAGAGAAATTTCAGGTGAGTCACTCTTCAGCCCAATAGCCATGGGGGGAGGACAGGAACAACAAACCAGACAACATCTTTGGCCATGAGCCTCACTTAGAACAAATCATGTATATTTACATATATTGTGACTATTCATTTAAATATGTGGCTTACTTACACATATGGAAAGGTTATGATACCTCTATGATCACTGGGAAGTAAGTCAAAGTGGGGTATTTAATCTTTGGAAGGTACATAACAGAGTATGAAATACGCATAGGCAGCCTGTTGGTGTTGTGGTATATTCTTGGGTTTGGGTGTTTTTCTGGCAGTGACAATAACCATACTCAAAAACTTACATTGTTTGGCATATTTGAAGACTTTGTCTGTCTCCTTTGCTGTGAGCTGGATTTTTGTTTCTTTGCTTTTGTATTTCAAGCTAAATACAAATGTGAATTCAAATTATTGGTGAGAGAGTTTTTCAGGTGGGCTGAGTTTGGCTATCTTCATGGGTAGCATACTGCTTTATGCTCAGAGAGACAGGTGTCAGGCCTAAATCTGCCTAACAAACAGACTGATTCAGAATAACGTATAGATGTGCACATAGAAATGTAAGGAATTTTGAGCCAAGAAGAAAATGCCACATTCAGTTTTTTCTTGAACATCTCAATGTTTCTTTTTGTCTCATTTTAACAATGCTATTATTTAAAAAATCTGTTGATGTGTTTATGAATAACTTGAGTAATAAAATCATGTGGAAATCTAGATTGCAGACAATAAATATTTAACACTCCAATCTCATTGATTTCAACTGATGTTTGTAACCTTTCTAACTTTGTGGATCTAAATTTTCTTCTATCTATAATAAAGCCAGATTTCCATTTAAGATCAGCCACTCACAACCTTGACAGAACAAAATAGGGACCTAAAAGCAGCGCTAAGAGTACTTCTCAAAAAATATCATCTATATTTGTCCTATTCTATTCATTTGAATGAAGAGTGTTCAGCTCCTTGACATTGACTGCAATTGGCACATCAAGAACTATTAAACTATTTAGATTTTTTCTTTCCTAGGGCTCACTGAGGTCATTGAACAAAAGCCATTTGCTGAGTGAATTTCAGCTGACACAGTCAGCTGTGTAATAATTATGTCATTGCAAATGGAGGTAAGTAACACTGAGTCAAGTTTTATACTGCATCACTGAATTAGCAATATTCCTAGAAACTCCTCAGCATATTAGTTTTATGTTATTACTTGTTGTAGATTTGGTCATGGATTTCCCCTGGTTTTTATCCAAGCACCAGGACTAATGGGGGACTTGAAGCTCTTTTATTCTTTTAACTTAGAGGATATTAATCATCTGAAAATACAGTGCTTCAGATATGGCAGCAGTTTCAGAAAAAAAATACAATCACGTTATTATAGTTAATAAGGCAAAAGTCATTTGCATCCAAGGTTTCTGGAGAAGTATATTTACATATCCTTTAATATGAAAGCTGACTTGACATTTTTCAACAAAATGAATTACCTGTTAACACACTTCTACGACAGAAATTACTCATGCTACCAAACAGCCTGATATAAAGTGAGATATAACTACCTCCAGTCAGGTTTTTTCTAATTTTGCAATCTGCTAGGTAGGACTTGAAGTTTTCTAAAAGGTTTCTGCCCACTAGGAGATTTCAGCCAGATTTCAAGATGTCACAGTACATGATGGAGGAAGCTGAATGTGTAGTGCTCTGGATTATTCTGACCTGTATGGAGACATAGAGCTAGAAGAAAATTTACAGGTGGATTTGAGAAGAGCCACTCTTAAACCACCCATCTGCACAAAGAGGCTTTCTTTGTCTGCTGAGTGTCATTCAATTATTAAGCAATATTTTCTGCAACACCAAAAAAATTTTAATTAGAGATTTTATTACAAAAATGGGCTTTTGATGGAAAGACAATGAATTGACTTAAAATCTCTCTCTAAAAATTATCGGTTTAGGAAATAGAAAAAATAGTTGTGTCCATATGAAAGCATTTAACATGAAGTACAGAGACACTTGGAGAAAATGTGGGTTGGCATTTTTTGGTTTTTTCTCCACCTCATTGCTTTCACTCCTAAAATCTGTGGCAGGGACCATATTGTTAGTTCTGTGGGTAACACTTCATAGTATTATAAAAACTTATTGGAAGGGTGAGTGCAGAAAGTTAATATGTGATTTTTCATGTCTGAGACTAATTTTCTACTGGTTTTTATCCCTAAAATATGTGCAATCTATTTAATTGCATCTGATAGGAGGGATTTGAAAGAGAAAAGAACATTCTGTGTTAGGGCATGTGTTTTGGGTTTAAGAGAAAGAACGGCAGAAAGCTTAGATAGAGGAGTAAGAGAAAAAAGGGATAATGACTTTAGCAAACAAGCTTTCCACTGGCCAGACATGATTCCTGTTATTTGTCAAATACACCCCACCCACAAACATGGTCCCTCCTCTGCTTTTATTTTGCTTGGCCTGAAGTACAACTGCATCAATGAGTCTAAATGGAAATTTGTATCTCCTTTGTTCTAGGCCAGCTTTAGTCCTTTTAGACTCACTGCACTTTTTAAGTGCTGTGCTGGTGTGCCATAGCATGCTCAACCCAGCACGATATTTGTAACACAAACCCCTCAAACTGTAAAACTTTAGGACTAGCTTCTATGTCTAGGCTAAAAGCAAATTTTCTGAGATGATAATTTTTAATTCCAAGATAGCTTTGGACAAAATGCTACCTGAGCAAGTAATGTAAGTTGCTAGTTACTACTCTTTCCTCCCCTCACTAAATTCTGGGATTTGCAGGTAGAGAAATATCAACTCCTGATGCCCATGCTTCTCCTCTCACCATTGTGAAAAACCTTTGTACAAATTCTGCTGGTAAGTCCAAACTGAAATTCAAACACCGTCTTTGCCTTAAATATGGAGTTTTGAGCTAATTTGATTCAGATTCTCCTGAATGAAAACCTGTGTTTCTGTATCTGTATTCAAAACATTGGTAACTTCTTCAACAGTGCACCTTATTTTTGTCATTGCTGTTTGATATTTTTTTAGAGCAATTGCTCTATTCCATTCCTGACTAGTTTCCTGGTTTTAGTCAACTGCCCTTCATTGGAATAGCAGCTAAGGCTATTCTGATCTGGCCAAAGTTAGTTTTGTGTGACTCTTTTACTAATTGTTTAGGAAACTCTGCATATAATGCAAAACAGATCTAATGAATTTTTGTATGATTTTCCTTCAGTACAAGGTGTGAATGTGTAAGGTCTTCTAGAGCTGTGATCTCCATGTCTTGTAACAATCATTTAAGGTAATCATGGCAATGACTTGATTGTACATACATTGTGGAAACTGGGTCAGGCTGTGAGCCATTCCATTATTTCCAGGTTCAAGCCTTTAAGGCAAAATGTAAAGAAAAAATGGTTTGTTCTATATTTGAAAAAGCCCTTTTTGATTTCTCTAAGCACTAGTATGATGCATACTCAAGATGGGACCTGAGATAGATAATGACAGCAAATAATTTTAAAATCAGTATTTTAAAATGAAAACAGCAAATTCCTTTGATTTTTCAGAAGTATTGAGATATTTTTAAGTATAAGCCAGTTTCCACTCCATGATGGGACATCTTAAAATAAACTTCCTCACAGTTTTGTGTGCTCAAAAAGATTATTAATTTTAAAATCAAGCCAAGTGTGTTGGCTGCTTATTTCTCCAAATATTTATATTCCAGTAATTTGTATACAACCATACTAAAATTTTATCCTGCAGTTTATAAACAGATACAAATCATCCTGTGAAATTAGAGCACAACTATGTGAATCACCAAAATAAAAAGTATTCTTAAGGTTATTTACATTTAGAAGCAAATAATTATTTGCCTTTTTTTCTATTTGTCTATAAATTTTAAACTACTACAACACTTTTACATCTGAGAAACTTTAAAGGTTTGTCTTCACAAGTTCCTTATGTTACATGTCATGTTATACATATGATCCAAAGCTATCATTTTGATATTCATAACCAGGTAAGATGTACAACTTATACAAGGCATCCATTTTCCCAGTAGAGGAAATTTAATTAAAAAAAAGATTCCGAATTATGCAATAAGGTTCTTAAATTATAGAATCATAAAATCATTGAGCTTGGAAAAGACCTCCAAGACCATTGAGTCCAAACTTTGATTGATCAACTAAACCAGAGCACTAAGTGTTATGTTCACATTTTTCTGGAACACTTTTAGGGAAGGTGATTTCCACACTTCCTCAGGCAACTTGTTCCAATGCCTGACAACTTTTTCAGTGAAGAAATTCTTCCTGAACCCTGCACCTCTACTGGCACAGCTTGAGGTTTGTCTAATCTTTTAAGAAAAAAAAACATCTTCAAATATTTAGGAAAATGCAGAGCCTACCTGTAGAAATTTGTGGGGGGGGAAAAATGTGAAATATCTGAAGAAGTCAGTGCTTTCTTAATGTGGTAATTACTGCTTCAGACATATCTGAAGAGAATTAAATAAAGCAAGGGGGGGAAATAGACAGGCCACATTTATTTTCTTTTTTTCTTCAGCACTATTTTTCCAATGCTGCCTTTGGAACAATTTGACTGTGTGAAGTGATTGAAAGGTACATTGGCAGACACTGGGAGAGTTTACCAGTTTTTTTTTTTGGTGAAAGAGAGTTTACTCTTTCTCCAAAACAAAGGTTGCTCAATACATTTACTTTTGATTTCCTATAAACAGGTTTCTGTGCTTCCATTCTTCAAAAGGGTAATTAATATCTGTCCTAATAAACTATGTTGTTAGGTATGTTTCTTGATAACTGTGAGAAAATGTATTGTGTTCAGTTTCATCTCAGTTTTTCCTATTACTACCATGAAAGACTTAAACTCACAACCAAACAATTAAACAAAACTTTATTTTCATTGGCAAATCACACCATAAATTGGAAATAATTTATCAGGGGATAAAAGTCCACTGCAACATTTTTCTGGTGTTACTTGATCTTACAAAGTTCCACTTTGAAATTAGAAATTCAGCTAAAATTAGTCTTCAGTTAACCTGATCATATTGAGGGACTTCTGAAGAGGTTTTTCCTAACATGTCACAAAAAATTAATGAGTGTGATGTTACAATCATGTATAATATAATTTTATAATAGCAAATTCTATATTCTAAATCATAGAATCATGGAAAGGTTTTGGTTGGAAGGGATCTATCTATCTATATATCTATCTAATCTATCTGTCTGTCTATCTATCTACCTCATGCAGTATTTTGCAAAATCAGGACTGTTCTGTCATGCCTGGGAGGCAGGATTGACCTGCAAGAATATGCTTCTTAGTGGAAAGGCGTTCTGCTGACTTCCTCTGAGCTAAATCTTCCCTTCCTCTTTCTTAAATTTACCCTGGCTCTACCTGTCTGAAGTTCCAGTCAACAGAAACATGCCAGTAGATTGGTCTGTAGTTTGGTATCTGGTTTCTAGATTTATCACCGGAGAAATTATGTAATTAGAGTTTGTAGTTTGAAAAGGGAAGTTGTAGATTTTAATGTTCATAGAGCACTATGGGGTTATTATGTAGAGTGAGGTGACTTCTTCAAAGAGAAAAGATTTTTTTTCTCATTTTGGTTCTAATCAAAGCAGAGACATTTCCATGAATGACTCAATAATTCTTCTGTTTAAAAAATCATACTCCTTTTCCTGTTTAAGTGGTAGTGTTTCAGATAATGATAATAAAACAATTGAAGATGTGCTGCAATATATGATAAGAGTGTTCTTAGCTGGCATACATTTATAACTCTTGAGTTAGAAAATAGCTTTTTTTTTTTATTTTGTAGGGAAATAAAACTTGACATGGAATTATATCACCTAGATTACATGGAGGTATTGCAACTATGAAAAACTCTGGTGGACTGGTCAACACACTCTTGGCAAATTCCAGAATGAAGTCAGACTGTTTAGCACCAACCTGCTCTGCAGTTTCTAAGCTTCCTTTCCCTGCAGGCTTCCCTTTAGGGGAGGACCACAAGACATTGCTCTTTATTTGTGTTCCTGTCTCTTTAGTCAAGTTTCTATAGCAGCAGGAAATTACTTTCTGAAAGCAGTGAGTCTGGTCACAGTGGAAGGATTTACATAAGAGTCAGCAACAAGCTTGAACAGTTTCCACTCTGTATTGGGGCAGTTTGTTAATTCTCTTTCTCCATCCACTTATTTGTATTTCTTCAGCTCTCCGAATATTTTTTATGTCTAAACTTCACTTTTGGTTCATCTTGCACAGAAAGGTTTTTCTCCTCAAATCTATTTTTATAAAGAAAGCAATAGGTAATGCTAGTGTCAAAATTTATCTTTTAGCTCTTCTGCTGAAAAAATATAAAAAGCTAAGTTCATTTAAAATTGTAGCTTAATAATACATATAGATATTGAACCAAAATTTGATAGTTGCCTGGGTTCAATTGACAGTTTTATTTGGTGAATCATAATCAAATGTCTTCAGTCCTACTGAAAACAGATTATCCTACTACAGAGAGAGGCATTTAATCACCTGGGAGTGATGAATCTTCATGATAATATATAAATTTCAGGGAAATGAGAGAGAGCCTTAGATTGGAAATTAGGTTGTTATCAGCAGAGGTACGAGATGAAGAGTTTTTCATTTGTAATTAGGAGAATTCAGAATATAAATTATTAGTTTTATGAGCAACCCATGATTGTTCTTAGTCTCCTGTGGGACCAAATTTTTTACTGGTGATTACATTTACTTTTGCAACGGAGTTCTATTTCATTTAATCTATTTGTCTTTTCTAAAAACAAATACTACTATTCTTAGAAAAAGAAGAAATAGTCCTTCTAGAGCCACTTAAAAATAAAATCAGTTCTAAAATCACATCAACAGAATTGGCCCAAAAGCTTGGTGTGCCTGATTGCAGTTCAGAGTAATTGTCTTTTTCTTCTGTGGCAGTTTTCATACCTCGCTTTGTCGAGGAATTGTGAAAATCGTGGAATTTTTATCTGTCCTATGCAATCTGAAGTGCACTGAGTTCTCCCCAGGCCTTAGCCTGGTCATGTGGATTAATAAAATGAGTTTATATTCACCTGTTTTGCCCTACATGCTCTCTTTTCTTTACAGGTGTTGACTTTTTTGTCCTTTATTCAGCAGTCCACATTAAAGCTTTTCTTTGTCCCTCACAGCACCCCACAAGTTTAAGATGTTCTTTGAGGCAAAGGATCTACCTTGTCTCTTTATCTTTGAATCAATATTTGGACAAAATCTTCCCCAAACTTAGTTAAATTCACATTTTATGTTTCAAGTCAAACTGAGAGGTATCAGTTAGAATGTAATATTTTGGCAATTGCTGAGGAAGTTTTCTCTTTAAAAAAAAATAAATATGATAAATGAACTTATGAATGAGAGTCCTATGATTTTGTCACTTTCATGTTACATTTTATGACATTGAGTCCACTAATGCTCTTCTACTCCCTTTGTGCTTAAATGTTATGACGAGCTGAAGAATTAGCAATAGAAATTGCCATTAATCCAGTTCTGCTATTTCATCTCTAAGAGGAATATAATAACTCATAATCTTGAGACTTTCTGTTCAAATGCATCACTTATTACTTTTTCTTTTGTAGAGATTTTTATTTTTAGCTCGGCATATTTAAACCTGTCACTTAGAACCTGATTCAAAAACTACTTTTACATGTGAAAAACAGTTAATAGGGATTTTCTTATGGTTGTTTCTGTCTACAGCAAAGAATTTTTCTGCCCATCTGCCACACTTCTCTTGACCCGTTAGTCAAAGCCATATTGATATCTGTAGTTCATCCCCCTAAGAATCCCCAGAATATTGTTTCATCCCACTGAGTTACTTCTTTTGTCTTATATTCACTTTTCTTCAAGAACTTAAAGGGAAGCTGCAGTCAAATTATCTTCCTTGTAGATTGCACTGAGACCATCACTCTGATCTGTATATTGTCTTCACTGAATTCCCTTACCCATCGTGTCAAATTCAAGCTTTGAAGGTGTCTTTGTGCTTCCAGCATCACCCAGCACCCTTTGTGCCTGCCTTTGTCCCATTTTAGTACCTTCGCCATAGAATTAATATGCCACATTTGGTGACACTTGGACACCATCCTCTTATCACAGCATTGCAGAATGATCGAGGTAGGAAAAGACCTTTTGAGATCATCAAGTCCAACCTATGACCTAACCTAACACTTCCTCATCAACTAAACCATGGCACTGAATGCCATGTACAGTCTTTTTAAACACATCCAGGGACAGTGTCTCTACCCCTTCCCTGGGCAGACAATTCTAGTGCCTAATCACTCTTCCAATGAAGAATTTTTTTCTGACATCTAATCTAAACTTCCCCTGGCACAGCTTAAGGCTACGTCCTCTTGTTCTGTCAGTGGTTGTCTGGGAGAAGAGACTGACCCCCACCTGACTGCAGCCATAAATCAGGTAGTTGTAGAAAGTGATAAGGTCACCCCTGAGCTTCCTTTTTTCCAGGCTAAACAATCCCAGCTCCCTCAGCTGTCCTTCCCAGGGCTTGCCTTCCAAGCCCTTCACCAGCCTGTCCTCCTATTCTCCAACAGATTGACACATGCTCCCAGCTTGATGTCATCTGCAAATTTACTGATCATGGACTCAATCCCCTCATCCAAATCATCAATGGCTGTTTTGAACAGAACTGGCCCCAGCACAGAGCCCTGGTGTCTGCCCCCAGCTGGATGCAGCATCATTCACCATCACTCTCTGGGCCCGGCCATCCAGCCAGTTCTGAGCCCAGCAAAGACTGCTCCTGTCCAAGCCATGGGCTGCCAGCTTTTCCAGGACAGGGCTGTGGGACACAGTGTCAAAGACCTTGCTGAAGTCTAGGTAGATAACATCCACAACTTTTCCTGCATCCACCAGGCAGGTCAGCCTAGGAATCTTATAGATCTCTGTGAACCATCAGTGTTTCATACTCCGGAAACCATACACTACTTTTGCTTTCCTTTTAAATGAAGAAATCCTTCTAGAGGACCACATCTCCACAGATTGTGGAGTGAAACCTGTGAATAGATATTTCACTTTATCAAAACAGAAAACATCCCAGTCACATTTCACTTATTCATGAACGTTTGCCCCTCATGCAAGAACCAAGCTTTGTTCTCCTTGGAGAACAATAGGCTTGTGAAGAACTGATCTGGTTGGTTTCAGTTGAAAGACTCTGTGATTTGCTGGTAAACTTTCAAAGTACCATATAATTTCCGGGGAGGACATCAAGCTTATTGCAAAATGCCTCTAAGTCAGGTTTAATTATTTTTTGTGGTTTTATGGTGCTTTATTCTGCTTTGATGGGCACCACATCCTTCTCTGGGAATTCTCCCTACTTCAGTGAGCTGAGAGAGTTTCCTAAGTACAGAATTTTACGTATTTACCAGACATGACTGGTCTTGGAGTCATCCTACTGGCTTTTAACAGATGGCTTGTCCTGTTCTATGTTTATTGTGCTTATAATTGGGAAAAATATACACGTATTAATCAACTGGAAAAAAGAAAGAATTGTTTCCATGAATTTTTGAGATATATACTTGTAAAATTAGCATGAAATGTCAAAGATATTAAAAAAAATTTGCAAAATTATATTGTTTGTTTCCACAGATAAATGATCATTACTGGAGCAGGGCATAAGTCTGGGGTTTGCAGAGAAAAAAAAGAGAAATGACTGGCAAAAGAAAAAAAAGGAAAGGAAAGAAAAGTGGAAAGAAAAAGTTCCATGTTCAGTAACAGAAGACAGAAACGGCTGGTCTTTCTAATGAAACAGGTTATATAATTTATTCTTGTTTTTACATCAAAGTAATGACACAGGTTTGGCAACACTGTCATCTTACACTAACTTATTGGTCTACCAGAAAATGAAAATATTCTAATGTTACTGGAAGCTCTTTTGACACTGC
Organism: Haemorhous mexicanus; assembly: GCF_027477595.1. Classification (NCBI taxonomy): domain Eukaryota; kingdom Metazoa; phylum Chordata; class Aves; order Passeriformes; family Fringillidae; genus Haemorhous; species Haemorhous mexicanus. The sequence continues at coordinate 46,473,737 of NC_082346.1, forward strand.
AGTCATCTGGCTTGGCATCATGTGCAATATAAAGTCTGTTCATGTGGAGATTTTAAAGTTCTGAAGACTTTGGATGTGTGCAAAATTCTACATATTTCTGTGAAAAACCTTCTTAGCCAGGTCTTGCTTTCACTAGCACTTAATATTTCCTTATGTCACCAGGTTTCCTTGAAATAGACCTAAGAAAGTTTGTGCAGCTTTGTTTCTGTCTTTATATAGAAGTTGTAAAAGATTTTGTTTCCAAATATCTTCTTAAGGGTTTAATAAGAATATTTGATAATGCAAAATATATTAAACAGAAGTTATGTGAGCCCAACTGTAAAGACTAAGCCAGAACAACTGAGTTTGGAATTTGAGATACTGAGCTTTTCAGCATATGTTTCAACATCTCATAACTTACTACTTACAGAACAGTTCACCTCACTCTGTTGCCATCATAAAGAGGGTTATAAAATGAAAATATATAAATCATTTCTCTTTCAAGTTATCACAGAGGTAAACCTTCAAACATCTGTGCATTTATGGTTTGACTTTCAGTTTCAAAGCAAATCTCTTCATGAAACGTACTCAGCATTGCATTGCTTTTATTCTTAGGTGCACAAGTACATAAAAATTTTTTACAATTTTTTTTTGCAGTAAGCTGTTCTCTAAGCAAAGCTGCAGAAGTGATTTCTATTGATTGTGTAAATCATGAAGCAAGAAAAGAAAGAGATATCTAAATAAGGAAAATAATCCTAATCATTACTCAGCAAGCACATTGACTCATTTAGTTTGACTTTTTAGTGCACATATCTTTCCTATTTTCATAACTGACAATACTTCTGTCAGTAAAATTACACACCAAAAAATAAAGACAATACCCAGCAGTAATAGCTATTGGAGAAAAACTGCTGGAAGTAATTTGAAAAGTAATGCCAAGTAACTCAAAGGGAAAAATGGAGTCTTGACTATTTGCATTCTATTAGGGAAAAAAAAGAGTATACTCTGTAACTGTGAGCTGTGCAACTTAAGTTTTACTTACTCTCAAGAGATACTTGAGAAAATGTTTTGCCTGTAGAAGTTATTCTGTACATTTTTTAAGGAATAAAAATTTAATAATAGCACTATGTCAAATCTTTTTATTCTTCATTTTGGAAATCCTTTAGATTTTTTTCCTTATTCAACTAGAAAGACAATCCTAAATCTCTTGTATAATAATGAAACAGGGAAGCTAAAGAACGGAGAAGAATTAACACTGAATTTTTTCAGCTTTTACTAAATATTTATTTTGGACTTCTCTGAGACAGAGTAGCTAAAAATGATACACCTTAAAACATCATAACAAATATGTGTTTTCTAACAAGAAAAAACCTATAAATTTTCTGAGCATTTCTACTGAATTTTCAGATAACAATGTAACTGAAAACAACTCAGAAAATAGGATAGTCACTCTACAGTTGGATACTTTCCCTATTTTGCAATCTTTATTATTAAGATGCTTCCTTTTCTATTTTATAGATTCACTTCTCTTAACTTTTGTCCATTATTGCAGTGTTCTAAAATTTAATCCCTTTTCAGGTGGTTGGCCCTTTTAACCCTGAACCAGTTGTAGTTAAAGATAACAGTAAGGAGGAAAGAACGTGGAAATTGGGATTTCTACCTTTTCAGATGAGGTAGAATTGGTGCTTACACATTGGAAAAATTTTAGTGTCACTCAGCAGGTGAGCTGCTCTTGGGTTGCTGAAGCTTGTGATTGTTTGGGGTACATTTCTCACATTCTCCTGTCCAAGCCCCTGCTCTTTTTCCTTGAGGCAGCCTATAACTGTATATAGGCAACTTGGTGTGGTGTTCCTTGAGCTACCTTTTAAAAATGTGGGTGTTAGAATGGTAGGTACTGCTGCCTATTTTTGTCCCCAACAAGCCTCTCCCGTTGGAAGGCAAGCTGAGTTAACATTCAGGCAACGCAGTCAAACCTCCACTCAACACTCACTGCAGCTGGCTCAGCAATAGAGGCAAGAAAGGCTCTTTTGCAAGGTTTTATTCTAACAGAGTAGCACAGCAGCTGAAAGGTCAATCCCAGGAAAAGAGGATGAACCAAGGGATCAGTCAGCTTATAAAGGGGAAGGGGTGAGGGCAGAGCTAAGGGCTGGGCAGAGGGAACTGGCCTCCAGGCGAAGGGGGGGTGGCCACCAGGGATGCCATGCCAGTTACAGGGGAAGGAGAAGCCAGAGGAAGTTGTGATACCAAGTCCATGGGGGAGTCTGATTTTCCCTTTGGGAAGGCTAAATCTGTGGTAAGTGGTTACTGATGTTTCCAGGGTGGAGGACTTGGGGGTTGACCAAGGGGAGAGAGTTCATGGGATACTACAACCTTTCTGACAACAATATTTCCTTTATTTTTAATCTCAAATTCACTGCATAGGATCTGTGTAGATATTAGCACATTGACCCCTGACCTATTTACCTAGCACATTGTCTCCTCAAAAGTGCCATTAGCAAAGCTGATTCCCGTATCACCTAGAACAGGGCATTTCTCTTTAAAGCTGTCATGGTGAAGGGTATCTCTGCTGCACATCATGCAATTCTCATATCCATACAATAATACTGTAAGCACATATATTTCGTACATTTAGAAAATTATATAAATATAGGTGACATTCCTTTGTTCTTGACTCACAAACTGGAAAAAAAATCCCTATCCTTACTTGCACCTATAATGTGTTTTACTGTAAAATCCCACATCACCTAGCTTATTATTTCTCTGATTCATGTTAGAGCAGTTGAATGCAAAGCAAATAACTGGTTGAAATGCTCCCTCTTTTTTTGTGGACTCAGGTGGTACACCAGTCTTTTCATTCAGGTGGTATAGTATAATATTTTGTGGTGGATTAAAACCAACATAGTGATAAAGACAATATATTATCATTATTACATAATTTGTGATGAGGAAAGAAATCTATACCCTCTGCCAATAGAATGTGTCCTTGCTTTATGGAGGAGAATGACTCTTGTTTTTATATTTGTAGCAAAAGTTCTATTTTGTCTTGGATAGAACACTGCCGTATGTACTGTACTGCTTACACAAGTAGGTCATTAACTTAATGTGCAGCAAATTTTTGCCAGCAGCTATTGATTTTTAAAGCATACTATAGCAGCTTATACCAGCAGAAGATAATTTTGAGGTGATAATAATCTGAAAGTGATGGACTTCCACTGCACGCTGAAGTTTCACATTGATGATACTTAGGAAGCAGAAATGAAAATGAGATTTTTATACAAAAAGTAAGCACAGATCTTTTATTTAAATTTATGTTTATTACATTAACTTTATCTGAAGTGCAAAAACTGCTATTCTTTGAATGTGCAGCTAACATCTAATATGAAGTTTTTCTAGCATGAATTGTTGGGTTTTGTCTGTGTATTTTTTTGTGTTTTTTCTCTCCATTTCTAGCAAAAATATGTGGTGTTTTAATATCTTATAACTATGAAATTATTTGGTCCTGGCCTTCTTTTTTCTATTCATCATATACTGGGTTGCTCCAAGGAGTATGCTTCCTAGAGATTTTTATAATCCATCTTTGAATCATGCAAACAAGTGGAAGTTTCAGCAATTTTCAAGTAGTTAATTGTGTTTAATTATGGAATGCTCCTCCACATCTTGCCATTGATCTCAAGCCATATAAAAGTGTATCTCATGCCAATGAGTTCATAATTTCATTAAGTTTATCGTTTCACTGTTCAGGCAAAAAATGTATTTAGTATTAATTTTTTCTTTAAGATGTCACTTTGTATCAAGCCCAGTGTTAATACATCAGTAAAGTTTTTTGCAATGGGTTGATAATCCAAACTTTTGCCAGCAAAGCATTCAAAAACTTGCTTTGTCATGACTCTCATAGGCAGTCAGATTAAAAATCACTTGAACTAAAGTCAGCTAAAGTCAGTTTTTAAAAGGGTTGAAGTTGCCTCCAGTGACTGCAAGGTAGAGCATTCAGGCCAATACAGACTTCAATTATAGTGTCTGTTGAAGAATAAATATTTAATCCTAGTAAAAGTGTCAGATAGGAGTTCATATAGGGTCTCTGAACACAACTGAAAGGATTTAGGACTCAACCCCTGCCCAACAAAAAAAACCAAACATAAAACTCCAAACAAACAAAAAAACAACCTAGGAACATTTTTAATTCCAGAAAATGTATTCTTTCCTTCAGTTATGAAATTCAGTCTCCGGCAGGTCTCATAAGAAGTTATGCTTTCCAAAGGCTTGCTTCTATCTTTGCCATTTGAATGTCCTCAGTAGTTAAAATTAAGAGGTCTAAGGAATTCTGCTTTTTTCAGAATGCTTTGTCTATTCATGAATCATACAGTCTTACAGTTGATATTTGAAACTTTTGAGACCAAAGCAATAAATTAGACTACATAGCAAAAAGTTGCAAAAGCTGTCAACAAGTCAACAATGCAAGTGTGGTATTATTAGTAGGGCCTGTTTTGCCTCATCTGTAGGCAGTTGTAACAGCTGCACTTCTGCAAAAGAAGGAAATGTTTTGAAATTAGGGTAAGCAAATTGCAAAAGGAAGTATGGTACTAAGTTACCAACATTGTCCCTAAATAAAACATGCTATTTCTAATGTAGTCCTAGTGCTGTTCAGCCTTCCATCAGCAGTGATCTCTGGATAGCCATAGGCAAGCATCAAATATACAGTAGTTTATAATGGTAATTCATACAGTGATAAAGCAAAAAAAAAAACTGTGCACTGAAAAAAGACACAAACTGAAATTTGCCTCTAGGCAAAGTCTTGTTTTCCATAAACAAATTAACGTGCAGAATGTACTTCATTGACTTATGAAGCATTTAGTTACATATTTCTTTTTTTCTTTTCTTGCCTTTTCTATATGATTTAGAATCAGATACTGGTCTATCTTGTGCACATAGTCAGGAATGTGAGTAATGGACCTTAATGTATGCTGAAGTATTGATGACTTTTGCAGTTCAAGAAATGTTTCTCATGTTCAGGAGGAAAACAAAGTGATGTGAATATACTAAATAAACTGCAGGAAGGCAAATCTATTATTTACAGTAGTTGTGGTTGGAAGATTCCTGCTAATAGTGGCCTTTTATGTAAGCTGTACTACATTTAAAGACGTTCTCTTACACTAAAGGAAACTAGTTAAATGGATGCTTTTATTTCTGGTTTTCTTGTTATTTGAATTTGGCTCTTTTGCTGCTGGTTCATAGTTTGGTTTTAATTTTTATTTATTTTTACCTTTTTATTAGTTAAAAATAAATAAAAATTTATTTATTATGACCAAACTAGTGAAAAAGGCTTGGAGAAATCAGTTCTTTGAATGACTCTTAGAGTACCTATTTGTTCATTTCTAAATAAAGAAAGTCAGATTTTGTCCTGGATTTCCCAGTCTACTTTCTGTAATGCCAATATTTATCATAGGCTTTAAAAATACAATCGTTTCATGCTGTACCTTATTAATAACCCTCAGACATGAATAAAAAGCATCAGATGTGAAATCTTGACATTTCAAAGGGGATCAGTTTTTGCAAGCTTTGGTGCATGTCTCTGCACTTGATGGCATCCCATGCCTTTTGATGGCTTTCACTTTGGCAAAGATATTTTTATTTTTTTTAAGTATCCATGCCATGTCCCTTATATCTTCCCCTCAAAGTTGTGTCTTCCTCCTCGATTTTTTTCCCTTGCTTTTGCAACATCTGTGAGGTTAGTTTTGGTGCATTTTGGGTCCTTTCCACAGCCCCTCATTTCCTCCCAGACCATTTTCTTGTAGTCACTAAATGTCCCAATTTTCTGGTTTTTTTTTTGTGTTTTTTTCAGTTGCATTTCATTTGATCATATCTCCTTTCCAGAGTATTTGTGAGTCTTTCTTTTCTGTTTCCCAAGATTTCATTTCTCTTCCCAAAAGGAAAGCTTATTATTAACCTCAGGGGGAGTTATGGATAGGATGGATAGATATAGATATGGATGATTATGAATAACTCAGACATGAATAATAAGTTTAAAAGAAAAGACTGTTCAGTCTGCTGACAATTAAACTTTAGAGTATTCAGGAAAATTGCAAAACACCATATAATTGTGAGAGGGAAGTAAACGAAACTTCTCTGAGATAAGGAATTCTAGGCCAATGATTCAGAAAATTGCTACATTACAACAGATACCATGTTGTGGAAATTTTGCAATCAAGGTATCAAAACACCAATAATACAATATTCTTTCAAGTTACTTAGTTATAAAGCGTAAGGTTTTAAAGACTTCAGAATATGAATGAAAATTTCTGTGTTCATAATTAACCCATTCCTCTAATTTTTAACTTGTGAGGAAATTTAATTACTTTTATTCTAGGAATACACTTGTCCCAATATACACCTGTCTTTAAAAAAGGTAATACTTACTCTTTGTCCATCGGAACATTTTTCCCTTCTTTGCTACAGCACTCACTGCCTGCAGTCTTTTGAATGAACAGTTTTTTTTACTCTCTTGAATTATTAGTATGTTTTCTTGATCAGTATGTCAAAGTTTCAAGTGTAGGACACACCTTTCATGCAAAGGCTAACCATATTTTTTTCTGAAGACATGCTTTATCTGCAAACTGTAAAAATATCTGATTCAGCTTCTCAGTCATAGAAGAGCAATGGAGGTTTTATATTATCACAGTTCAATTGAGATGACCAATAAGTAAAAGGAGTCAAACCCCAGAAATGCTTCAAAATTAGAAAATACATCATCAACAAGCAGAGAATAACACTTTACAACTGACTTCACTTACAGAAATCTTCAGCTGATAAGTACTCATACACCTAATTTGTTGGTAAGCTTGTTGTTATTCAACTTTCTATGAATTTTCTGCAGGTTTATAGCTGAATTTTCTATCAAAGTGGTGAATTAAATCTGGCAATTTATTTTGTAAAACTGAGTTTTCCATGGCTAGAGATCAAAGCAAGTAAGGTTGCAGCTGGCAGGAAGAAAAGATGCACTGACAAATGCAATAAAACTTCTTGCTCTGAGATGAATGAGAATGCATGATGAGTGCTCTTTGATATAGTTGTGGCTATGCCAGTCAAAGACTTTTAACTTCCTATCCTGTTCTGCACCACTCTTTAAGCTGACATTTCTGCCATGGACAATCTCACCTCTCTGATCACACACTTCTATTGGGACACTTGTAGAACTCATTGTATGCTAGCTTGTAGGATTACTAAGGAGACAAGATGGTTATAATTTCGTGTCTATTCCTTGCCCACAGCAACAATGATCGAATTCTAGAGGCTAGTAAAGATACAGGATGGATGGGCATAAGATGTTCAGATTTAAGTGGTAAAAACTATTGACTTTTTGGGAATTGAAATTACTTGAACATGAATATTTTAGGGACAAATTATACTTGGCAGAAGGTATTACAACTATAGTGCTCATAGATACTGAATCTTTGGCAATGAAAGCATGCTGCAAAAAATGATATTTTTAAAGACTTTTGTGTTTATCAAATTACAGGAATAGGAAGGACTTCCAGATTTGGAATTGCTCTATGGATCACAGCTGGGATTTTCAGCTGAGCTTCAGCAAATCCTTGTTCAGCAACAAGAGTTTGAATATTAGAAATAAAAGCTTGCATTTCCAGAGAGCTGCTTTGTCAATCACATTGGAAAAGTAATTGATGAATATAAGAAGGGAAATTGTGCTAATAACAGAACTTTGAAAAAAACCTCATGCTACAAAAACATTGCAAAAATATGCCTTGTTATGCCATTTGTATGAACAGAGAGTGATTAATAGCTTCAAAGGAACTGCAATGAAACTACTTGAAGTATTGAATCCTTCTCCTGTAAAGACTTTTCATCTTGCTCTCTGAGCAGTTTCTGGGCAGCACTCATCTGAGATCAGCCTTTCAATGTTCTTTGATGCATTATTTTCTATTTCCTCTAGAACAGTCTAATTCAGCAACATATACTGATTATTATCTAGTAACCTTTTCAATTGTATATGAATTACTTTTTTTACCTGAACATTTACCTGGACATAAATTTATTAAATTCAGTTAGTGAGAATGAGGTGTGTTTCTACTTGCCTTAGGTCCAGGCCTCTCCATTTTTCAGGAGTACTGGTTGTGGTCTTATCATACTCCCAAGTAAGAATAGTCAGGTATCATGGACCAAAGAAATCAGCAGGCTTTTTTAAAGTCCCCATAAATCATGAAATTTTGGTAGTATCAAAGTCTCCCTAGAAAATTATAATCCAGATTAATTAATGACAATATGTTAATAATTATAGTTGGATTTTATTTTTAAATTAGGTATGGAGAAAGGGTATGGATCTTCATATTTTTCTAATGACTAGAGATCTCAAACTTGTATCTTCATGTGGAATTCATCAAGTAGGCTTTAGCAGCACTTACACATCTCCCATTTTAGTAACTGTTTCATATTAAGCCTGAAGGAAGCTGAGGATGATTTTTCCTGTAATTTATGATATTTGTGTCTATTTGCAACAGTTGTAAAAATACTGTGTAAACAGAAACATCATAAAACACTCATTTAAAAAGTCTTCTAAAGCCAGAAAAAGAACAGATTTTCCACGGCAGTAAATTATACAAACATGAATTACCCCCCAGATATGATGGCATTCAACTTTGTTGCCTTTTTAATACTGTTTTATAATGTATTTATGACATTAAAATGAAAAGAAAGTAAAAGCTATATAAAAGGAAATTTGATGTCATGGTATTTCCTGATTATGGGGGGAGAGAGATTTAAAATGAAGGGAGCTAATCTGTGATGGAGGCTATGTAAAGTCCATTGGAAGGGATGATTTCACCAGCCATGTTGCTTCTCACAGCTGAGTGTTTTTGTTGCAAGCAGACAGAGACTGTCTCAAAAAGGCAAATACTGTTTCAAAGGAATCTCTGCATAATTTTATCAACAATTATTTTTTCACAAGTCTAAGAATTTTGCTATTTATTTCATCTTCAGTGTTGAAAAATTTTACTGAGTCCTAGGTTTTATTAGTTTCTTCTCTTTCTTCCACTGCCATAGTAAAAAATTTCCATTTATACTAACTGCAACAGGCTATTAGGAAGTGATACTCTAAGAATTAAGCTTTATCTGTTTGTACTCTTCTTTAAAAAATGACCTCTTTGTATTCTATATAAAGACAAGAGCAGAATTAAATTCAACAAGCACTGATAAAATGTAACTGAATTGTCTTACTAGAAAAAGAGAGACAGTAGGAGGGAAGGAGCAACAAAGAAGAAAAAAGGAAAAAGACCCCTGTCTAATATGCTTTAAATGATAGAAAAAGAACATGATGGAATAGATAAAAGAGAGTGAGGAATAAAGATAAACACATTTCTTGATTTAAATAAGAAAAATAAGAGGATTTGGAAACTCTGGGAACTGTATAATGAGTCACCTACTGAGCAATAATATTACAAATATTTTATTGGATTTCTTGAATTACTCTGAATATTTGGTGTCTTATTTGCATCCAAGTGAATGTTAAGGTTTTTTTTTTATTTGTTTACCTAGCCATTCTTGGAATCTTTATTTTATTGAAAAAGCTCCTTCTCTTCCTATGTGAAACTGCAGAGCCTCTGAAAAAATGAAATCCCTGGATTAACCTGATGAGGGTTTCTCAACAAAGGGATGTAAACATGGCTTTGTAGCAGCTGCTGTGTAAAGATGTTGAAAACAGAAATTATTGTTTTCTTAACCAGTTTGCAAATGGGTTTTATTCTTTTATTCAGCTTTGGCAGAAGTACTATAGTTTTGTTGACAGAGTTCAGGTTTGTATGTTCAGACAGATTTCCATTTTTCTAAGTAATTTTGGTTACTGCTGACCTAGTCAACCCCTGTACTCGTGTACAAGTTTGGCTTCCATCACATGAATATATGGGTTTTTTTCTGTGTTCAAGTTGTTCTCATTTTAATGTTGGTTGTCTCCTGCCATCTCATTTCTCTTGTTTTATTAATATGAATGTAATATTTTTATTGAATGACCTTTTCTTAATCCATTCCTACACCTCTGGTGAAATTTAACTTGCAGTGACTATTTTGTGTTTGAAAGATAGACTTGAAATTTATGCTAAGGAGAATAAAATTGCTTTAATTTTTTTATATTTTTTTCCTTAAGCAACTTTACAAATAAAGCTGCTTTGTACATAGAGGGCAGAATAAACTATATGAAGTAGCAGCATAGTTCATTTTTTTTTTCTTAAAGTTACACATTTCAATGAAGAAAAGTGCATTTCTCAGAAAATATTGTAGCAAGTTGAGAAAAAATGTCAGTGCCATTTTGAAAGTAACAATATCTACACCCAAGGCCATTTTTTTGGTTTTGCAGTTAGTTCTAACCTTTATTTTTAAAAGCCATTTGAGTCACTGAAATAACTTATGTTGTTTGTAATCAGTGTTTTTCAGTCTTGAAAGATGTAAGAGAATTCATAGTTCCAGGGTTAGAATCAGGGTTTGAAAGAACTGGAATTAGTTTCCACATTTCTAGAAACAGAATGTTTCAAGAGTTTAGAACATTGGACAATTACAGCGAAGCAAATAATAGATTTGTGTGAGCTTTGTCACAGCAGAATAAGTTTCCCTCACTAATGTTACATTATTCAAATGTGGAATTTCCTTGTTTTAACTTTAAATCTTGGACATGGAAACACAGAGACCCTTGGAGACCCTTCATACAGATATGTCTGAGAATGGCTCAGAAAAAAAGCCATTCCTTTCCAGCACTCCTTGTGAACAATTTTGAAAAAGCCTTATGACCCTCTTTCAAACTTCTGCAAAACATGCTCAAGCCACAGGAATTTGCAGGCTACCAAACTGAAAAGAAATTCAATATAGACACCAAAAAATTAATTCAGCAGCCACTGTCATAACCAGAAATTTTCCCTGGTTGCACATTTGTTGCTTTTGCACATTGGTACCATATTTGTCAGTCTGCTAGACTGTTTTTCATATACAGTGTCAATGCTTACAAGCCTGTCACCCTTTGAGGTGTAAATTTATAAGAATAAATCTCAAGAGAAGTGTAACAAAAGTATTTCACACCAGAAATGGATCTAGCTGGATTCTCTACCAGTTCTCTACTCCCCCCATCTGAAAAAAAACATTCCAAAACCCTCAGTGTGAGTAATTATAGACATGTCCTCCTAACACCTATTAAATAGCCTTTGAATTATAAACAGAACTGTGAGTATACTTTTCTCCTTTTTTTAACATAATGAAATTATGCTTTTTTTCTGTGTTTTTATTATCCCATGTGATATCTAAACCTTGTTAGAATCCTTGGTTTCAGTATGGTCAGTAGCTTCATCATGCACTATTTAAAGAATTATTTTCTGACCTTTTGACTTCATTCAGTGCTACTTATGAACATACATTCACAGAAAACAATTACATATGCTATATTTTATTTTTTACTTATTCAAATTATAAAGATAAACTTGGTAGTATTTAATCAAAATTGGTTTTCAAGGCTTGCACTTAAAAAATGGTAAAAATAGTTATAAATTTTATTCACCTTCAGAAAGGGAGAGGAACTTTCAGAGAGAGTGAGAGACTTGGATTAGAAAAAAGAATATGTATACATATAAAAAAATGCATTATATATTTTATACATACATACAAGGAATTACTCTGGACTTACTCATCAAAACAAAACAAAACCAAGTAATTGGAAAGCACGCTGGATTTGGTCCAGATTCTCATTTTCTTTGTTCAGACATCAGTCGTGCTGAGTATTTACATTGTACAATATAAACTAATTTATGGCGCTTACATCATTACCTAACATGCAGTTAATCATCTTGCATGCTGTGAAATGTTCTAATGTGTAACAGCCTTCCCCTGCTTTGGAATATCATTGATTCATTGCTCACACTTTTCCTTTAAGGAAGTGAGATGGATGCTCTCATGATGCTGTCTATATATCTAATGAGACTCAACCACACTGAAGAAAACAAACATACTGTACTCACATGCTTCACACTCTTTTTTGTTGAATTCACTTTAGGGTCATTTTATTCTCTTAGTAAGATAATTGCTATAAAAAATTGAGGGGAACATTTATTTACACTGCTTAAAAATGCAATGAATAACATCACAAAGACAACATGACATTCATTGACTGCATGGTGCAAAAAACATTTTTTCAGGGAATAGCACAGTGAAAGTCCTCTCTGGTATATATAACAGTTTGAAGCAAAGATATATGTCCTGTGATATTTTACTAGCTGTGAGTGTTTATGCAGACTTTACTATCCTTTAAAATCTATACAACCTTTATTGTTCCTTCTGAAATACAGTTTTTTGAGAAATTACCAGAGATTCATTTAATGGTTTGGGTTGGACTTAAAACACATCTAGTTCCAATACCCCTGTCATGGGCTGGAACACCTTTCAATGGACCACGTTGCTCACAGCCCCATCTAACCTGTTCTTGAACATTTCCAGAGATGAGATATTGGAGCATCCACAACTTCCCTGGGACCTGTCCCAGTGCCTCACCTCCCTCACCTTAAAGAATTTATTTCTAGCATTTAATCTAAAACTATCCTCTTTCAGTTTGAAGCCATTTCCCTCTTGACCTGTCAGTCCATAAAGTTCCTCTTCACCTTTCCTGTTGCTCTCTTCAGGTACAGTCTTCTTAGAGCTATTCCTAGAGCCTCCTATTCTCCAGGCTGAAGAATTCCAGATCTCTCTGCTTGTCTTTAAAGAAGAGGTGTCCATGTGTCCTCTGATTATTTTTGTGGCCTTTCTCTGGACTGGCTCCAACAGGTTGCCATCCTTATGTTGGGCATCCTAGAGTTGGGCACAGCGCTCTAGGTGGGGTCTCAGAAGAGCAGAGTAGGGGCAGAACATCATTCCTTGCCCTGCTGGCCACGCTGCTTTGGATGCAGTCCAGGGTGTGTTGGCTTTAGGGGAGAAGAGTGGCCTCTGGAACTGTGAGGTATGACTAGATTCACTGGCTTAGTCAGTGCTATCTGTAACCTTTTTGCTTTGGCTATAGTTGCATGCACATTTTTTCTTGATTTTTTATACTTCTATACAGATTTCAGACTTCTGATTTGGAGGCACTAAATACCTATAAGTGAAAAATCATTCCACAAAAATCTCTGAATAAAGATTTTTAATATTAAACATATTTCTATTTTTTATTGCAATTACAATTATAATATTAATAGTTGAAACAAAGACATAAGCCTTTGTATATGTTAATGTATTCATCTGACCCACCTTACAACACTGATGCCAATGCAATCTTCCACTGAATTTATTCTTAATGCTATGAATTATCAAAATTTCAGGTTTAAAAAGGAAAAAACTTATGACTGTATAAAAATTTTAACTGGTGGTAAACATATTTCTGGAAAGCTGGAATTTTGAGATCCTATAATGAAAAATGTAAAATTTGGCCACAGGGAAGAGATGAAGCAGAGGATAACAGTAGGAAGGGAGGAAACAGTGCAGAAAGATAAAAACACTGCTGTCACAGTGTTTTCACATCAAGGAAAGCCAGATGAGGCTTTTTGATTTGGACATAGCTGACAGTGTTTATAGATTAATAAATATCACAAGTCAATTTCTGAAAGAGTGTGGAATGCTTGCAGGACTTTTCCCTCATTTCAGCTTGTGATAAGCTGCTCTGGTTATGTTAATTTTTCTATTTTTTTTATCTAGAAAATACATTCCAGTGGTAGTTCTACTGTGTGCCACACAATCTAGCCAAAATTTGGTGACTTTCTTTAATAAATTAAGTAATTATCCTTTATAGGCTTCTACCAGGCCCTTAAAAATCTCATCTGGGATTTTTAGTTATCAAAGACTGATGTATTAACTTCTCAGATGGCCTAGGCATTACACAGTTGCATTGATTGTAATTAAGTCCTCTCTGAGGGGGAAAAAAAAGTATTTTCACACTAAGTAAAAAGCTGTTCAGTAGTCTCAATAGAGGGATGGAGCACCTCTCCTGTGAGGAAAGGCTAAAAGAATTGTGTTTATTCAGCTTGGAAAAGAAAAGGCTGACCTAATGGTGACCTTCAAGTACACAGAGAAACCCTACAAAAAAAAAGAATAACCTGAGTTGGGAGAGACCCACAAGGATGATGGGGTCCAACTCCTGGTCCTGCACTGCACCATCCTCAGGAGCATTGTCCAAATGCTTCTTGAATTCTGTCAGGCTGGTGCTGTGACCACTTACTTCCCTGGGGAGCCTGTTCCAGTGCCCAGCCACCTTCTGGGTGAAAAACTTTTTCTAATATCCAACCTAAACCTTTCCTGATTCAGGTTCATGCCATTCTCTTGGGTCATGTCATGATCACCAGAGAAGAGATCACTTTTTGGCCCTCCTCTTCTGCTTGTAAGGCTATTGAAGACCTCAATGAAGTCTCGGGCTCTTCTTCCCCAGACTGAACAGATCAACTGACCTCAGCCACTTCTTATACAGCTTCCCCTCAAGGCCCCTCACCATCTCTGTTGCCTTCCTCTGGATGTTCTCTAATAGCTTTGCATCTTTCTCATGTTGTGGTGACCAAAACTGCACAAAATATTCAAGTTGAGTCTGCAACATCGTAGATGGAGAGAGACATTTTCTAAGAGAGTATAGTGACAGAACAAGGGTGAATGGTTTCAAACTGAAAAAGAGTTGTTTTAGATTAAATATTAGAAAGAAATTATTTATGATGAGGGTGGTGTAGCACAGGAACAGATTGCCCAGAAAAGTTGTCAGTGCCCCATCCCTGGAAGTGTTCAAGGCAAGGCTGGATGGGACTCTGAGCAACCTGGTCTAGCAGAAACTGTCCCTGCACATGGCAATGAGGTTGGAACCAGATGATCTTCTGCAGGGAAGAGATGAAGCAGAGGTTCTTTCCAGCCCAGGCCATTCTGTGATTCTGTCATATAAAGCTTTAAAAGACACAAAAGAGATAATTTTATCTGAGAACAATAATTTTTTATGTGTATAAGCAGTTGACATGTTCTTTTTGACAAAGATAACTGTTGTGTTTTAGGTGTGTTAGGCTACATATTTCAGAAGTAACAGAAATGCATTTCTGTTTTTAATTTGAAAGAGTTAAACCAACCCTTGACACTAATCTTTTTTTTTTTTCCCTGTTGAGAGTATATGATTCTACTCTTATTAATTACAAGGATGGCAAATGTCAAAATAATTTCCTGTCTAGGTACCATTATATTCAGAAAATACGAAGTTCTAGTCTTTGAAATGTATGGCTTTTTTTTCCTAAAAAAACCCCAAAACTCAATCTTAGAAGTGGACTACAGCTAGAAAACTTAATTAAACACCTATGGACACCTATTGACTTAGCCAATCTGTTTGCTACCTGTCAAGAGAAGCACAGGAGCTAGTGAACTTAGAGCTTAATCTCCTCAAAGAAGAAGAAATAAAAAAGTCATATAATATACAATATTTTAAATAGCAATAATGATGTCACTTCAGATTTATATTTGGGCTTTTAAATATTAAATGCCATTAGACCAAGCAGTTTTCCAGTAACTGGAACCATCATTCCTAGAAATAAATTCTTGAAAATACAAACCTAGAACAGGCACCAACCACCTCCTCAAAATACAGGTCATGCTAATGAACTTCAAATTTTGCTTTTGTGCAAAAAGAAAAAATTAGGCCTTTCTGAGGTAATTCTATGAAGCCATAGATACAATCATGCAAACAATAATTGAGGCCTAATAACTTCAAGAATAGACATAGCCTCTAGTAATTGTGTCCATTATATATTTGGGGTAGTAAATGGAGAAAAGGAAGTGGGGAAGAAAAAAAACCAAACACTGGAAAGACGCCTCATAATCATTTTTACTCTCACATAATTGTATGCCTCCTCTATTACCTATTCTGCCACAAAACTTATTACAGTTTTTTTTAAAACATGTTTAATGAAAAATGCTTCCTTTTGTTACTTATACTTTGCTGCTGGCAAATCACTGGATGCCCATGAACTATAAGCAAAGCAAAATCTTTGAAAGAAATTATTGCTATTATAAAACTATTATAAGAATATTGGTTTGACAGAATTTCTTTTAGTTAATTGGATCAATTTTGCAAATGAGTGTCTTATTAACCATAGAACATAAATAGATTTGGGAACACAAAAAGGTGCAGATATGGAATTAAATATTATCACATGGTATAAAGGGAAAATTTGGCCAAAACATATAGCTCCAAGGTATGGAAAGGGAGCCAGCTCATGGTCAGATTTCCATATGGAGTTCTGTTTAATCTGGGCAGACAGAAACCTTGGAACTAAAAACGATATATGAGCATAAAAGAGGAAATAGGGTAATTCAAGCAACAAAACCCTGTCATTTTCATATAACTTCAAAAGACAGTATCTGAGTCAAAAGATGTCTCAGTGAATATTTATAGGATGGCTTAAGGATATTTCCACTTAGTTTCTGCAAGAAATAGAAAGAAAAACCTCAAACACATCATAAAACGATGAGATTATGTCTGATTAAAAGCATACCATCATTTACTGTATTTTACCTAATTTTCTAATGCTCCTCCATTCACTCCTGTACCCCTTGTATTTCTGTTTATTCCCATTCTCTCTTTCATGTATTGTGGGCTGTGAGGATCTAGCCTCCTGTCTTTCATTGAAAAAGACATTTCTGATCTACATTAAACAATTACTTGTGCTTTTCTTTCACATCCTTTCTGATGTTCTACATTTTCAGGCTGCCTCTGTTACTTCTCTCACCACATTATTAACTCCCAAGTAACTACTTTCTCGAGCGCTGTTGTCTAGTCTCCAGAGTTTGGAGCAGGGATTTCAGTTAATGCATTGTAAAGCCCTGATTGCACTATTGTGGATGTACTGATTTCAGCTGAACTACAGAGATTTATGCCAGCCTGGAGAGTGGTCATTGTGTATCTGAAATAACCTAGGTTTATTGAATTAAACCTATTTACAAAGGAAAGCATTACTCCAACCCTGGTTTGAAACCTGTAAATCTTTGTAGAATCACTTGACATGAATGATTACAAAAGTATTTGAAAGTTCATGCCTGAGGATCACATCACAACATTCAAAAGACACATTAAATTTTGAGTAGTGTAGAAATAAGCATTTTAAAATAAACAGTAGATGTGAGATGACTTTTCTAGAGAGAATAAAGAACATTTTGTCTTCTCAACCTATGCACATCATTTCTTTAGGCAATGATCTCCCATTGCAATTTATGATCCAAATTAAAATTTGTTATAAAATGTGACTAGCTGATTCCAGTCAGGTTTTCCAGTTGTTAAACATTCTCTCTCTCTTATCAATAGATCATGATCTTGATTAAAAGATAGAATAAATCATGTGGTACCTATTCTGCAGAAAGATATCATTTTATTTATCCAGTGCATCAACAGAGAGATTCACAAACACTTAAATTGCTGATAAGACATTCATATTAAATATATTTATTATTTAAGAATTCTTTCTTGTCTTTTATTTACTTTTTTTCTTAACATTTCCTTGGGACAAGGATAAATCCTTTTTGTTCTGTTTCTGTGCTCTTTAACAGATGCAAACCCAGCTATTACAATATAAGAATATTTTTTCAGATTAGAAAGATAAATACACAGCATCTATCAATCTCAGGCTGTGATGTTATCAGAGCACAATGGCAGCATTCATGGAAGAGTATAGCACAGTGTTCCTAAAGCTTGCTCTTCCCATATGTAGTTTACACAGCTGCAGATTAAAGATATCTGAAGAAATGTTCACATAGACTAGAGTGAGATCAAGATGAAAAGAGAAATTATTAGAGAAATAGAATAAAGAAAAGAGAAAAGGAGAGAAAAAGAGAGAAAAAAAGAGAAATTATTAGTCTCTCTAATATTAAAGAAAGACACAAAACCTGTGTCAGAGCTCCAGTGGACAGGATCATGGTGACACAGTTGAATCAAGTTCTTACCTCCAGTCTACCTGTGTGTGTCCAGTAACTGCTTACCAGAATATGGAAGCTGAAGCTTGGGCATCTGTCCATCTAAAAGAGTATCTAGTAACTACAAAAATTACATGGAAATCTATTTGAAAGGAACATGAGATAGATGCAATCACTGACAGTTCTTGGACTCCCAGTCCTTTTCTATGTGATTTGCACAGGTAGACTGTTATATCTGTAGCAGCAGTAGGGTTTTTTTAAGCATTCTCATGGTCAGGGAGAAAAGATTGAGTTAAGCAGCTTTATCTACACAGCAATAATGCAATCCTCATTACCAGCTATAGTACAGAATCCTCAATATTTCGTGAGTGGCAGAGTCTTTTCACCACATGTAACAATAAGTCAAACTTTTTTTTTAAATTCCATTTAAGGTATTTTGAGGAAAAATAAATCATTGAAATGGAAGAGAAGAAGTCCTGAAGAAAGGTTGTGTTAGAGTGGAACGAGGTTTAGTTCTCATGGCAGTAGTTGCCAAGGAAAGAAGCAATGACACCTACAGGTTTAAGGCTTTTATACTTTTTATACTGATATGCTGACATAGTTGATTATTTAAAAAAAAACCAAAAAAACAAACATGCAATCATCTGGATATCCACACAAGCAACATTTCCACACATATTCATTTAAATATTATGCAGCCATAATTTTTAAACCTTTGTATGTTGTAATAAATCTCTTCACTGATAATAGGATATATGTGTAAATTCTCTGGTTTAATAAGTAAAACTTCAAAGTAGAGAATTCAGAACAGACACCTTACATTTATTACTGCTCTCCACTTCTAAAAGTACTTCTACATCCTTATAATCCAAGGAAGTCAAATATATCAGCGAGACGTCTGCAGAAGAATCTCTCTTAAATTTAAAAATTATCTCATTTTTTTGAAATAAATGATAATTTAAAAAATAAATTTTCAGGGTAGCAATGATCTTAGTATTTAGCATGTGTGTGGCCCGTTTCCCTGTACAGTAAATAGAATAAAATTGTTGTTGTTTTCAACAGGGTAAAACTGGGTTTAAACTTGCCCCTTGAAAGAGAAAGATTCTCTTAAAAGAATAAAACATCATTAGCAACAAATTAAACTAGCTTTTTTTCAGGTTATATACTTACTTTTAAAATTTTCTTTTCATAGTATGTGTTACCCATGTAATCCCACTAGATTTTTAGAAACCAAGTAAAATTTAGAGAGAAAGAAAGCATCTTTTCTGATTGATTATCATAGTCAATAAACATACCTTTGTAAAAAGCTAGTTGACTATAATTAAGCAATGGTTAAAATGAAATTTAATTATAATTTTACTGATATTTTTACCTGAGGCAGTCAGAGACACAGTAAATAATAAATTGTGAGCATGCAAATGAAAAGCCAAGAGTAATTTCTGCCTGTTGTGGCATATGTGTGTGGAGAGCTTACATGCAAGAGGGGAGAGAGTGAAAGTGCACTCTTTTTTCTGTAAAAGATCTTCAGACCTTACTGCAGTAACTAATGCCAGCCTCAGCTTAATCTAGTCTTCTGTGAATATAAGACCTGATATTATCTCTTGTTGTATAGAATTTATATCTTTACTTTACTGCCTGATATTACAGCCAGTAATAAAGATGTGCCTTTAATAAGCAGAGTAAAAGGTCATGAGTTCATTCCTCTTGAGTGTCGTGATGCCTGTAAAGAAGTTATAACATGCATAACAAAATTGCCTAGCTCTTCTTGTTCCCACAGATTCTTTGCTTTGGTGTTAATCTGCAGGAAAGATGGGGGTGAGGGAAGAGAGATAGAAATGTGCCCTGAATTATGCCTAAAATGTTTGAGAGTGGGATTCAAAATAACATAATTAGACCGAGAAAAAAATAAAAGAAGTTATTGTAATCACTATTTGGGTGATTGATAGAAAATCAGTGGGGGATTAGCAAATGAAAGTTTATATAATTTTACATTTAAAAAAATTCCATTGCTTGAAGTGTGGGAGACATCGTGAAAAATCCTCACTTGCCAAAATTGCATTTATTTTTCAGTTTTACCAGGTTATTGCAGGCGTTTCCTTACAAATTACACTTAGTGCCAATCCATGTGCACAGATACATGTCAAGGATGACAGAAAAGATCTCTGGATCATAAATAAATTAATTCATAATAGTTCAAAATAAGGATCCCTAATTTTTGCAGCCTGCTCTATCTACTCAAGTTCTACTTCTGAGTTGAGAGGGGGAGAAGATGAGGGCCAAGTAGCAGGGAATACTGCAAGATGTTGTTTAAGAGGTGTCACAAGAGATTGTAGAAGGCATCTGGAACCAATATTGACCATATGTATAAAAATGAAGTTTAATTCACTATGAGTTTAATTTACTCTGGCATGGTTATGACTTAGAAATGCCCAGAAATCTGCTGATTTTCAGATCCCAAGGTCTTCGGCTGTTTCACCAACTGAGTTTCTTATTTTTAAGAAAGCATCTGAAAAGGGACAAAAGCGTTACCAGAAATTAATTTAGAAAGCAAGGGAATCCCAGTGACACAGATTGTCCCACTGGATGCAGCAAAACCAAGCTGTTAGAGAAGTACTCAGTGCACTGGCTCAGACATGCATGAGAAAGGGTGGTGGACACTGGTGCAGGATGCACATGAGACCACAGAAAAGGGGAGAGCAGTGGGAGCTGTGAGAGAAGACACAGGAAGATACAGAAACAGGGCACGTGAGGAGGAATGTGAAGAGGTCTGGCTGCATAAACGAAATGGAGGAGGAATGTGTAAGGGGACATTGATGGAGACATGCTGGAAATGCACTCTTGGAAGGAGTTGAGGTTTGGCAGAGGAGGCATTCACTGTCCATGGGAACTCATGCTGGATCACAGATAGCCCTGGGAGACTGGGTCCAGGTATGATCCCACTGTAGGGCAGGAATAGACCTACAGAGAATGCAGCCTGTGGAGGGACTGGGGTGGTGACAACCCCAGAGGGACTGGGGCCCATGAAGTGACCCTAACCAAGGCAGGGTAACCCTGAAGTGTACAGCAGCTCATGAATGCTCGACACTGGAGCACAGGAAATAATTAAGTGGCAAGCAGTGGAGGAAAAGAGTAAGATGCAAAGGGCAGCAGAAAGAAATGTCTGTGCACTGACCTCAACCTCTTGCATCGCCCATTGCCCCTCCAAAAATGTTGGGAAGGATTGCATGTATTGTGCTACAAGAGCAAGGGAAATTGAGACTAGAAAAGGGGGAAGGAAGGTGGTGGATTGGAGAAAACCTGAGAAACAAGCAGAAAAATTAGGGTTTTTTCCTAGGGCTGTTTTCTTTCCTTTTTCAATAACTGAGACCATGACTAATAATTTATGTTAGTTGGAAATAAATGAAGTGATAATCCTGGTATAAAGATTGTTTTTCCCATAGCAACTTAAACGAGGTTTTATAATATTATTTGAATGAAAATAACATTTACCTAAGCATTGGTTGAAGTTCATGTTGTACCCAAGCTGATTTACTTATGCTTGGCCACATGCAAAGTCTATATCTTTTTCTTAGGTACCAGTTCACTCCTCTCATAATGTCATTTTCAATGCTCAGTTTATTTCCACATGTCCTACCAATAATTAATGTTCCTTTGATGATGTGCTTCTTAGCCAATATATGAAGAGAAGGTCAATGTTTGAGACAGAAAGAGACTATGAGGGCAGTAAAATCAATGAACTCTTTATTTAATTTAACTTGAAGGATGACCACCAGCTGTTACTGCATCAAATCAAAAACCAAAACAGAAACACAAAGAAATGCAACAGAGTTTCCATGGGAACTGCTGTGAAATACGTGATGACAGCCATTTCTGTAAGTACAAAATATGCAGAATTGACTTAAAAAGCCAAAACCAAACCCAAACAAAAAAAAACCCCAGATAATCTTTTCTAGTCAGGAACTAATTTTTTCTGTTAGATATCACCTGAAAACCAAACCAGTTTTACGCAGCAGGTAATTTCCAGAATTCACAATTTTAAACATTTGTCTATAGAGTGTTACGTATGAGTATATATGAAAGAGAGATGACAGAAAAAAAACAATTAGATTGAAAATCTATATGAATCTTTATGCTAAATCTTATGCAGTACTGATGTAATCCTCTCCCTAACAAATATTGCAAACCTAACTAGTTTGGAGCAAAAATTAAGTTAAAAGAGAACCTGCTACGTGCTGACCTACTGCATGCAGTTAAATACCATTCTGAAAGCTTGGGTTTAATGATTTAATTTATTTTGTCTTAACCTGGCAACTGAAGGGAAGCAGGCACATTACCTTTCCAGCACACTATCTCCTCTTTGATAACTAGAACTTGAATTAGAGTGGTTCTCTCTCCTCATACACAGTTGGAGGTGAAAATCCCTGAAACATGAAGAACTCTCAGCTCAGAATTTTTTTTCCTCTTTGGTGGTCATTTTGCAGCACTGTATGTTAATCCATAGAAAAGAATAATACAATTTATCAAGACAGAGATAAATTAATTGTCATACCATCAATTGTCATTAATTGATAAATTAATTGCTTAATTGTCATACCAATTAAGCAATAAATGGTACAGAAGATACACTTATCACTGCTTTCTAGTTTACAGGAAATAATTGAAAGGTACTGATACTTAGCATACTTTTTCACATCTCTCATCATTTTACAAATGAAGATCCTTTTTTTTTGTTGCCAAGTATTGCAGAAATTTCTTCTGTTCTTTTGAAAAGAAGTTGTTTCAACTTCTATCTTCAAGTATCTCTGATGTTTCTAGTTGTTTAAAATAGCAGTTGATTTTTTTAAAATGGAAGATCCTTATTCTGTGATGAGGGAAGTAGGCTCAGCTTGTGAAGTACTTTGAGGTGAAAAAAATTATTATAGAAACAGATGAAAATGGCAACTGCTTTTAACTTCCCAACACTTTTAATTATAAAAGATTAATGGGAATCTTTGAGAAGTGGTACCATCTCTGTTACTTATACTGCATCTCAAGGATTTTCCAAGAAAAGTTATCGGGTTAGAGAATTTTTTATTTCAAACTGTGCTTTGTTTTTTCTAAGAAAATACTTATATGGGCCACAGTTCTCAGATGCTTAATTCTTAAAAAAAAATTTTGGGACATATAAATCAACTCCATAATGAAAATATTTAAACTTAAAAGCCTCATAATAACAAAAGAAACATGGACAGATATTTACCTAGAGATATATGAGCAGTCTGAGGGTTCCCGGGAGATATGTGAAGTTGGAGAACTTTTGGTAAATCTTTTTTAAGATCTGGGCAAACACCACCTCTATCCTTTGATTAAACATACAGAAAGATTCTTCGAAGAAAGGAAACTGTATGAAAAAATGCCTTTCATCAACACAGTATGTGGAATTGATAGATATGAAAAAGTGTTCCATTGACTCAGTTAAAGCCACTCACTCTTCAACTTCTGCTGGTGAAATGCTCAAGTATTGAAAGTACTTAACTTTAAACTTAACTTTAATTCAGAGCTGAAAGGTTATTAAAGAAGCAGAAACCAGAGTTTATTTTTGTTACTTTGTGCAAAGAATTATTAGGAAACTGTGAAAGATGTGCTTTCTGAAGGATACTTTAGAAGTGCATGGTTAACCACAAAACATTAAGACATAGCAGTTTAACAGAAACTTGGAACTTTTCTTCAGCTTCTGTTGTGTCTACATCACATTGCAGTTAAAGACTGCATAAACCAAAAAAACCACTCAACCCCCAACAAAGCTACTAACTTAAACACATTGGGAACGTGTGTATTCTTTGAGGAGGAATGAACCCCAAAAAGATCTTACAGAATTACAGAAAAAAAGTTGATATACATGGGAGAATTACATAAAAATCTTCTTACATTTCCTGTAGTCTCTTCCTTAATATTTTCTATGACATATTAGCAGTGCTTAAGGCAAAGGGCAAGCCTTTCAAAAAGCCCTATTCAGGGAACTGTTCAGAATATGTACTTGCAGCAATTGCAGATATTTTTCTCACTTTGTATCTCTGTTTGCATGTGATTATTTTAGCAAAAAATGACCACTTTTCTGTAAAGAAATATTTGAACGTAAGACAGAGAATCAAATGGTATTTGTGACTGTCCTACATTTTCCTTATTGGGGAGAGCCTAGTTCAGAGACTCGGAATGAGATTCAGGGCAAACATGTTTTCTTGTTCTGTCACTGAACTGACTAGCCTTAGTCAAATTGTTTCTGTTCTCAGTGTTGCTATTTCTGGGTTAAATGCAGAGAAGACAGTGACCTCATTAATGAGGTTTGACCCACTAATGAAAACCTGTAGCAGTTATTCAGTGTTGTTTTCATAAGGAAGCTTTGAGGAAAGCATGACAATTGCCCCTCCGGAGTAGCATGTTTTGCATGTATCCCAAAGTGCCTGCTCTGAAAGAGATTATAAGTAAAATAATCTGCATTACATTTAAAGTGGTTTTCAGAAGAAAGGAGCAAAGATATACTCCTGTTGATTTTTAATGAAATACATGAACTGTAACACATATTTTACTGTGCATAAAGAGGGTGTAGCATTTTGGGAAATTATTGTCACTGGTTAAACTATATTTATGTGCACCACGTAATTTTTTTTTTAATACTGCCTAAAGAAGATATTATTTCTTTTTCAGGAACATAAATAAGCACCAAAGGTTACTGAAACCTAATTAGAGATGAGTAATGACCAAACACAAGTACAAATTTATTCTTCAAGCAAATTGAGCTAAGATTTTGGCATGGCTTTATAAGTGGAAAGTCTAAGGATTTCACAGACTTTTCCAGGATAGCATGGGTAAGCCCATGGGAAAGTTTATCAGCTACCACTGATTGCAGTTATATTATCTTAGTCACAATAGGTATCTCACTTTAAGATAACAAAAATGAAATAAAGTGAAACCAACTTAATTTTCTAAAGCCTAAAAGAAACTTGGAATTTCCTCTACTGCTGCTCAAAGTGCAACTTGCTTGCAAGAGCAAACAAGGAATGAGAAACTTTTTACACTTGCTTGAGAAGAGTTTTACTAAAAGTGTGCAAAACTTCATCTGCATTTCAAAATCCTGAGTAGTTCATTGACTGAAAGGCTATGTTTGCCTGAATAGCAGTAAGATTGTAGAGTTGAAGAGCCTGTTATCTAAAGTCTTCAATCAGATTAAGCTGTATTCTTACCTTTATGGAATGTCATTTTATTGTGCCATACTTGGAGAATTATCATCACATTTAACAGCAGAAAATGATTTTTCTTCAATAAAAAACAAATACATTTTTGTTACATTAAAATTTTGCTAGCTTGGTCTTTAAACAGTACTGAATAGAAGTAGAAACCATCATTATACTATTGTCCATATAGAATAGAAAAGGTTCACTCAAGACTGTGAGAACAGCCCTGAGAAAACCTTGTAGGGTGGTGGATATGGCCATGATGTTCATTCAGATGCTTCACATGGCTGCCATTTCATTGCATCACTCAGAGATGTGTTATCTGAGGCAGTATTAAAACTGCCTACTGTCCTCTGATCCACTAGAATAATTCCTACATTAAAGACAAACAGAATAGAAGCAAGTATCTTTATGCAGAAATCACAAAGTGACTAAAAAGTATTGAAAATACAGGTTCAGAGGCATTGAAATCTTATAATCTGTGAGTACCAAAAGGTGGTATGTAATATTCTTGATTGGTAATTAAATGGCTCTAATTTAGCAGTGATATGCAGTCATATACAAAGAAATGAGTCCCAGTCTGTGCTACCCACCCTCAGGTTTGATACCTCTGGGAACATCTCCACTGATATGGTGCTGATATTACCCTCTATTAATTAAATTTTCGTTCTCTTGGTACTTAAAAAAAAAAATAAATAAATGCAGCCATGAGTGAAAATCTCTTTTCTTCTCCTGGTTTACTGTGGAAAAATTCTTCTTTTCCTAAAAGAGGGGAATGTAAATGTACTTTTAAAAATATGACCCCTAACAAATTAACAGAGGACTTTAATTAAAAGTACTGTAAAAACTGGTGGAAAGGTAATGGTGGCCTTTGAAAGTTTTTGTCTGATTATCCAATAACAAACTTATGGAAGGGAATCTCATTCTGGTCAGATACAGTGAAACTTTCTGGAATAGTATTTGGCAGACACAATGAGAACATATATAAAAATTAACTATTTTGTCCCTGTTATATTTAATACAGTCATTTGGTAAAGTAAAAATTATGATGCATAGCATGGCAAGACTGTTAAATCACCTTTGTAAACTGTCTGGAGAATAAGAATTAATAATGCATGTCACTTTAAGATGAGTAAACTGAGGTACCTAAGTATTTCTTACACAACACACTAAAGCAGACCTACTCATGTTGTTAGGGCTCTCAGTACTAATTTAATCACCAAGTTATGCTCCCCCATTTATCCACACAATTTCCAGAATGGCATTACAGGGGGAGGACTGTAACCTTTTATAGACTCAAAAAGTGCTAACAGTATTTTTATACATTCATGTACTGCTTCAATATAAGTGGGGATTTCCTGTTCTCGAACATCTATTCTTCACTTTTGATATCTATAGATACTCATCTCAGTGACTCTGAGGTACATATTTTGTCTTCAAACCTAGAATCATCAATTCATTATGACAGTTGACATCAAAGATATGTTTACACGGCCTTGAAAAGGGTGTTTTCCTTTGCTTGGTATTTTGCTGGTTTTGATTTTGTTTTTGGTCCTCTTTTTTTAGGTTTGGTTGGTTGGTTTGTTTGTCTGGTTTTTGGGATTTTTTTGGTTTTGTGTGTGTGTAGATTTTGGGGTTCTGGTTGGTTGGTTGGTTTGTTGGGGGCTTTTTTGTGGGTTTTTTGCAATTAAAGATTCAAGTCTGAAAAGATAGGTCTGGAATAAAGCTATTTAGAAAAATGTTTTGGCATCAGACCCTGAAAATTTTTTATTTAATCAAGTGTTCAATCAGCTTAATTTTTTTCTCAATATTTTAAAAATACATCTAGTCTGAGTATATTGTTACCAGCAAATTAAGGTCAGTTTTTGACGTTTTTCCCACTGAGGAACTCCATTTTGCTTTGCAACCAAATTTGAATTAGAACAAGTATACTTGGTTAAGTTGAATTCACACATGTAGTCATTATTCCTGTGATTTAAGTGATTTTGATAATTTTACAGTTGATGCAACTTGTTCGGATTTTATTTAAAGTTCTCTTTTAAAATATACTTTAGTCAAATTGCAAACAGTTAACCCCCTGGTTATCCCACCCCAAAGTAGTTTGAAAAATTAGTTTCTCTAACAATTTTCAGAACTATACAGTTATATCTATAAAATAGCCAAAGTGAAATATTCTGTAAAAAAAGAACAGGCGGATTAAGAGTTAGACATGGAAAATAATTCAGTTGTGTGACAGTTTGCCTTAAACTTCAAATATATATTTTTACCTATTCACATTTAAATATTTTAAAGCACATAAGTCTCCTAAACTATTTGATATTTAAAATATTCAGAATTTAATAGCATTTTATTGGATATGTTGATGAGATTTCAGGCCCAAATGCTTTTCATCACTTGTAGCCTAAATAAAATACTAAATCACAGGATACAAGTAAAAGATCCAGGCAAAAATAGGCAAAAGCAAGAGCTCCCAGAGTTAAAGTAAAATTTCAGCTTTTTCCACTTTAATTTGACTGAGACAAGTTTCACTTAGTGAGAATTCTTTTGAAGTCTCTCAGCATTGCATTTACAATATACTTTCCTTAGAGATGTAAAATCTTTCTTAGGATCTTAAAATCTCACTCACGTAAATAATTAGAGTTGGAGATCCCTGAGGGCATCAGAAGTGTTGCAGTACCTTTGTCTGGGAAAAACTCTGGAAGGGATAAAAAGGACTTAAATGTAAACAGTGTTTTCCAAGCAGAAAGATCTCCAAGTGACAGAACAGCATAGCAAGGCTGCACAGCCTTTCAGAATAGAAACTAAAGAAGGAATTTGCTTAGTTCAGTAGAAAGGTTCTGAACTCACCCCTCTCACAGGTTTAGTCAAGATTCTAATATGTTTGCATGTGGGCATTTCTGTACTGCAAAATGCAGAATGGACACCATTCAAATAGCTTTGAAGGAACTGTAGCTCTTGCTAGTGTAGCATCAGTTAAAATTACAATAGATGTATTGGGGGTGATTTAGGCAGTACTAATTAGTACCATGCTGAGTGCTCCATAACTCTTAATTCAGACATTAGTTAATTTGGCTTTGAGAAGCTTTATACCGTGCTGCTTGGCTTATTCTGGAATGGTTATTATGCTTCCAAATCCGTTTAATACTAAAAAAAACCCCTGATATTTGAAACTGATATAACTCCATTGGGAATAGTTACTCCAGCATCTTATTCTGGACTGCTTTGAGAAAGGATTTATAATTTGCTGAAGGCAGGCAGAAGACAGTATATCACTGTACATCACTGTGCCAGTACCTCAAGCACATAGAAAGTACAAAGTCGATCTAATGTAATAAGTCTCTTGGAAAGAAATATCTGGGAAAAAAAATAGCAGATAATGGAAAAAGGATTAGTCTTACCTAGCACTAACCATCAAAAGTTAAACATCTCATCTAAGTTACTTTGCTTATTTGCTTTCCTCTGTAATCACATAAAGAAAAGACATAAACAGCTAAGTCATGACCTAAGTTGTTATCTGCCAATACCTCTGTTATTAGGGAGTTTAGGAAACTGCTTTAAGCAAAATGCCTGAGTAATGTTAGTGTGAAACGAGCGCCAGCTGTTACATGTTTTGGCTGATATTTTAATGATAACTGGCTGGTTTATCTGGAACTTTGTGATGCTAAAAGTATTAAAAGAGCGGTTTTGTTTCTCATTGACTGAACTAATTGGCTTGAGACTCTAAGTTTTAAATTGAAGTTTGAATAATTTATGGCATTTTCAGTAATTTCACGTTCTTTAAACTGATTTTTTTCCCTGTAGATGAGCTGATTTAGTGTATTCATGAAACAGATCCAGTGACATATCTTCTATTCCTAAAATAAATAGCAACCTTGTCTGAAGATGATCTTCAGGAGTTCTGGTCATTTGGATTTATACCTGTTATTGAAGTTCTTTTCTGCATTTTAACGTGTAACGTTTTAACTGCAACTGTTAATTATGGTAGGTATCATAAATGGAAGATACTTTATTTGGCAATCATTATCTAAAGGTCTTTTTTTAGTGTACTATAACACATCTGAAAAAAAAAGACCAATGCATCAGAGTGCTCATTTGCAATTATTTTTCTTTTGCTTAGTTTGCCACATGAAATTGGTCTGGAACAGTAATTTCCTGGGCAGCCACTCTGCTAAGACATAAGATACAGACATAATTATATGAGTAGGGAGATTAATTTAAGCCAAAATTTTGCCAAATTTAGCACAGAATCTGAAAAAACTAATCTATTATTCACAGTGAATGGTGCAGTAAATTGACAGAACAATGAAAAATTTGGTCAGATGAAAATTATTTGTTCATTGGAAACAGCCATATCTTCAGACTTAGCAAATCCTTTAGATTTTTCCATATATGATTGTTTCTAATAAACACTATCAAATTTGTAATAGTGCAACTAGAAAATATAAATAGTTCCATGGTTCAGAACTTGGGTCTCTTGCAGACATTTTTGAATAAACTTAAGATTGTACTAACAATACAGTTTTTATGACAAGCAACATTTCATGAATACTCATCTTCCAATTATCCAGTCATTAAAATATTAACTGTTTTACAGGAACTGTTTCAGGCAGGAAGTAGCACCATACAATACAGAAAGTTTATAAAAAGATTTATTTTTAGATTTCAGATTCTACAATTTTTTTTAAGAATCATTCAGAAGTTTGCTTAAAAAATAAAATAGAAGCATATATATAAAATCATTCAGATAAAATTCAAATAAAAAATATTAATGTATTACTGAAGAATTTTCTTATTTTACTATTACTGGCTTAGTTTTCTTGGCTGCCATACAATCCAGTAGCCGCACATATAAAGTGGACTTGATTCTGTGGCTAAAGTTTTGTACAAGTCCACAAAGAAAGAACAGAACAATACCTATAAAACTGACATCTGAGAAGATACGCCAAATTATGGTAGTTTAAGGTACTAAAATACAGAGACAGGAGAGTTAACATCAATATTTTTCAAAACTCACAAAAAAAGCTTTGAAATAAAAAAAAAATAGGGGAAAAATAATTAAATAGCCATACTGCTGGTAGGTTTGTGAATGGAGGTGTAATATATTAAGCAAAGAGGGTTCTGGGTTATTTCAAAATTGACATTTTAAAAAAGTATCAGTTTCACAGGACATCATTATTTTGCACATTAGAAACATAGCTGGGAATCACAAACATTTGGAAACCACCAGAATAGCTTGCAGATAACTAATAGCAGCATCCAGGATTTTTAGTAGCTATTTGGCACAAAGAGAAGAATTCACAGTAAGTCTTCTGAGCCCTATGTAATTAATTATTAATTTCAGCCTGTTTTTTACTCTCCATTTTTACATGAGCTTTGCCATAAGTATCTGCATGTTGCTAGAACAGGCTTCATTGTAATTACCATTGGCTGCTCCTTTGTGTGAATAGGCACAAGCTATTTAAGCAACTCTTTCTGAGAGAGTCAAAATTAACTGAGAGAAATTTAGGTATCAACAAGCATTACAATATTGCTAAAAAATGAAGCTCTATACTGATACTTAAATCCAAATTTTTTCAAAAATAACACAGTATTTATTTTTTGAGATTCCAGTCCAACACTTTAGGGAGTTCAGTGTTGTTAGAGCTTCACTACTGTCAAAAAACACCAATATCTCTATTTTGAACAATAAAAGGCATTGAACTGTTGTGTTTATGCTATTTAGCACACATTGGATTGAAACAGTAATTAAGACCTAAAAAAAAAATCTTTGCTGAAAATGATCTCTAGGAGCATGGAGGGAGAATAAAGGTCCATCTACCCCATCACCTTGCCTCTGCTACTTGGTTCTTATTGATAAACCACACAATGGAGAAGGAACAAAACCACCATTATTGCATCCAATCATTAAAAGATTATTCAAACAGTGGGATGTTGCTTGTTTCCACAAGACCCAGAAAAGGAGAACTCCTACTCTGAAGCACAATGGATAACATCAGGCAGTTTTAGCAGACGTTTACATTCATTAAATGTTTTGAGGTGTTTGGGTCTGAGCCAAACATGTGTGTAATACTTACTGTTACTTCATACCAGTAACTTCCCCTAGTCAACGTGCTCTTTTAGATACCACATTTCTCAATGATGCATCAAGAAAACTTGGAATTCTAGAGCTGTTAGGGTTTCCCATCCAGGCTCATTAAGAATTTCCTCCCTGAAGCCACCAAGGACTTCTTTCATTCTTTATGAAGAAAAGTCTAGTTTTACAGGGTAAACTAGAATACATTAAAACATCTTCCCTATTCTTCATTTCTTCTGGAATAGACTACATTCTATGACAGAGAGAAAGGCAAATCACAAAATCAAAACGTATCTTATTTTCTTGACAACTTGAATGGACTAAAATTTGTTCCTTTAATGTTTTTATGATATTCTCCTTTAGAGCTAAGTAAAAAAACATTTCTAAATAGCAACAGAACTGTAATTCTGCTGCAATCATTAACATGGTTTCTTCTGGGTTTCGCTGTTAGCTCTAATACTTCAAAAGACAATTTTCCTCTTCATATTTTCCCCACTTTAAATTCAAAGGTGGGAGGGTGTTGGTAGTCAGGAAGGAAAACCCTTATTTTAGCTGGCAGTTCGTTTGGGAGACCCTGAAGCATACATTTTGAGACAGAAATGTAATGTAAAAAGTATTGATACAAAAGCATAATTCAACTTTTTCTTCATTATGCCCTCAGAATTAAAAAAAGTCAATCACCCATTGCCAGCTGAATATAGTGTCTGCAGTATCACTTCTGCACTGGCAAATAATCAATCGGAAAAATTTTTGGGGAACAATCTTTAAAAGTTTGAACTCCTTGTCCTAACTCCCTTACTTAGAAAACTGTTATGGACTTGAGTGTTACAGCTTGAAACATTCTCTCAGTTTCCACCTTAATATTATTCCTGAGCCATTCACATCTATTTGGTCATACATCAATATTACCCAAAAATATCAAGGAAGAAGTTAAAACTGAGAACTGGACATTCTCATACCTTTTTGCTCTTGCTTGGGAATGAAGGCAGAAGGACATGGGCAGAAGAAAGTAAGCATTCAGAAAGGTTTATTATTTACCAGTCTCAAGCACTTAACCCTGAAACAGGTTTAAACTCAGAATCTTGTCATGAGCAAAGAGACAACATCTTCAACATTTTAACCTTTTTGTGCAGATTGGAGCAATGGGAGCTTGCTATGGAGACATACTGTAATGCAGGTAAACAGTCAAACATTAATGGGAAAACAATCCAAAAAAGACTAAGTAAATAATAAAAACAAACCAGAAAAGAACCGAGTAAACTCAAACACACAAAAATAGAGGCAAACCCTGCAAGCCTGGAAACTGTTGCTTGTCCTTACACAAGTGAACTCAGCTGTGATAACTCCCATGCTGGGGAAGTCTACTCACACCAGCCTGAAGGTTCTCATCTCTGCTGATGGGCCATCACAGGCCATAATGCGCTGACTTATTAGGCAGCTGCAATGAGTTAGAAGGTTCCAATTGATTTCTAAATGAATTTCAACCAATTGGTTTGTCTGTGGGGTTTTTTTCTCCCTGACACTGGGCATTGATTTATAGCTGGTATTGTATCTTCACCTCTGAAGAAAGTCGCATACATACAGGAACAGCTGTGATGACAAAGGCAGAATGATGTTCATAATGACTTGATAGATGTAAAATAATGCATAAGGAAGGATTACATACCCTGAGATTAGCTCAATTGGTTACAGTATGGTGCTGACAATACCAAAGCTGTGGTTAGATCTCCGTAAGGGCCATTCAACTTGAGTGGTACTCAATGATCTTTGTGGGTCCCTTCTATCTTAGAATATTCTATGAAATCAAGGATGCTTCCTGTTGCACAAACCACTTGGAAGGGCAGTAATAGGCTCCTTGCACGGCATTCGCTAAGCTTTGGTTGTTAAATTAAGCATTCTTCTGTTTCATGGAAGTTTGTCTCTGGGCTCACTCCTTTCTCTTGCTCTTGAAAAGGTGAATTTTTAGGGAGTATCTTAATGCATTTGTGCATTTATGCACTTTTTTTTAGTGCTACAAAGAATTCTTTCTTGAAAGTAAAACATGTTCTATTTCAAGATAACAAGTATTTGTCACTTATAGGTAGCCATTAATAGGCTTAGCACTGAGTAAATGAGATTCCTGTAAGGATTTACCATATTTTGCTGCCATGGACATCGACTGAAAAAGTCCAGGATGGAAGAATCTTGAAGATTTGTTATCCTTCATACCATCCACCAACTAACTTACTTGGATAAATGTTCTGCCTCTGCTTTCAGAGAACTATTTCTAACCTTTCTAAAATGACATATATAAAGAAAATGATGCCAAATTAAATTAAATAAATATATGGCCATTACTTAGATGTTCACAGTCATAAAGGCAAAGGTGCTCTACAAGCTGTCTGCAGAAATCCTGAGCCAGTCCAGTTTTCAAAAGAGGAATGTCCTTGAGAAAAGCAGAAGTCAATTAAAAACCAAACAATATTACTACGGCAGGCAAAGTGTCTTAGGTGTGGGAGTCTGTGTTGCAACACTAAGGATCTAAAAGTATAAGTGAAAAAAAATTTAATAAAAGTTATGTAGGAATTTCAGACATCTGAGAATAACTTTTCAGTTGAGCTCTGGCTGTGCAACCTGTCAATACTTTCCAGTTTTTCTTCTCTTGTACTCCTGGTACAGGTCTTTTCTGTGTATTCAACAGCCACTTACTGTGGATCAGTGTTTTGTCTCAATTCTTGAAATAGAGTTGAAGGAGAGCTCTGCAGCCTTTCAAAATTAAACTGACCATAGTTAATTCACTTGGACACTACTGTTTTCTGACTCTATTTCAGAGAATGAATCAGAAAGATAAAGTCATCAATAATTTAGCAGTATTGGATTAACAGAGAAAAAGCCAACTGAAAGAAAAGACAAAAGCTATAGACAAAGTCACTTAAATTAAAGTGGAAGAAAACATCACAAAAGAGTTAGTAATTTTGTATGTTACAATTGAAGTCTATAAAAACACTTCCTGAGAAATAGAACAAAGTCATTTTGACCAAGCCTGGTTGGAATCTTGAATATTTTATCACAGATCATAAGAATAACACTACCACATTAGAGCAAAGACCCAACCAGCTCATGATCTAGCCTGTCAGAAGGGCTGAGCCTAATATCAAGAAAATTAGAGGGCTTGGCAATTATCAGAGAAAAGTGCCAGATTTTGCACCTG
The DNA here is from genome assembly GCF_027477595.1 of Haemorhous mexicanus. Lineage (NCBI taxonomy): Eukaryota > Metazoa > Chordata > Aves > Passeriformes > Fringillidae > Haemorhous > Haemorhous mexicanus. The sequence goes on from NC_082346.1 coordinate 46,508,118, forward strand.
GGGTGGGGTTATCTTGGAAGTATTTACAGTGGGGGAATGTTGAATACAAGTCAGCAGTGTGCCCTGGCAGCAAGGGCCAGCCATGTCCAGTGTTGTTGGCTGGGTGAAGGAAGGATTGTCCTGCTCTACTCCCCACTCATGCAGCCTCGCCTCGAGTACTGTGTGTAGTTTTTGGCACCATAATATAAAAAAAAAAAAAAAATCAATCTATTGGAGGGTGTTTAAAAGAGGGTCACAGAGATGGTGAAGGGCGTTGAGAGGAAGCTGTATGAGGAGTGGCTGAGGTCACTTGGTCTGTTCAGCCTGGAGGAGACTGAGGGAAGACCTTATTGCAGTTACAGCTTCCTCCTGAGGGGAAGAGAAAGGGCAGGCACTGGTGGCTCCTCTCTGGTGACCAGTGACAGGACAGGAGGGAATGGTCTGAAGATGGGTCAGGGCAAGGTTGGGTTGCACAAGGTTCTTTACATTTCTGGAAATATGAGGGACTATGGGCTTGAAAGAGCAATGTTTCAAAAAATTTACTGAAATTACTCCTAGTCCTTTCCTAACCCGTGTGACAATTATTTGGAACATGAATATTTCAATTTAACTTTCTTACTTTTCTTTGTGTTGAACAACAAAAGGCAGAAAGCTTGGGATTTTCCTTGACTTAAAGATGTTCCTCTCTTGCTGGACATGGCCTAAGTCAGGAGGTACAGTCCTACTGTAGGGTATATAATGAATGTAGCATTACACATCTCCTCTGTGAGGAGAGAAAGAAAGGGATGATCTGTACCAAGCACAGAAAACCAGAGAGATCCACAGGCTACAGGTAGTAAAGCTTGTGTTGGTGTTTCAGAATCATGAGGAGTATCAGAGCAGCTTTCCATGTTACGGATTTTTAGTTCTGGAATGAACATTTTGGTTACTGTCCAAATGAAAACTCTCACCAGTAACACTTGTGTTCTCCTGTAGGTGGCTAATCTTCTTACTAAGCTGTGATTAGTTATAGTGATAAATCAGCAAGAAAAATGTACTAATAAGGAAGATTTCTGCTTTAAAATGTCTGTCAAAAATATCTGGAAGGAAACGTCTATATCAACCTTAGTTGGAACTGCAATCAGGCTGTTTTGCAGAAAGAGCATTTGACAAAGTTAGCAAAAATTAAAATATCTTGAAAGCAACTCTAAAATACAGCTAATTGGCCCTTCAGTTGGAACTATACTGAGAGGCCATTTGTGTTTTATTTGCAAAAAATCAAACCTCAAGGATATTTTGTAAGATTGTTTTCCCACCTCTATGGGAAGCATTATTATATTTAGAGGCACAGAAGAAGTGTTCTGATTGCACTTTTGCATATTCATTCATGGTATGAAAATAATCTTTGAGTGGATTTTTTTTCAAATGATTATCTGTCATTTCTGTAAGGAACCAGGTCATTAATAAGGAAACTGGTATTACTTTTTAAATACTGGTATACTTGTTATATTTCACTTTTAATTTAACTTATTTCTGTATTATGAAGCATGGGAGAAAAGCTCTAGGTTATGGTTCATATTGGTTTGTACTGATAGAACTATGGTACACAATAACTATAAGTATTAATCAGCTGCTTTCTGCAGTTGGTAAGAAGGCTGGTGTAATCAGAATTTTTACATTGCAATTCTGTATACTTTTATGATGGTCCAGTGCACTGAGTGATAAATGAATTTTCAAGTGGAAAAAAAAAAGCAAAAAAAAAGCTAGCAACACAGTTCTCACATACCAGGCATGAGTTTGTTAACTGAAAGTCAGTAAAAAGCAAAATTAAAATGGTAAAAAATAAAGAAACTTTTTTTTTAGTGTATTTAGTTTGCAAAGACCACCACAAGTTAAGAATACCAATCCGTGTTCCTCTTCATGGTAATGTCTAATACCTTGAAGAAAATGGATCCCCAAAGAGTTAATGAAGTTACTCATGAACTGAGACCACCCTGTGATCACCTAGTGGCTCCATAAACCCTTGATGTGGTCAGGAGTTAAAGCTGTTACACATGTATCTGTTTTTATGAACAATTACGTATAATAGGGGTCAATGAAAACAGAGTCTTTCATGTACATAGAATTTTGTCTACAACTTAGTAGTTCATGCATACTTCTAATTTTAATTTCTGATTGTATTAAGCTTTATTAGGTTTTCTTTTTTCTTTCTCTGTTTCTTCCTCACTAGGGATGACAGCAGCACAGTATATGAGCTGTGTAATTGCACCTACAGTGTGTAACATTGCAAAGAATCACTCTTTGTGACAAACCTCTTTGTGACAAACCCCTTCTTTTTTGAAGGGGTTCTTCACTACTCTGCTGGTTTGGTTAAGGCTTATCAGGAGCTCCTGAGATCCTAGAGCAGGCCCAAGGTGGGGGAGGATGTACCACTACATGCAGACAGAAAATTGCTTGAGTAGCCTGCTCTTACTGGAAACGTTCTCTTTCAGGCACACATGGTCAGTCAGGCACAGCTATCTCATGTTCTCTGGTCAGCTCTTTGCCTGGTCCTAATGCACTGCAGATGGCTGAACAAGGATAAAATTTGCACAGACCATTGTATCAGTGTAACTGTGTAATTACAAAGATGATGCTAAAATCACCAAATTTACTTCACTAGTGCTGCTGCACAACCTCTTTCCTGCATTTTCAGTATAGTTCTGTGCTCATAGCCCTGAGGAAAAAAGTACTCTCCTAGTGGAGAAAGAAGTGGCAATGAACTAGAAAAAAAATTACTCTAAAGGGAGAATCATCTTCTCTGGGATTCAGATTTAAAATATTTTAACAATTACCTGGAACAACCTATCTAACAGAATACTAGTGCAGAAGGTTTCCATGCACTCTGTTAACTTCAGCCCTAATTAAAACCCATAGACTAAAAAAGATTTTCAAAAGTATTCATATAAGTATCCATAGAGAACTCTCTTCTTTTATTCTTTTTAAGATTGTGAATTACTTATGGCCTCAAAATATAAGGACATTTTGGAATTTATTTAATTTTTAATTAATTATTAGAATTATGTGCATCTTCTGGTTTCCAGCTGTTAGTGGCAATTACATTTTCTTGAAATATGAACCAATTTTTTCCTCCAGCTGCTCTTTATTGCTGTCACATCCAGGTTTACTGTTATGGATCAAGAGTAACAGGACACTAGTAAATCTAGTGTGCAATAACATAGCAAAAAAGAAAAAAAATCAACAGTGTTATTACTATCCAATTTGAACATTAAAAACCCCAAATTAAATAAAACCAATTGACCAAACTCATACTTTTAAAACATTAATATTTATCCTAGTGCTCACAATCATGTTTCATTAAAATTCCTTTTATGACCCTATCAGAAACTGAAGTGAGAATAAGGTAGCAGTCAGTTCCTGTCAAAATGCACAGAATATTAAAGGTCTTTTTTGAAACTGACAATTCATTTATAAGGCAGGCAGTTTTATTAGCTCCGATATTTGTAACAGGGGACTCTTTCAGCTGTTCTTCTTTGAAGTGAAAATTAAACTTTAGAGGAATCATATAATTATAGAATCACAGAATATCCTGAGTTGGAAGGGACCCAAAAAGATTGTTGAGTCCAGCTCCTGGCTCTGCACAGAACAGCCACAAGAATCACACCATGTGCCTGAGAGCATTGTCCAAATGCTTCCTGAACTGTGTCAGGCTGGTGCTGTGACCACTTCCCTGGGGAGCCTGTTCCAGTGCACAGCCACCCTCTGGGTTAAGAATTTCATATGGTTGGTGATGGCCCAGACCTCTAATTTATCAAGAACCATACACTGGACTAATCTTAGCCAAAATATTGAAGAGCAAAGAAACCAGTTAATTCAGGGAAGAGAGCTTGTGTTCCAAAATGCAGCATGTGGCATTTCTGTGGAAATTAAAACTGAGTAAGCCTGTCAGGGATCACTAACCTTACTTCACAGTATTCTCAAGAATTTTGGTTCCTTGTTTTAACTAGATTATTTCCAAGTCGACTGGAAATTTATTTCTAGTGCAATATTTTACCCTCACCCACTTTTTTTGAAACTTCCGTTCTGTGATATACTTCTGTTATTCTAATCAGGATATAAGCACTTTAAATATAATTTAAGGTTCTCATGATATATTCATTTTGTTATAAAAAATTTGTTTGTAACATAATTTTGCATAATAATATAACTTATCATTATATACTATTATAAAATACATATAAGAATGTGTAAATAATATGTATTTATTATATCATGTGTACATATTGTGTATCTACATTACAATAATATATATATTATACACGCATATATTATATGTAATTATCAAATAATGACATATAATAAATTTTATATATTATTAAATTTATACAACATAATTACTTTTAAGCTATACCAACTTGCTATTTTATTTTATTTTATTTTATTTTATTTTATTTTATTTTATTTTATTTTATTTTATTTTATTTTTTTTATTTTATTTTATATTATCAGTAAAACTTCAAGGATGCACTTCATTTATTTTTGAGCACTTACAGTGTAGGGAATGATATCACCATGGGCTTGACAGAAAATGACTTGTCTGTCTTTCCTGTGTGTCTGGATCAGTTTTTTTCTTACTGTACTGAATTTACATGTGCTTTAGATGTTCCCAATATATGGAATTAGTTCTACTACAATAAACCAAGTGGTGGGTAGACATCTCTCCTATTGCAATGAATCAGAACCCATTTTCCCTGTCCTTTCCTCCTTTCTAGGATACCATTTCTGGAATATTTTTTTCAGGATCAAGGGTATCTTGTTATCAAGACATTTCAGTCATATACATTACTTTTTTACCCTTTTTTTTCAGCATTCTCTCAGTGAACATTTTACTTTTACTTTGGTTACTAAGTAGTTTAACCTCTATACCACTGAAAATTTTGATTTTCTACTGCATGACAAAAAACTGCAGACAATTGAGTGTCAAGAGCTTACCTTCAGCTGACCAATGAGAACTGTATGCCCAGTGAGAAAACTTTTGTCATATTTCACTTCTAGAGTGTCACAAGATTTCAGTGTTTCAAATCTATTAAACCTAGACTTCCCTCAGAGTTAAAACATTTATTGTTTTCATTCTTTTCACCAGCCCTCAGAGCACATTGTTCTTCTGTAACCTCAAGGGGAGTATTTAACTTTGATTTCTGCATTGTTCTTCTGTAACCTCAAGGGGAGTATTTAACTTTGATTGCTGTTCTTTTTCCTTGACTTTAGGAAAGTTGTCTGATTTGATTTGGCCTCTTGAGCATATGTTGTTTCTGAAGCCTGAGTCCATACTTTGGGAGTCGCTGGGGTGGTCTCCACTTTGCTTCCTTCCTCTATGTTGAGAAAAATTTGGGGATGACAAACAAGTATGCCTCTGGAAAAGCAGAGTTAAAGCAAAAAACCCTAACAAAAATGGTTTTGGTTTTTTGGTTTTTTTTGGGTTTTTTTTTTTCTGTATAGCTTTTCATAATCTGCAACCTAACTTTCAGGGTAGGTAAACCAAACACTCCCAATTCCAACTAAGTCTTTATATATTGACTGAGATTTGTCCTTAAGAATTGGTGGTTCAGAAGAGCTGTACAGTTAATTTGACAGTGATGTTACAAAACTGTATCTATCACAGAATAACTGTACATCTTACTGCCAACAGTTCCTGGCATTTAGGAAGCCAAAGCAAATAGCAGATTGTAAAACCTGTCATACTTTCCTTGAGTTACTAACCTTCAATCTAACAAAACATACATTCAGTTGATTGAAATTTTAGATATCTTTTCTCTAAGGAAGATCATTCTAACTGAACAAGATATTGACTGATTAATTTGTTACTCTAGTCATCCAGTTCTATCCTCATTTAGTTTAGAATTAAGAACTTTCAGAAGAATATAAATATTAATATGTTCTGAGACTCACACTCAATACTTTGAAATGTGTTTCAGTTGTCCATTTTGAAGAAAAACCATTATAAAGACAGTGATTACCACTGAATGATTTATTAAATTGCAAATTTATTTCATGATGAACAAGGAGCTTTGGTGTTACTAAAACTTAATTTCAAAAGAGCTTTCTTTGAGAGAAAAGGAAAGAACCAGAGCAGCACTGGCAAATATAATATTGTATAAATTAACTCTGCAAAATTGGGCGTCGCACTGCCAATAATAATTTGTGATACATGATTATTGAACTACTCATCCAAGTGAACTACAGAAAGGTAATAAAGTACCTCTTTGGGGTTTTGTTCTGAATATGGCAATCATATGGTAAAATAAGTAATAATCTCAGTGTATTGGCTCCTGTGTTGGCAACATTTGCTGCAGAAGGGCTTACATATTCCTACAGAAAGAACACATTATTATGCTTAACATTGTCTCAGAAAAAGGGATAGCTTGTTTTCTTGGTGTCTGGTTGCCAGTGAATCAAAGCATGTGAGATGGCTATGAAAAGGCTGCACAGTTGGAAACATGCATGCTAACTTTGTTCTTCATGCCTCTCCTTCAGCATCAAAAAGACATTCTAGAGTTTTGGTGAACACAGATTTGTCTGAGGTTTTATTGCCCCTGAGAATGTGCTGACCAAAGTACCTGCTTATTTTGTGTACATGTATAGCAAAGGCAAGCAAATTAGACACAAATCACTTCAGAGTGAAAAATTATTTGAAATTTTTAACTATCAGAAAAGTGAGACTTTGAAACAGTCTTCTAAAAAGGAAGTCAGCTTAAATATGGATCTTGGTAAGTTTGGATAAAGGACACCATAAGATGTGTTCCTTAAAGTGGGGCCAAGGACACTGAAACAAATGAATTTCTCTCCTGGCTTCCTAAATTATAAAATTCTGTATTATCTGGTTTAAAACACTGTGTTAGAATTCCTGCTGCTTCTACAGGTATTTTGAGATGGATTTTGATTTAAACATTGCCATTGAAATTTACATTTAAGTAGGACACCAAATTTGTTTCAGAACAAATTGTATCATTAACAAGTTGTATCCACCCCTATGATTCAAGAGGTGCCCAACTTTTGTTACAGAATATTTTCCCATTAAAAAAAGCTAAGCACTGTAAAAAAATGAAGGTTACACTTAAGAGAAATGGAATAGATACATATATAAAAAACGAGTAAATTTGATGCATGGAGAAGTTTGGATGTGTGCTGATTTTTAATCAATTGGTTGATCTGTAGATCTGGAGTTTAAATACTTTTTTAGAAAAGTTGAGGGATTTTCTCCTCTTTTCTCCTTTCCTCTCATGTCTGGATTTGATCACATTTTTGTTTCAAATTGCCTCTTGGAGGTGATAATTTCTGTCCTAATGTACAATGTCCAGGTTACTTATTTAAATATCTGTATCCATCATGTTCTTTTAAATTACATTATGTATTTTTCTGAGATGGACTAAACTTAAAAGCAGCAGCTCAAGAGCTGATTAATGACCTTATAAACTGTGAGGAAAGAAAGAGCTTTAGCATATAAAGAAAACCCTTACAATGAGTCATGGTCAACATGTTCTCATAATTATTAAAATGTTAATTTCTCAAAAAAAAACCCCATGAAATTACTTTCATCTTATACTATTCCTCTTGAGTTTTTCAGAGATTCCAAAAAAGTACAGCTTTTTCTTGCTTTGTTTCTCCCTTTTGCAGAAAAAAAAATCATAAATTATCAATTTTAGTGCATGAATAGTTAGTTTTGGTTAACTTGTAAAAAGAAAAATAAAAGTAATTCAATATCAGACCTTGCAAAATCCTGAATTTCGATGTGTTTCTGATCCAAATCTGAAGTTTTGGTTAAAGACCTCAAAGACCTATAACAGACAATAAAGTGTTTTTTTAAACAGAGAATTTCTACAGTTTTTTTTCCAAAAATTTATTGGTGACTGATAGCATTTTCCCCACACTGCCTCAGAAATATCTGTAGTCTAATTTTGAACTGATATACTTACCGTATGTGCCTATAATAGATATCACAGATTTATTGTGAAGAATGGAGATATTCTTACACAATGATTACTATGGTAATGATCCATTCCTAAAGCTATTTGGACAATGTTCAGGTGTACTGTCTCATACAATAATCATAATCAGCTACTACATGAGCTATAATTTGATCTAGCCATAATGTACTTTATCTTAAAAAAGACATCTCAGATGGCATTTATTGAAATAATCCTGAGAAGCCTTATTCACTCCATTAAATTAAATAGAAAACAAGATAGACTAGACTAGATGTTGAAATTTGCATTGTAGATATATGAAGTTTATATTAAGTTATTCTCATTTTCTATGTCTAAAATATAAATGACCTATATGACTTGTTTTCAGCTCTTGCATTTATTTTTCTTGAAAAGATATTAAGTTCTTATTGTCCAACTGAATCTTTGGGTTCTGTTCTGCATTTCTGTAAAAACATTCATGTGTTCCCAGGTCCAGAGAAGAGCAGAAAAATTTGTGAAGGTTGTACATGTCTTATGAGGAAAAATCAAATGAATTGGAGCTGGTTAGCCAGTTGAAGAGGACGCTAAACAGGTCCACAAAATTGTCTACAGTAAGCTGAAAGAATAGTTATCAATTTTCTGTATTATATACTCTTTTCTGTGGTTTGAAAGAGTAGTTGAATTTTGATTCTTATGAAAAATAAATCAGGTATCAGTTTAGCTTGGTATTATTTTTTGAAAATTTTTCCTTTCAAAGTCTTTTCCATCACATGCCTTTCAATAGGATCCCTGAATACCTGGCCTTCCATATATGAATGCTAAAACTATATAAAAGAAAATTAGGTTAGTCTGGATATATGTCTTTGAATCTTGGAGGGCTTAATGATCATTTATTTAGTGTAGAACAGTTTGTTTGATCTCTTATGATTGATCCGTCCTGGTGTTTAGTTTTTCTTAATTCCTAGAAAGTTTTCCTTGGGAATAACATATTATCATGTTCTGCTTTAATGCACTGATCAATTTTTTCTAAGGAAGTAAAAATTACTTATGAAAATACAGTTAAATACAAATTTGGAAAAATCAGAAATTCTATCTGATTCTCTTGAAACTATCACAGATTTTGTGATAGTTTCAATAGAAACTATTGAAACAAATAGATTTTGGCTACAGCTATGAGATTTTCCAAAACAGAAGTGTCTGAAATTGGCCTTCCTCTTACTTCATTGCAAATTTTACTGTATCATGTTTTTCCTTTTTCAGAAATGTAAAAAATGATCCCCTCGGGAATCAAAGTAACTTTAACTATGCTAATTTCATGGAAACTATGTAATTGGATTTATACCTTCAGGATATTGTCTTTCTCAAAAGCACTTCCATGAATAGTGTGAAATTTTAATTTTTCAGTAAACCTGCAAGCCTTTTATGAAGACAAAACTTAATGATTGAAAGGCATTTTGGCAATGATTTAAAACATAAATGATATTTTAATACTGAAATGTCTAGTAATGGTTCACTTTCTGGAAGCACAAGTAGTAACCATAAAACAGGGAAAGATTGATGTGTTATGCACGAACAGAACATTCTTGGATATATTCTCTTTTCTTCTCACAAATGAGACAATATTCCTGAAAACAAAAGTCATCCCTATAAACATAGAATTTAGAGGAAAAGCATTAGAGCTTGAATATTACAAAGGAGGGAGACAGCTGCAACTGAATTAATGATAGGAGGTAAAAAATAACCCATTTAGAAATTATTTTAGCATGTTATTAGACAGCTCATCAAATACAGGCTTCCTTTGAGTAATTAATTCTTCCCCAAAATTCTAAAAATTTAGATAGGGGCTTGAATGTCTATTATTTAGAATAGCTAGAAATCTATTTCAGGTTTTGGTTTTGGGGGTTTTTGGTTGTTTTTTTTTAATGCCTGGCCTTTTAGATGATTTAAAAATATCTTCCTATTGAAATTTCTTGCTTTTTTGTCTTCTGACACTTCAAGCTTCCTAATAACTCTATTCATAAGAACAGCAGCTGATGCCTGCACAAAATTAGGAAAAAGAATATAAATAATGTTGCATGTTATTTATAATGCATTCTTTTTACAAACTCATATAAAATGCATTCTAGTGAGAAGTAGGTGCCTTCCAAAGTTAGTTGCAGGATTTTGCAGATTATCAGAAGATGTGTAAAAAAAAAAAAAAGAAAAGAGGAATAGCTAAAATTAATAAATTATGATAGCAGCGGTGTTGATAATACTGGTGACAATAGATAAGGAAAAGCGAATCAGTGTCACATAAAGCAAAAAAAAAAAAAAGACATGGAAAAATTTTAAGGGAAATGGAAATTTGAGAACAATATTAAAGGAATTATAAGATGTAGCATGACAGGAAAGAATTCAGGGATTTTGAAATTGTGATATGTAAAGAAGTCATGCAAGTGACAGAAAAGACTCTACTGCTCAACAGGTGCTCAATAAGCAAAAATGAACCTTTTTGTGAAGGATCACAAAATGACAAAGATGGACAATAAAGTTTATTCAAAGATATGATCAAGTATCTCAAAAGCAATTCAGACACTATCAGAAAATGCCCGAAGGAAAGAGAATAAAGGGATAAGGTGATATTGTGTGTTGTATCAAGAAAAGAACTTTACAATACATTACTATTGCTAGACTTCAGGGCTTTGGAAGGACATTTGCAAAAAAAATCTCAGGCACTAAACTGGCAATAAAGGTGAAGGTAGAAATAGTAGAAATAGTCATATAAGCTGATGGATTTAATGCCCAGCTTTTCAGAATTCAGAAGAAATACAAGTCCTTCCAATTTATAATCTGAACATAGTGACAGTTAATTTTTGTGAAAAATCATCACGCTGTCAAAATTATGTCACCAAAGAAGTTCTAGGCCAGAAACAAGGTACTAAATCTTCTTTGAAATACATAGTTTTTTAAAAAACAGGGGTGTACCAATGTGGACAGCAGGCATCCTGGCTTGTATCAGCAACACAGCAGGACCAGGGCAGAGATTGTCCCCCTGAACTGGGCTCTTTGAATCCTGTGCTCTGTTGTGGGTCACTCACCACCAGGACATTGAGGTGGTGGAGTGTGTCCAGTAAAGGACAATGGAGCTGGTGAAGGGTCTGGAGCACAAATCTTATGAGGAGTGGCTGAAAGAGCTGGGGGTGTTTAGTCTGGAGAAAAGGAGGCTCAGAGGAAACATTATCACCCTCTACAACTGCCTGAAAGGTGGTGGCCAATCTCTTCTTCCACGTACAAATACACAGGAAAACAGGAAATGGGCTCAAGTTGCACCAAGGGAGGTTTAGATTGAATATTAGGAAATTTTTTTCACTGAAAGGGTGGTCAGGCCCTGTAACATGCTTCCAAGGGAAGTGACTGTCACCATCCATGAAGGTATTTATGAGACATGTAGATGTGGTGCTTAGACACATGGTTTAGTGGTGGACTTGGCAGTGTTAAGTTTATGGTTAGACACAATGAGCTTGGAGGTCTTTTCCAACATAAATAATTCCATGTTTCTAAAATCTTGGTGGAGTCAGATATGTCCATATCATGTTGTGCCTAGGAAAACAATAAGGGTATAGAAAAACATGCAATATTAATGTAATCACGTAAGAGTGTAGCTCCTGTAAGTGTGTAGCAATAGGCAGTCTACAGACCAGTACAGTGCCAATGCCAAAATCAGGCAGAATCCAGACATTTGGAAAATTTCACAATTCTAGATCTTTATGCAAAATGTAGACTTCAGGGCCTTTTTTTTTTTTTTTTTTAATATATAGTGAGATTATAAAAGAACTGTCTGTAATCAAGAGAAAATAGATGCCATAGACTTATTACATCTTGCCAACCTTTCTTTCTCTACTGATCAAAAATAGCTGTTTCACTTAAAAGCCTGAAACTTGTATTTTGTTTTCTCTGAAGGTGTTGGGAGACCTTCTTTCTGTGGAAGACTAAATGGATCCAGAGAAGGCAATAGTCACAAAATTACTTTGCTACACTGACTCTGGGAAATTTGCTGACATATATACTCACTTTTCTTACACCAAATGTGCTAAGCCCCCAGAATGGCTATAGTGTTGTCCAGTTTGATTTTATTCAGACACAAATTTATGTTGTGAAGAGACACTTTGAAACAAGAGGACCTATTCCAGATCAAAGCCATATAAAAGAAAAGAAGAAGAGAATAAAAGGATGGGAGGAAGGAAAATAAAGAAGGAGAAAGTATAACTAAATAAAATAACTAATTAAACAGTATTCAAGCTTTCCTTTTAAATCCCTTAAACAAATAAGTCCATTAAGGCTTTCAGGTCCTTTAATTTTTTTCCTACCCTCTCCATTCTGTTAAATGGTGGCAGATGCTTGAATATATTTGTTCAGTTAAATGTATTTCTCGTAGTTCAACTCTTCAGTTTGCTTTCATTGTGGCCTGAAAGGTTTCTTTTGAGTCATTTTTACCCACTTTTTTTTCATGCTTACTAGGTCTTGAGATGCACCTTATTATGTTCTCCTGGGTTATTCCATGCACCATTGAAAATTTGCCTTTATATTTGGACTTCTGTTGAATGTTCCTATCAAATGACTTCCACACACAGAAAAAAGGTTGAAATTAGTATCACTGTTATTTAATATTTCAGAGACCATGAGAAAGGAGTAACTTCTAGAGGTTTTCATGAGAGATTTTCAAGTATTTGTTTGTATTTATGAGGCCAGGAAATACTATGAACGAATAGTTCAAAACAAATACAATTTCAGGTTTCCACTGGTACCATAGTTTAAAGTAAGAGACAAATAATTTGATGGAAAGCCCTGATAAGATTTATGATGTTTTATTTTGTCCATAAAAGAAATTTTGGACTTCAAACTTCCGCTTGTATTTTTTCTTCTTCTTTTGTTGTTGTCTCAAGAGATATTTCCAGTGTTTTGAAATGGTTGTAAATAATCAGTTAATTGTAAGTATTTATTTGTGTGTTTATTACTTTTTTTCAGGCCATTTAATGAAAACTATACAGTTCATTTCTCTAGCAGTCTTGGAATAAATTACAATGTCATTAAAACTAGAGTGGCAGAATGCACAATTAATGACTTGCAAAGTATGCCAATAAAACCATGCTAGAAACATTGGGAAATTAATAAAGCTGTAATGCAATTAGACTTAAAATTTGTATTCTAGGAGAAAATCTATGTCAAACTTAGTGACTGTGCTGAGCTAATGTATTTCAAATTGCATTTAAGGGTGATACCATACTTCCTGCATTGAAGGACTTCTTATTACAGGAAAACAGCCCAATCTAGAGTGAAAAATGACAGCTCTGTAACCTTCTAAAACAATTTTGCAGCTACTCATGTAGTAGGCCAGAATACCAGCCACTGTATATTAGCACTGTGGCATTGTTAAGTCCCTGCATTAAACAACAAAATTTTACAGCATTGAAAAAACTAGCAAAAGAGAGGAAAAATATCTTTTGTCTATTCAGTATGTTATTGGCAAGGAAATACCTGAACCTGAAGGGTAAACTTTCCTGCCATCCCCTCTCAAATTTTGCATGTATAGAAACACCATTTTTTTGGGCACATTGAATCAGTGTCTGGAGCACTGACACAGGAACAAACTTTGCTGGGCATCAACAAACCAACATACGGTGTCTTTATCTCCATGCAGGGACAGGGAATAGGTAGTTTTGAAATGCTCATTCAGAAATCATGGGAGGGTGTTTTCATTATCCCTGAACATGTGGTTGATGTGGTTAATAATGCGGGAAGAGTTCAATAAACAGAGAAAAAGAAGATTAATCTGAAAAAAAATTTGGAACTTTAGTTTAAGGCCATTCTATATTCAGTGAAAAACAGACATTTTTAAAGATGTTTCATGTTATCCAGATCATGAGATCATCCTGTAGAGAAGCTTATCAGTTTTTGTGGAATATAAAATAATGGTGAACAATTCAGATAGTCCTGGAACCTAATTTTCAGTGGTTTAAGTGATAAAGAAAGAAATTACATCTGTAATTTTATAGATATCTCATTCAGCTGAAACTCTAGCCCTGATTTCCTACTACTTTTACCTCAAAAAAATATCAACAGCCCGTACATTTAAATTAAATACATAAACATTCATCTTAAGCGTGTTGTTATTGGCTATAAACAGTGACTAAGATTTCACTGTAATATGTACTCTACCATATCTACAGGTATATGAGCAAAAGTTTACTATTTCAGAAAGTTTCAGAGAAGAATAATTTTTAGTTCACACTTCAAGAACACATGAGTTATTTGTCCAGCAGATAAGCAGACTTGTCTCAGAGTAATCCCTTTAAAATGGATCAAGATATTTAGATTTTTATTTGGGGAAGGGTGGACATTTCTTCCCAACTGATAGTAACAAACATGGTGGTAGAAATACAAGGAAATGACAAGGAGAGTGGGATAGAAGAAGGAAAGAAGAAAGTGGCGGAAGGAAGGAAGTGGCGGAAGGAAGGGAGGAAGGAAGGAAGCGGTGGAAGTGGCGGAAGTGGCGGAAGGAAGTGGTGGAAGGAAGTGGCGGAAGGAAGTGGTGGAAGGAAGGAAGGAAGGAAGGAAGGAAGGAAGGAAGGAAGGAAGGAAGGAAGGAAGGAAGGAAATGAAAGAGGACACTTGAGAAAATGATTACTTGTTAATGATGTTAAATAAATTTGTTCCTTTTTTCTTTTTTGTACTAAAAAATCATGCTGGAAACTAAACTTTTTCATCAGTGTTAATGTTTTGCATAGTAGAACTGTGGATGACACAGGATAATAAAAGTGTTTGAATAAGTTTCATGCCAGCTATACTTTATTTTGAGCTGATGGATTGAAATGGCAAAGAGTTTTTTACCTTGGTCCAAGAATAAGCATACGTTCTTTAGGTGGCTGTTAGCAGGACACATTTATCAATTATGACAAATCATTAGCTTTCATGGAAAAAAACAGCAGGATGAAAATGCTCCTTGACTATAGCTGGGAATAAGAAATAGCCTGAAGGCATCCTGAGCTTTGCATACATCCTGAGCTTGACATTTGATTTTAATTATCTTTTATTGTGAGACATTATTTGGATTTGTCATTCAGATTTTTATAACATCAGATATAGTTATTCTTGTTCATAATGCTGTAGGGAAATACTAAGCTGGACCTCAGTGACAGTTTTGGATGATGCCTTTAAAAAATGGTCATAGTTATCTTGAACAGGTAGGAATGCAACACCTATATGAATACTGCTTTTCCATGAAATACAGTAAATAAAAGGAACAAAGACAGTTAAGGCCCTGCAGCTACTTCACTTGCAGCTGTTCCTGAGTATGCTTATATTTTCTGTCAAAAGACTGAGTTTGGTTTTGTGCTCCCAGATTTACTGTGTGATGAATTTCTAAGTAACACAGCCACAAGCCAGTTGGAAAAGCACTACACAAAGCACGAGGAAGAAGTGAGAAACTAACTACCAGACCAAGGTGTTTCTAGTGTTTTGACTGTGGCCTCACATCCTGCATTGGAAGAAAAATCAGTAGGAACTGAACTAAAAATCAGTCTGTACCAGCTTGTAAGAATCAGTATCCAAAAAAATTAAATCCATAAACTTCTAATGTGAAAGAAGAGGATGGTTTGAATGGAAGAAGCAAATGTGTGTGATTCATAAGTCCTTCGCAGTTTGATACTGTTTGGTTTTGAGGAGGAAAGAAATAAGTCTGCTGGCTAAGAGAAGAAAAAAGAGAGCTTGAGACAAGAAAAAAGAAAGCATTCTGGACCAGAAAATTTCAAATTTTCTATAACAGTTTATTTTCTGATTTAAAATCTTGCCATGCTTTTGTGTACGCTGTCCTTTAATGAGTTGTGTACTTCTTTTGGCTCATTAGTGTCATGCCAGTCATTCAAAGAAGCATTAAGTTGACAGATACTCCAGCTCAGAAGTTAATACAGTGTCAACTTGTACTCCTCTTCCTTGCAGAGCAAGGTATATGTCTTTCATGATCTCTGGAAGTGAGAAAAGTCATTGCTGGGAAGTCACCAGCTTTTAACAGGCTTTCTAAACCCTTAGGCGATGAAGTCACCCATATTTCACCAAAAGTAGTAAAATATTTGCAGTCACTTGAAGGTGATTCAGCAATCTAGGAATGCATTAAGAGTTGATATGGTATATTTAATAGCTTATTATTTGTCTATTATTTTTAAGATTCCTGACTTCTTTTTCTTATTCCCCATTTCTTCTTCTAAAAAAAAATCTTACTCAGTGAGAATGGATGCAATTTCACTCTCATCAGGAAATAGACTGGAATATCTTCAGAATGCTCTTTCCTTGAAATTGAGAGTAAGTTTTTATCTTCATATTTTTTAGAAGTATTTTATTCAAGTAATCTATGAATAAACTAGAAAAAGTACTATTTATGTTATATATTAACAATTCTTTGAACAAAACATTATTCCTTAAGTAATGACAATTCAATGAATGTACATAAAACTTAAATTTAAGAACAATAGTTTTGTTTTTTTTTTTAGCTGAGGAATTAACAAGTGACCAAATAGCTGTGGTGCTTAAATAGTAAATGAGTATTGTGAAATCCTGGAAAAGGTTAAACAATATTTTAAGCAGAGCCAGGTTAATACTAATTTCATTTTACAAGGCACTGATTAAGACCTTGTTCACAATGACACATACAGTTTTGGTCACCTATTTTCAAGAAAGATTAGCATAATAAAGGAGCAGGTGTAGGAAACAGTTATTATGGTAATTAAGGGAATGCAATATTTATCAGAGCAAGAGAGCTTTAGAACTTGGTTTATACAATCTCAGCTAGAAAAAAAAAGTTATAATGAATTTGATGTTGACTAATTCATTCAGATGTGAAGGCGTAGTTGTGAAGGAAGGTATAGAACTACTTAAACCTAAAAGTCAGTATAGATACCTGACCAAGTATATGAGAGGCTCAGGTATAAAGTTACAATTGGAAATTAGAAGCTCTCTAACCAGCTGGAACAACAATGGTCTTTCAAACTTGGCTTGAAAAAGATAAAAGATGTTTTAAGATTCAAGTGCTGCAGGAGTAAATTTTATAATTGATTTTTTGTTCATTATCATTGAAAATGTGATATTAGTGTTTACATCAGCTGCTATGGAGGTTCATGTTTAAGACACAAAGGACTGGATCGATGTTTGAGATTTGCCCTGTATTAATCTAATCCAAATGTGGGGGGAAGGGGGCAGCTGCTCTTGTTTGGAAAATTCTCAGCTACTATGGATATGGGAATGATGACCTTGAAAAATTTTGCAGTCTTTCTGTGGGACAGCATAACCACCACACTTGGAGTTATATGGTGTTTTACATTTGTTAGATTTACTTTAGCAAGCTTACTGGAAAATGTTGATTATGAGTCATAGGGGGGTGCAGATAATCTTGGACAACCTATAACTACTCAAAGGCTGGCTACAATTATAGGACTGCAACAAAAAATAATTGAACCTATCTAATGCTATTTCCTATGATCTTTCCCACTTCTAACCTTCATAGGAGAAACTGATGCTGAGTCTTACAATCCCCAAGTACTAATTTATTAAATTTTCACGTCTTGGCCAATACCTGATTCAACACTACAAAAATACTGCCATTGAAAATATTGAACAAATTTTATATCAAGTGATTTGCTACACAAATGGGTTTTTTCCTGTGGTATTTTCTGCTACTTGAAATTGCACATAGTAATTTTATTCTGTAACAGTTTCAAAACTATTGTATTAAGCATTGCTTTATGAATTATTTAATGCTTTTTTGATATTGGTAGACTTAATATTGAAATTTTATATGTATATAATTATCAGAATTTAGTCTTTTGTTGACCACATCATTTTGCTAAAATTTGTGACTAAACTCTGCAATTTGAATAAATGGCTTCCTAATATTGTAGTGCTTTTCTGAAAGGGTGGAGGCAGAAAGGTTTTCTCTATATTCAGACAAAGATTTACATCTGAATGCCTGAGGAACACATTTGATTTCATTATTTCACTGATTAGCAATTGTGGTGAAAATATGTAATTTTAAAGCAGATAATGCAGTTATCAGGTGGTGATATTGTAGCACTTTAAATGAGAAATATAATAAATATTTTACTTAAAAGTTAATGTCACAGAGCTTCTCACAGATTTAAAAGTATCATTCTGAAACAGGGTCTTAAAATGTAGATTTTATGACTCATAGAAATAATTCTAACTATAAAAAAACTTATATATCTAAGACACTCATAGTTTAACCCCACCCCACAACTAAGAACCACACAGCTGCTCACTCACTTCCACTGATGGGATGTGTGTCAGAGACTGAAATATTAGTTTATGACAAATATTTTAATGAAAGATTTTTGCCTATTATACTAGAACTGTATTACAAAAGCTGGAAAGAATGCCACCACACTCTGAATAGACCTTGAAGTGGGGCCCTGCAACGTTCACTGATGGAGATAGGATAAAGTAACAGCTCAAGGGATGGGAACATTCACAAAGCACAAGCCTAACACCTTCATGGAGGAGATGACAGCCCCTCGGCTATCAGCTGCCAGGCTCTGCTGGAACAGACCCTGGCATCAAAGGGTGGGGGAGGGAGGCTTTGGATGTGTGTTGGAAAGCCTCTGGTGAGAGGCAATGACTGCCCATCCTCCACTGTGCAGATCAGCCCAGCTGAGGGGCTCTTCACCCGGGAAAAGCTTATCCTCAACAGAGGGGATGTCGTGACCCAAAGGGGTCCCCAGACCCTGCACCAGAGTACCCAAGATGATACAAAAGACCCTCTGTGTTGCAAGGGACAGTGTCTAACTGGTCACCTGTAAGGGGGGCATGAGGGAAGTTCCACCTGGCCTAAAGCATCGATTAATCCACTGAATTCCGAGCTCTTTGGTGCGTGGTGGCATGTGGCAGCATGTGGTGGCATGTGGCAAAGTGTGGTGGCATGTGGCCCTGCATGGCAGCAGGAATAGGGGGGACCTTCACCACCAAGATGACCAGAGTGGAGCAATGACACGTCATTGGGACCTCGGATGGGTGATATGATTCCACCTAACACCTGTCACTCTCTCCCTGTCTCTTCACCCCACCCATGCACACTTCTTTTTCTATCTCTTTCTCTTTTTCATTTCTCTATATTTCTCTCTGTGTCTTTTACTGCTAAATAAAATATGTAAATTTTATGGCACCAACATCTAACCTCATTGGGTTTTAATCTCATTTTTGGGTATATTTTGAACCTTCAAAGTTCTTTCCAGCTTATACACAGAGATTTAGCTTTTTTTGCTTTTCTAGGTTTAAGCCAGATCATAACATTGTGGAAGACAATCAGAAGAGTAGAAAGAGTAAGAAAACTCATGGGTTAAGATGAGGACAGTTTAATAGATAAGGAAGAAGTTGTCCATGCAAACAAAGCAATACAAGGAATTAATTCACCACTTCCCAGATTTTGCCCTAATAAGTGAAAATTAACTGAACTATTGTGTCTCTGAGCTATTTTACTGCTTGGCACTTCAACTTAAAGCTGTCCCTGTAAAACTGTTTTTTTGGAGCTCTGATGACCATTTTGGTAACTGTTCCATATTCTTATGCCATTCTGATATTCTTTGTTTTGTTTCTCTTTTTTCCTTTTCAGCTCTGTGGTTCTTAGCACTTGCTGAAAGTGAGCTATTCACCTTGTCTGGAAGGAGATTTCAGTAAGCAGCTCAAAAGAAGATAAAGTCATGCTTGTGAGACACTCTCCATCCATGAGATGTTCCAAATTTGCCAGGAGAAGTTTCCTTGCAAGACACAGAACCGTGGGTGTTTTTCATTAATAGGTTTTTCATTTCTAAGATGTCCTTACTTGCCACTGAATAACAGTGATGAGATTGTTATGTCAAAACCTACATTAGAGCCATTATGAATGAACACTGAAGAAAAACTGTCTAATGCTTTTAGTTTTTCTTACTTTCATTAAAGTCTTGTACAAAATATTGATGTTTTTAAGTTTATCTTAACATTATTTTCATATGTAATTCTTAAGCTGATTTTAGTGAGGAATATAATGTAAAAGACTATATGTATGTTTCCCAGGAGAGAAGAGAGCTAGGCTTGCTTTTCTGCAGTGAGATACAACATTTGAATCTTTCCATACATCCAAAATATTGTTCTGTTTATCTGTCTGCATCAAACTGTTGTGATTGGTCCTAGAAATCTATTTGGCTGACCTCCGGATAACCAGACTTTTCATCAAGCTATATGAAATGCTCTGGGCTGGGAGAGAAATAGAAATGTTAAACTTAGCAAACATGTTTTAGCAAAACATGTTACTAATGCACCTGTAATAAGGGCAGTGGATCTGAGCCATTGCATATTCATTTCTTATATTAAGTTCAGCCACAGACAAAATCTGTAACGTTACCTACATTGTCACTGCTTGAAGTGCATTTTCTTAAATTTCAGAATAACCATCCTCATTATAGAATCGATTCAATTTTTTGTCTTTTGTCTTTTAACATACCTTAAAAACCCTAAGTAGACAATAGTGTTAATTAGGGGACAATTTGTGTTAAATTTTTGCCACTGTAGTTCTATAACTTTTTTTTTGTTTTTGAGTTAGGGGGTAGGAGTGTTTTGATTAAAATTTTGGCAGTTAATGACAGAAACAACAGCTTGATCAATGATTTTCAAACTGTCATTAAACAAACTCTTTTGGATACTGCATGCCTTATGGCTGTGGGAGTACAGAAGTCTGGGCTGCTAAAACCATCCAGGTCCTTGTAAATGTAATTAATCAAATAACAGATTTGTGGTGAATTCTTTGCTTCAGTGGCTTTAAGAACAGCAGCTTCTCAGCCACTAGTTTTAATCACTCACCTTCACCAATTTGCAATGAAATACTGGCTGGCATAGGCCTGGGAAGAAAAACTAGTAGCTAGCTAAACAGTTTCACCAGCCAGCCTGGTACCATGAAGTTATGAAGAAAATACGATGCGGTGTAATTTTTTCTGGGATGAATATCAGCAGGCAGTCGTGATTACCAATGATCACCATTTGTAAAATTTGTGAAAGACAGCCATGGAGAGAAAGTAACACAAATGAATTCCTCAGTTTGGAAGAGGTACCACATCTGGTGCTGTCCTCTGTGTCCCTGTAGGTACCAGACATCCTAACACATGACAGACCTCTGTGTGCATGTGAGGTGTCATAACCAGTGTTGTGACTCAGTGCAGGACATCCCTCAAGAAGCGTTGATTAAGGCTGTGGCTTCAGAAAGGGATGGGTGTCGGGGGGCACATTTCCCTTGGTTACATGGCAATGCTTTCTTCTTCCTACACACCTAGTTTATATTATCTAAGGGTTAGAGATGCCTTTTTAGCCACATGGACACCTGCTTTAAATTTTCCCTTTCTGAAAGGTAAAATGATGCTGATAAGAGGGTAATATCCTTCAACAACTGATCTTACAGACAGTCAATACTCAAAAGCAGAAAAATTATCCCACTAGTAACCCATTAATTTTCATCCGTATCCCACAGTGAAAATTGAAGTTGCAACTACCTTCAGTGATAGGCACCTAAATAATAAAATTAAAGGTTTTCCTGGTGGAACCCTAAGTTAAGAGTACCTGTTTGGCAAAAGAATGATAAAGTCATGCAGAATTAGCAAATGGGCAAAATATCCTAAAAAAAGATTCCTCCCAGTCTTATCCAGGAGTTCATGTGAAATACCTAGATCTGCCCATCAAAACAAGACACATCAGTAATAGTAATAGATCACTGAAACTAGGCATTTAAAAATAATTTCAAATAATTAATTAAACAATTAGATAAATAAATAAACCTAACCTTATATTGTGGATTACATAGACTGTGCTAGTCTGTAGGTCTGGAGGGGAAGAGATGTTTCAGAGTATCCATTAGAGGGCATCTACACCTTTTTTCTCTTTTTTATTTTTTTAATTTTTTTTTTTTAATATCAGGTTTTGCTCACCTGTTTCCTTTCTCACAGTTATTTTGATTCTTCTGTCTCATTTGTACTCTTGGTGGTCTACTCTCTAAGGCAGGGCTTCATTCCTGTAGCTGGTGTCAGCAGCATCAGGTAATGTGCAGCAATTTCAATTACTTTAGAGTTATGTCCAGGGAGAAAGGAACTATTGCACTACACTCTGTAAAATTCAAAGTGCACGTGTCACCAATAACCTGAAAAGTCCAGAAAGAATAGTTACAAACCCTCAGCCTGGACATTTTCAATCACAGATTTGCAATCTCGAATCACAGATTGCTCTTGGTTTTATTAAAAGAGCAAGAAGAAATGAAAGGATGATATCCCTTGGAATGAGTTTCTGTCTGATGTATGTAGTGTTAGAAAGAGAAAAATATCATGAAAATGTAAAAAGATTAGTGTTTTTTTCTCTCCATTTTCTTTTTAATATTTAAATTGTTTCCAAGAAACTAGTCAATAATTTAAATTTATGAAATATTTAATTTTCTAGTTCAGTCAGCTGTATATCTAAAGATGCAGAACATCACAGTTAGTCTCATATTAGGATAATTTATTTTAAATTTCCATAATATAAATCTTTCAGTAAGGAAATTTTGCTTTTTATATATGTTTTTATTCCTCCTTTACTCTTTCTTATTGCCTTCCCTTCTTAGTCTCTTACCCTCTCTCTTTCTCCTTCCCTTTCTTTCCCATGAAGAAAGAAGCTGAGGAAGTCGTGACTCAGAACCTTTTTAGAAATCCAATCTTTGACCCTTTTAAAGGTCCCTATTGAGTTTTTGTTGAACTCCTTAATTGTCTGGTGGCTTATGAAATCGCTGGCTGCGTTTTTGTGAATAATGCATACATAACTGAATTCTTTAAAGCTTTACTTTCTTGGTGATTAAGCCTTTTTCTCCCCTTGAATGTCACTGCAGGGGAGTAAACTTCTAGTGAGAACATGCTTTTTTTTCCCTTTTCTTAAATGTACCTTCAGAGTAAAATAAAGATTAGCTTTTTTAGCTGACTTCACAAAAATTATACCTATTCATTTCATAAATTCCAACTTCATGATCAAAATGAAGTCAAGCCAATCCTCCCTTAGGTACACATTACTATTTCACTCATCTCTTTTATGCTATTATTAATCATAATTAATATTTCTTGTAAAGCTCAAGGCTGCTGCACCTGCTGTAACTAATAACAAAAACATTCTAGAAGTGCAATATCAAAAAAACTTGCAGAGCAGTTTGTGTTTGACACGTGTGGGGGAGCAGGAAGAACAGTGGGCAGCCATACTGGCAGACAATTGTTTTGAAATATATTAAGTTCCCCACTCTTTGGAAACCTGGCCTGAGGAATGACAGATATGAATGCTTTGGAATTCAACATATTTTCCTCTTTGTTTCTAGTATAGCTCAGACTAGCTTGAATTTTTTTTTCCTCTATCCACTGGATTGCATTATTGCTCCCTGTGCCACTTCATGAAATCAATCTTTTAACAGGAGAATCTAGGTAAGAGACTAACTTACATTTTAGGAGCAGAAGAAGATGGAAACCAGGACACATGGGAACTAAACAAAGAAAATAACATTTCCATGGTATTGCAAAAAGAAGCAGATTCTGTGTTGGACAATATGGGAAATATGAGATATATGGATTACCACACCACGCACAAAAATAGAGGATGTGGGCTGAAAACATGCAAAAACCATGGAGATATATACAGTCACATGGTACAGAATGAAACATGTTTATTTGGCTGAAAATATCCCAGATAGGCCATGGTTCATTGATGTCATATTTCCAGCTTTCTTTCTTGTTTTTCAGGCTATTTTTTTCTGCTAGGAACTACTCATCTGTGGTATGTATGAAGTGCACTGTAGAGTACACTGAGCTAACTTTAAAGATGTGTTGCACTTAAAATCGACCTGAGCTGACCTGTATGATCTGAAAGGACTGAGAGCTGTCCAGGTCTATCTTGTATGGGCATAATCACTGAGAGCACTGTGTTTCTACAGAGCTATGTTTATAGCACGAAAAGCACAAAGTCCAGGAATTTAACATCAGATTCTGCAATAAATTACTCTCATTTAAAACTTTTTAAAAATCAAAGCTTTTGGAAAATACGACTGTTAAATGCAAACAACATGGAAGAAACATGAAGAATAAAAAAACCAATCCTGCTTGAAATCCACAGTAAAAATAAATCTCTGCCACTAATTTTTTGCCCCTAACATACTATATGTTCTTTATTACTGTTTGAGGGTAGCTTTTTCCTTCATTTCTTTTGTTTTTAACAAGTAAAATTGCCTAACATAAGTACTGGAAATTAATTTAATAATGCAGCAAGGAATCTTTGCACAAAACATGATTAATTTCATTAATGTCTTAAGAAATTAGGAGAGTCCCCAGTGAAGCTTTGACCTTGGAGCAAAATCTATGTCTAAATGCCACTGAAGTGGCCAAGTGCTTCCATCTGTGCCTGCCCACAGCTTGACAAAGCGGAGCCAGAATGCTGGTGTTAAATTACACAACTGGAACAAAGTGGGAGAAGAGCTCAGAACAGGAATGCTGACCGCAGCCTTCCATGAGCTCCCTGGACTGACAGCAGCATCCTTCTTGATCCATTTATACTCTTCCTTCTCCTGAAACAGCAGCTTCTCTGATGGGGCTTCTGATGTGGAGTGGGAAGGCTGTGGATTCCTGAATGGACTGTGCTGTCAAAGGCATCACAGTTTCACTGTGCATGTTCCTCTAAGTGCATGGAAATGCTAAAATTAAAACTTAGTTACTCTCAGCTCTGCTGCACGAGGAGTGTGGGATGATCTTAATTTTGGAGCAGGCTGAGCAAGGCAACTTGATTTTATTTGTCCCTACAAAGTAAATTACAGTTACCCTTTCAGCAAGTTATACTGGCACATAGTGGTGAAAATGCATGTTTTATAGAAAGATAGGAATAATGCTTAAGGTAAAAAGGATGGAACTGCTGCAGGAAAGTCGAGTTGCAGTGACCACTATTCAGCAGCAGGCATCAGGTAGAGCCTGAAAGACCCTTTCTCAAACCCAAGTAGAATCTGAAATAGATAATATAATACAGTTTAATTTACAGGCTCCATTGAGCCTTTGTGAAAAGTGTTTCACTTTCTGTGTTGTACTGCTATGAAACCAATGTTACCAAAAGCTTCTGCAATTATTAACGGGTAATAAAATTGCAGAAGAATATTAGGAATAAAAATTAAAATACCGGAAATAAAATATCATTCCAAAAATATAACAGAATATCAGCTAGAAGATGGTTCAGGGCTTCATTTTGGAAAGGACAATGAAACAGGCCTTTCCAACATGGACAATGAAAACAGAGGAAAGGCTAATATTGATGTGAAGGGCAGAATGTAGATTAAGGTTCCTCAGTCTACTGAGGAATCTTCAGGGGCTACTCTGCCCCTTAAGCTTTATTTTAGGTTATCCTCCAGGTCAGATTCTCTTTGTTTCTATATGTCTCTATGCAATATCCATAAATGTAAGTACAGTTCCCTCTACAAGCATTTCTTTTCTTAAAACTATATGTGTGTATTTCTGCTTTCTAATGTGGGAAAAAATGAGGGTCCAAACAATATTTGATTGTGCAACCTAGCCTAGCTCCTATGGTTACAAGTCTCTAGGATCTGCAGTCATGTTCTTGCATGAATATCTGGACTGAGATTACACTTGCTGCATCTCAGATTGAAGATTTATAATAGAAAACATGACTGTTCTCCAAAAAAGGTAGACATAGGAATAATTTGATTTTATAAATAATTTTTTAATTTATCTCTATGTGTTATGCATCATTGAATTTCCATGCAGATTTTCCTGATAATATCACAAAATTTGAATGTGCTTTTGCCCCTTATTAGGTTGTTACTACCATGTTAACTTGATGACAGTTAAACTGTGTGATTGTGGTGGGTTATTTGATTGTAATCAGGATTCTTGCCAAAAAGTGACTTAATAGGCAATAAATTCAGGTTATAAAGAGTCCTCATCCCTTTTTTTTTAGCTCTTTTTTTTTCTTTTTCTTTTTTTTTTTTTTTTTTTTTTTCCATGAATGCCTAAAATGGTTTGGGGAATGTTATCTTAGCTGCTTCATCATTTTCCACTCCTGATGCTGTTATTGTGGTCAGTTATTACAGGCTGGGCATAACACAAGGGGAAAGAAATGTCTGAGGACACTCCACTTGCAATCAGTGTAAGGCTTCCTCTTTGCTCTTCAGGAGTCAGAAGAAAGCTATTTTCTTGAGCAATGTTGCTTCCATCCTTTCTTGCTAGAGAAAACAGTGAACAACATCCTGCTATCTCTCATACTGATTGTTGCTTTGGGGCAGAGGTGCATGAGAAAAGCACGATACAGAAGATGTTCCCATAAATTCAGTATAAATGATAGATTTTTAAAAATGTTTTGTCTCTTCAAACTGGAGCCTAAGCACTCACAGAAAGCAACAACAAACAAAACAAAATAAAGCTATCTCTGAATAGCTACAGGAAAGATAAAGTCTCTAACATATAGGCTTAATTTGTGTATTACAGACTCTCTCCTGCTCACAGCTTAACTGTGAATGCATCCAAAAGCAGTTTTGATATGGTTAATTTACCATTTTCATCTTAGTAAGGAATAAAGATGTTTTTCTCTTTGTGTCAGTGGTATACAGGGAGGCAGATATGATCCATATTAAAATGGTAAACCTCTTATATAAGACCTGAAACAGACCTGCTGAACTCTTTTGGTAAGATGTCGGGTGTCATGGAAAGCCACCAAGTCTATTAAATTGAAGAACCTAGATGTTCTCAAAGATAAAATTTTATTCAGTATCAAGAAAATGTCTCAAATTCCTCAGCCTTTTTTCCCATCAATGAAAAAATATGTTTGCATTGATATGCCTTCTCTTTAGTTTTGCCTGGTTCACTTAAAGAGTTATAAACAGTTATAAAATGAATCCTGTCAAAGTCTTAATGCAAAATACAGTAAAATATATAGGTTCAAAATGGTTTGTCGTTGTTAAACATGAATTTCTCTCCATTCAAGTTTCAAGCTTGATGGTTAAGTAGGTTTGGAATTTTTTTAAATTTTTTTTAATAATGAACACTATAATTTTGAATGAATGGAAATAGATAATCAAAGATGAATAGATTTAAACAACTGTATCCAATCACCATAAAACTGAATAAATTTTGCAGGATTTTTCTCTCAGGATACATCTCCACAAATATCAACATTTTAACAAGTTTAGAAACAGGCTGAAATAAACCTATGCCATGTATCTTGATGGAGATGGGTGAGGAAACTCCTGTTGAAATTTCAGAGTTGGATCCTGTATAACAGATCTTTGTGAAGGAAGAATATCTGTCATATCAACTTAAATATGAGACATGAAGTGTAAGTGCTTCTGCACTTCATGAAAATTTAAATTGTGATAGGTTTTGCCCTGTTCAGCTGTAGTGGCTATCTACCATAATAAACCAAAGCAATAGAAAATATTTGTGTCATAAAATTATATTAGCACCAAAGCCCCAGAATACAGTGAAATTATTAAGCCAAAACTTTTCACTTTTTTTTTTTTTATTTTATTTAACAACTGCCCTCTGATACATTGATCTTAAATGGGATGGGTTCAGGCAATATCACATGAACATAAGAAGCCCAACTGTATGAAGGTTAAGGTATGGTTAGTTTCTTTGCTGCTTCAAACAGACTATTTGGTTTTGTAACAGATTCAATATTTCAAGTAAAATGTTGGATAAAAGAACCAACATTCATTAATTGCAGTTCATAGAATCACAGAATCACTGCATGTGATTTTTTTTTTTTTTTGAATGCTCTTTAGTTCTTTTTTTTTGTTCTTGGGGGGGAAGAGGGTACTATTGTTATCGGGTACTAGTGATCTATGTTTTATAGTATTTCCCCAACTGTGAGTCCATTGTCATGAATAACAAAATATGCCCAGTGGTTCATTACCACTGTGATCTGACTAAGATTTCCCCAGCCCTTGGCATCCTAATGCAAATGGTTAATTCTTTAGGGTTTGTAGTTCAATTCATCCCTGTGTTATTTTTTGAAACAACCAGTTTGTCATCTGTTTATACAATGTGGAAATGAATTTTAATTGCATCACATAAATTCATGACAGAGTACTTTATCTTCTTTTTTTTTAGCCTTAACAGCAGTGTTCAAGCTTACATTGCAAAGATTTTTCATTAAAAACTGTTTTAGACTAGAGTATATTTGGCTGGCTGGCTCTCCTCCAGTAAGTGGAAAGAGAAAAAAAGGAAAAGGCTCCTTGTCAGTGCTTGATGGGCCTCATCTATTGATTGTTTTTGTTTAATCCAGGGCAGTGCTACTTTAATAGTACTATATAATAGGCTGATCTTTACGACTTTCTGATAAAACTGAAAGTATGAAAAACTTGATAATTCTGTTGTAACTCACAGTGGGAAAGCTGAAGTGGGTGCATGTTTAGGCTAGAGACCTTTTTTACCTCTTTTTTTCTCTCTTTTCTTGTTCTCAGTCTCATGCCTTCAATGCAGCAATGGAAATAGAATGCAGGAAATTATTCACAGTCTCAGAAGATGTAGGACAAGGATCAGTGACCTGAGGCTAAGGAAGGAAATGTTTAGGCTAGAGCTAGACATTAAGAAAAGATTTTGAGCAGTACAGGCCAAATGGCTGAACTCCTGAGGGAGGCTGTGAAAGCTACATCAGTGCTGCTATCAGAGGTCAGATAGGACACTAGTGGGTAGCAAGAGGTTGGACGTAATGAAAAAAAAAATCTTTCTCATGGCTTGATACCCTGTTTTCAAACTCAGTTGTGCTGGTTTTTTGACTCATACATACAGGCTGACAGGCACAGATGTCTATTTTTTTTCAGGTCTGACTGGCCACTCACTCAACTCACTTTCTCATGCAAGCTGACTCCAGCTACAATATATGAAAAAGAATTGCTTCAGCATGAATCTTCTAGCCATGTTGAATTGTACATTCCACTCTTAAAGCACATTTTGGCAATCTCAATTCATATGTGAGGTCAGTGCACATTTTTCTTTGTGTGAAACTAGATTTGAAGATAGCAAAATTCAGGAGTGATAATGAAGCTACAAATACAACTTGCTTTCTCACTCAAGCCTATCTTTGGTGCTGGAATGATAAGTGCTGCACGCTTAAAATATCAACTGGCTTAGCTGGTTTTTCAAGGCTCTATGAATAATCAGAAAAAAAGTTTGCTCAGAGGGACAAATCACAGCAATAGCTGTAACTTGGGCACCATGAAAACTCATCTAAAAGCTTTCAGATTGATCCTGGTGTGTGATGTCACTAATATGAGAGGCGTAAATTAACCTTATGATAGCTGCTTCAATATCTTTTGCAGTTTTAATACCTTGAAGATTCATATCTTGTTCTGTGAATGTAAAGTTATTGCAGCTATAGAACCATAGAATCGTATAATGCTTTAAGTTGGAAGGGCCTTAAAGACCATCTAGTTCAACTCACCTGCCATGGCCAGGGACACCTTCCACTCGATCAGATTGCTCAGAGCCCCATCCAACCCGGCCTATCTGAAAATAACTTTGAGAATGTTATTAAAGAAAGAACAGAGCTTTCAGAGCTTTGACACTTCTGATTATTTTTTCCTATTATAGAGGCAATATTTCAATGTTTTACAAAAAACGAACAGATGTTCTATTAATTGAATCTTCTCTGCTGTTTAGTTTTTTGGGTTTTTTTTCATTAGGATTTCTTCAAAAAGAATGGACTATCTGCCCTTATTTTTCCAACATATTTTTTCCACAAGCTTGTGAAATTTACTCCAGTGTAAGCACTGGAAACTGGTATTATGTGACATGCAGCATATAGATTTAACTTGCTTTCCCCATGCTTCCTTGACTTTCAAGCACACCTGCTACAAATTCCATTTGTGGAATGAAATATATCAATAAATCAGAATCTTTGCACCAGATTTTGTGGCTTATCTGCCATATGGAGAAATGTTAAATGAAGAGTTTAAGGAGGAAACATTTGTATAGCTTTCGTGTATTTCATAACTAAATCAGCTCTCATACTGTGAGGTTGATATATTAATCATCCAGTACTGTGTCTGCTGAAGAAACACTCTGAACCAAGTAAACTTCAGAGGGGAGATTTTACACGAGCTGAATTTTAATTGGCATACTGTCAGTTCTTGATATTGTAGTTCTACCTATTTACAGAAGTATCTGATTGCACAACACAGAAATATTTCATTACAAACTGCTTTAGGATACTATTTCAGTGTGATGCCCATTGATTTTCTTTGTGATAGGGAAAAAATGAACCAATATATCAGAATATTGTTAAAGTATGGTATTAAAACAAAAGGTATGGTTGATCCAATGAACCAGGACCAACCATTTGGACTTTGCAGTAATTAGAAAAATGAGTTGCAACATCAAGACATAGGGTAACTTACTAAAGTCGGTTCTTTTTCTAGACATCCTGTCTCCAATTGTTTCTTTGAAGGTCAAAGTAACCCAAATCAAACAAACCTTTTGAGGAACAACAAACGGACCAGTAGGTGAACTAAAATATATAGAAGTTAATCGGTTGAATCTTACTGAATTACGTGGACAAGATGACAGAAACTAAAACAGTACAGCTTGGACATATTACAAAAAGGAGAGACAAAAAAAACCCCAAAAACCCCCAAAAAACCCCTAACATAATGGAAAGGGTGCATCAAAAACTCTCCCATTCGAAACAAGTACCGTGTTACCAATGTAACACAACAAATTAAACAATGAAGTGAGGATAGGTGCCCCAGTAAGCCAACATAAATTGAATCCTATAGGTAGTTCTGAATCTTGACCATCCTTTATCAATCAAGCATGATGCTAAAAGATAACTTTTTCTGACTTCCATTTAACTCATTTGCTTAAACTGGGATTAGGAGATTTGACCTAAAGGCAAAGATGCTGAAACTATTGTGTACACTGCCTTATGGACAATTCACAGGTTCACAAAACTGATGAACAATTCAGGTTTGAAGGCAGCTGAGGATCTCTCCATCTTACCTTTCTATTTTAAGCAGGGCCAGCTGTGTTGGCAGACCGCATTGCTCAGAGTTTTTTCCAATCAGGTCTTGAAAACCTTCAAAGATTGGAACTGCACCACCTCTCTGAGCAACATGCTCTACTGCTTGGTCCTCCTGACAGTGAAATTACTCTGAATGCTCCTTCCACATCTAAACATAAAAATCTACTTAAGCATAGGGCAAGCAGTCAAATAAAATGAGATTTGATTTCATGAGAACTTATTATTTACCTTTTATTATCTCATAAACTCATAAAAATCATGTTTTCCTTATCATTCATTTATTCAGTCCAATACTCTGCCTTGAAGGATCTAAGTGAAGGATCCATGTCTTGCATTTCTTTATTCTCCATAAAAGCTTGACTTATATTATTACACAGGGAGAAACAATACTAGAATCCCATGTTTGTTTTGTTTTGTTGTTTTTTTTTTTTTTTTTTTTTTTTTTTTTTTTTTTGTGGTAGGCAGGCACTAGTGACAGATGGAAGATACATTTATTACCTTGTATATCCTCACCAGTAAGTGATCAAAGACCCTGTCTTAGGAAAAAATCAGTTTAAACACATTGCTTTGGAAGAGATTCAAGAGCTTTACACAGGCATCCTTCTCTTCTAAATTATAAACCTTCACATTTATTAAGTTAAACACCTGAAGGTTTAAAAGTTGATAAAAAAATCTTGAACCAAGAATGTGATTCAAGATGAAATTGCTACAATTTCATTCATGTTTACCTTTTATTCCTGGAGTTAAAAAACAGTGTTTGAAATGCACTGCAAAAGGTGGAAATAGACAACAATACATCTTACATATTTAGGAACTTCAGTTAAATGGTGTAAGTAGTAGCAAAAAAAAGAGGTGGATTTTACAAATGAACTTACAATTCAAAACCAAGGGTAGGGTTTACAGAGATATAAGTAAAAATTACATTATAATAATATAAATATTGTTTTGAGTTTTATTTTAACTTTTTTAAAATTTTATTTTAGCAATTTTAACTGTAAAATACCAGGTTACCTGTTTGCAGATATCATGTTTTCCATCCAACTTTGATTAAAAAGCCAGTGACTTACTGTTAATCGCTGTTAACAACTTTCTAAAAGGCAGTCTGGGATAATAGGTTAGGAAGAACTCTGTCTAATAAGAACATCATTCTGTGTTTCATACTAGGCAGAGTAGGATGCTAATAACTTTTCTGGACAGTCGCTGGATAGAAGAATCTTTCAGCGGTGTGTGGGAGAGCTGCTGAAGACTGGACTGCAGTGAGTTTGCAGTGCAATAGTTTTGTTGTGTGTCTGTTGGTGCTCCAGACTAAACCAATGATCACATCAGTACAGCACTGAAAGATTGCACACATGGAGTTACTGTTATGAGTGGACAAAGCTCCGCTTTTGAACCTTTCCATACAACCAGTCTGCAAAATAAAGAAAAGTGTCCTGGTGAGACTTAGTAGATTGAAGAGCAGCTGTCACAAGAAAGACAGGAAGTACCACTGCTTGAAAAAAATTGAAAAGTGAACAAAACTGAAGACTGAGCAAAACATCAGGAAACTTATTCTAAGAGTTGGTACTTCACTCTCAATAGCTGCTCTTTATTACATCTTGTTTTGTGACTGACTTTGGTGCACTAGTGTAATAGTGCTGCTTGCTGTACTGTTGCTCTGGTTTGATATGAGTGAAGCTACAGAGCAGCTACAATCAGAATCACCCATTCAGTGCTCAGCAACACTGCCAGTTTTGGAGATTGAGAGGGCGCTGCCCTTTTATATTTATTTCAGACAACTAGCAAGTAAAAGCTAAAGTGAGAGATAGGAGTCTAGGTATGTCTCCAGTGATTCCCACAGTTACATCAGAAGTCACCAAAATAATTACTTTAAAGAAGTCTGTCCTCCAGGGCCATGCATTCTGCCCTCTCCTCTCAGGAATTAGATTTTTGTCTTTTTAAAAACTGGATCCGCTGAGTATTTTTTCACATTCAAAGTCATGGACAATACTAAGGTATCACTTCTTTCAAATGATGGCTGCAGTGAAAAATCCCAATTGGCTGCATGTCTATTTATTTTCAAATCTTTTATTCATTTCCAAAACCTTGGACTCAGAATGTCCCCTAGTGAAAATTGGAGATACCTGAATCCAAGCCAACCATCACTGATTTATGCTAGGCAAGGTTTTGGTGTCTTTGTGGGTTTAGTATTCAAGGCAAACCAATAGTGTCAAATCAATTTATGACTCAATTTTACTTTTTTTTGATCTGTGATATTCTCCAGACATTGTATGTTGCATTGTCAGTGACCTGATATTTTCTTTCCTTTTCCCTGTCATTCCTGTGTCGTCTTCAGCTCTTATTCACTGCGCTATGTGTTGCCTGAGGAAGAACATTTTTCCTTCCTCCACAGCTCTCTCACATTTTGTATTCTTTATCCTTTCACATCTATATTTTTTTTAGTTTATTAGTGAAACCCTTCAGCAATATGTTCTATCTCAACCATTTTCAGACCTCTTAAATTCACTGGAGGGGACTGTGATCTGATCTAAGTAAATGACAAAACATATGGAAAGGCATTTCTGATTTCTTTTTTATTTTGTAATGCCATAGCTTGTTTCTGTATGCTCTGCAATTCAGCCTGCTGGCTCTCTGGCTTCATTTGAAGCATCTGACTTCTTTCATAGATGAATGTAGCACCAAATGCAATCTATCACTTAATAACTTTAACAATGCAGCACACCTTGATTCAAAATACTTGAGTGGAAAGGAAAAAAAATGGAATGGATTTGCCTACAGTGTAGAGGATTTCCCTTGGTCCATATAGAATATTTTTTATATTAATGAATCCTTGTTTTTTTTTTCTTGTCTTTAAAATGTCTCTTTTCAAATATTTATTGAAAGCAATAGCTACACAGGTCATACAAGTCTTTAAAGCCAGTAAGAGAAGCCACTGAAAGTCATCAAATATTACAATAATTGATCACGGTTATGCTAGTGCACTAACATAACCTGTTAATTTTTATATCTACTTCTAAGACCCAATGATTCTATTATTCTATTCTCCATTTCCATTTTTTTACTCTCCAGCTGTTTTGCAGATTCTAGAGTTGATATGGCTTCTGAAATCTGATCTATCTTTGGAGTTCCATAAATATAATTATATTTGTGAAAATTTCAATCTGCCATATCACTGCAGATATCTCTAAATTTCTCAAAATAAATGATTTTCTGCACACTGAAATTTTGATGAGAGATAATAATTTAGAGGTATTAATCAGAAAAATTGTCAAAGGATATATCAACTGGGTAAAAAATTATTTGCCTTGATATTTTAATTGCAATATATCTCATAGTCTCATTTTCTAACTAAAGATAAAATAGAGTTTTACTAATCCTAGAAAAATAAGTAAAAATTCAGAAACTGATATTAAAGAGAGACTGGGACATCTTAAAACTCCTGAGGTCAAGACTGGTTAGGAAATCTCAGAGGATCTCCCTTTCAATGGGCTTTCACATACACTTATTTCCTTCCTTGCTTGGTTATTTTGATTTATTCATTACGTAGCCTAAGGAAGCTCCATCGTGCTTCTGTACACAAGAAAAGAAAGTACAGCTTTAAAAAGCTCCTTGTTCTTTGTGGCATACTATTAGTTTATCCATCTGTCACTTGTTGGATATGAGTTGTAGAAACAGCTGGTGGAAGCTGGGAATTCAGAAATAAATGGAAGGATTTGTTTGAAGCAGACTGAATCAGAAAATGTGTAAAAAAATTAATGCTGACATTGAATGTTTTGACTAATAGTGGAATTCAGAATAATTAAGGATTATTCCATTGAGAAATGTGTGATAAATTAAATTTTCATCAAAATAAAGTGCTTGCTAGGACAGATTGAGGCCCAGAATTTCACTTACAAAAGGGTAATTACTTAGACAGGATTGCTTCTGAATTTCTGTTATATCATATCTGCTAGAAGGACTGGTGAACACTGCTGGTGTTTCCATGACTGGAAAGCAAATTTTTTCTCCTAATTTCTCAAAAAAATATGTGTAATGATGATAACCTTATTAGGAGAGAATTTTAAAGTGAAAAACTGTATTTTATAGAAAGAACATTCAGTATTTTCTCAGTAAAAAATTTTTTTACAGGCTACTTTTTAATTTATTGGTGATATTGTGCTTCATATATTAAATGAAAAAATGAAACAATTGAATACAGACTTCATTAGACTTTGTTGATAAAAGAAACATTTGCCCAAAATGTCTTTAAATCTGCAAAACTTTCCTTGATTTTGAAACCAAGCATCAGATTTGTTCATGTCACATAACACTGTTGATTTCAGTACCTGAACTATGCACACTAGACTTCCTTTTCAACCAGAGGACAGAAAGAAATAAGAACTTTTACATGCAATTTCTCAGAGGTTAGTGCTGGTTTTTAATATCTGCATCTAGATATAACAGATTTTCTCAATTTATTTTAAAGGACTAACCTTTTATGTAATTATTAATCAATCATTTTACCCAGGAAGGCTGTGTATGCATGTAGTCTGTTTCTAGAGGGGAAAAAATAGAATCTGATTGTTCCCCCTAATATTTGTCATCAAGGACTTAGCAATTTACAATTTTCTTCTTCTGTAAAACTAGTGCTATTTGTAATATTTTTCTCATTACACTGTTTTCCTGACATCAATATGTGTGTTTAAATATTCACATAGTAAATGACTGTAGGCTAGAAATAGAACTGAATCATGTGTATACAAAATTTTCAGAAATTTTAGTCAGAAAATCATGTAAATAATTTTTAACCTCTAGCCTGTGTAATTTTGCTTGTCATTCTACTAGTTACTTTTCCCCCTAACAGTTAAGTCACAAATCTCACTTGCTTAAAGTTCAGTAAAATATTTGCCTTGCAAAGACATAATTTACTAGTTCAAACAGAAACAAAAAAATCAGGTACTTACTTTCATTCTCTCTGGGATACATATTTAATCTAGATTCCTCCCCTACTACTTATAATCAGGTTATTAATAGTTAGTAATTAAGAATTTCCTTTCTGAAGACGTTCTAATGTTGATTTGAATGTATAAACACAGATGAGTTTGTATATATATTTATGAGATAAAATATAACAAAAAGGAGGAAGCCACAGATAGAACACTAGCTCTGTCTGAACTGCAGTGCATTTTGTAGCTGAAATCCAATGCTTAACTATTTTTGAACACATTTCAAAGTTCAATGTACACTAGCTCTTCAAGTAGCTCCAAAGAACTCATCTGACTGCCTTATAGAAACTGAAAACTTAAGGCTTCAGACAGTCTTTCATGAGAAAACAGTAGTTTTGAACTCTCCAAACAGAGTCTGTGATTTTCTGATGTGCATTCTGCTGACCAAGATGGTCACAGACAGTTCTGGCTCAAGTTCAAGAAACCAAGAATGCTGAGGCTTGTTTTCTCTACCTGTGGAGAACTGTATCACTCTCTGGATGAGATGTTGTCCTACCAAGTTTGAGAAGTTGGCTATGGTCCAAATTAAACACTCTGTAGGCTCTCTTTCTGGCATCTGCACTCTACTTCACAAAAATCCAACAGTGAGACAGAAAAAATTAAGTAAGTTTTGATGCTTTAAAGATCTGACAAAGCTTGATAAAACCCATGACCTGCCTGGTTTTTTCTGCCTGGAATGTTAGACAGAAAGTCTAACTGTGGAGAAGTCTGAAGCATTGCTCCCAAAGGTGAATGAACCTGGCTGCTTTCCTGAGTCCACATTGGAAATAACTGCACAGCAAAAGCCTGTTTAAGATTTTTCTTACTGGCATTTATATGATTATATATTTAGAACTCTATTAACACAGACACTAATTCACTGGGAATGAACTAATCCCATTTCACACTTTCAATTTATGGCTGGTGCCAAAGATTGCAAGCTTAGTAACAGGATTTTATGGAGCAGTCTGTCATTCATACATTTATTTCTGGTGGTGCTGGTGGGGATTTCTAGAACACTTGTAAGAAGGTTAGTCCTATATATTTAGCAATAAACCAGGTTGTACTAAATTCTAACAGGTTCTTACTTGCTTTATCTTTACTCATTCATTATCTGAACCCCACCAGATCTGTAAGGACTGTTCTTTGACGAGAAGATACAATGAAGGAAAAGAAAAGATAGAGAAAATAGCATTGTGGAGAAGATACAGGAATGAAAAAAGAATGCAAAAAGAAGTATGGGAGATGGTTTCTTTGCTTTGTCTTCTATGAATAGAACTCTTGGTTTGCTGCAAAAATAGTCTTTGTAAAACATTATAGAAGATAGTCAGCAAATTTAATGAACAGTTCTGAACTCTAGGAATAACTGCTCAGGCACATATAGAAGAGATTGTAATTTTCTATGGAAAATGAGTAAGGCCTTCACCACATGCAGAACCTCTTCATATAATAAACAACTCATTGCCATTAGAGGATATATTATCATTGTGAAAAGGACCAGTGAAGAAATTAAACATGGGTATTGAATACACCAATAAAGGGGTTTAAAGCTTTTAAATCCATATCCACTTTGTATATAATATTTTCATACTGTTTATATGGTTTTTGTATCTGTTTTCATGAATTCTTGAGTTTCTAGATATACGTGTCCCTGCTTCAAGACTATTTGGTAGTATTTTCAGAGACAAAGCACATCAATCACATATTTAATTTCTCTTAGGTTCAAGAACTGAGCTTTATACTTTGCAAATAATGTTTTGTGAAATGAACCTACTACTAGAAATTTCTGCTTTCTCATCCTCTCAGTCTCAGTCCTCCACCTCTTAGCTGATAAACTAAGCAGGCAAATGCCTGTTAGAAGTAACAATTCCCTAGGTCCTTAACAACACCTTGATAAGTGATGACCATGGTCAAGTAGCTTTATATCAGCCCAATGTCAAGAAAGAAAAGCCTAGTTCTTTCATCAAAGTGAACTGCAAAAGTGTGAAGGCATGCTTTTACTAGACTACTAGCAGTTTACTTTCTTTTTTAAAAGTACTTAATGGCATCTCTTCCTAGACCGGTAAAATGCTACCATAACACAAACCTCACATGATCACTTCTCTGCTCACATTGGATGAAACTTGGGAAGGAGAAAGCATGGTTCAGAGGATCTGAGCACCTAATTTCCACTGTATGAACACAACTTTAAATATAATTAAACATAAGACAACTATTACAGAATTGGAAGAAGAGTATTATGTTCCCCCCTTTGCCCCCCAGTTTGTCCTTTACAGCCGACCTTAATTCCAGAATGTGCTGTGGAGTGGTTTGTCCTTTACAGCTTTGTTAGGAATCTGGAAATTCTCTTTATCAGTGCCCAGAATGAGCTTCTGTTGAACTTTGGTGTGAAAAAAATGAAACTTGTACATGTAAGTGTAGAGAAGGCCTGAAAGGAATTTGAAAAGGAATCTGAAATCAAAGTCATGGATGGAGAGTGAAATACTCTCCCAGTTTTAAACTGATGGTGCTTATATCAGAGGATTAAAATCTAATTGTCAGGTCATTTTAGATTAACCATTTTTAGGAATTACCATTCCTGGAGTGCCATTTACCTCCTGTTGCAAGCAGCAGACATTTTAGTAGCCAGTTTATCTGGATGGGAAAAAAAAAAGAGGGGCAAGAAAATCAAAGATGTCAAAAGAGACGTTCAAAACATACAGTTATACACAGATTTGATGTGTAGTGGTACCACTGAGAAACAAATATTTTTGTGTATTTTAACTATACTCAATTTTATAAAATATTCTATGTTTATGAAATTTTATGAGCCACAGGTAGAAAGAATTTAGGTTATTGCAAAGTGTGGTATGTATTTTCTTAGATAGAAAATCCACAGCTGTTTCTGTGTCTTGTATGTTCCAGTCATTCTGTTGAGCCCAACAGCAGAGATAAAGTTCAAGTTTAGCTAAAAAGCTGCTTAAAGTGGCTAAGACAAGCTAGGACATTATACTGTGGAACAAACCAGGTCTGTAACATACAGGTTTTACCAGCATGAAGTGGTAGTAAAAGTTCACATTAATACTACTTTGCAACGTTATATGCAAAGCTAGTAATAAAAGGCTACATACTATTTTATGAAAAGAAAGCTTATTGCTAAACATTCATGAGCTCCACACACAAAGTTGCTCTGAAATGGACACCTGCCCGTGTTTTGCATGAAAATGCACTCTTGTATAGTTGATACAATATCCCATCAAATTCAGAAAGAATTTTGCAAAATGTCTCAAAAATCTTTTTTATCTAAACTTTATAACAGATAAGAAAACTAAACCAGAACGGAACAAAGAGTCCTCATGGATTCTGTTTCCAGAGGGCTCACAATTTCCAGCTACATGATTACCTTAATAATTTGTTAGCCCAAACACAAGTGCGTAGACTGACCTGGAAGTTGGAATTCTCCATTTTCAGCTAATGTAACACTCCTCTGAACATCTTCACAGAATTATGAACATAGTTGCATGAATACTTAGGATTTTTCTGTGAGCCACAGCAAGAAAAACTGAAGAATATTTTTTCAAAGTAAAACAAAGACAAAATGTGTTGATTATCATATTATCTGCAGCTTTATCACTCCATCACCTAACCAACGGTGTTCAGTCTGCTTGGTCATACACTTTATTTCATATATTTGCTTTCTTAAACTTAAATAGCATTTTGGCAAATTTCTAAATATTTTCTTTGCATATTGAAATAATGATTAGTCTAATTCTTATCAAGATCCAGTAATGATGTACTTTGTATGTATGAATCCATGCCTGTTTGTCAGAAGCACTGATAAAATTTTGATCCTTAAAACTCTCTTTAATGTAAAAGAGAAACTTTTTTGCCATAAGCTTTGGGTTAGGATAATTCTGGAAAGAAAAAACATGACATGTTCCTTTAGAAAATAAAAATGGAATGTATTTGAAGTTGCTTATGGCTCGTAATGTCAAAAAGAGCCCTAAGCAAGACAGATTGGTGAGCTGATCAGGGGAGATGGTCACAAGTGCAGAGTAAATACAATTTATCATTTGACTCCATAGTTCATCACAGTCCTGTCTGCCTATGTATCTCTCATCCTGATCCTGCAAAATTGCATTCCAAAGAACATTTTTTCTTTGATGTAAATAGGAGCAGGAATATATTTAATCTGCCTGTTACAGTAGTATACCATGTGTATACAATATAAAAACTATTTCAGTCTTTCCTCCTTGCCTTTATCTAGATTTCTTCTTGACAATAATAGTATTTTTAATCTCCAAAGTAGTTTAGGAGGACGAGGTTTATGGAGGTTGTTTCTTAGGGCTTTTTTAGCTTGTTGCTTGTCTAGATTTATCTTTAAAATCTTCAAAATTCCTGATTCCTTTTTTAAAATGATTCAACAAAAGGAGTCATGATAGAGAGTGTAATAAAAAAGATTAGGCTTTTAGAGTTTTAGAAAATAATTTTAAAGAAAATGCCAATACCAGCGAGTACAGGCAACAGTTTTTCAAAATTGTAGTTATATCTGAAAATTATATATGCACGATTGGATGTCATTCAACTCATCTGAATGTCATGTGAATTTTTACAATGCTAGTTAGTTTACCAGTGATGCTGAGAAAGCAGCAAAGTACAGACATGCACAATGTTACATTGGAAGTTCAGCAATACAGAGAACTGATTCTAATCTTCTCAGGAAAATCTAAAGAATTGACACATGTAAACAGTTCCTAATACTGAGTAGTTTAAGAAATGATGACACAGATACAAAGACCATCACTTTGTTGCAATCAGTTTGAACCATATTGGTCCATAGAGCTAAGGTTCAAAGAATTTGAATGTGAGGTAAAAAAGTAAAATAAAAGAGTACAAGAAAGATATGGAGAGGAAAAAAAAAGGAAACTAAAGAAATATTCTTACATTGTAAGAAAGCGTGATTGGAAACCTTATTGTTTGTAGAAAAAAAACTACTCCCAACAGCAGTTATGGAGTACCATTTTGCTTGACTTTTTTTTTTTCCCCCCACTTTCAGCAGGTGGTGGGAGGAAAGAGTTGATTTAGCTATGATTAGCATTCTCCCACAGGAAATGTTTAAAGTATTAATAAATACATATTGAATATTCCTCTCAGAAAAATGTACAAGAAAATTGCCTTGAAGTGTGTGATGAAAATCACATTTTACCTATAAACAGGAAAGAGGAATTGTTCCACTTTCAGCTTTGTCTGAGACTGTGTGTGCTAGCTTTTAGAATTGGGTGGCAAAGAAGCACTGCAGAAATACTGTGCAGATGAGTAGTTTTAGACACAAATAGAAATTTGACTAAGGTATCTGATTCTTAGCAGGAATTTCATTAATCATGCTCAGGTGAGTTATTTACGAGTAAAGCAACCAGTCTAAAATTCCTATCAGAAAGCTTCCAAAAACCTTAAACTTAATTCCTTCATTGTATCATTGTCCAGAACTTGACTAGTACAGAGAATATAGATAACACAAAGCAAAGGCGTCCTGAGACCACGAACAAAAGCAAAGACTGATAGTTGAGGTCCATGATAAGCAGGTTACAAGCACTTGACATAATCATGGCAAATAAGTCGTCATTGCTCCTATAGAGATGGTTGTGTAACTTGCTTATAGTTGTATTTTTCCTGTCCATGGTAATTCCTGTGAAAGTTATTTTAAGTTAAAGATCCTTACCTCTAGGCTCCTTACCTCTGGTGCTGTGGGTTGAGAATCTATCATATTCCAATTATTAATCCTATCATACTTTATGCCTTAATATAAGTTTGGCTTTTCTTGTGTAATGTGAATGTTATTAATGGTCATAACATCATCTTAATTGCTGTGCTTCTAATCTAGATACATTTGTGTCTAGATTGGTGTATGAATTGCTGAGCTTTCTAACCCCTTTTTTATCAGGTGTGGTTTTTTTCCTGTTTTTTTTTTTTCCCTTAGACTCTCATTGAACTGTTCAAAATTTCAGGAGGGGAGAGGAGAAGCCAGAAATGAAAAGCGACTGGGTCCAGAGGAGCCCATTGCAAAAATAATAAAATACCTTGGTGGGATAAAAGTCTGTGCATTAAAGACAGCTCTGAGACCTTTGTCTGAGGCCCTGGAGTCTCCTGTATTACTTAATTGAAATCAGAATTAGCAACAGGAATGTTTGCATATTATCAGCATGATCGGGACAAAGCCTGTGGTGCTGTGGGCAGACTTACAATAGCAGGGATTGTTGTGTGGTGTGGGAAGATAATGCAGAAATGATACAAAGGACCACTGGGACAGAGACAAAATGATTTAGGTTTAAAATAATTGCAACAAACATTTTATAAAAGGCAGCTGGATTTCAAACCTGGATAGATTTTTTTAATTAAAACAAATTATTCTGGTTTGATTTTTAGGCTGGCAAGAGGATTTTCTGACAAGAAAACTGTGAACAAACATCAACACCACCACAAAAACTGAGAAACAATAGTTCTGTTGTACAGGGGGAAATTATTTCCTGAAATGTAGCATATGCAGCTTTTTACTCAATCTGATTTTAAATAGCTTCCCCACATAGTTCTACTTTTCAATTGTTCAAAGGACGTGACAAACCTTCATGGAAAACTTTAATACTATTTTGTTCATAAGCATATATTTTCTCAGCTAACTGTACCACTGGTGAAAGCTGCCAGATTAGCACTTTTTGACACCAAAACACTTTATTTACTCACTTAATAGTTAAAACATAATTAGTATTTCAGTGTGCTCCATTCCACAGGCTGAAAGGCCAGGCTGTTGTCCTGGAAAGCCTTAGCCACAGAAAAGAAAAAGAGGGAACATTTATCTCTGAAGTATAAACAGCACTTGGTTTTAAAAACACATGAGAATCTGCATCAGACCACACAGCTGAGGGACATGAGAGTGTTTTTCTTAAATGGGCTAGCTACTGTGTAAGTATTTTAAATGAGGTAGGGTGACTTCTTCAGCAGCTGTGTCTTATTTGTACCGTTTTCTCAACAGAAATAAAATTAAAAATTATTTAATTGCTTCTCAAGCCCCTGTTCATAAGTTATGGGGAGTGCTAACAAACTGCTGTTCACTGATGGAAATACCCTACTTTAAATGTCTCAATGCATTTCAGGATGGAGATCAGTGGGAATCAGATAGAGAAATAGAAGGAAGTGAGAAATTATGAAAGAGAGTATAAGGTACTCACTGATAAGGAAAAAAGAGAACAGAAAAAAAAAAAACCACGAAATAAGGAAAATCATCAGCAGTAATGCAGACCCTGGGTTTTGTTGGAAGTATGGTGACATATGCTATAATTGGAGGGCTAAGAACAGTATATGACAGGGAGAGGCAGGAACTACTCGGCCTGAGAGGCAGAGTCAGTAAAGAGTAAATAAATAAGCTCTTGCCATTCTTGGCATCATAAGGAAAGCTTATAAAAGTGGAGAGATATAATACACTATATCTCCCACTCAGAAATCTTGGTCAAATCAGGTTGCCTTCCCTGTTTGACATTCTGTCACCTTAGCAGAGAGATGGGCTTTTGTCAAGAGGGAACTTAAATTAAGAAGAGACAGGGGGGCCTACAAAACCTAGTTCTCCACCTGTGCATTTGCAGTGTCTTTTTAATAGGATATTATAATGTCTTTACCCATGACTTGGTGTGGTGGTGTATGGCTGGAGGACGAGAAGCAAAACAGGAATAAAAGGAAACTGGCTTGATAGACAAATATTTTCTGCCAGGAGGACAGTCAAGTAGTGGAGCAAGTTACTCAAAGAAGTGTCCATACTTAAAGATTTCACAGATCTCACTTGACAAATCCCTAAAGAATTTGGTCTGGTCTCATAGTTGACCCTATTTTCAGCAATAAAATGAGCTAGAGAGCTCCTGAGATCCCTTCCAGCCTAAATTATCCTATGACAGCCTGTCTTCAAAGCTCTGCTTTAAGAGGTTTTCAGATCTCTCTGCAGCTTACTCAGACCTATCCAAAAGACCGTTTTTTTCCTTCACCATATAAAGGTTTTCCAGAAACAGACTGTGAGAATAAACCTGACAAGAATTAGTAAATATATTCTTCTTTAGGGTGGCTTTTTCTCTTCAACTTTAAAAATCTGGGGTTTTTTTGGTCTTTATTGACAGTTTTAGAAATTGATTTTTCCTCTTTCCTTTGTTTTTTCATGGCTGGGATATTTCCTTTCTTTACATATTTTCCTTTTGAATTTTAAATATTAATTAGTATCCTTCCTGCTTCTCGTCCCAAGAGTAATAGAAATTTTGGACTTTCAACAAAGACAAGAATGATTTTGTTTTTCCAGGTCAAATTCTACTGGATGCATAAACAGTATAGATTTTATTCTGAGATTTTTTTTAGGTAAGAGGGTGAAATAAATACTTTTTTCCCCCTAATTCTATTAGTGTTTAGATAGAGGATCAAAATTTCTTAAGCCTGAATCACTTCAACAGGCATAGACATTCTGTAAGACTTTTACTTACACAAAAGGAGAAGATAAATTCCAGATTAAGTAATTTCTTCGTAGCTGTCTAAAGGAGATTTTAGTGTCTAGGCTCTGTCACAACCCATA
Organism: Haemorhous mexicanus; assembly: GCF_027477595.1. Lineage (NCBI taxonomy): Eukaryota > Metazoa > Chordata > Aves > Passeriformes > Fringillidae > Haemorhous > Haemorhous mexicanus. Next base: position 46,552,658 of record NC_082346.1, read on the forward strand.
TATTCAATGGAGCTGGAGTGCTGTTCAGTTAGCCAGTATTAGGGAGCTGGTTTAGAATGAGCCAAGGTACTTCTTAGTTGCTACTGAATGTACTGTTTAGATATTCCCAGACCTTAAGTGGCCCTGAGATGCCTTGCTCACATATGGACACCTGTATTGAATCTCACCCAAAATGACTCCCTTCTGAAAATGTTACACTAAGAGGAAATCTGATTCTTCTCTGGAAGTTAAGGGAATGGTACAGTTTTATACTTGACTTAATAGATTTATTCCTAAATTATTTACTGATTGTCTGTCTGCTTCATTACATATAAGATGATGTATCTTCACAGACATGGCCATTTACTATCCAGAGGAATACAATTTTATTTTAATGCTTTTATTTTAAACGTTTTCTTATATGCTGTTTTACACTAGTTTTGTGTAAATAAGATATGTTTACTTGTATGAAATTTTCCTAGGAAATGATGTACACTAGAGTTGTCAAATCATACTTTGTGCAATATTATTTGGCATTTTAAATTCATTGCACCTGTTTGAATAAAGATCTTTGAACCAGGACAAAATATAGACTTGAAGGAGTAGAACTGTGCTAAGCAGTATTAATATGTGTGCTTAAGAGTTGTGGTTGCTTGGAAAGTAGCTTCACAGAAGTGATTCAGCTGGCTTTGGTACTACTTAAAATTAAAGGGTGACTTAAATCAGGAATCATGCAGCAAGGTAAACCTGGGTTAAGTATATCATTACCTGGAGCACTTAAAGCTCTCTCTGGTATATCAAACAAAAAATGGAAACTAAACCAAAATTACTGACCTAAAGATGATACACAAGATAATGAACAGAAACAGACAAAGTCTTATTAGATTATAAATCAGCTATAGGACGAGAAAGACCTGTATTTTAGTGATTCCATAAATGAAGAAGTTTATTACTTGACTGCTGTGCTGTAGCATTGCAACCTTATGATCAGTTTTGGAAGGATCTACTGTTTAGCCTTAGATATATTTTTCATAGCAGCTGAAAAGATGTCCAGTTTCTCAGGTCAAGTGGTTTCAAATTCATGGTCTTCTAAAATTATTCAGTGGGATCCATGAAGACTCTGCTGTCTTCTCAACAGGTCCACAAACTAATCTCTCTAAAGTGACAGGGTCAAGTAGTGGTAATTAATCACATAACCCGAGGTAATACTAAGCTTATATACTAAACTGGTACAGATTTGAAGCACATCTGTAAATTAGACTGTTCCCAATTTCCAATTCCATATGTGGCTTATGTATATGTCTGCAGAAACAAAACCCATAGAGGTTAACTTGCATCAATTAGGACAGTACCATAAAAAAGAGTGGGGCTTTTACTTCTCACAGCCCTGAAAGCAAATTGTAAAGTAAAAATGAATTTACACAATTACTAGCACAGTATGGTGACAAAATAAGATCTTCCAGTGAACCAGCCTGTTTTGTCCTTTGTTCTTGACCCTTTGCCAGAACCTCCTGCCTGGTCCATAGCTAATGGCATTTAATTGTAATATCACTAGCCTTCATTGGACCCTCACAGAGCAAACAAGGTCCATCAATGGGGATATGTTTTCATGATTTTTAACTCAAATCCAACTCTTACACAGTAGCTAGCAAAATAAGTCATAATGTCCATAGGGTATAGGTGAGCCCTTCATCCACAGTCTTCTCCCTATCTTTTGTTTTTGCATAGACAAATAATAAACAATTTTTTTTCCTCTGGAAAATTGTTGTTAATCTCCATTTAAATAATTTCCAGCTGCTCACCATGAAAACTGAATCAAACATCTTCTAGATACCACCTCCACTATATAAATCTTCAGCCTACCCTGTAGAGCTCAAACTTTCTAGCAGTAAATCAAATGCTTAGTTTCTAAGATTGCCTATCATGGCCGACAATCAGATAATGCACTGACCTGTAATCCTTGTTTTATCACATATCAATGTTTTTGACCTTAGATATCATTCACCTCTACTAACCAAAAAATACATGATCTATTATTTAATTTGTCTTCATGGTGTTTGAAATCCTGACCCAAAAAAAACCCTGCAAGAATGACTGCAACCTTAAACAGTAACAAATATACATTCTTCTAAACCAATTTAATATAGATTACTTTATACAGAGAGAGAGTTTAAAAAGGAAAGGTATATTGGATTTAAAATATCTAGTTATATACTATTTTTTTCACAGATACTTTGACTCATTTACTGCAAAATATAAACCCATACTGGAGATTAAAAAGGTTCATGGAGTAAAGGAGTCTGGTTTTTATCAGTTTAATAACTCATTCATGAAAAAAGTTTAAAACAGAGGAAAATTATTCAGGATTTGATTTTAGAAAAATTAAATTAGGAGCATCCAATTAACACCTCTAATCTGAGCAATTGACAAGAATCTTGGAAAATGCATTCTATTTTGTTACTTGTCACAGATAACTGAAATGGAACCTCTCCTTGGTGTTTAATCTCAGAATCAGGTCCCTCATTTCTTCAGAGGAGGACTTGGAGATCTGATTTGCTGCAGTGACAAGCTGGTAGTGCCAAAAATTAACAACTCTGTGCTCTGAACACTTTGTATATTGTGAATTGTTAGGTACAAAGGCAAGGAATATCTAAACATCTGTACCTAGAAAATTTTGACTACGATCTCACTATACACAAAGCTCCTTCTCAAAAAAAAAAGTCTATTTTTCACATGGATATTAAATGCATAAGCTGAAAGAGATGAGGAAATACAGGGTTCTATGAAGGAAACTAAAGCCTCATAGAGAACTTGATAAGGAAAGCAAGAGGGCTGTAAGGGGTAAAAGGCTGAGTAGTGCACAGTGCATAAATCATAAGGCCTATACTAAAAAAACTGGTGGTAAAAATATCTAAAACAGCTTAGAAACAGGTAAAGATTTTTATACTATGCAGGAAGGAAGTTTTAGGCATTTTGAATCAAGAATTGAGTTGTACTGTATACTCACAAGAGAAGAAAAATAAGATGCTCTAATCATTCTTAGTTACTGCTTTTGTATTCCCCAGTACCTGAAATATGCCTGCCTCTTCATCACATTGACTTCTTGTAGTTCCAAAGTAATCTATATCTTTCAATTCCCTGTGTGTAATTCCTGTTACAAATACAAGAACCTCAGCCTACATCAAGGTCCTAATTCAGAAAGAAAAGGAATAAAAAAGCACTTTGATTCAGAAAAGAGTGCCCACTGATTTGCAATCAAAGCTATTAAGTCTAAACATGTCAGTATTTATGTTAAATGGCATATGGAAGTGAACCCTAGGAGCTACAGTATTTAGTCACTAGGTACGTGTGCTACACTTTTGTCTAATGATCACACCAATTTTTTTAGAACTCAAAATCCTTCTGGATGCTTCTATTTACACTGGTGTGACACACTTAAATGAGTATAGAGTAAGCTGTATGGAACCACTTTTTTTTCTTGTCCCAAAAACTGTGACTATCTAAATTGCCAGTGCTAGTGATTGACATTCACATTTGGTCTTCTTGCCCTCAGTTATTATAGAAATAACAGAAACATATTTTCACAGAATTTATTCATTTCAGCTTTTAATGGATACCACACTTGTCACTTCTCAAGAATAGGGACCCATGGTTAACTCTCAAATGACAATAGTATAGAATAAATGTCATGTACGACTAAGTCATGATTGCAGTTTGGATCATTCTGTATTCTATCAACAGCATGCAAGAGGGACACATAATTCAGACCCTAATGTGATAAATCTCATAACAAAATGAAAATTGCAGGGTTTATTCCTTATGCAATCTCCTGTTATTATTATAGGAATAATTATGAATTTTAGGAAAAAATTTCTCTGTGTGATTCTGTGTGAAAGAAAAAAATATTCAATATGGTAGAAATGGAGAAAACAAGTAACATATTAGGGCAGAAGAAAACAGTCCATTGTATTTCAAAACTGATGAATGATGTTTTATAGTGAGTAAGTTTTTATTAAGAGCAGGAAAGGTTTTCAACAGTTGAAAGGCTGTAGGTATAAAAAGGTGTCCATTTGTTTGCAACTGGGAAGCCATAAAGTATATCTGAATTACTAAGGCTTTCTAAAAAGAAAACAGAAATCATTATTAAATTGTTTGCGATTGAATTTTCCAGGAATTAAATAGTGCACATTTGGATTAGTGGCACCTCAAGTCCATTGTGATATGTAAGGTTAGTTCTTGACATGTGTCTGGTTTATGCATTATAACTACACCTGCAGCACCTTCAAATTTGTCATTACGTGTTTCCTTTTTTAGATCAAGTAAGAGAAAAGGATTCTCCTGCGCTCAAAACAAAAGCTTTAACTTTTTTGATAAGTTATATTCTCTACCAGCTCTTGATAGTATGGATTTATGAAGCAATTTCAAAACAATAATTCTGTTTAGAAAAGGTCAGCTAGAAAGCTATGCCCAAAGCATACTATTTCTAAGGAGCAACAGTAAATGCGTTAAGAATCTTTGATTCTCATTCTGAATTTTCAGGTAATATTTGTTTATCCATTTAGAGTGCTGGAAAAATCCCTCTAAGTGTTGAAATAAGTGTTTATACATTTATATATCATGGTTAGTAGATTTTCTTAAATGTGAAATGAAAAGGGGAAAAAGATTTTTGTCTCAGAAAAATTCTTGTGTCTCCCTCCCCCCTCTCCCTACCACTTCACACTTCTGGTGAGAGAGACAAAAGGCAGATGTTCCAAGGTGAGATAAAAAAAAATAAAATACTGGAAATACCAATGGGATAAGAAAAGGAACAAAAACAGAAACAAAATTATATAAAAAAGAGGGGGATTTACAAGACATAAATGCTTCCAAAGGACAAAATAGTAGACCCTCTGTGTGCCTCCTCTTTCTTCCTGAGCCTAAGCCATGCCCTCTTCCTTCTCAGAAGGGAGAGTAAGGGATATATCAAGGCCAGTTTGATAGTGTACATTTAATTTTAATTGTACAGATTCTGTCCAGATTAAGAAGCAGGTGCTCACCTCCATCTGTTCCTAATCTCTCCAGTGTTGATCCTGGTGATGTATGTGAAATCTTTCCAATTCTCTTCTGGCTTACAACCAGACTTTTATTAATGTAAAAAAACCTGTCTCAGTGGAGGGGAGCATGATGAGAGAAGTTAAATGCAAAATTAGCACCACTGGGCTTGTCCTGCTTCTCAAAGTTAACTTTTCGTTAATCTGGGTGATTTTTGCAGTAATCTTTGGTACAGCAATCAAAAGGGAATCAGTTCAGATCCCCAAATATGTGACGGCAGAGTCCAGTGCCACAAGGTACCCAGTGCAGTGATGGGCATACAGTCACCATAGAAGTGATAACATTCAGTGTTATATAGCAATCAATGCTGTAAAATTTAATTGATTGACTACCCCCACCCAAAATCAAGTCTCTTTGGGGCATACATTGTACTTCTCCATCTTCCCACGTTACCCACCAAGTGCATACAGGTGCTTGAGCATATGAAATCACACAAATGGGTTTGCCTTTGCCTGAAGCAGGAATAACCCAGACTGTTTTCCCCAGCATATTTTTTAAATGCTCTCTGGGAAGTTTGTTCCCTTCCACATGTATAAAAGGTTTGGCTGGGCAGGGTACATCCTCTAGTGATGAATAACTGGATTGTTTTTGCTTATTGTGTATTCTCAGGTTTGAGAGTCCCACCACCCACTGAAAAGTGTAATCTTTTCAGCCTATTATATTTAAATTTTCCACAAGCTGGTGAATCATGGTGGATCCATATATCCACAAATAGGACAGGTATGCTTTTATGTTCTTTCACTTTGGGATAGAAGAGAGTTGAGAGTTGTACCCTTACAAGTACATTGAAATCTTATCAGCTAAAGTGTTATCTTGAAAGGTATTTAAGCTTATTTCTGATTTTGTATAAGCATACAAAAGTGTTTGTTCTCCACAGAAGAGTCTGACAACAAAAATAAACTTTCTGTCTCTTTTGGGGATTTCTACAAGGACAGGTAATGCTAGGGTGATAGAAAAACTATGTGTCAAATATGTGTCATTTGCCTAGAAAAAGTGGTTTTTTTGGAAATACTGCTAAGATGCAGTTTAGGTAAAAATATCCATGCTGAATTTCACTTTGACATTAAACAAAAGAAAGAGAAAAAAAAATTCAGCTAGTATATGTGTTCTGTTGTAGCCTAGTCTAGTTTGAAAAGCTTCTAGCCTTTTCAACAAGGCTAATAGTGTTATCCTTTATAAAGCAACCCTAAATCATGCTTTATTTGAGTTGAAGGAAAACAGAAATACATGAATGGCCAAATGGGAAAATTCTTGAACAGTTTATTTAAAATACGCTTAAATTACCAGCAGTAGTAGTAGTATTAGATAGTGTGATCAATTAATGCCACATGTCAAAGTATACCTTAAGACTCTATAAATGTGTAAATCAACAAGAGGCCAGATTCAAAAGACCCCCTTCAAATAGAATGATCTAAATTGAAGCTCTTGCATTCTAGGAGGACACAGAGCTCTTCATACATAACTCAAATTAGAGAATTGGAATGTCTGAATAACGATGTATTGTGTCATGTCTACCTCGCTTCTTGACACCAGAAAAAAAAAGTTTATTTTAGTATATATATTTGATAATGTGGAATATATTTGTACCTAGACTAAGAATCAAATTGTGTGCACATTTACAGATTCTGTGCTTCATGTGTACATTTACCTACTAACATGAATTTTTCTGTATTTATAAAGGTTTATGCTGTGTGATTTTGAGGTTATGACAGCAGATTTATTTTCAAGCTTCATGTTATTCACAATTTTTGAAAGTAAAATATATTATAATTTTAAGATTTTTAAAATTAAAATTAAAATTATAGTTAAAATTTTTAATAAAAGCATCTACCTAAAATCACTAGAAATATTTAATTTTGCATGAAGTTGTAATTGCTTAAAAGTAGCAATAAAAGTCGAAAAGTTCACACACTTTCATAAACTAGTTAAAAGATAGTAAAATCAGAAATGTAACAATTTTAGTAAAAAATTAAGAATATCTAAAAAGTTTTGATATATTAATGTATGACGAGGGAGTTAAAAAAAGAGGTTTTATTTTTTCTCTTCCTAAAACATAGTTTATGATTGACAGTGTCTTAGATAATTTCTCTGTTTTCTGATTTTTATTTTATACCTTGTGTGGAATGAGATTATGCCTGAAAATAGGTTTTTAATTTCTCACTTAATAGCCCTCAGTAGGAGAACACATAAAAAATCTCTAACACATTACTTGAAATAATTTCTAATAGCCATTTATTAATATATTACTGCTTTGCCATGTTTAGTGAGTTAGTTGTGTTACCTGTTGGTATTGGAGGTTTTAAATTCTTCTCTCTTTTATTAAACCTTCTTTCATTTAAACTTTTCTATTTCGAACTCCTTCTCACCTTCCTTATCCCTCCACGTACACTCCTCCCTCTCATCTCCCCGTTTCCTTGTAGCAATCGATAACTAATGTGTACTTCCATCTGTTCAGAAAGAGCAGAGGCCAGACCAGATGTGACCCGTGATTCACCAAATGGGACGCAAACACAAGGAATGTTGTCTGCCATCTGTTGATGCAGAAACCAGTAGAGCTGGACTAGCATTTCAGCAGAGCTCTCCCACTGAGAAACTGCAAAGCAAATTCATCTGTTTCATTTTTTTCTCCTCTTCTGACCTGACAGTTCCTCTGCATGAAGTGTCTTGCAATGAAGCTGTAAGAGTTTACATCTAAATGGCTGTGCTCTAGGGAAAATGCAAGAAGGCTTTCACAGCTTATGCTTTATATTTCTGCCAGAAACAGAAGTACAAAGATGATACTTCTCTCCACAGCAAACTGATATGTGAAGCTGCTCTTTGAAATGGATAGAACAAACAGAGACCCTGGTTTTCTTCCTTGTCGTCTCCCCTTCTTTTTAGTGCACATGAAAGGGTCCTGAGACTCATGAAGGAAATGAAGCAGGTGTTACTAACAGAAACCAAAAAAAGATTCTTGTCTCCACTTCATTCTACTTCCAAATTACCCCACCAAGGAACATCTGGTTTTTGTTCCAAAAGAGGAAATGCACAATATAGGGAGTAATCCTTATGTGTGATCTTCGGTATATTCTTATGTACTGATGCAATTTTTAATGTATGAGTTGAAAACACAAGGATGGTTTAAAATCATAGTTCAAGGCCCAAAAATTCAAAATGCAGCTGATGGCAAGTTGGGGTACGGGGTCATTCATACATGGGGACATTTTAAAATTTAACATACTCATGACTCCTATAGAACAGAACCTGACAATTTTATAAAGGCAAGGAACACCTTCAGTGCTGTTCTAAGTTTTATGTAAACTGAAGCACTATAAAGCCCACAGAGATTTCTATCCACTTATTTTCTTATAGCTCAAGCAGAAGAGCTTGAGCAGAAGAGAAATGGAATGAGTAATTCACTTCCAGGCACCAGTTTTCCACCTCCAAGAATGCAGGTTTTTTATATTACTAAGGATTACAAATAAGATATTCTCTGTTCAGGCTGCTACCTGAAATTTTTGGGTTTACATTTAGAGTTTTGAATGTTGCAGCAAGAGGAAACTTAGGCTTTAAGATCCTTGAAGATAACTTTGCAGTCCAGTGTGCAGACTGTGTCTATCATTCTGCCCTGATATGGCTATTCTTTTATCAGTATATTACAGCTTCACAGCAACTCCTAAACATTATGTTTTCTTGAAATTAGAAGAAAAAAACATACTCAGAAATAACAGAAAGGTCCAAGAACCTTGGTAACTATGTTCACTGCTTGCATTGTTGTTGTTGTTGTTGTCTCTGATGTTCCTCAAATGTCCCTAAAGGATTAGGAAGTCTAGAGCAAGTTCAGGTTTTATACTCAATTTTTCATCCACTGTGTTCAGGAGATACACATCAAAATTATTGACTTCCTCTTTGTACAGTGTAGAAGGGGAGGTGTCAGGTAGGTGTGAGGGGAAGCTAAGCAGCTTTGCTTAAACAGTGATGAGACTTTTTCTAAGAATATTTTAAATTGCTCACCTGCACAACCTTTTGGGTCCTGTCTTGTCACCTATTTTTAATTTCTTTGGTTCCTCTGGACTTTTTTGGGGGTAGTGTTGTTTGTGTTTTGTTTTGTTTGTTACTTTTTTATTATTTTTTCCTTTCTGTCACTGAGAGCTGAATACACAAAATACTGCATCAGAGAGAAATAATTTTGTCAAAAAAATAGGTCAACTTTCTTCTGCCTTATTTCTTTGTTGATAGGCAGTGATAAGTCATTAGCAAGCAGACTGTCAAAGCAACTTTAGTAAAGAAAAAAATCCTTTCTAAATGAGAATTAATGGGGAAAAGAAAATGATCTTTTCATATTCTCAGGTCTCATAATGCATGGCAATTTATCTCAGGAAGGGTTGGGAATCAATTAAGCATGAATGATATATAGGAAGGTGGAATGTGACCTTAACAAGTTGTCTTGTCTCTTGTCTTGATGTTTCCATCTGTTTTGCACAAAAAATGATCTGATAATGTGGTAGGGAGGTAGATATGATTTCTGAGGGAACAGTCATTATGGGCCACTATCTTCCCAGACCTGATAAGTTTAATCCAAGTTGCCTGGGAGGTAAGAAGTCATAAAATATTTTATCTGAGACAAGTGCAAAAATACTCATAAACTCAAAGGTTAATCACTGCACCAAAAGAACAGATGAAGGAGACAGGGCAGTTTTATGTTTCTCTGTGTGATGTCCTTATTAATCATGGTGTCCTATTTGCTTTAAGTATGCCTCATGTATTTTCTTTTGAAAGCCAAATGGATAGATAGAGAAAGAAATAGAAGACTATTAGTATCACATGTTAAACAGTTCTGCCTTTCTGGTATCACATATTCAAGAGACTGCATTTTGGCAAAGAGGTATTCTAATTCATTCAGTGACTAAGCAAATATTCCCTTCAGATAAAAACCTAAACTTCTTTCTCTGTGAATCGTTACATATTAGAAATGAAATTTGAAAGACTACTTATTAAGAAACAGTGGAAAGATGGCTAGGGACTGTGTGAAAAAATGGCTGGGGGATAAAATTAGAGGAAACTAAGAGGTTATATTCATATCCTAACAGAATTTATAAAGGTACGGAAATACTAGGGTAAAATTATAGAGTGAAATGCAGCTGCTACTTCCTGGATGGAATGCAGTTGGCGTGCTCACAAACTATTCCCTGAAACTGTGATTCCCCACATCAACAATCTCCAACAGTAGCACCTGCTAAGGGAAATAGAACAGAGGGTGGAGCAGAGCGGAAACTCCCAGCCAGGTTCTGTTGCAATCCTTGCAGGAAGAGGAACTCGACAGCACTTTGCAGCTGAGAATCTGCACAACACCTGTCAGCCAAGGGATGCAGGAGATGTCCTGCTGCGGAGCCAACAGCTGTGGCAAAATCATTCTCCTTGGATGAACTTGGTTCATCATAGATAATTATAGTATTAACACACACCTCCACTCCAAATTTACCTGCCCTCAGGGCACGCCCACCCCTCACTGGGCATGTGCTCTGTAATTTTTGACTGTATCTTTAAAATTGAAATGAAAAAAAATTACACCAATCAGTGACAAAGGTTGTTTATCAATATAGTAAGTAATGATTCACCTAAGCATAGAAAAGTAGTATATAAATAATATACTTATTTAGAATGGGGAGAAGATAAGGAGGACTCGTTTGCAACTGCTTGCATCAGTCAGCAGGCTGAAACTGTCTTCTCCATATGGACACCTGCTGGACTTCACATGGAGTTCATATGGACTATGAACCACACTTTAGACACTATCACTGCCAATCCCCTAACCTTAACCTGTCATAATTTTATATTAATAGAGTGTTGTTCTGTAAACTGTTGGAGTGAGTCCTTCCTAAGTGCTGGCAGTCACTGGCAGTGGGTAACATTATCAAAAAAAGTGAAAGACCCACTGAGAAGTCTCCTTTACACTGCTGGTGTACATCCCTAAGTGGAACCAGCCTCCAATCCAGCAGGACTGCTGAGGGGAGGGTCCTCCTAGCAGGACTCTGACAGACTGGTCAGCACAAGTCTTGGCCTTCCTAGGGATTGACAAAAATCAAACACTAAGGGTTGAAAAAAATCTCTCCACACTAAGAACAGACAAAATCTCCTCTTTTCATGGGATAGGACCAAAGGAGTGCTCACACCAAAGAGATATGATCTGTATGGTTGGACTATCAGTTGGGGGGCAATATCTATATGATACAGCTAATGGTAGAGGTTCAGGGTTCAAATTTGGACAGGTATCCAGTAATGAGGACATTTCTCATGGGGACTGTGGTGACATCAATACTATTTAAAATCATCATTAGCAGCTTAGACAGTAGGATAGACTGCATCCTCAGCAGTTTCATGGGTGACATTAAGATGAGCTTACACAGCTCAGCAAAAACGAATGCATTGTTTCACCAGAGGCAGAGTTACTCCATGCAACAGTGCATGCTTGGTGCTGAGTGGCAGGAAAGTACTTTTGTATAAAGGACATAGTAGTCTCAGTAGACAAAAATTGTGCATAGATCAGCAATGTACCTTTGCACCAGTGAAGGCTAGCCTCAAGAGTGTAGTCAGTAGGTCAAAAAGAGTGTTTATTTCTTCTTCTTTGACACTTAGAGACCAAATTTAGAACATCATATAAAATTTTAGGATTGTCACTACGACATTGACAGACTAGAACAAGTCGGTGGGAGACCATCAAGGTGTTTAAGGGGTCAGAGCACATGATATATAAAGAAAATTTGTTCAGGCTGAAAAACAGATTAAGAGTAGATCTAATGTCTGTTTTCACTTGAGTAACTGGAGGATAAAGAAAAGACTTTACTTGATGGTCTACATCAAAAACGTAAAAAGCAATGACCACATAATGCGATCAGAAGGAAAGGAAATTCATAAAGGAAAACCAGAATATTTCTTCCTTCTAAGTGTGGTAACACACTGGCACAGGGTTTTCAGAGAGGCTGGAGAGTGTCCATGTTTGGACATCTTCACAACTTAACTGGAAAGACCCAAGGCAAGCTGATCTATTTTCTTATGTTTGACTTAGCAGATAGTCCTCTTCTGGCACAGTGAACTGGATGATTTCCAAAGGTCTGATCTGGACCAGTGTTTCATTATTTAAGGACTCCTTTCCATTCCCATTCTTCCTGTAAAATGATGTTCACAGCAGATACCTACATATCTCTCCAACTGAAGTACAAGGTATTTTTGTTTTTTTTTTGATTGTGATGATAATTTTATTGAAACTACTATTTTAAGCTATCAGGCTAATAGAAAGTAGACTGTGCAATGTCAAAGACTTTCTGCAAATATAAGGTGAATGTAAATAAAATACAGGGGAAAAAAAACAAAACAAAGAATGATTTTATCCTACAGTGCAACTGCACTGAGAGGCAGATAGTATTTTCAATACAAATTAAAACAAAGGCAACTGTATTAAATATAATTCTTAGTTGAACTCTGAATGCCAAGAGGATTTCTGAGTTTGTAACCTCTTCTATTTCTTCAAGTGAGGACTTTGCTAGGATGTCTCATGAAAATAAGATCAAAATAAAAAAGTTACATCACGATTCTGAATTTCTACTTTTTAAAGACCTTGTTAAAAATAAGATCCAACTACCTCTTTCTGCTTTTCTGCATCTCAGTATAAATCCTTTTGAACAGAATTTGGTATCTACATTCTGTAACATTCATGATTTATCTAACCTAAGTTGAGACTATTTTCTCCAAGAGAGCACAATTTTCGCTTTCATATCATGCAGTTACTGTAAACAGCCATAGGCTGTTTGAGAGGAAAGACATTCAGGATGATTTTGTGTTTTAATATAACCATTACAAATAGCTCAATACTTTTTTCTCCTTTATTTTTTCTTTTGAACTTAGTAATATTTTGCCGATGTGCTAGAAAACAATGTTATTTATGTTCCCCAATATGAGGAAAACATGAGACTAGGTCTCATTTTCAGCACTGGCCTGGAACAGGATTTGAGTTACAGCAGTTCATAAATGACTTCATTTATATTTAATGCTGCTGCACTGAATGGATCCAGCAACCTCTTTGGTGAAAGACTAGAAAATAATCTCAAATGCATTACCTAGCTTATTACATTTTGGGCTTTTTTGTTCAATGTCATAATAAGATATTCAAAATACCCAATCAGAATGCTTTAATTTGCTATATTTCTGAAGAAATAATCCACTTTGTAGATTTTAAAAATCAAATAATTATTTTTGGAGCTTAGAATGCATAGAAAATGGTTCTCATTGAAACAAAAATTAGAAAATTAATTTATTAAAATTAAATTCAAGAGGTTTACTAAATATAACTGCCTGTTCTCATAAGCTGTGGATTAAAAAGAAAATATTTTTTTGGTTTTTTTAATGTCAAGCCTGTGCAGTTCTGATAGTTTTATGAATTATAGACCTTCTTTTGTTGTTAACAATAAATATCAGAAAACACATCTAAATAACTTTACATTTTTGTCTTTACAAAACATAATCAATTTTTTTTTATCTGAGGGATCAAAAACTTAGAGAAATAGGAGCATTATTATTCATATTTTAATTTAAATTGAGAAAAAAAATAGAAATCCTTATCTGACAGGAAAACAAACCAAGAATTACTAAGCCAAGTTTAAAGAGAGAGGGCAAATAATAATATGTTCCAAATCAATTACTTATAACAATACCTGAAGTACAGTTGGACATCATAGCAATTGATTCCTATCAGAAACTGTCTAAAAGTGGATTTATAAAGGAAATCTAAAAATACGTTTCTGTTTTAAACTAAGCACATCAACTACCTCTCTAGTAAACTGAAAGTGTTTCCAAGAGGCAATTACTCTGGTCTGTGCTGGGAGCCTATTCAAGATAACCTAATCCATTCTTTAGGCTTGAATGAATTTCCCTTCTGAGATCCATTTCTGGTTTGCTCTCTATTTGCTATAAAAACAGCCTGGGTGACTATCAGGCTCGACAGACTAAACTACATAAACGGTAGCATATCTCAAGTGCTATTAAATCTTTTTTTAATTTACTTACATTTCTATTCAAATTTCTCAGGTGATCTAAACAGAAAATGATTTTTGAGCTATATGGCCCTTTCCATATGCTGGGAAAATATGGGTATTTAATATGTATTAATAGTACTATCAGCAAAATTTGAACTCCTCTAAGCCCTTAAGAGGAAGAAATTCTTAGTTTCAAGGCTCTAAATTCAAATTCAAACTGACTGTAAATCGTCACCTATGTAATATTCTGTTTATATGGTCTTCAAAAATATGCTTATCTTTGGTTCAAGGATACAGCCTTTGAGACAGGAGTATTACTTATACAATTTAAGGTCTAAGTTAAATAGTGTATGAAGCAAAGATTTTATGGGTATCCAGATCCTACGAACCCAGTGTTCTTGACTCTGATTTTGGGAGAAACTTCTTCTTAAAAAAATATGAATAATAAAAAAAAAAAAAGAAATAAAAATTACAAATACTGCAAACAATAATGTTTTTAGTAGAAAACTATGACCTCTTTAAATGAACAGATAAGTCAATATAACTATTTCAAAACTAATTTTGGCTATAAAGAAATTATTGCACAGTTAATAATCATATTAATAGTTAAGTGCAAATTTCATAGAGTCAGAGAGGTTTTCTAGAATTTCTTCTTCCCAAAAATGTTTCCTTTTTTCTAAAATGTCACTTTGTGCTCATTATCGTCAGCCAAAGAAACATGGAGTTGTAAGCTCCTGTCTCAAAAATTTGCCCTGCAAATGTCACCAATGTTTATCCATAGACTGGAAAACCTATAATGTAATCATAATTTGTTTAGTCCCCCACACCCAGATCATTAATGCAGTGTTGCAGCTAAAGTTCAGTTTGGTAAAATGTTTTCTTAAAGTAATGATACTTTTTGTTACTTTTTTCATTTAATTGGCCACCAAAACCTTTTTCTTTTTTTTTAATCTCTTGGGATATACTTAGCTGTTACTGCAAACTTCCACTTAAATCTCTTTCTGCTATCTAGTCAAAAAGATTATTGAAATACTGCCTTACTGTCTGTCACAGATAGTTTTCTCATGCATGCCACCAATCCTGTATAAATCTGTCTCTAAGATTTCTCTCTTTGAGAAGTAAAAACAGATAGAGAAAGCCTGGTCCTACAAGGACAGTGTGTGGTACTACTGTCTTCTTTCCTTTTCTTTTTATTATTAACTTTATTAACTCTTAAATTACAGGTTAAATCACAAAATCATAGAATATTTTAGGTTGAAAGGGACTTTTAATTGTCATCTAGTCCAACAATCCTGCAATAAGAATGGACATCTTCAACTAGACCAGGTTGCTGAGAGCACTGTCCAAGCTGATTTTGAGTGCTAGGGATGAGGCACCCAGCACCTCCCTGGGCAACCTGTGCCACTGCATCACCATGATGATATGGACAGCATACTTTGGGGGCCCATTTTGCTGAGTATACATATCTCATTTATCACCTCATTTCACCTTTTTCAACACTCACCCTTTTTCTCTTCATGGCTGCTTCATTTGCAGCCTTCACACAGTCTAGATTTTCAACCAGTACACTGAGCTGCTCAATTAAATATTCTGCTGTGAAGTAGATTTTCAGGTGGTTTGCCTTGTCTTACTCCACTATTGTTTTGTTTATTTTTTGTGGTTGTGTGAGAGTTAATAATCAAATCTACAATATTAAAGCCTTTAAAGTAAGACCCATTGCTGCTGTTCAATAGGAATATTGAGTTATTGAAAATGGAGCAGAATTTCAGCTGCTGGCCACTATGCAATCTCAAATTATAGGCATCAAAATTCATATTTGTGATTTAAAAGATTTTTTTTTGTTCCCATTTGAGCTGCAAAATGAACAATGAATATGTCAAGCATTCAATTGTCTCTGAAATTCTTTCAAAGCATAATTTCTAATACTTGGGATACAAAATTCATAACCTAAATACGTTTGATTTAGAGATATGATATAGCCTTCACAGAAAAAATAGTTCAAAGTTCAGCTGAATTACTAAGTCCCACTTTTAGTAATAAGAAATCAAATAAAAGTTGCATTTCAGATTTTGAAGCAATTCATAGTAACACACACATAACACCTGGACTTAATTTACTGGTACTGGGATGCTGAGTGATGCTTCCTACATCTTTCAAACTGTGGTCATTGCACTTCCCCAGCCCAACACCTTGTTGCCACATTTCTCCCAACATGGAATTTATCAAGATCTGAGATGTTAAACAGACATTCTTTTTGACCTCTGACCAGAAATACAGAACTACCTACAAGTAGTTGGAGAACTTGGTTTTGCCACAGCAGATTACTCAAGGTTTTCCAGGATTTAGATATTTGCAAGGATTTTTAGCTATAAAAGCACCCCAATGCTACATCTCATTTAATAAGAAATAATATTTCCAAAATGTCTACAAAGCTGATGATCTAAATTCTCACTCATATGCATTAGGTGAGAAATTCTTTTAGTATATTTTATTGCCTTGGTCTTGAAAGTGCATTTTCCTGGTGTTAAAGAATGCAAACTTGTTGTTAAGCAACACAGGTGATAACTGTGTCCATGACTGTAAATGAGTCCAAGTACTAAAGCTCTTTTTTTTTTCAATTACTTAAAATTTGTCATTTTTTATGAACCCACTCCCTAATTTTCAAGCAGGTCAAGTAAAGGCAGATAATGAAGAAATACAGATTTAAGGGCTATCTGTAACTACTTTCTAAGTGTTTTTATACCTTCTGCCATAAAAAGAAGTCACTTGTTGGTCAAGCAGCTATGAGAATTTTGGTCTTCCATTTTCACTGGCTCTTGACCATTTATACTTATACCTACAATATATATGATTGAAGTACATATAACAACTACTTAGTTTTCTACACGTACTCTTCATGTACCTGTGACTTCATTTAGAATAATTTCTTAGGTTTCATGTCTTTAAAGCACCCTTTCTTCTCCATTTCTTCAATATTTTTTTTCCTGTTTAACTTTCCTATGTGGATAGTATTGTCTTGTTCCTGTTTTCAACCTGAAGCTGTCAGCAGTGAACTGAAGCAAGGTATTTTGGTCCTGAGATAAGTAGTCAAGTCCTTCTTACTGCATGGGAGACATTGCTACATAGTGCAATTCAAGCAGAGCACAGCTTGCTTGGGAGTGTGAGATGTCTACTCAGTGGTTTGGTCTAAGGACATGGAAGAATTCTTATTTGGCATCTATTTTTGTTTTCCCTTCTCAGTGCAGTTTAATGTGCAAGCATTAATTTGTGTTATACTAGATATTAAATAAGGAATGTTATTTTCCTACCCTCCTCATGACAAAACACATTTCTTTCATGTTTCTAAACCCACTAGTTTACACTTTATAACATTTCGATACACCTTGCACCAGTCCTGGAACAGTTTTAATACTTCAATTTTCCTAGTAACTTATCTTAACATATCTTCAATTACATGAAATATAATATGGACACATACTAACACATAGAGGATTCATTTTCATGTGTATATTTCTTGTTTTATTGGATGTATTTTTTCTTAGAATCAGCTGATACTGGTTATCTGGAGTGGCAAAATCCAGTCTACCACCATTTATTATCAATAAATATTTCTGATTAAAGTCTGGAATTGTTTTAAGACAACATTATTTTGTCAGAAAAAAATGTGGGGAAAATCATGACTTCTGCTTTAAGTTTAGGCTTTTGCCTTCCAGAGAAGACAACAGATAAATCATTGAAATACAGACACCTCTGTAACACCTTTCACAACTGCTTTCCTCTCCCATGTGCTGGAAATATTTTTTTGCACTTGAAACAAATGATGGTAAAGTTTCCTAAAAATCCTGCATGGGAAATCACAGGATAAGCCCCTTGATGGACAGAAAGGAGGACAGCAATAAAAAGGACAAAAGGACTCAGTTAGGACTTTTTTGCTTCGGTATTCACACATGAAGCAGACAATCAATAATCTACAATAGTAGGGCAACAAGTTCCAACATGAAGTCTCAGTTTCAGC
This sequence comes from Haemorhous mexicanus, assembly GCF_027477595.1. Taxonomy (NCBI): domain Eukaryota; kingdom Metazoa; phylum Chordata; class Aves; order Passeriformes; family Fringillidae; genus Haemorhous; species Haemorhous mexicanus. Next base: position 46,570,751 of record NC_082346.1, read on the forward strand.
AGTCTGAGGCACCTGAAAAAAGCTACAAAATAAACTGCCTGTGAAACAGTAAAATTTTACGCAGCTTAGAGTTCTTATAAAGGAACATCCTTGTGAAAAGAAAGAGATACAACTTGAAAATTCTGTGTTTTGGCTTTGTTTCTTTTAGTTTGAGGGTGGTTTCCAGGATGAAATTCAAATTGGAAGTGATTTTAAAGTACCAAACCAATTGCATTTAGGTATTTGGTTTTCAAGGAAGCTCTATTTAGGCATATTTCATGCAAGAACACTGTTTAAAACAGGAATACAGCAGCACTGAAAATAGCCAAAATATCTGTCTCACTAGTGACATTCTTGCAAACTATGGCACTCATCACTGTCAATGTCTGCTTCAAGGAAATGTTGCTAGCTATTTCCTGTTATCTGTAAAAGCATTCTTGCTCATTCTGTCAATGTGCAAAACCTCTTGAAACACCTGCAGGTATTACCATGTCCTTGATCATATTGTATAATTCATCTTGCCCACAACAATGTCATCAAGACAAAAAAGGCAAAGAGTGGAAAGACAGAACTGCCCTCCTGCCCCAGAATTCCTTCATATTACATGGTACATCTGAAACTTTGGGAAATATGGATAAGGTATTCCTGTGTCCCCTGAAACAGTCACAGATTTTTTGCCTAAAAAGAGCAACAAAAATTTTCCAACTCATGAGGGCATGGTGAGGCTGTCAGTACCAGCTGAACTGTAGTGGTTATTGCATGAATATTGCAAAGGGGTTATTTGGTACCTTTCTTATCAGCCTCACCAGGAAAGCCAAGGAAAAGGAATTCACCAGGCCAGTGCAGGAAGAAGTTTAGGGCTACACAAAAGGAAATGCACTGAGAAATCCCTGGAATTGTACTTCAATGAGAATGATGCTAATTTTGATTTTAGTGTCTGTTTTAAAATTTATGGCCTATCTGTGTTAGAAATTAGACTTTATATTTAAAACTGCATAAGGCACTATTTGAAAGCACTTTTTAAAAGTGGTGTGTTGGGAAAAAAACCCAACAAAAGCCCTAAAAAGATTTAAATACCTAACATTACATGATTTTTTGTTAATATTTACTACCATAGATGTATATATCTTTCTTTTAAACTGGTCAGCAAAATAAATATATATGGGTTCTAGTGCATACAATTTCCTAAAAAAAAAGTAGGAATTACATTCTCAAATACACATTTCTATTATTTACATGTCATGATCTTCATATATGTTGAGCATTCAAAACTTTTCATTAAAAGGAATCAAAAGTGATCTGCAACTTTCAAATCTAGTTATTAATTCAGCATTACCACTTATAATATGGGAGCCAGTTATTTTCTTTCTTCTACCTATAAGACAGATCATAGTGATAAGAGGCAAAACTAATGACAGCATAAATATTAAAAAAGATTTGGTTTACACCATCAGTATTTTCACAAGCAAAAGTAAAGTGTTCTATGGAAAGTGTTCTGGGAGTCCCTCCAGGGAGCAGGAGGTTTGAGTGTGGCAATAAACAAAAGAAAACACATGCAAGATCCATCCTTGTCTGGAGTTGGAGATAGATATTTTAATGCACTTTTCCATTTCCAGTCAATTTACTCAGAATTTTTATAATCCAAATGGTAGATTTTTAGTCGACTTATTTCTATATTTCCTTTAGCATAGTCTGTCTGTGAAACAATTTTCCTTTTGCTTTATTTAGTTAAAGTCACATCTCTTTTTCTCTCTTTTGTTTACCTTGAATAAGTAAATATTGACTCTCAATAATATTTTTTCCTATTTTTTCTGTGATTATTTTTCCTAGTTTTTTCTTTTCCCATAGTGATCCTGTCTTATCTAAAGAGAATGTAATGCTCACAATTTAAACTGATTTTCTAGAGAATTTTATAAGAAACACTGATGAAGATTTCTGACATTCTACTGTGTTCATAGCTAGCATATGTTTTGGGATTTGGAAGCATCAGCTTTTTCTTGAAGAGTTACACAGTCAAAAATCTCTAGTTTTTCTGAGAACAAGGGACTGTTTTCTGTTTTTATTTAGATTTCATTATTAAAACCATTTTACGTAAGTGCCTAGCATGATGTTCTAAAATGTTTTTGTAAACATCATATCTACTTATTTAGAAAGAAGGAGAATATTTATTTTCTTTGCTTAAATGGCTCGACCACTGTTTACTTGTGATATATTTTTTTATAAAGAGTGGAAAAACAGCTAAATTATATTAGTAAAGCATTCTAAAATACTACACAGTTCCACATATGTTAAGTATTTTTGTACAACATTCAAGTGCTAAACTAGCCGTTTGTAGATCCTTGTGTAGGTTGCCCCATCTTTTCTAGTCTGTAAAATTACAGAGCAAAATAATTCCAGTCAAGGTTTTGGGACAAAACAACATTGGACAGAACAGTAAGAACTGCAGTCAAATTTAGAGGTAGCAGTGCAGCCTATTTGTCAGTACTGTGAATGTTAAAACTAGAACATTTTGCCTGAAAACTTGAGAAGGAAATATTTTAAGCTATCCAATAGCCATGCAGAGAAAAAGTATCTGTTTTCCTTTTGATTAAAATAAAACTCACAAGAGTTTTAAGCTAAGCTAAAACCACTATTCTGTAATATTAACGCAGAGTCTTTTCATTCCCTATTCTGAGTCAACTAAGACACTGTTGGACAGATACTTGTTGCATTAAGAATTTTTTTAAAAATTTTTGAAGAGGATACACTTCTGGAGTATTTATAGCCAGTGTTGCAGGTATATAGCTTTTCATGCTAAAATCTATCTACAAAGACCTTGTAGATAGCAATTGTCAAGTTTTCACTATTTCTTGACATCATCTTTTGGGTCAGTCTTGGCTTGTTTGACTATAGGTTGTGCTATGCTAGGGAGCTGTTGAAGCAGCAACAGCACCAAGCTTTGGTCCCAGCTCAGTGTCTCAAGTCTTCAAAAGGATGAGGGTATGTTTTCTTCTGAGTGCCAGCTTCTCTGGTTTCAATTGTTTATTGACAAAATACTGGTTATACTGATCTTGCTTGGTTCCTTATCTGGTCAAGGGTCAATAAATACTGCACATCTTACAAGAAAGAATGATGAGCTTTCAGACAGGAAATTAATATAAGGAATTTAAAGTTTATTTTATCCAAAGCTGAGTTTGAATTTTACCTCCTAGCAGTGTAAGTCTGGTATAGATCATTGAGAAGGAGCAAAAGATCCATTTAATCATTGAAAAGAAGATTGGCTTCAAAAATATTGGACATAGATACTGAGAAAAATGTGGCCTGCCAGTTTTGATCTATTTTGCAGGCTCTGAACAACTTAGCACTAGTATCTATAAAATTTTTTTCAGTCTTCTAATTTCTACTTAAAGGACGACTGGAATCAGCTTAGCTTGTGTAGAAACCTTGACCAAAGGGAGAATTTTATTGTTTGGAGTATTTTTAGGCATGAAACTAGTGTTCTACAATCACAATGCTTTGTTCTTTCTCTTTTCTTATTTGATTCATTGTCACTTCATTATTTCAGGAACAGAATTATATTAACTATCAGATATAATAACGTTCAATTATAAAATATTATTTTTTTCTACTAATTTGAAGATTTCAAAATGTCTAACTTAGTTGCCTGTTGTAATCACATAGTTAAAACCAGAAAAGCCTTGCCTTTCACTCAAAATAAATGGCTTTCACTTGAGCATGGAAGACTTTCACTGTCAAAATAAGAGGCCTGTGACAGGTTGTGCGATGCTTTATCTTGTACTAAAGTCACATCATATGAGCGGAAACTTACTGTTCAGAGGATTTTTTATTCTAGTTATTGTTCTATTTCATTGCTTTATAACTTTCAAGTAGGTTTTCTTCAATTTTTTCCTCCAATTAATTATTGCAGCACAGTGAGAAATTTTACCAGATCAATATTTTACTGTTTCATGCTAGATCTTGTATTGCATAGGTCCAAACTGAGCAACCCATGCTTCTGTTCAGCTCTCTTGAATCACCTTTTCAGACAAAACCACTTGAATCACACTAATCCCAGCTCAGCTAAATGATTCCAAATAATTCCAATTCAAATTGACAGTCCTTCCAAGAAATAGCAATTGAAAACAATTGGCTCAAGAAGTGTACAAAGCATATGTTTACTGTTTCTTTGCACATTTACCGAAATTGAGGGAGCCAATGGGCACAGAAGGTTGAAAATGAAGAAAACATTTTTCAGCTATGCATGGTTAGAAGATGAGTAGCCAGTTCATCAACTCACTGGAGCATGCAAAATTCATTTCAATTATACCTTTAATGCCAGGAGAAGCCTGTGTCGCTTGTCTTTTGTTTCATTTACTGCTACAATGATTTTGTTAATCTGTCCTATGTAAAGAAAGTTTTTTGTAATAATTTGTGCAGGTTCCTGAATATGTATTTTAAAGGTAAAGAAAAATTTGCCTTGATGATGCAGATGACAATGACTTTTGGAACAAATATAAATTTGGTTAAACGTTGCTAGGTCTAGTGGACTTCAGGGCTCAAGAAATTTTTCCTCCCCAGCCTACTCTCCCTGGCTTTGGTGCACTCTTAGAGCCTGTGATGCCTCCTCAGTCTGATAGATGGGAAGCTGCTCCAGCTCTGTGCCCTCAGGTCCACTGGGTAGCAATGCTGGGAAGCTACTCCATACATGCAGGTTCAATCACACGTACACACACTTGCACAGAGTGCTTATTGACATATAACTTAAAAATACACACTAATGTGGAGCAAAGAGAACACTCATGAGGAAAATCAGCTCTAACAGAGTTTAAGACAGAACAAATTGAAGTTGTCAGGACCAGGGGTCTGTCAGACAAGCTTGCTGACAAGCAACCTGCTTATACACCACCGTTTCCTTGTTTCTGGCCTTTTACCTCTTTCTTTCTGAGACATGTTCCTCACCTTTGCACCCCCCTTCACCTGCCATTAGCCTGTACATTTTATATAATCCTAAAATTCTTTTCTTCCTGGATCTCATAATAAATTTTAAACACATTTAGGCAATAATCTCCCTTTGGTTTGTGTGGCCTTCTGACTCCAGTTTATCCCAATGATGCATCTTGGTGGATTTTACACTAGGGACAATTGCTCTCCTTTGATACTCTTCGAGTAGCTGGTTTGGTTCACTCTGTTTCACTGATTCCTGCACCAATCAATGTTTTTTTTTCTGATTCTAAACAAGCTCTGTGAGTTTAATATTGTAGCCTTTCAATTAGATAACCTGTCAATGTCTAAGAAATATTTGATCAAAAGTTAACCACATACAGGAGAAAACATATTGAGTGGAAAGTCTATAATCTGTGGAATAAAAACAAACACCACCACCATCCCCCCATACCCCCCCTCCAAAATACATCAAAAATCAAAACAAACAAACAAATGACAAAACCAAAACCAAGCAAAAAAAAATAAATTTGGAGAACACAAAGTATATAGAAATGCTAGTATTTATATACTCTTTATATTCAGAAGAAGCCCTACTGCAAAAACTTGCTGAGGATACACATTAGTGTTCTACCAGTGTGTGACAATCCAGCTTGGTAAAACTATTGTTGGAAACTTGAGAACTAAGGCAGAATTGAAAGGGCCCTGGCTTTTTGTTTCCTAGACTAGATGTTTCCTTCTATGTCATCTGTTCACTCACATGTCATGCATTCCATACTGGAAAGAAAATCTCCCTGAATCCAACTTAAAAGTTCATCCTGTGTATTATTTTTGTCACTGCCAATGACAGCTTGTTTAATGCACCACTGCAGTCCCATCACTTTCCTATATTGTTTTTCCAATAACATTGTGTAAGTATGAACAGAATAGAATAAATGTCCTGGAAAACTGACAAGTATATCTATGTGCAGAACTAAAATGTCAAAAACCTTGTGTGGGCTTCAGCAAGCACTTGATAACTGCTATGGTAAATATAAATTCAAAGAATTAAAAGTGACAGTATTATCTTGAAGTAATAAGATTTTTGAGCAGAATTTGATTTTACTTTTCTTTCCCCATAAATTAAGAATAAAATTTTCAACTTTTTTTTTTTTTTGCCCTGAAAACATTTTTCTTTTGAAAATAAATCAATCAGGAAAAAAAATGAAATATGAGCTTTGCACATGGTAATCTGAGACTTCAGTTGCAGTGTTAGGAAAGATATTAATGTATTTCCAATGGACTCATGCTGATTGGAAATGTAATGGAGAAATGCTTTAATGGTTAATGTCTTTCCTTTGTCACACAGTTAGATTCATAGACACTATTGAAATAGGTTGGAAACACACAAAACCAACAGTTTTGGTATTTGTAAATTAGGTCTTTAGAAATCAGCAGGGTGGATCCACCTGATACTGAAAAGTTATAATTCTCATTTCAGGCTTACTCTTTGAACAGGTTAGATGGTCACTTTATTTCATCCTTTGATAACTGTGACTGCTGATTTTTACCACTTTGGGTTTTTTGTCAGGTTATTCACAAATTATGCCTTTTCCTGACCTAATTTACACATTGATATTCATATATTTCCATACCAAAACCAAATGAACTTGCAAATGTGCCACATTTCCCAAAGGTGAAGAAAAGGACTTCAAAGATTTGGAGGGGATTTGTATAAATCAGATTTTGCCAAAAGTTCATTCATTTAGAAGATTTATATTGTTTCTCTGAGTTTGGATTCAGCTTTAACCTCCGTGGTGTATTGTTTAAGGAAATCTGGTTGGTGACATAAAGCATACAGAGAGCAGTGACAGCTCGGGCTGAAGGGAGCAGGGCTGCTCCCACAGGACTTGACACTGCACTTGGCACTGAAAAAATGGGAATTACCGAAGTCAGAGTACTTCAGTGCTTTTCTGCATGGTTAGCCATACTTGCTCAATGAATCTTTAGGGAAGTGTCTGATAGTCTTAGAGCACACATTAGCAGCTCTTAAACGTCCCAGAAATTATTACCTTTTGAATCCCAGCAGACCATCTCTGCTGCTGAACTCTGTCAAGTCCCAAGTTTTTCCAAGACTGTGACACATGAATGTTGTTCAAAACAGGAGAGGAGGGAGAAGGGAGGAGAGGTGTCAAATATCTTTGTGAAGCTGTGAAGTACTAGCTCTAGGGATTTGTTTTGTTTTTCTGTTTCAAGTACTCACGCATATGAAGCTCTTCTGCTTTGTTAAAACTACAATGCCATTGCATTGAGATTCAATATTTGGTGGAACCCAAAGTATTGTCTCAAGAATGATATTCCACACAGAGTAAAACTGAAAATCTTCTTTATGTGAACCCCTCTATCTGAGGGGGGGCATTTCTGAGTCCTCACCTTGAGTACTATGTCCAGGTCTGGGCCCCTCACTGCAAGAAATACATTGAGAGGCTGAAGCATGTCCAGAGAAGGGCAACAAAGCTCTGGAGTACAAGTCCTGTGTGGGGTGGCCAAGGGAGCTGGAGTTCCTTAACCTGGAGAAAAGGAGGCTCAGGAGGGGCCTTAACTCTCTCTACAATTACCTGAAAGGAGGCTGCAGCCAGGTGAGAGTCAGCCTCTTCTCCCAGGCAAACAGGAACAGGGCAAGAGGAAATGGCCTCAGGCTGCACCAGAGGAGGTTTGGGCTGGACATCAGGATGAATTTCTTCACTGAGCAGGCAGTTAAATATTGGAACAGGCTGTCCAGGGAAGTGTTTGAATCAGCATCCCTCAAAGTGTTCGATAAATGGATGTGGCATTTAGCATTCAGCCAAAGGTCTTGTAAAGTCAGATTGGACTCAATAATCTTGGAGGTCTTTTCCAACCTTAATAATTTTGCGTTTCTATATTTGTGAAGGTGTCACAGTAAAAAAACTACAGAACTGATCACTGGCAAGATAACTGCAGATAATTATAGAAACTATGTTTTAAAGGATCATATTTATGTTTTGATATTGAATGTTTAGTGGCAAAACATTTTTATTTTCACTTGTACCTTAGAGTGTTGAGTTTACCAGATGTCTCAAATTATACCAAGTTTCAGATTTTACTTCAGAGCAAATAATGATGATGATGCTAGCAGAAGCAGCTGTGACCAAAATCTAGATTTTCAATTTCTAGTCTGTGGGAAAATCCACTAGTTCAAAATTCCTTTCATAAAATGTGAGAGAAAAAAAATAAAAATAGAATTTTAGGTCTGAAAGCAAACTCTTGAGTTCCAAAATGTTTTGAAAAAACACCATGGTCAAGATCAAAATCAACATTATAAGAGCTGAAAGCAAAACAATAGGAAACTTGTCTACCAAAAAATGTTTTGGAAATCCACATATTTTCTAGATTTAGCAAATTGATATTTTCAGAAAATCATAGTTTTATCACTCCTGTTTTTTTACTCCAACATCTGTCTTAGCTTGTCTTCAGGATGAAATCCTTATCATGATTTCCATGCCACTTCACTAATTTATACTTTGAAAACCTTGGATGAGTTATGTTATTGAAGAAATGTGATTTTTGACATTAGTGGTACATAAAATGTCAACGCATACCAAGGCCCTGCTGGAGTGTCTCTTTATGTAAAAAAGCTCCAACATGATTTAGTGAGTAAAGAAGTAATGTTATGTTATATTCAACCAGGCATTCACCATGTTATTTCTACAAAAGGCAGGGTACATAAAAATAAAGATGACACATTAATTCATAATTGCAATGGGACTGGCAGGCCCTGAGTGCATACTTCAGTGCACTTATTTTTGTACCTGTCTTCGCTTTCTGTATCTTGTACTTTGAAGCCTCTTTTGAATCTGCACAAATTGGAATTGTTTTGAGTTCACTGCAGATTGCTGCATCGGGAAAGAGGTTTTTTTGTGCAGCTTTATAAAGCGGCTATTTTTGTTCTCTAAATATTGGTAGTATCATGACCTAAAACAACTGAGATTGGATGCATTCCATATTTGCACTTAGAAGGAAAACATGAAATATATGTAATAGAATTTCTTTATACAGAATATGTGGAAACATGCACAACCAACCCAAAAGTGCATATAAATCCTACTCCGACTGGTCTTCAAAGTATAGACTTTTTTTGCAGATCATAACTACAACCTTGAAATTGTGCTGATTATTAATCTCTATAGAAACTATTCAAAAACTATGATGAATAAGTTTGACAACACAGGCTAAATTGAATAACTTTGGAAAGTGTTTTAAATAAATGAATCTGCTGAATATATTAAGAAATTATTCTAAAAATTTTTAAAAATTATCAAAAAACTATTAAAATGCTCTTGAAATTCTCACAGTACTATAAGCTATGCATGTTTTAATATTTCTTATTCATGTTGGAAAATATTTTTATTCTATGCTTTCTGTTCTGAGCACAATTACATAAAACTAAAATGTCCAGTTACTTTGAAATTCAGAGGATTTTGATCTGACCTGCTTGTTTTAGGAGGTGAAAATGTACTAGGTACTTCAGGCTCCATTACACCTCTACAGAACCAGATTGAGAAAAAGAATTATTGTAAGGTATTTTCTGTTTTATTCATCTGGGTGTTGAACAAAAATGTAGCGTCCACCTGTATCCAGTAAAGAAATTGTATTAAAAAAAAAGGATAATATATAGCACCTAGATTTTTAAAGAGTGTTAAATTACTTTTGAATATCTAGTATTAATATACTGGCCTATCCTCAAATTGGCATAGTCCACAGAAGTGGAGAAGAACATTGCACAGAGCTGTGGTGATTTGTGTACTGACATTCACAATCTATAGAATGGTCTTTAGCATCTAAAATCTTTTTTTATGGCAATGCTAAAGGAAAAAAAATGGTTTTATGTTTGTATTATGCTGTACTGATAAATGCTGTGGGGTTTTTTTGAATTTTAAATGGAAAAAGAAAAAAAAACAAAAGAGAATTCAAAATGAAACTTAGTGAAATTGAAGTCTTTTATTGAAAGTTTAGTAATGGAGTTTACAGTAAGATAATAGTCAGATGTTGATAAGCACAAGACTGAATGAATAAGGCAGGAGTAAACTAACTATATTATGTATTGTGGTATAAAATGAAGAGCTATTGCACACAAGTGCTGAAGGGATAGACATATTTGCACAAGAAGAGATAGATATATTTGCTCAATCATCTGAAAAATATTATCAGATTCAAATATGTTATTTGTTAACTTTCTTAAATTTGGTTTAAAATTTTTACACGTGCTGTATACTTGGTGAAATGTTGCCAAAATATAAGTGGTAGCTTCTTTTCTTCAGCTGTGACCATTTCTAAAACAGTTTTTGATCCTGATGTCTAATTGTGAGATAAATTCTTCTGAAATTAACATGTATTTGAAAAACTGTCTCCAAAGGCACAATATAATATGTATTCACTTATATAAGATCAGTTTTCAATTAGTATGATTTGCCAGTTCCACAGTTAATATTTTAGCTCTTCTGGCAGCTGTGTGAAACTGCATGTTTCAATGTTCAAAAGCCACCACCAGAGTCAACGGGTTAGTTAAAGCAATGCCAGCACAGATACAGCATATCTATTGCACAAAAATTATTGAAATAAAAAAAAATTTATGGAAACTTTTATTTAAATGTTTCACTGAATTGAATGCAAGTTGCTTTATGTTCAATACATGATGACAACTTGAGCTTCTGACAGAGAACATTTTTGCCTCACAGTTGACTTGAGGCAACTGGAAGCTAAATATCTCAGTGTTTATCAGAAATTGCTCTGTTTTTCTAAACATCCTGATTGAACCATTTTCCTTTAGGAGAAGATACTGCTTTTGAAGGAGTTACCTCACGTTTGCATTTGAATGAACAGCTGTTTGGGGAATAGCTTGTAACCAGTTGTAATGGAATGAAGCATGCTGCTAAACCTTATGACTTCCAGACTGAATGCCTAATTTTATGACATTAACCTTGTTTAGTAAATTAGCCCAACCTGTAGCCACAGTCTAGAAGTTTCAGTGTTGAAATTTCAAAATACCCAAAACAAAATATTCAGTGTATATATATAAAAAAAAAAAAACCTACCAACTGCAAAGAAGTAATCCGTATCAGACAAGAATCTCAGGAACAAAATTCTATATAATTAGGAATTTACAAGGATGTTTTCAGAAAATCTAGGCAACATACACTGTCACTGTATTATTATGTCCCATATTATTTCAGTTCAAGTGCTGTCTTAGAAGAAACAACTTCTCAGCATGCTCAGTACATCTTCTTCTGAGGTCTCAAATTCAAAGGTGATGGATTTTAGACTTCCATGCATTTTGTCAATACCCATCTTTCCTCACGGAAAAAAGATGCTGACCTGTGGGAAAGACTCCAGAGGAGAGCCACCAAGTTGATCACAGGGCTGGAACACTTCTTCTTTGAAGACATGTGGAGATGGTTGGGACAGTTCTGCTGAGAGAAGAGAGAGGAGGGAAGACCTTATAGCAAATCCTAGGACATTAAGGAGGCCCACAAGGAAGAAGAGCTTTTTACAAGGGAATGTAATAATGGACAAGAGGGAATGGCCTTAAACTGAACGTATTAGGTATTATTGTATAGATTAGATATTAGGAAGAAATGCTTTACTATAAGAGTGATGAGGCACTCGAAGAGGTTGCTCGGAGAGGCTGTGGAATTCCCAGCCTTGGGGGTGTTCAAGGCCAGGCTGGATGGGGCTCTGTGTAGCCAGATCTGTAATTACAATTTCCAAAGAACTCTTTTTTCCTTCTTAAATATGTTGTCACTGAGGAATTACCAGCATTTCTGATTGTCCTGGCTGTCACCAGCAGCACGTGTGCCTTGGAATCAGCTGGCATTGGCTCTGCTGGACATGGAGAAAGCTTCCAGAAGTGTCTCACAGAAGCCAACCCTGTACCCCTCACAACCAAATCTTTGCCAAACAAGCCCAATGCCCTCTTAAAACCAGACTTTTCTCTAGAATAAATTCCTGTTATAGCCTTTGTTATCTGTGTTGAGGGATGTGGAGAGGAGTTTAGAAGAAAAATAAATAAAAAGGAAACATAAAACTCCCAAACTGAAACAAAACCCACAACACTTTTTTTTCTTTCTTTTTATTTTTTTTTTTTTTTTTTTTCAGAGAAATAGTTTCTGATGAAAGACTTTGGGGTTACTTCTTGTTTCATTATTATTTTGCTTTTTTAAAACTGATGCCCTGAATTTTGGAAAAAAAGGTAGTCAAGTTTACTTGGGGTAAGTCTCTAGTAATGTACTTCCTTTGCTGTCATAATTCAATAACTCAGAGAGACCTTTGTGAATTATCTTTTAGTGATTATAGAAAAGATTGCATAGAGGGAATTGACTGAGTAAATTATTATTAATTTTAATCTGAGTAACTGGATGAGTAAAACCATCTCAATTTAAATAATCTCTTTAGGTTGTACTCACCTGAGTCAATATGAAAAAGGAATTTATAGTGGAATGTTGAACAAAACAGACATGAAGCATAGAAACACCTTACTTCTAGTAAACTAAGTAAAAACACCTTACTTCTGGTAAACTAAGTAAAAATGGGACCAGATTTCCATTGATTTCTTATTATTGCTTTTTTTTTTTTTGTTTTGTTTTGATTTTTAATTCTGCCATACCTGAACATCTCAGGAAAAAAATTGATAATTTAGAGGAACTATTTAGAGAGAGGAATCATCTGAATATTTTCTGTTCACAGTATGCAGGAGGCAGCTAGAGATGCTGTTCTGCATTTAACAACATCTTGCATACAGCTGTGAATAATTGCACCCATGCCAGGCAGGCTGTGGAATGCCATTAGATGAGGAAAATATTAGCCAGCCATTATTTAGTATCCTAAATCTTGAAAACAGCAAGAGGAACAATGCAAAAGGCTTTTACATGACAGACTTGATCTTTCTGTTTAAAGCATCATGGTCTCAGAAACTGGAAAAAAATTCATGAAAGGAAGAGTGCATTTTCTCAAAAAACAAACAAAACAAAAGGAGATTTTTTTTCCCCTAATACATTAACTCCCTTCCATTACATTAACTCACTTCCATCCTTACCCCATCTGTTTTAATTGACACAATGCAGTCAGTGAGAATTTGCATGAGACTGAAACTGTCCCCTGTTGTTGCGGGTAGAATACCTATTATTCATGCTGAATGCAAATTTGTCATCAACTAGAAACTGAATGTCTTCAATTCACATAGAAAATATAACCATTTTCACTTTAGATGTGCTGTCTTCCACCCACATATGTACACATATACATATATATGCTGGTGATGTGCAGAACTTGTATAAATTTTCTTTTTGCGGTAAAACATTACTACTTATTCATGCAGAACCAGTCACTCACCCACCTGTCATGAAGAACCCCTAATGTACTACCCACACTATTACAAAATCTGTCCATTTACTTTTTCTGGGGGTTTGACAGACATGACTGTGCTCTTGTGCTCAGTATGTATACACAAGGCAGCTACTTTTTCCAGAAGAGGCTAATTTGGAAAGACTACCAAACCCTCCTTGAAAAACAACTGCAACATACAGTTTAATGGCCTTTATTCCACTCAGAGATAAATATTCTATTTATCTTATGTGACCATTTTGTATCAATACAAAATTATCATTAATTATAGGAAAATATAAAAGCAACTTCAAAAAATAGAAGCACTTCAGAAGCTTGAAAAGACATTGGTTAATGCTCGAGTTCTTGTTGCTGTAAACAGACTACTGCTGATAAATAAAATTATTACATGAGCTAAAATGCCTTAGCATAAAATACCTTTTTGTTGATGTAAGAGGAGTTTGTCCTTAAGTCAGTTCAATTTCATGGATTCCTGGCAAATATCATAAAAAATTCATCCAAGTGCCCTTGTAAACTCTGTTACTGGATAGCAGCTTTTTTTTTTCCTTAGGATTCCCAACACAAACATATCCATTGTTAAGATACACATCATGTTGATGTTTCTTGCTAGAGAGTCTCAGAAAAGGTCAACACAGATTTGAAAAACAAAAAATTATAAACCTAATTAGAGCAGGGGTGAGCTGCTTCTGACTTCACTTGTAAGCAGTCTCTGCTTAAGTCTTGGCATCTTCCTTTATTAAAAAGGAAAATGGGAAAGAATCACAATCTTACCTGTAGTTCAAAACTAACTTTCAGAATTCAGCTTTGGACAACAACTGAGATATCTTATTTCCCAGGAGTAGATGGTGCCTTTTATTAAATTGATTAAGAAAGAAAAATTATTTAATTTAGTTTTTATGTGTTTTTCTAACTGTTCTAACTGCTCATTATGTTGGATGACTGAAGACTTCATCATATGTTGTGTTTTTTTCTCCTAAGACAAGCAATTTTTTTCAACTCTAAGACTTGTCATTATTGCTTATGTATACAGAAGCTTTAGTTACTAGGTTATTACTTATTTGCCATAGAAAATTTTGAGGACTTTGCAGGGTTTCTTACTCTGTTCTCACTGAACATGTGCATTTAATTCTGAACCTTTGATACCACAAAAGTATTAACACATTCTTGTAACTATGCATTTGCAAATTATTGCATTAGTTAATAGCTGTATTTCACCTATAGGGAAATTTATCAGTATCTACAAGATGATAGGATCATAGAATCACAGAATGGGTTGTGTTGGAAGACCCCTTAAAGAGCATCTGATTTCAATCCCCCTTCTCTGGGGCAGAGATGCCTTCCTCGAGACTGGGTTGCTCAGAGCCCCATTCAACCTTTCCTTGAGCACAGCCAGGGATGAGGCAACGACAGCTTCTCTGAGCTGCCTGTTCCAGCCCCTCACCACCGTCACAGGAAGGAATTTCTTCTATATATCTAGTCTAAACCTACTCCCCTTCGGTTTGAAACCATTCCCTCTTGTCCTGTCTTGACAAGCTCTTGTAAAGTTTCTCTCCATCTTTCTTGTAGGATCCTTTAACATACTGGAAGATCACAATTGTGTCACCCTGATGACTAATCTTTTCCAATTCTCTCAGCCTTTCCTCATAGGAGAGATGGTCCAACCCTCTGATAGCTTGATGGCCCTCCTCTGGACTTGCTCCAATAGGAGCTCATCCTTCTTATGCTGGGGACCTCAGAGATGGATGCAGCACTCCAGGGGGGGTCTCACCAGAGGGAAGAGAGAGGAAGAATCACTGCCTCCTGGTCAGGCTACTATTGATGTAGTGAAGGTTTTGCTTTGATGCTGAGCTTTGACTTTCTGAGTTGTGAGTGCACATTGCCGGGTCATGTTCAGCCTCTCATCTGCCAGCACCCACAAGACCTTCTCAGCAGGGCTGCTCCAATCTATTCATCCCCAGCCTGTTTTGGTACTGGGTGTATCTGATCCAGATGCAGCACCTTGTACTTGGTCTTTTTAAACCTCATGAGATTCCTATGGGATGACATCTCAAGCTTGCCCAGGTGCCTGTGGATGGCATCCTGTCCTTCAGGTGTGTCACCACACCACTCATCTTGGTGACACCTGCAAATCTGCTGAGGGCGCACTTAATTCCCTAATCTATGTCATTAATGAAAATATTGAGTAACACTGACAATACAGACCCCTGAGGAACACCATCGGTCACTGGTAACCTTTGGGACTCTGAGCTGTTATCCAATGCTCTCTGAATGCAACCATCTGACCAAAATCTTATGTGTCTATCAGTCCACAGGGATCTACAGCTAAATCTGATCATGTTACCCAAGGTTCTTTTCATAATCATTGCAGGGACATTTCAAACAATAGCCAGCAGGTTGTTTTTTTTTTAATACGCACTGATGAAGTACTAGAGTGTTTCATGCTGTCAATGAGCCAGTGCTTGATTCTGGGAGCTGCTTGTAAGAGAGCTCTGTGTACATTTGATAGGATGGTGATAGAGGATGATTCAGACATTCCATCATTCTTCTTGTGCCTCCATCTGTGGGAATTTTGGCTGGAAACCCTAGAGTACTGAGTATAGGAGAGGAAAAATAATTCAGCATTTGGAAGTTCAGCATCAAAGCTCATACAAAATACACCCAATGATCACCATTATAGTGGATACAAGCTAATATACCATCTGTATGCAGAAATTTGCTGCTCTACAACATTGCTTATTCATTCAAACAGAGATAATGAGATTGTTTAACGATGATCTTCATGCCACAGAAACATTAATCTGCAGGGCACAAAAAATGAAACAAAACCCAAAAAACACATTCCCTCTCATCACTTAAGGGAGAATGGATGATTTTTCTCAAATGTCACAAAATTAGTATTTCCAGCACTAATATACTTATTAAATATATCAGAGTCTATTGACTACCATCTTATGGACAGTTTAAGCTTTATATTTTTATTAGAAGATGCCAAACTCTTTGTTTTATAAAATACTAAAAAATCTAATTTGCATGGGCCATCCATAAAATAGGTTTTGACCATATTACTTTACTTAAAATGGTTGTAGTTTAAATGGTCAATTCTAGAGACAATTGGTCTCCTCAGATGGAATTCACCAGGCCTGTGAATTCATTATAAATACCTGGAAAGACACAATTTGTAATCTGAAGTATCTATTTGACGCTTATACACATCAATAACCTAAAAGGTCTAATTCTTTTTTTCAGCAGTTCAGGGTCTAAAACATTCAGAAGCCCCAATTCTTAAATCACTTTTAATTAAATTTCATAAAGAAGAAACCTATAAATAAGCTGGCCTAAATAAATATAAATCTATGTGGATTTTTTATTGAATACCTTTAAATAATGAGGACTTTGCAAAAAATTAAAATACAATTTGATTAGACCCAGCTGATCTTTCATTCAGACCTTTGCAAGATCATTGCCTGATCTATTATCATCTTTTAGTTGCTAATCATGACTTCTTTTTCCTTTTAAAATATCAATTCAGGAAACTCATGAAGATTTCTCACAATTGCTTGAAGATCCAAAAAAACCAGTCATGCGTAACAAGCAGCAGACCTGCAATACACATTCCAGAACCTGGAAATTGTGAATAATCCTTTTGACTGTGAGAAGATTAACAGCATGCTATGTGTAGAGAAAGTGCTATGTCTTGGAAGCAGTGATTAATGAACCTACGCTGCATAGCTGCCATGTGCCTGACAGCTGGGGAAGTATCAGGTATATCTTTGTGTACGTGTGACTCCCAGGTACATCACATACCTGAAAATTTTGGAGTGTCTTGAAGACTGGTTATATGGCACAGGCCAGCTGTGGTGCATGTGTACGGTATGTCTGGCGCTTTCAGGCATCACAAGCTTGCTGCACATGAGTAACACTGTACAATCATCTTAGTTTTTAGGAGATCCCAGACAGACCTCATTCCTCCTCAGAAGGACTGTCTGTAAGGAAGTTAATGTTGACACCGTCTGTGTTTGACTTATCCAGCCCAGTGCTGACAAAACCATCCATTTCAAATTGGTCATTTGTTTAAAGATTTCAGCATCTAGCTGGCACACATCACTGTTTGTCATACATAAGTTAGAAACCAAGATAGCGCCATCTCCACTGTCCTGTCTTCTCATTTTACTCTTCAAAGGATTTCTGAAATTTAAGAGGAGCTTTTCTTTTTCCTCTGAATTTTGTGCTAAAAATAATTTCCCTAACACTGATGTCTCTTGAAGTTTCTTTTCTTTTAAGTCAAGAAGGATGGCAAAGATAAAGGTTCCTCATTGTTAGTATCAATAACTGTTAATGTCAATAATTAATCTAGCTTGAATGGATATTTGTATGGATATTTTTGGATTTGTTTATTCTCAATAATAAGTGAGAAAATCATTCAGAAACTCTACAGCTTTAACAGTATTCACATGAAGAAAGGCAATTTAATTACCTTAGAACCATTTAGGTACTGAGCAGTGCTGAATACGGAGGGACAATCACTGCCCAGGTCCTGCTGGCCACACTATTGCTGATACAGGCCAGGATGCCATTGGCCTTCTTGGCCACCAGGGCACACCCTGGTTCATGTTCAGTTGGCTGTTGATCAGCACCCCCAGCTCCCTTTATGCCTGGTCCTGGTTCAGTCCCTCTGTGCCCAGCCTGTAGTGCTGCAGGGAGTTGTTGTGGCCAAAGTGCAGAAAATGGCACTTGGTCTTCTTAAACCTTCATATTTTTGGAGTCAGCCCATATATCCAACCTGTCTGGGTGCTGTGAGGAGTTTTATACTTTAATGGGTTTATAGCATAAATTAAAAAGTAATTTGGTTAAAGAAATATTCAGTTCAGAAATGTAGAATTGGACAAAGTAGTTTTAATTGTTTGTGTGTCATGTAAGCTTTCAAATTTCTTTAACGTGCTGTCTACTCTGCATTTTAGTTTGATATGTTCTGTAATACTTTCATAATTGTTGATACTTTTTACTCACCTTTCATATTTTTCACCTTCTGTTTGATACACAAATGTCTCGTTTCCTTTTCTCTTGCTTTCTGTGGAATTTCTACTTCTGGAAGAGATAGCATTGACCAACTGAAAAGAAAGCAATTTTCTAGAAACAATTCTAGCTCCCAAAGACTGTTTCCAAAGTGTATTCCCCATCTAGCGCATGAAACTATAAAATGTGCATCTACTTTTTTAGCAGGCAGAGAAAGTAAATGATAAAGTTTGAGGTTTGACAATGGAATTTTTCCCTGCAGCTTCGGGAATCATTGGCCTAGAAGCTGGCATTTCTGAGGTTCTATTGAATATAACATTTATGGAAAGGGTAGTCAGATTAAAAATAGACAGTTCTTTGGGCAGATTTGTGTTAGTCCCCAGGCTGGTCCTGTAATTAAGGAGTAAATTAAATTGGATTAGCTTTGAATCTGTCTTGATATGCCATGATGATCTAGCAAAGGCAGTGAAGCATGGGGTGGCCCATCATACTTCAAGTGAAAAGAGAATATGCACATTTGATATATTCATTTATATATCCAATATATCCATTTCTTAAATGCATTTAATCTCTTGTGGTTACAACCAAGGCAGGAACCAGATATTTTTTCTTTAAGCTGGACACTAAAAATTATAGCCTACAGCTTCAGAGCAGCAAGATAAATTCAGCCAAAAATTATTCTCCTTTCTTTTTTCTTTATTTTTTATACTCAATAGAAAAGCAATTCTCTTTGAGCAATTAAACTGAATATTCAATAGAGAAACTGAAATAGAATAATCACTGAATAATTTGACTAGGAATCGTGCCATGAGAGGAACAGCTATTGTGACATCACGGGAACTAAATGTCCTGGAAAATTCATTTTTCTTTTATTCTGGAACAGTTCCTTGGGTCTACTGAATTTATGAGTGTCCTCCTTTGTGTTTGAACTTAATTTAAAATGGAGGTGTTTGATATCTCTCATGTGGTGCTTTGTTTTTTATGGTGTCAAAGCTCTGAATGAAAAGAATGTTCCTGCATTGTGTAGTGGAAGTTTTCAGAAAATAAATTTGGAACACCTTTAAAAAAATCTTTAGTTTTGGAAGTCTGGAGCCTGATAAAAGGGACATTCAGTTAATAAATTCCTCATTCAGTTAATTATGAATGGCTAAAAATTACATATGTAGTCCTGAAGAATTAAGAAGCATACTAAGAAAGCCACCTTATGCAAGACATTACATTCATTTCACTCTAGGCAATTTTTTTCCAACACCTTGACCCTGGTTTACCTGTGAGAAGCTGGATACATATGCAAGACCTTAGCCTGCTTTTCTTAAGCTAGTCTGTACATATCTTCACTATTTGCTGATAACAGCTTTTGGTCTGATTATTGCTTACCCAAAGAGGTTGCTTTTGCATTGCACCGTCTTGATTGTGCTGGACATTTTCCGCTGACTAAGTTTAAATATTACAGTAAAAAATATCATGTGAGTTTTTGAAAATAAGTACTAAATGACTTCAGTGAAATTTTAGCCTGAATTGGACTCTTCCTCACAGTTATGGCACAGCCAATAGGTGTCAAAGTAGCAATTCCTTAGAATTAACATTCTTCAAAGTTTATTGTTTTAACTGTCTATACTAAACTAAAAATGGAATTAAATATTACTGGTAAGTAGTTTGGAGAACTCAAGACTAGAATGGCATGAAATGAAAAGGAGGTAGCTGTGGTTCTGCTCCCCCTAGGGTGGAAAATAATAACAAATCTAAGATGTGATGATTGAGCAGAATGAAATTCTACTTGAAATGTATTTCAGTAGTTCAGAGATTAGCATTCATTCTTAGCTATAGAGCTGTGAACTTTGCATGGAAATATTTAAAACACCTTTTTGTGTTTTGTTTACATGTAAGTAAGTTTTTCAAAGTGGCTTATGTAGATACTTTACTCAAGTCATTGGGATTTGGTAAAAGAACACGTATTCAAAATAAAGATCAAGTCATCCCTCAGAAAATACAGTTCAGATAATGTATGCTACTACAACATAATCCTTCACCTTTTAAACAAGACTGTGCTTTCATTACTTTTTTTCTCTTTAGTGTAAGTGAATTGGTTCCTCATGCCTTTCACAGACTGCAGCAAAAAGAACAGCCACATCTTTTACAAACTACTTATTTTGAAATGTCACATATCAAAGATTAAAATTATTGCTCTGTAGTAGAAGATTAGAAGAAAAAGTAACCCAACAAAACAACCAGAAAAAATCCACAACAAACCACAATACTGAATAACACACTCTCTGATGCTGAAGCACAAATCATTAAAAGACAGCCTCAAAAGAAAGTACATTCTTAGTATACTTCTCATTATCTGGACATTCAAAGTGAGTCAGGATGAGATGCTTCTTCTCATGCAAGTAGTGTGACAAACATGAAAGATCATCCATCACTACACAGCATTTTTTCATGTATTAGCTAATCTCCAGTGGTTTCAGTGGAGAATAAAGTAATTGCTAGAGTTAGTGTGAGTCTTTTGTGTAGTTCCCTGACAGGACAATGCTATTGAATCACCCATTCCAGTGATTACTATGGGATTTGTATTTAAGATATATTCACTGCCTTGATTTTCAATAGGACATTTGAAGGTTGGGCTGAACTGCTTAATTGATGAGTATTTTAGTTTCTTACATGGTGAAGTTGAGATGAACCTGAATATGACATTCTAGAATAGATTCTATATTTACAAACCTTCTTATCAATGGTAAAATTAGAGAGATACACACCCTTCACAGGAAGAAGAAATATCAATCACACTAGATTGAAGTCTTTGTAAAATAAAGAGTTCACATTTACTTAAGCTTTTTTCCTTCAAAATTTGCTGTCCTTTACAAAAAATGCACATTCTGAATGTACAATTTAGAGGTTTTTCTCCTTTCAGAAACTGAATATTTTTCTTCTTTATTATAATAAGACTAAAGAAAAAACTACAGACCTAAAAATGTGGGTATTAGAATGGTAGGTGCTGCTGCCTATTTTTGTCCCCAACAAGCCTCTCCCGTTGAAAGGCAAGCTGAGTTAACATTCAGGCAATGCAGTCAAACCTCCACTCAACACTCACCACAGCTGGCTCAGCAATAGAGGCAAGAAAGGCTCTTTTGCAAGGTTTTATTCCAGCAGAGTAGCACAGCAGCTGAAAGGTCAATCCCAGGAAAAGAGGATGAACCACGTGGATCAGTCAGCTTATAAAGGGGAAGGGGTGAGGGCAGAGCTAAGGGCTGGGCAGAGGGAACTGGCCTCCAGGGGAAGTGGGGGTGGCCACCAGGGATTCCACACCTGGGACAGGGGAAGGAGAAGCCAGAGGAAGTTGTGATACCAAGTCCATGGGGGAGTTTGTTTTTCCCTTTGGGAGGGCTAAATCTATGGTGAGTGGTTACTGATGTTTCCAGGGCTGAGGGCTTGGGGGTTGACCAAGGGGAGACAGTTCATGGGATACTACACAGACCAGTATCTATCTGATCAGCAGTTTCCATATTTTCAGCAAATTTATTTTTCAAATTTGTGTTTAATATCAAATCCATAGCTTCATAATGGAGGAAATCAGAGAACAGAGCATGTACTAGATAGGATGGCAGAATTCACTGAGCTCCTGAAGTACATACCTGCTTGGGAAGCCTGTCTCACTGCCAGCATCTGGTTCAGCAGAATAAAGGAGATCATGCCCCATCCCTGGAAGTGTTCAAGGCCAGATTGGATGAGGCTTTGAGAAACCTGGTGTACTGAAAGGAGTTCCTGCCCATCGTGGGGAGATGTTAGAACCAGATGATTTTTAAAGTCCCTTCCAATGCAGACCATTATTTGATTATATGATTTTATGATACTGCTAACAAAAAAATCAATATAGATACTGACTGTTGGGAAGAAATGGTTCAAGCCGTGAGGTTCAGAAAGGAGGAGGGAATAAATTTGCTCAAAGTGACCTTGCAGGTGAGACTGCTAAAACTGTTGTTATGTGCAAGCTACAATTTTTATGCATTGTGTTGTTCATCCTCTGCCTGTTTTGAGAAGTAGAACTCCTGTGGAGAGGTACCACACTTTCACAGACATGCCCAAAGCCTTTTTTACAGGGAGGCTGGCAGTGAGCCCCTGGATCCCCGCCCCTTGTTAGGATGAGCTGAGCCAAATGGAACTTGGGTCCCTCTGTGTCTCTGCCACCTGATGTTGTTAGAGAGGTAGTGAGATAAACCCACTGTCTGCATTTCAGCTGTGGTTTGATGGTTGCCCTTGGTTACCTGTATGAGTTAATTCACACTCTGATGGACGATATTTTCATTAACAGCAATTTGGATATTTAGCATTCACAGCAGGTGGTCACCTAAGATAGTTCTAAATACTATTATATTTCTGAGACTCCCAGGTACCTTGAAAAGATTTAGAGTAAAAAATCGTGGGCAAAATGAAAAAAAAGTAGGAAAACAAAAGAAAATTCCTGTTACATTTTGAAATTTTTCTCTACTGCATCTGATTTTGCAAGCTAAAACTGTGAAATGAAAAGTTTAAAAGGTTTTGAGACAATTTAGCAGCCCAAAAAAGGATGAAAGTAAATTAATAATTCCTTTCAAATTACTGTTTGGGGACTTAACTCTGCACTTCCACCTTCAGGAGTGTATGGTTCAATAAGGCTGTTTACTAATGAACAAGATTTATTATGATGACATGATAGCTGCATTCACCCCATGGTACAAAACCTGAATACTGGAATGGCTCCGGTTGAACTCCGTTTTGTCATCTTACAAACACTTCTTTCAGAGGTGAGGGAGAGGAGAAGGTGTGAATATTTCTTGCAGAGATAACTCTCATATTTCCTAAAATGGTTAGTGGGTATCTTTTTTTTTATCATTCATGGAAGACCAAATATAGGATAAACACTGGAACACAACCACGCAAATTTATGGTCAGAATAATGAATAAAAAAAATATATATGATATTTTAAGCCTTGTGGTCCATCTCTCAAAAATTTTGTTATTTGAACTGTGAAGTGGACCAAAGAGATGTCCCCTGAAATATCCAACCACCAGCAGAGATCATTTGCCTGGTTGATTGGTCTGTCTATCACTCCTGTTCATGAGAGATTTAGTTTATAGGAATAGGAAAGAAGTTATTTTATTCTCTATTACCCAAGAGTATTTCAGCCATATGTGCAAGTAGGCAGGTGGGCTGAGATGTTCAATCCCAACCCATTTCTTCTATTTATATGGTTTATTAAGCAGCTGAAAGGTTTGGAATCTCTCATTTCATTGTAAAACCCATTCCTCTGCATGAACAATTCACTCTAAATTAAATACAGCCTTCAGACCCTGTAATATAATTCTTCTTGTTCCCTAAAATTAACTCTTTCTATTTAAAGAGCAAAGACTGGCATTACACACAAGGAGCTGCCCATCAAGAGTGACAATGAATGAATCCTTCAGTTGTGTTTTTCATAAATGATAGACAGTGCTGGCACTGTACCATTAAAATCATAAATATACATAATTTACAAAGATCAAGAACCTTTCAGAAGAAGCTAGATTAAAATCTTAAGACATCATTGTCTATCTCTCAAGCTCTGCTTGAAGACAGACCAATGCAGATCTTCTCTATTTTGATTTGCAGCTTGTGACACAGAAGTGAAGAGAGAAGGCAATGAAATTTCATCTAATTGGTTGTGGCAAGAACCTGTGGCTAGGGAAGCCTCTGTCTGGTGATAGATGAAAAGAAGGCTATTCAGTGAACATAAAAGGGTTAAAAAAAATCATAAAGCCAAGAACAGACACAATGTAAAGATAAGTAATACCATTTTATTACTTACTATAATATTTCATCTTCATCAGTTAATACTCTATGCTAAAGTACATGTGTGAAATTTGTCAAACCCTCTACATGGGGCATGATGATCTTCTATGCACAACAGACTTCCCACTCAGATTTGATACAGTTTTTTTCTGGTGCTAGATAAACCCATTTTATGGTTAAGAACTACTAAATGAAAGAATTTGCTTTTTGTTGCTCCTCACCCAACCCAAGATGAACAGTATCTGGAGCATACATATCTCTGCTTCTCACTTCTTTTCCATTTTCCATACTGTAACTTAGTGTTATAAAAACCAGATAATTGTAGTTGCAGGTATTGGGAGATAAAACTAAAAATTTAAGAAATTAGAATGTAAAGTTGTGCTAAAAGAGAAAATAAGAGAAAGGACCAATCAAGATAATTGCTCAGTATTCTTGTCTTTATTATGCTGATTAATTAAAATAAGGGCTATTTGCTAAGCAGCTTTTGTGATGTTTATTATCCTGTTTTGACCAATGTCCTGGGTTTTTTGCAATTCAAGCAGGGGCAAAAATAACAGAGTAACTATTCAAAATTTATATAAAAAAAACAATAGGCTGGCTCTTCTTTAAAATTTTGCTGTTAAGATTCACAATGACATCACACAATAGGCTAATAAGGGTCTCAAGGACACAATCTCTTCTTTTCCAGGAGGAAAGCATGTCTTTGAAACAACGTTTGCCATGTATAAACAGTTTTTTGCCTCTACTGCTTTTGAAAATCATCTCCTGTCAAAAAGAGTCAAAGCCAGTCAAAAGTATGAGAAATGAAATAAATGAGACTCTTATCTAGTTCTGCTTAGTGGGATGTGATTTACCTCAGTCACAATTTTTTTAATTTACCCAGAAATGTTAGTTAATAAGGATGAATAAATTACAGATGATAGGAAAAGATTTATCTAATAAATGAGCTGGGGACATAATGGTGCTGTAAATAATGGACTCTATTTATATATAATTGACTTGAGCCTCAAAGATCCTGGCTCCCTAATTCATCCAAGATTAATGAGAGACATTAATAACCACTCAGATTACAAAACTCTTGAAAGAGTGATAGGAACATGATAAAAATATCTTTTCAAGTTTTATACAAAAAAAATTATCCCCAGGTGCAAGTTAGTCACACTGTCATATATACAGCTGATGTATTGATTTTCAGATTTGCTTTCTGAATTTTTATTAATTGAAAGATGCTGAATTAATTCTCCTGTGTTAAAAAAACCCCAAAACATTGCAAAAAGAGAAAAAAAATAATTATTTAATAACAAGAATGGTCAATAAATTCTTTATTTTTAAACTCATTTTGCAAATAGAAGCTTCTGTCTACAAATTACTTCCTCTACAGTTTTCATTAATCTTTAGGAAACTTTTTTGGGATATAAAAATGTATTTTGTGTTTTCCATTTAAAATTGCTAATAGATTTTTACAATAAAAATTGTCTTAATTTTAGATTTTGATTGGTTTTATCTTTTTCTGGCCTGAAGCAGTGAGAAGAAATCACAAAGCAGTCTCCTTTGCATGGAACTCATCACCTATTTCAGAAAGCTGAAGAATCCTGAAATACTTCTAGGATAAGACAGATACAAATATTTACATTTGTGCTCACAATTGAGTTTAGCTTATTTAGACAAACAGCTGAGATTTATGACTGAAGTAGCTTACAATGGGAGATGGTTTTGGACAATATATAACATTTCAGTGAAGTAGAAATCAAATAACACAAGGCTTTCAAATTGGGGTTTTTTTTCAGTTTGTTTTTTTGGGTGTTTCTGGTTGTTCTGTTGTTTTTTTTTTTTCATATTTTCATCCTAGTGTTTCATACCTGAAGGGTTTGCTGATTTCCTTTCAGAAAAGATTTCAAATATTTTTTTTCCTGATTGTCTTATTCTTCCTACTGTTTCTTGGTGGACTTTCAAGGAATTTCTGTCAGAATTCCTTATATGCATAACTTCACTAAGATACCACTTTAAGTTTTATTGCATTTGCCCTTGGAGGCAAACTGATCTGGGCACACAGCTCAGAATTGCAAAAGGCACACAACAACACACTGGAACAGGGTTTGGATCAGTTTGTCAAACTTTTGTCTTGCTTTATTTTCTCATTGGCCTCTGTTAATTATAGCTAATATACAATTGGATTAACAATTTTCATTTACTTAAAGGCAAAGCCAGGAATATTCCACCAATGGGTGTTTGTCTCACATAAATTTAGAAGATTTTGCTGATTAATTTGATTATTTTGTGTCAACATTTTCAATTTCATGGTGAAGTATGTGCCCTTAAACTATTTAAAAGAGCAGCCTCCCTTTCCCCTGGACTTGCAACTCATCATATCTGACGATATCTGACGTGCCACTGACTGCAGGTCAAATTTGCAAAGCCTGCACCTGTACACAATGATTATGCTTGTTGAATTAATCACATCTGCATTAGTTTCTGCTAATGAATTGCCAAATAATTGCATACATTTTGTGGCCATGCAACTCCTTGATATTAATGATATTCAACTGTACATTTGCTTACTGAAATTCAATCATGGCATGAGAACATGTAGGTGTATTCCTCTCTTCTTTTTTCTAAATATGGTACTAGAATATGTTTAGAACATGAATAGTATTTTTATAATCCACTCACAGAATACTGGTTGAATTAAATTTTTTAAAAAGGCATAGCTTTAACACATTTAATAGGAGGGAGAAATACTGGAAAGATGAACAGGGGTATGGCTTTTCCTACTCTCCCTTTTATTCTGAACTAAGAGAAAACTTATTCATTATTTGTAGAACTTTGTAGCAGCCCACAGAAATCCTGAGGAGCAAGCTCTGACTCGCCACATGCCTGCATCTTAGCTTTGGCCATGGAGGTTTTTATCTCCCACTTTATGTGAAATAAATGGCTGCTGGAAGACCCCACTCTATCCTGTGACTGATCAGACTGTTATGGCTCACTGATGGGCTGGAAAACTGACACTGGGCAGTGATGACTTGGACTCCCCACCAGACAAAGTGAAATTTGAGCCAGGTGTCCTAAAAGTGTTTGTCAATTTTCTGAGTCACCGTACTAGAATTCCAAGTGTGGTTTTGCAGATTAATTGGAAATAATGCTGACATTCCTTACCTACATGATAGGATGCAGTGTGCACATAATTCATTGAGAGCTAAAGCTACCAGAAAAAAATTACTGAGGTTTTTCTTGCTTTGTTTCTTACTCTATTCTCTGTAAATTATAACATGAGAGTTACAGGATGTAGAACTTATCAAAGACACTGCTGCACATTTTATCCAAAGAGCATATTTTCCTTGCTAAATTTAATCTTATAATGTTGCATTGTAAGTGAAAACAATTGACTGTGCATAAGTGCATTAAGCAAATGCACTGTGGTGAACCAGTTATTACATTTAATCAAGTTTGAGGTAGAGCTTGAATTCTCTCACAACTTAGTCAGTGAATTACCACTTTTTGCAGCCAAATTGAATAAAAATATGGAAAAAGAAGGAAGAAGCTGCATGTTATATGACCAAAGATACTGACTTGGAAAATATCACATTTTTATCTTGACATCCACAAAGAGTTCAAACAAAGGTCCACAGAAGATGTCAGAATCTTTACTGTTTGTTTTCTAGCATTCTTTCATCCTTGTGAAATCTTTTGCCTTGCACTCTCAAGAAATTAAACTACAGCTATTTTTAATTTTCATTTTAGAAGTAATATGAACAATGGAGCCAATAATAAATTATGACTTTGTCCTGAGCATTTGGAAGTGTTTCTTTTGCATCTTTATTTGTTCCTGAGAGTCTCTATTGTCTGTGTCCCTTCCAGCACTGCAAAACTAACTGTAAGATCTAAGTTACAGCCAAATGTTCATCTGCAATTATACTATGTCATTTTGTATGGACAAAAGGGCACTTCATTATAGGACAAGTCAGTCCTCTACATCTCCATGACTTTGTTTCTCTGGATAGAGGTTCTAACAGTTATCATGCAGAAACTGGTTTTTATATCCTTTAGTACTAGAATCTGCTGTATGAATCTGAAATAGTGTAAGAATAGCACCTGGAGAAACAGAAAAAAGTAAATAAGGATCTGAATTTTAGTTTATGAGTTGTCAAAGCACCACCCCTAGGAGCTTCTGCAGATGTGTATCTCTACTCATTTAAATTATTACAGAAACATGATGAGAAGCACAAAAAGATAAAAAAACCTTAGTTACATACACTGGTGTATGTATGCAATAAAATGGCACTATTTTATTAACATTAAACCAGATTCTATAAAAATATCAATTCTTGGTATGCTTGTTTTGCTTGAATATCAAAGTAAATAATGCTCAAATACTGAAAATAATTTTAAAAGTCTAGAGCAAATGCATATAACATAGGATGTGGATGGGACTGTGAATGAGAAATCAACTTACTTGAGGGTATTTAAAATTGTGGGCAAACTTTCTTGATAAAATAGTAACCAGAATACGCTCAGTATATGACCTACAGGTCAGAAGAGGATGCTTTGCTGCTGTTATTGCTATGAGAAAAATGCTTATTTCAGTATTATTTCTAGAAGCTGTTTTAAATCTGAGAGAAAGCTGAAAAATATTAATATGCTGTCTATACAATTCCTGCCTTTTCATAATTTATCTGTTTTTTATTATTCTAACATTTTCCCTTGCAGCTGTTATTCCTTCTGCAACATTCTCTATCGGGGATAAAGTTCAAGAATACTTGATTTGGGCAGCGCTGGAACTTAAACATGAGCATTCTTGTAAACTAAAGACCCATATATTTTATTTTCTTCAATTATTGCACATAAATATTCAGCTTTTATGTGTTTCAGTTACACTTAAGATGAAGCAAAAAGATGCAAACCCAATCACGCACCTGTTGGAATGTATGAAAAATCTCAGCATTCCCCTCTGTTTATTTTTGTTTATGAGTGAAGTAGGAGGGAATAAGATACAGATTTTAAGACAGATGTTTTCAGATCATCTGGACAAAGAGAGATGACAGAGACAAGTTCAAGCTCAGAAAACAGGGCAATACCCCTGGTTTTATGTGACTTTCCTGTATACAGATAAATAATTCCTGATGAAAGAGAACTTTCAGAGTGTATATCTCATAGCAACCACTGAAAGGATGTACAAGTCCACTTGCTGAGGATTTCAGCAAGGATTTGATTTCTTTATGACTGTTTTTACATTGTTGCCAAATTGTCAGGAGTTATTGACAGCCAGGTTCCACACACATAAACTGGACAGATTCAGCAAAACACAATGTTTTTATTTTCATTGGGCAATAGAAAGACTGGCAATAACTGTGTATTCTACACAGGTTTTTTTTTTTTTTTTTTTTTTTTGTTTTTGTTTTTTTTTTATTAAGTTTTAGTGTTCTTAACAAGTAAGCTTGTATGTTAGGTAAAAGGTCTGATTAATTTTTAATCTTATACATTCAAAATATAAATGAAAAAGTGGGTTTATACATGAGAAAAAAAATGGATAGGATGTGGAAATATCACTTCAATTTGTTACATAATTAAACCTTTTTTAAATAGTCTTGTGTTTTCAGATTGAAGCATTTCAGATAGTTTTATAAACCGAAAATAAAAAAAAATGTGGTAGGAAACTAAAAATGTATATAATTTAATTTTAAAACATTAGTTTTTTTTTTTAATTTAAAGGCTGTAAAAAATGTATTACGACTACAAGATTCTGACAGAATAGCACCTTCCTTGTGAAAAATCCTTTACAGAACCCCTCATTTAATCATTCACCTTCTATTATATTTTAAAAGTGTATAAGTAGTCAGGACTTTGATTTTAAGTCCAAAGAGCTTGAAACCAACCAGACATCCTCATACTAAAAATAAAATTCACAGGGAGGATAAACAACATTATTTATTTATTCAAATTAAAATCTAATATTTCGAAGACCTTAGGTTTGTTTTGACCTTGCACCACCTTTACCAGCCTCTGCTTTGCCTGCAGCATGGAGATGTTAAATACTTTGCTCTCCTGCATATGCTCGGAGCACAGCCAGACCTGCTCTGCTGATTCTGCTCAGGGAGGTGATGAAGGTGCTGACATCGAGGCAGTGCCAGTATTCTGTGAGCTCACATGCAGGAGCTGACTCTCTGTAGATTCCCAGACTATTTCTACTATTTCTGCAAAGAGAGCAACCTTTTAAATTTCACTGGGCATGTTTTGACTTGTTTTTCTGCTAGAAGATGAGTTTTAAATGATGGCAACTATGAACAAAATTTGCTTACGATCCTTTTAGGCTTATGTGAAAAACTCTTTAGCTCTATATTCTTCACACATTTCATGCTCAGATAGCATATGACTGGCAGGTTATGATGGATTCTAAAATTGTTGATGTACAGAGTCATTTATCCACAAATTCAGATTGTTTATCTTCTTCACTTCACTTACTTACTTCACTGTACTTGGGGTTATAAATCTGAAGAACTTTATCCTATAAGCACAAAAAACTCACTTCATAAACACAATGAGAATTTGGGGGAGGTGAATAGAGTCGAGGCATGTTAGAGAATCACTTAGAAATATTCTGACCAGACAGAAACAGTGAGAATAAGACATTGGGCTGTGAAATTAAGAAAGAAGAAAACTGCAAAGAAGAAACTCATAAATATAATGTATACTCAGTACTTTAGAGACAAGGACACAGGGCTGAAGACCACACTTTTTTGGTGGAAAAGATAGCAAAATCACAGGTGCTTGTCACCTCAGTCATTTGACACATAACAGTTATCAAAAGTTTATGCATTTGAGCAACATATTTCTAAGGCAAGGAGCAGAAATGTTAACAGATAACACAGTGTTAATCTGCCTTTGTTGGGTCTGATTTAATTTTTCTGTGAGGTGGCTCGACGTAATACCTCATGAAGACATGTAGTGCTCTTTTTCCACTGGAGATGTCAACTCAGTTCTGGAGTTCAGCTTGCCCACAGACTGTCCAGCTTTACCTTAAATGCAGCACAGTTTTACTGTGATGGACTTTCCAGTCATGCATTCTGGCAAGGCATTGAATTCTTATTTCTTTTTCAGAGCATGTCATTTGCTGATCACTTGCACTACAGGTAGCACAGACCTGATTTGTTTCTACCTGTTCCTTGGAGGTGACTGAACCCATAACATCATGTCATCAACATTATACAATTAGCATGGACTGAAGGATGGGTTCATCTGAGGTGACTGCATATTTCTATATAAGCCTGTTCCCAAACCATTTACACATTCAATGTGCCACAAATTTTTACACTGCAATAATCAGAGCTGGTGATATCATCCTCTACTAGTGCAACACGAACCCAAAGTGAGATTTGGTTTAGCAAATGTTAAAACCTAATCTTCTGCTTGTGGCAGAACACAGAAATAAACCATTTGAATATCTGATTACACATAACTTCTACTGCCTATCTGAAGAGAGAAGTTGAGGGCAGAAAAAGGAACTATGCTTTCAGCAATGATTCAAGTTTCTAGATGACAGCTTTAAAACAAAACATTTGGCTAATTGTCTTAAGGAATTTAAATTAATTCTTGTATCCTGGCTTCTCTACTCCCACTCATTATTTTGTGACTTTTAGCGTCCTTCATGAATACAAAAGTGAAATATTTGGAGGAGGAGACAATAAAAGCCACACCATCATTCACATTAGAATATTTTTAGGAAAACTGCTTGTTTATGAGCTTGTTTTATCCTCCTCTGTGCAGTTCAAATTGCTTTTAATTTTTGAATCTTGTGTATCATAATTAGTAATTGATTTTAGTTTTGTAATATCCTGACTGATGTGATCACCATGCGTACACTAAATAAATTTTACACAGCAGTCTCTCATAGTAGATGGCACTTCCTCTAGCTAACATAACAGTCTATGTCTTTTGTAGTCATCTATTGAAATGATTTGTAGATGTATTGAGTTCATTTCAGTAATCATTTGCCACAGAATTAAAAGAAATGCAGTTTAACATGAATGTTCATCATCAAGGACAAAATATGCAGGGGCTGGATAGATACTAAAATACAGAAGCAAGATGCTTTGCTGTAAGAAAGAGTACATTTCATTATAGATGATGTAGTGGCATGCCTCATTTATGAGGTCTGATTATGCATCTCCACTTGTTAGAAGGTGACTATAGAATAAGCATTGAAGGAGGACTTGATTGCACAAAAGTGCTAAGAGGAATATCAAAATGTCCCCTCTTTATCCAGCACTCAGAAAAAGAGTTGAAGAGGATACTTAGGAAATGCCTTTCATCCCCAGAGACTGTCACATTTTGCAGAAACAGAGAGCATTTCTGATCCCCCTGTGAATGCAGAACCCTTTTTCTGGCAACACTGTGTACCAGAGTGCTTCACACATGTGAACCACAGGAGGTTTTGAAAGATGGAAGATGATACTGAATATGATAGTAACCCTGGCCACCTGAGCTACCCTCCAAGCCCCTAGCTATTTCAGCCTTACAGGTGAAGATATTGAATTCTTTCCTTTTCAGCCAGCAGCTAAAAGTTTAGTCCTTATGTCTCATAAGACATAAGAGCCAGTGTCATTCCAGCACTGGGGCCATGCAAGGACACTCATTTCCCTGTGATTCAGATTTAGTGTATCTGCAATGGCTGCTTAGAGCAGGTGTTGTTTTCCCTGGGTGTAATCAGCCTATATGGGATATGTATAGGGTCTAGCTATGTTTGTGAAATCCAAAGGGGTGCAAGTCAAAAGGACAGCATCTTGTAATGACTTCTAAATATTGTCTTTACTGATTGCTGTGAGAAAGAAATATTGTGTTCAATGACTGAAGAGAGGTTGAACAGTGAGCACCAAAGACACTCTGCATGCATTGATCACCATGCTAAACTTTCTAGGATTATCTTTAATGGTTAAACATGTATAAGACCTTGTTAAAGCTCAGACATCCTGAACAGCTGAGGCTTCCACTGGTTTTAATAAGAAACCAACAACTAAATCCACAGGATCACAATATGTGAAAAAAACATTTAGTAGTAAAATATTCCATTCCAGTTTTTTGTATCCTTTTGGGTCTGGGGGGCTGGGAATGGAGTACAATTTAGTCGTAAAGATAGCTTCTTTAGAAAATGAGGAATAGCATTTAATGAGGACTCATTTCTTCCAAAAGTACATGAAACTGGCCTATTGCAGTAAGAAACAGCTGTACATACATGGTAAGCTTCAGATGTACACACAAATCAACAGTGTAAATTATGTTCTGAGTTGATTTATTTTGTCAGAACTGGAGACTGTTTTCATATACCAGAGCAGGACTTAGGGTCCTTGTTAACAATGCAGGAACTCTATTTTAAGTTATGAAAACCACTCTAGTTACTACCTAAAAATCAACAGTAAAGAAACCTCAAAGCAGCAAAGTGATTTTATAATAATCACAACTGACCACATTTGAAGCAAGGAATCTTCTTCAGGACTGGTTATTTTTCTATATTTGATATTGGGGATGGGGTGGGTTAGGACGGAAGAGTTATTTGCCAGGAGTGGGATGACATCACATTAAAGCAAGTTAATAGATGTAATAGATGTTAAGCAAAACCTTCCAGAATCTCTGGCTACTAATTTGTATCTTTTCTGTTTTGTTCTAGCAGCGTTAAAAGAACAAAACTTTGATCAAGGCTCACGTGTATGACTGGGATTCCCACCCCCACCACTTAAAACATCAGCTTTATTCAGTGATTAAATGTTTCTCTGCCTCAGAACACAGAGTTCTAAGGTAAGTGTAATTTATTCCTTTGTCTCTTGGAAGCATTTGAGGTTTAATTTAGTCATGTATATATAATGAAATATTTAGAAGTGTTATGTGAATGTGAAGCAATGTAATGTTCAGTAATCTAGTGCTGTTGTTAGTCTACTTGTCTTGCCAAGTTTTAGGAATTGCTTTGATTAGGAATCAAAAATCATGCTTTTAGTAATAGTCTTGGAAGGGTAATTTTATTCTAATTTCTTGACATGAACAATTTATGCAGTGTGACTCTCTTCATGTGGTAAGGGTAAGTCACTGGACCTGTATCAGAAAAAGGAGGTCTATATTAATATGAAATTTAGTAATTGGGATGGGAAGGAATAATAGAGCAATATTAGGAATGAGGCCAAAAGCAGTTGAGAAAACTGTAATGATATAATTATATGAATTCATAAACTTAATATATAATTCACTGTAAATAACTTATATGACTATTCTATCAGTCATACAATTCTAACACAGTTGAATTTAATAATTAGCTAAATAGAATTAGTTAAAATATTCCCTTCATATTTTTTGATTCTACCTGATAATTACAGTTACTGTGGCAAGAAAATCCATACATGACTAGGTTTTCCCAAAGAGCGGATCCCTAATGAAAGTCCTCTGAGAAGAACATTTTACTTTGAATAATTAAAGCATGCATCATGACTTAAATTATAGTGTAAGTGATTAAATTAAATCAAGCTTCTCCCATGTTGCAGTGTTTCTAAAGGTAATTACTATCCTCTCCTAAAGTAGTTTGTCAATTTGAGGAGTGATTTGGCAAAGAAAGTTGCACCTGGACTGGTTCCGTGTCTTCTAAGATTTGAGATGTTTGCTAGTTATCAGAATTGGTACACTGCAGGTAGCCATTCTCAGTGTCCCATTGAGAACTGGGACACTGCAGGTAGCCATTGGCAAAAACAACTTGCTGTATAGACAATGTTTTTTACCCCCCTTTTATTGAATTAGTCAGGTTTGAGGCATTTTTCAAAGGAAAATAGAACCCATTAGGACTGAAGGTATCTCAGTTTTGACTGGTATATGTAGTATGTGTTACATAATTTAAGATTATCAACAAAATCATATGATGATTCTTGATTGTATTAACACAGACTATAGTTTATAACTGGCAAAAAAATCTGAAGAGGTTTTGACACTGAAAAGAGATTGTATGTGCTGTAACAGAGATACGACTTGAAGAAAATTAAGAAAGTATTAAGAATATTTTTTCAGAGAGCAAGAACTGAAAGGAACTCAAAGCCTTAAATCAGCCCATAAACTTAATTATCTGCATGATAGGAAATTAGAAATTGTAAGCTTTTTCAACATAAACAGCAACATCTCATGGGAATGGGGAAAATTTTATCATACTCTGAGTCATCTCACAGTGCCTATGGAAAGTGATAGAGTTTCAAAGGATTGCTTTGGGCTTAAAAGTCTGTAGTGAACCATGTGATGAGCAGAATATTTACCTGGAAGATGTGATATCCATCTTCTCACCCATTCTCTGCATCATTTAAGTAACATTTTAAAGAAAAGTTTCTGGAATAAACACAAATCTAAATATTGGGCTGATGCAATACACTGAGGTCACTTTCAACTCCTATAGGCAGAGCTGTTTGCATGAAACCCTTATTTTGCCCTTTCTTAATCACTTTCTAATGAATCCAGTGAAAGTTCAACTACATATTTAAAATATAAGATTCTTATCAAGATAACATAAGACCTTGTATTTTTGATGGTCAATGCTTTATCATAATGAGATAGCCCACACTCCAGAGAGGTGAGGAGTGTGAAGTTACTCCCTCAGGACAATAAAATGATATTGTACCAAAACCTGAGGGCAGGCTGTCATCCTTGACATAGTGTGTGATGGCAGAATATCCATCAGTTTTCCGAACTGAGTCCTCCCTGGCTTCTCTTCTTAGAAGAGAGGGAAGGACACCTGTTGGCAGAATTCAACCTAAATTTGCAAGTAGTGAGAAATAGCAACCTCAATAATAAAATATCCTTCTACTATGACTCAAAATCAATATCTTCCTATTACCTTAAAGACTACTGCATATATTAAAAATTAGGTTATTCAGTTTCTTTGTGAAATAGACAAATATCAATATTCTTAGATTACTACTGTTTTATAAGAAATATAAAAATGTCATGGCAGATACAAAAAGAGAATCTAGAAGTGAAAACCAGAATGCTCCTGTCCTGTGTTTTTATGACTTTACCCTGCCCTTAACATATACAGAAATTAAATACATTTCAAACCACCTGGCCACTGAGCTAAGAATCTAGGTATAGGTGATATCATAAGTGATTGTATGTGATGGTTATTTATGATTAGTGCTATTGCAGGCTAAGCTGATGTTTTCACTAAATAGTGGCAACAGAGTCTTAGTCAATCAGGAACATGAACATGCTGCATATCAGGATGTAGTGGCAGAGGAACAATGGCAAGAGGTCTAAAAATAATAAAAAAGTAGAATGCTGGGTTTTCATAAAGCATAGGAATCCAAATCCCTATTACTAAAGTGGAATATTCTGTGCACTTTGGTCATCTTTTATGCCTCTTTGTGTCACGATTGGCAAGCTTGGGAGAAAATATTAATTAATTTTAGGAGATTTCGTTAAATGACTAATCTGCACTGTATTCACAGTGAAATGATGGTGATTTTTTCTGGTAACTCTGAAAACCACCCAATCTGTCTCACAGGGCCTTCAGTACCCAGACATTTGTAGCAGAAACACACACTAATTGAAATGGGAGGAGCCTTGTGGGGATCATCTCGTCCAATCTCCTACTCAAAGCAGGATCAGCTGCAGCAGGCTGCTCAGAATCATGCCTGTTGAGTTTTGAGTATCTCCAAAAATTGAGGTTTCACTCTTTTGGGCTTCTAGTGTTCAAATATCTTTCCACCCAGAGGATTAAGCATTTGTGGAGATCACAGCTCTTCCTAGCTGCCCATTCTGTTTTCACTCTCTTCTTCATTTTTGTTTTGTTTATGTGAATTGGGTTTATTGGAGGTTTTTAAAATTGTTTTGGGGTTTTTAAATTATTTTTTTCATCACTGAAGTTAGCAGACATGTACAAATCCCTGCAAATAACTTAGTATTAAAATAGTTTGTTCAATTCTTTCTCTTTCTCAGATATTCTATCGTATTAGAATTTGTTCTAGGACTGAGTGCAGTCCTAGAAGTCCAGAGTTTGAGCTGTATTTGCAGGTGTGCCATTGAATTACTGAATAATGGGAAAGAGTAAATTTTCCCTCTGCTACTTCATCAGGAATTGCTAAGAATGGCTAGTTAAAATCTTCAGGAAGGTATTATGTAGAAAGTCACACATGATCACAGTGAAAGCTTCTGACTTATATGGTATTATTTTATGATTTTTACTACTTTGGAAAAGTGCTTTAGGATTCTGTATTTTACTAAGTGATTCATATTGTTTGTAATAGAAAATGTGATACTGAAATTTGGTAATCTCACCTAGTATTGTTATCTGACATGCTCATAGTTTTGCTAATTCTGTGTTCCTTAGAACTGTTTGCAATAATGAATTGTCCAGATTTTTGATTGGTGTCACATGATCAGGTACCTGGGAAAAAAAAAAGACAGCCAGAAAGGACTGATGATCTATTTTGAAGGATGGCTGGGGTGTATGTCTGCTGCTCAAGATACTGTGATGTTGGTGAATGGGAAATGCCTGCTGAACTGAATTGTCCCAAGGAATTTCCAGAGCTTAACCTGGTCAAAATCAAACAGACATTCAGGAAAATTTAAAGTAACCATGACTGTAAGCAGGACAGGAATAGCTAGCAGTTACCTCCTCTATTCCATCATTTGAGTGTGATTAACATTCCATTAAGGAATGACAAAATTACAGAAACAGCTTTCTCTGCATTTAGCTCACAAGGTGAAGAGATGGTTTGCACTCTTGTTCTTCACAGCTAGACACAGAACACTATGCTTGCCTGATTAAAGACTGTGGATTATAAAACTGCTGATCACTGTGGAGTAGCAAAGTAAAATCCTATCACTGCTGCCAATTTGCAGAATACATACAGTGGTTTTTAAAACCTGTGAAGGACACAATTTTTTAGTTAGAATTGTGTACATTAATTAAATAATTGTATTTGCAAATGGATAATTGTCATTAGCAAATTCAATTACCCTATCAGCATATATAGTCATTGTAATTATGCACTCAAATGGAGTACATGCTCACTAAATTGTTTAAATCTTATATCTGGTAAGGCCAAAGATATATTTAAGGTTGTACCTTCCTGTAATTCTTACACATCTCATCTTCTACTTTATATTAATTGTTTAGAACCAAGCTTCATTCTTTACCTCACAAGATAGTGAGAAAATTCTCCTATGAGCCTTTCTTCTAATTTCTTCAAACAATTTTTTGCTCAGTGCCTCATCTTTTGGTGCTGGTAAGAATATGAATGTTATCACTTGACTGGCATCCCAGCATAACATGCTAGTTCCTTTTGATTTGGGCTGTCAAGATGAACAGTGGAAGGTTTCCCTAAACTCAAACTATGGTTGGTGTGATGCAAATATATAAATGACATAGATGGGTTTTTTCTCCTTTGTTATAAAGCTGGTGGTTTCCCTTCACTGTCCCTTACGTCTCTATCAAACAGTTTCCATCTTTATAAAAGACACTTTCCCAGTGCAGAACCAAGGAATTTCTTTCCATTCTTTCTAGTCCATTTGTCTTTCAAATCTTTCTGAAAGTCATAGGTATTCTGAATATATTAGAAATAAACAGTGAATGTACCCGAGAATCTAAATTTATACTAATGGAAAAATTAATACTAGAATTTAGTCTCCCAAAAATTATTTCTGAACCATTTGATTCCGAACAGTGTGTGAGGTGAGGGGTGGAGGAGCGGGGTCTTCAGTCTTGGTGTTTTTATAAAGCCACAACTCAGTGTTGTATTTATCTGGAATGCAATGCTTTCTGTGAAATGTCTTAGTTCCTATTTTATACACAATAATCACAATTAAATACATGGTCCTGTATGTATCCAGGAGAAAATATTGCTTTCTCTTACCCAAAATATATCTTTCTATTGGAGAGTTTAATGGTACAAAATAGCAGAGCTGTTGGTCTCAATCTTGTTCCCATGAATGCAGAAAATCTTTCCAATATTCTGGATTCAAGCCAGAAGTAGTTTGAATTTCTTATAAAAAACTTGCGTGGAGCATGGAAAGTGAGTTCAGTGCAGAAGGTTCATTTATAGCATGGATTGCTGAGATGCACACATTGCTTAGACAACTTAAGAATTCTCTAATTCTTGACATTTTTTAATTAACAAAGTCAAGATGTGGAGATACATTGATATTGCAGTTAAAATTACGTAACAAAAATGGGATGATATAATTCCATGTATAAATGAGCACTGTGGTCAACCAAATAATTTTGAACCTGGCTGTGAGTCCCTAGGTCTGGGTTGTATAAGGACTTTTTCTGTCAACTATAGATGGAATATATTTCAGATACCAAAAGGAGCAGATGTCTGTGAGTTATCGCTGATTTTTGAACCATGTGTACTACCATGAGTAAATGTTCCCATTAAATCAATCACGAGTTGATTAAAAACTTTTATTACTGAGCTTTGAAAAGTACTGCACTGAACATAAGGACACAAAATGAGTACATTTTATTAAAAGCTGCATGAAGGGCAGAAAGAAGCTGGGGTTTCTAAGACTGAAGAACTGTCCTTGACATTTAGGGGAACTGAATCTGTGATTGTAGACTAGATCATGACAATCTTGTTCACTACATCTCCTTTAAAAGGAAGCATAGTTAGTAACTATACAAGTACATAAGAAAATACAGAACTTTGTAATGTAATTCAAGTTAGCTTTACCCATGTCAAGTTTCCATTGTAACCACAAGACACCACAGACAGGGCTTTGAGGAAGCATATCTGCAGATGAAAAGGTTGTCAAGAGACACACAATAGAGCTGAAAAAGGTCTGTCTCATCCTCATCATCCTCCAAATGGTGTCTATTTTAGGCTAGCATTAGAAGGGGAACAGGATAGACTTAAAAAAATTTTAAATGGCCTATGGTGATAATAGAGTTAGCTACATGTAAAGGATATGAAATCTTTATCTTTTGAAGTAACAAAAGAAAGTGACATAAGAAAAATTTAAGCATGGAAAACTGGAACACTTAAAACAATCTTTAAGGAGAGATGTTTTGGTCAAGATTCTGAATGTTCTTTTTTAACTGAGTCATTTTTAAAATCAAATATTCCATTCATATTCAAAATTCTTTTGAAAGATACTCTTCAACCCATATTTGGTTGTTCTTGACTCTCAGATAGCTCACGGGAAAATACAAGCTAGTTATCTCAGCACAGAATGTTCTTGGGTTCATATTTGCAATTTAATCAGACAAAAAACATTGGAATTACTCAAGTTTGAAGAAAGGAAAAAAACCTACAAGCTGAAAAATAACTTACTGAAATAAATTTCATGTAAAAAAATTACATATCTGAAAAAGAAAAAGGTGAGATGGATAGATCAGTTGTAATCAAGTTATGACCACCACCAATTAATCCATGCAATTAACAGCAATTGAAGAGGGTTTTTGGTAATTGAGAATGGTTCAGAGAAAGTCTCTTTCACCAAAACCTGAGATCCATGAGGTTGATATCCGGTGCACTCTTGCAAAGATATTTCATGGTTGTGGTTCAAATATTAACAGTGAATCTAAAAAAATGGTGGTTTCAAAATGTGATGAATAGTCATGACAATCTAGTGAGCATAAAGCTCAGTTTCCAGAGTTTTCCCACGATCATACAAATATGGGCAAAATAATTGGAGTTGGTAAAGTCAAATACCTGTGATTTTGGCGTGTTAGAGACAGAAGTCAGCCCCTATGACAGCACAGACTATGTCTAAGGTAAACAAAATGTTCTTGCTTTATTTCTGTAGTGGATTGGCCATAAAAAATTTAAATCCTAAGTTATTGTATAAATTTGTATAAATTTGCTTTTTAGTGCTGGTGTATTTGACAGAGAAGGAAATATGTGGAGCTGCACTTGCTCTCCCACAAGCTGTCTATAACAGTTCCTAACTCGCTGGCGATGAGCAGCCAATATTAAGACTCAGGCTCTGCGTCAGTCAGACTGTTGTTGTGTTGCTGGCTCTATGTTAAACACAAAAATCTCCTAAAGAAAAAGGGAAAGAAGATTGGTTAAACCTGTTATCAGCAGTGAATGAGGAGTCTTCAAGATATACTGGGAGTTTACCTGAATTTTTATGATGCTATTGTTACTATTAATATCAGCTTTAATATTGGTATAGATGTAACTATTAGGGCATGGAAGCAAGTGAAAATCTTGCTGTTCATACTAGTTTTTGACATTGGATTTTAAGACTTGTGTTGGGCCTGAAGAGATGATAGTTCCACTTCTGGCATCCCCCCTTCTTGTTCTGTTGACAGTCCTGAAGAGATGATGATTCCACTTCTGGCATTCCCCTTGCGTGTTTGATTTCCAGTCTGATTGCATCTGATATCTGTGGTGTGTGGCTTTACTGCATAAGGACCAATGGCTATGGGGACAAGTTCAGTGCTTTTAACACAGGAGTGTGATTTCAAGGGAGGAATAAACAGCAGGAACAGATGAAGTGCTAAGCAGCCAACTGCTAAGACAGCTTTCTTGGAATAGTTTTTAGCCATTAAAAAAATGGCTAAAACCAGTAAAATAAAAAAAGAGTTAATCAGTGAATAAAATCAGTAAAATAATAGAAGAGGTACTTCTTATTAGAATAAGCTTCAAAGATTTCTGTAAAACAAAACTGTCTTTCTTATTTCAAAAAGATTTCAAATACACTGCATCAAGGATAAGATCCTCTCCACAGCAATTGTACACATTGCTTTGATAGATGCTGGGGAGAGATGCTTTGAAGAATCTGGAGTTCAAAAGTTAAAAAAATTCTCCCATACTGTGATGTATAGCATTTTTATGACATTTAATAAGCTTTGGTTTGAGACATATTGCTTTTCTTGTCATTTTTTTTTAATAGAAAATAGCATGTAATAATGGAAATAGGAAAGGGGAAAAAAAGTAAAACTGGGAGCAGCGTGCTTACCTGTGGAATTCCTTGCTGAAAAGTATAACTTGGCTCTTAAGCTTGGAATCTGTCAACTTACTGATCAAATACTCTACATTTTATATGGGGCAAATTGCTTCAGCTCTCCAAGCCTTAAGATCTCACCAGCAGTGAAGGGTCTGGAGTAAATGTCTTCTGAGGAGCAGCTAGGGGAGCTGCTGATTTAGCCTCAAGAAAAAGAGGCTCAGAGAGGACCTTATCCCCCTCTACAACTGCCTGAAAGGAGGTTGTAGCCAGGTGGGGCTGGCCTTCTTCTCCCAGGCAACCAGTGACAGGACAAGAGGAAACAGCACCAAGCTCTACCAGGGAAGGTTCACGTTGGCCATTAGGAAGAAGTTCTTCACCAAAAGGGTGGGTATATTATTGGAACAGGCTGCCCAGGGAGGTGATGGTGTACCATGCCATGGAGTGTTTAAGGAAAGACTGGATGTGGTGCTCAGTGCCATGGCCTAGCTGAAACATTAGTGTTTGCTCATGAACCGGACTCAAGGATCTCAGAGGACTTTCCCAACATAATTGATTCTGTGATTTCTTTATAAAGCTAGCAATATTTACTTTGAAATTTACTTCTTGAAGTATTTCCCAACCCCTCATTTTTAAGAGCTGCAATGTAGTAGCCTACCGAGTTTGCTACATAATTTTAATAGGATGCAGTAAATATGGTGTCTACTTATCAGTACTACCAGTATGTGGACATACTTGGTAAAACACATTTGTCTTTCTTTTGCCCTGTCCCATAGATAGGAGCTATTTCTGAAAGGGTAAAATAAAAATGTGATTTTCACATTATTGATTTTATAGTCTTTGCAAAAGTGATATGATAACAAACATCACATTTTCAGAATTAGCAATGTAAACGTCTATAGAGGAGGAAAACTCAACAGGGACACATTGAAACATCTTGTTTTTAGCAGCAATATGGAAAGGACAATATGAAACAGAAGCATCAGGGCTGGCCTTAACCAGCCCTTAACTCATTTAGAGAACTTCACCACATCCTACTTCTAAATGCTGAGAGAAAATTGGGTAACCAAGAATGGTGTGCCAGGGAAAAAGAACAGAAACTTACAGTATCAGTCCTGTAATTATGGGCATCATTCTGCTCTCCACCTTTCTTGAGACAAAACAGTCAAATGAAAGAACAAGTTATTTTGAAAATTTATTATATACAGACTGAGCAATACTACAGATTTTCCAAATGCCAGAAGCACATTCTATAGGGAAACAAGTCAGTATCAATATAAGATTAATTTCCTTTGAGCACCGTCTTTTCCCTTGAGAAAATAAAACAATGTGATTGATATTGATTCAAAAGCATGCTCCTTCTGAATAACATTTTAAAGTTAGAGCTTCAATGGCATGTGTAATTAATCAGAAGAATAAAGTGAAATTTTGAATGGAAGACCTTCATGCAGCTGGGAAGAAACAGAAAAAGCATTTCTTCATATAGAACAATGTGTTTTATAAAAGCCTTGGTTTGACAAACAGACCCGAGCAAATGATTCACAGCATTTAATTTATTTGACAAGTTAATCTTCTTTTCTTTCTCGTCATGAAACAAAACAGTGGCATATTTCTTGTTTAGAAAAAGGTATTTTTTTTTTTTTTTATTATTTAATTTTTTAACTACACTAATAATTCAACGTTTTCAGGAAGTGTGAAAGCTGTATTTTGTACTCTGATATTTCCATATTAAGTTATGATTGCATCTTATAAATTACATCATATTCCTTCTGTTCTGTGACTTTTTAAAGAGATCTCAGAAAAGTCTGTAGTCCTTTGTTTTGAGCAATATCCCCCCATGTTGACTTAATATAGTTAATTTCAATGCATCTGCTCCAATGTGCAAGTGGTTAACATTTGCTGTGTGAGACTACAGTGTAAAATTTCACGTGTAGG
Organism: Haemorhous mexicanus; assembly: GCF_027477595.1. Classification (NCBI taxonomy): domain Eukaryota; kingdom Metazoa; phylum Chordata; class Aves; order Passeriformes; family Fringillidae; genus Haemorhous; species Haemorhous mexicanus. The sequence continues at coordinate 46,614,705 of NC_082346.1, forward strand.
GACTGGGCCTTATCCAATGAAAATCTGTGAGAGTTTTTACCATTGATTTCAGTGGCAGTGGATCACTGTTCCTGTAAGCATCTTGATGAGTGAAAACCTAAGTGCATGAATGTACATGGGTCGTGATGACAGACGGGCTGTGAAGAGAGTTGCACAAATGCTTAACAGGATTTTTATTAGGAGTCAGATTGATTAACTGCCTAGAGTGACCTGAAGTTTCTTTTGGTTAAGATTTTTTTCTTAAGTCCTTTGTAAACTTGATGCTTGCTATTCTATGCCATCACTCTGATTCATTTTGCTTCAGAAGTGGTGAAACTGTGAAATAGGAAAACCTCCTTCAGCATGTGACCAGTACAGACCTGATTTCAGGAAATTTGTCAGTCTCTCTTATCACACGGTACAGGTAAGTGTCTGGGTAGGAGGGCGCTTGGAAAGGAAAAAGCTTTTTTTTTTTTTCACACAGAATGATATCTGTCCATATTTTATAGTACCACTGGAAAGAGGCAATCCAACCATAAGTTTTTTGAAAGGCCTTGCTCTTCCCATTTCACTGGGAGATGCTTCTACTTTTCATGTATCATTTCTTTGTTTTTTGGCTTGGATATTAATCAGAGGTATAGTCTTACCTAAAGTACTGTGCACTGGCTGGATAGATAGCAGAGAATTTCCTTCCAGGAAGATTTGACAAATTCTAGGAGACCTCTTTGTTATGTGTGATTTTAAAATGCATTTGAATCTTCAGAAAGTTCTGGGTTAAATTTTGGCATGGATTATAGAAAGAAAAGTGAGGTACAAGATTAAATACTACTAAATATTAATTATTGTCATGCAGTATCTTAAGGAGGATTTTCTCCTGTTAATTTCATTCATGTCTGATGGTTTTGTGACATTTGGTGAGGCCTTCAGTGACATATACCTGAAACACCACTGGGTGGAATTGAAGTGCACTGGCATCACACAGTGAAGTAGCTTCCACTGTACCCCTCTGCTTTACACCTAACAAATTCCTGATTTTCTATAAATGTCATAGATATTTGAGTTGCTTACAAAGTTTAAAAGAATCAAAAATGTGGTTTAATCATGCAAATTAATGGAATTATGTAAATCCCATAGTTCTATTTATGCCACTTGAATGTGAGAAGAAAGTTTAACACAGTTGGATTTATAAAATAATGTTTTTTGGTGTCAATGTTTCAGAGAGTGTCACTGAAAAAGATTGTGTGTGAGTGACACATCATGCGCCAGGAGAATTATTTTACTGGTATTTACACACCTTCTTTAGATAAATCAAAAGAGGCTGCTCTAAAACCTGACATGGACAAACATTCATTTATTCTCCATTTTTTAAGAAAGGCACCTATCTGCTGTATGATGTAGGTCAGCTGGACTCTCTCCAATTTCACATCATTCTTATCTTAGAGTTTAAGTTCTAAAGAGTCTTGCTGGAAAACATGAAGTGCTTCAGTAGAGACCAATCTCAGAATCTGGGAGAGGAATATTTCCTTTTTTTTCTCCTTCCACTTTATCCTTATGCCTCGGATTAGTATCATGACCTGTAGCACTTTTTTTTTCAGGTGGAGTCAAAATATGAGTTATAGGCTGCATTGATTTCCCTGAATAAACAATCAGGAAAGAGCATTTTATCTAAATATTCTTATGCTAGCAAAAGGAATGACACTAAACTACAGAATGGAATAACAAGAATACAAAGACCTAACTCTTTCAAAGAGAAAAGGGATTTTAAAATTCTTTAATCATCCTTGGAAACTGTTTACTTGAGTCTAAGCAAAAATACTGATATATAATGAGATTAGCTCAGTTGGTCAGAGCATGGTTCAATTGAGAACAAGGTTGTGGGTTAGATCCCTCTATGGGCCATTCACTGTGGAGCTGGACTCATTGATCCTCGTGGGTCCCTTTTGGTGAAGAATATTCTGTGATCTGTGACCTTTATCTCGAAGTAGCTGTTTGTAGAACTTCTCTCTCCTCAAAGTTACAAGTGCATTCCTAATAGCTTTTCAGATGTTTTGCAGCTAATTGGATTAGTCTTTTCATGGTCAACAAAGATTTCAGACAGAGAAATCAGTCCCTACCATCTCAAATATTATGGATACTCTCATCATGACACTTTAGTGTTAACAGGTCCAGCTACAACATTACAAGAGGTTGTCCCTGTCTCTCCAATAGCAGAAGCACTTTGGTGACAGCATAACCTGAAACCCTCATCTTTTTTCGTGTAGATCCAAACATCATTGTTACCTTCACTGCTAGGGAGCTCATGGTGTATAACTGGCTGCATGTGTAGTCTACTGTGAATGTTTTCCCTTAGATTTGCAGTTCAAACTGCTGCTGCAGTTCTCATTCCCACTTCAGTAATGAAAACTGAATCTCTCTTTGAAATACAAACACTCTTAATCTAATTGCAAACTGCAAACTATTTTTGTTATTGTGCAATCTTGCTTGATCATACATATTAGTAGTTGGCATCTTCAGTTTACCAGACTGGTGTTATAAACTTTCCCTGGTCTATTTTCAGACAGGTAGCTTTTCCTCATAAGAAGGATATTTCCAATAATGGCATCTTTTTGTTGTTTTTGTTGTTGTTTTTCTGCCACTAAAGACTAAGGATTTACAGAAAAGAAACAAAAATACTGCAAATATTTTTCTTTAACCAAAATAATATCAAGATTCCTCCTTCACTTCTTACTTTACAGAACTTGTATTTCCAGCTACTATTATAAATTATTTGTATGTCTTAAGGAAAAAAGATATGTTTTGTTGATTGTGCTATGGTATGCACAGTCATAGCATTCTTTAAAAGAAAGATTATTTAAATTGACCTATGTAAGATGTGTAGTATAGTTAAGCTTTAATGGAATTTAATAAGGTAACATTTGAGCAGCTTTCACTGGGATAGAATTGTCCTGAAAATTTTTAAATCAAGTTATTTTGAGTTTACATACTTTTAACAAGAAATTTGCCTGTTAGCTACAACAGGGAATTGTCACTCAACAGTATTCTTAGATTTTGTTCTCTGTGGCAAGTGCTCTGTTCCCAGCCTAATTTCACTTTTATGTTTCAGCTGTTGTTTCTGTGTGAAATCACTATATTAAAAACTTGCTACAGTCTTAAGTGTATCATGAGAATTAATGCTTGAAAAGGAGATATTCTCCACTGACTGATCAATGTCTGTTTATTCACTCAGTAGTAAACACACAGCTAATGAAAGAGAAACTATGCTGAGTTCCTGAGGGGATGCTGTCCTGGAGCCAGAGAGAGAGTAGGAGCCCTGCCATCGGCATCCACATGTTCAGCAGATCCGACTCTGGCAGCAGGAATGCCCCTGTGACAGCTCAAATGAAAATTCTGCATCTCTGCTGAATACCATGATGAAAAGCAGTATAATCTAAAAGGCTTGTTTATGGTGTTTCTTTTGCTTCAGATATAGAAAATCTATAAAAACAATCTATTTTGATCAGGCTGTCAAAAATTTATGCCATAGTATTTGACCATGAGATCTCTACGTAGAAAACCTGAGGAGATGAATCTCTTCTTAAAATTTCTCATTTCAAATATCTGGCAGGGTACTTCACAACAATTTGTTTTTATCTGCTTATAAATTTTATCTCTCTATATGTGTTACCTCTTTTAGTTTTAGGTGCCAAAAGAGCCAGCATGACTGGTTAGATGGAAAGCTTAAAATATATAGCTTGAATGCTTTTCATCAAAATTATTTGGTATCTTTTCATGTGACTTTCTTCACAAGGAAAGCTTTAACCAAAAACAGGTCAACCATCTTTATGTTCCAGTTTGAATGGCTGGTCACATTCTTTCTTTGTAAAGCTTTATTTCAGCACTCTCCTTCGTTCTTCCTTTCCAAAATTATTATGCCGTACTGTTGAAGCACCTGCCATGTAGGTTTCATTTCACTGTTGGGAGAAAATAGTTCTAGTTTTGTGAAATGATTCATGCATGCACACAGTTTTTAAAGCACAAAGGATTTCTTCGAAATTAAAAGTTTTATGTAACTGTAACCTCTCATTGCAATGAAATATTACTCTATCAGGAAGAAAACAAATCTATCTTTCTCTTTCTTTCTGATTTTTTTTCTCAGAGTTCACATTGCTGACACAAGTGTACTTAAAGATAAGCAACCCACTGGCTGAGCCCAAATTATCATTTGAAACCAAGTAATGAGATCCTTTCATAACATATGCTGCAAATAAGTGCATGCCAAAAAAACTGCCTGGAAAGTTTTCAGTGCTAATAATTTTGTTAGCATTTGCATGAATAACTTAATATAAAACAAACAGCAAAAATTTACAACATCTGTTCCAAGAAAAGTATGGTTTGGGATTTTTTTGTAGGTTTTTTTTTGTGTGTGATTTTTTTGTGGTTGCTGTTTGGTAGGTTTTTTTTGTTTTGTTTCATTTTGCATGGTTTTGTTTCTTGTTCATCCTTCAGTATTATTGTGTCTGGTGAAAATTTTATGTTTTCTTCAAAGTCATCTTCAGTGTTCATTGCAGATATTTTAGGAAAAAATATAGCTACTGATTCTACTGACCTTGAAAAAAACTTATTTATACCTACCTCCTGCCTAATCATTTAAGCAGGGCCCAGGTTTGGAGCACAATTCCTCTTTAAATCTAGTCCTAAATGTCCAAGCTGATATCTTGAAATCTGGCTAAGCTGAGACATCTATTTCCTCCCAGTGAGCTTCTTATCTTCAAGTCTGTAATTTCATATATGTCTGTGTGTTCTGCTTGAAATAACATTCACATCATGGAGGAATTTATTTTAACAAAGCCTCTAACTCACAGTGGGGGACTGATTTGCTCTGTTGTAAGGCACAACAGTTTGTAACAGCAAGCCAAAACAAGGGATTGTTTTCTTGTCTAGGCATTTGCTCCTAAAAGATCTTTAGTTTCATTGATTATCTTGTATTAGAGTTTTGAGGCAGACTGTGAAATGGCAGAGCTGGCAGAAGAGAGCCAGAGGCACTAGGAATACCTTAAATAACTAGGGCCACTTCAAAGCTAACATCATCCTGCAAATAAACTTAATGAGATGATATGCCTAAGGTATTAGGGATTTTTAAGTACTTGATTGACACTTCCTTGAAAGTAATTTGTTTTATAGATCTCAGCCAACTGCAAGTTTTTACTGTTTAGTTTCTCGTTCTCTAATTCTCCTCAGATTTGAGATTACTAAAAACCACATATAGCACACATATATCCAAATAGAGTTGGCTGATTAAAAGGTATTTTATTAAGTCAAGGCTTATTCAGTACAACTATTTGACTTACAACTGTTTTAAACATAATCAAATAAAAAAAGAATTGCTTTCAAGTAACAACTTTTACACTGAAATTTTGAGAAATCCCAGTTTGCACAAGGAAGAACTTTGAGAAGCCTGAGAAACAAACAAAAAAAAAGTGTTGATTACATTTCCAGGGTAACACCTTTGTACATACTTGTCTTAATAAAGGATGCCTTTTTTTGTAAGACATAAGTGTGTTTTCATCATAGTTTTTCAGTACCAACGCTTCCATTTTACATAAAATTTGCTCTATATGAAGAATAGTTGAGGAGAATATGAGAATTGATTTTCCCAGCCCTTGAAAGGAAGTAGAAGAATATTTTCTTCTTCCAGGAGGTGTCAGAAAGCACTCAGAGAATACACACAGCACCATTTTTCTCTTTATTGCTGAATAATACTGAATGTACTGTGCACAGACACACAGTAGTAGAGTGTACATGGATTGTAGTTTTTGCAGACAACCATGAGAGCAGGATTTCTGAATGTCCAGTATCTGGGTAGGAGGTTCCCATCTGCAAGTGTTCATAGAGAAAACATAATTCACCTGAAAAAACAGGATAGGTCTGGGAAAAGTGGATGTTTGTTTTATGTCTGTGAGAGCCAAGTCACATACAAAGCATGACTGAAATCAGAATGGCCAGCACAAACATAAACCATGACTACCGTGTTTCCAAATAAAAACCTGTCAGTGCAAAGTTAAAACTGATCACGTGTGGAAAGGTGACTACTAAAAAATAAAGATAAAGGGAAATGAAAATAATTCCTTAAAAAGCTCATTGGGAAGGGAAAAGAATGTGTAGCATCAGAGATGCTGTGACAAAGGACACTGCCTAAAATACTGGAACAGCAGATAAAGATTCCTGAGGATTACGACCTTCTAATGAATGAAACTGGAATATGACAACATGTTTTTACATCCTAAACCAGTATTACTATTACAGAGCTGAGAACTCTGGCATCCCCACACAGCACTGGAATCAGACTTGCTAACTAGAGACAGGCTTAGTTGTGGGACGTGATTAAAGTCTGCAAGGTGGATTGTAAAGAAACAGATCTAACTCCACAGAAACGCCTTTAAACAGCAAAATTGGCTGAAAAGTGCAGAGAAATGCTCAAAGCAGTGCTCAGAGAAAGTGCACATAATTAAAATAAGAAAGTCCAGACAAAAGACATAACAGATGAAAAAGAAATAGAATGCCTGCCAGTTTCAATTTATAATATACAATGTCAGGAAACTATGGGAAAGGTAAAATTAAGTGCACTTAGTTCACAGGAAATTTTATAAATTATATGGAGAATATAATCAAATCCTACTTTCAAGATGGCAAATGGGAACAAACTTCAATATACAGGGTCTTAGGACCCAGAGATGTTAAACTAAGAAAAGGGGTGTTTGAAATAATGCTGAAAACTCTTATGAAGAGGAAAATAATTTTAGTAAACCTGAATTGCTTCAAGTGCTGTGCTGTAGAAATGAGCTGCCAATCATGTAATGCCATAATGCAGCTATTACCTCAGCAGTTAATTTAATTCCAGCTGGATGGTGAAGCCCATTGCAATGCAATCCAGACACAGTTACAAAGAGCAAAGCTTGCCTGGAGTAATCTGACCAGGTGCTGTGGATGTGTGACAAAATTGTTCTGAGAGTCCTGAGTGAAAACCTATTGTTGATAAGAAACCTTTAAAAAGCAAAATAGTATGATTAAGAGATCTTATTAGGCAAAGCAGAGTTAAACCACAGAAACAGATGTTTCAGTATAGTGCTAAACCAGAATGTTCATAGTAGTTAGTTCAGTTCAACCTTCTAATTCAATATGTAGGGTGTATTTCAAAAAGCTGAAAACACAGAGGTTGAACCAGGACCAGAAAATTCCATAAATTTATTGGAAAGAGGACAAGCAGTTTCAACATCCCTTTGATTGTTAGTATCCTGCTACTATGTCCTACCTTTCTCTGATGGCATGTGCTTATAGTGAGGAATTTCACCTTCTTTCCTTGAGAGACACAAGAGCTTATTGTTGGGAGCTGTAAGCTCATGGGAGGATCAAAGGCAGCCCCTCGGCAAGACCCAGCTGGGAAGGGAAGAATTCAGGCTGGTTTCTTCTTTTGTTCTTTTGGAAGTTTCTTCTGCTCCCAACAAAATTCCTCTCTCTGTGTTTGTTTCTAGCTGAGTACAGATAACATATCTATATGCTATTAAGTCAAAACTGAGTTGCAATAAAGACTTTCAAATGGCAGTTATACTTCCTTCAGATGCCCAAAGTTGCACCTGTTATAACAGATTCCATACATTTATTTTAAACACAGTCAAACTATTTCAATCTCTTATGCTGGATAACAGTAAAGAGAAGTATTGCACAGCACTTTGACGTATCTCAGCAGCTGTTATTAATTCATATCTTTTAAAACCTCTTTTCTAGGAGGTATCTATTTTCACAGCCATTTAGACACCTATCTACATACCTTTGGAAAACTTGTGGCTTTCAGAAATATACAATAAGGCTGAATTTACTTATTTGAGGAGGAAAGTTAAAGGACTTGATGTTCTTACACAGATTTTACTTAAACTGCTTAGTATCAGCTTTCCAACTTTCTGATTTTGCTTCTTTCTGTACATTCCTATCAGCATACGTGTTATTCTGGGTGTGAGAATACACTTGCTTCATATATCTAGATTTGTTTTTTTTCTAATATAACATTTGAATGCAGAACTGTGAAATTTTATTGGATTCCTCCGTTGTTTTCATACTTCCATCCCATTGAGCAGACTATTGGGTACCATTTTCATCTTTGTTTTTCTGACCTCTTATTTTGGTCTCTGTTTTCAGGAAAATCTATCTAATGTTTGTTTATTGTTGTTAATAAGCCAAGTGGTGCCTATAATGTAGCTGTAGCCAAATCAACAATAAAGAAGCAGGAGTAAAAAGTTATTTCATTCCAGAGTGGTTATGTATAGGATGCTGCAAGGTCAGCACTGGGTCTAGCTGGTTTCACTATTTTCAATGAATAGTTGTATTGCCTTTGCAGATAAAAAACTGTGAGCAAATGCAAGAGCAATGAAGAGTAGAATTAGAATCCAGTCTATATATACTGAAACAGTTTGAAAACAGTTGAAAAAAAATCAAGTTCAGAGACAATAGTTTGCAAGGAATAGGTAACTAGAAAACAAATTAAATTCTTAAGTTAGTTACATTATGAACTAGATTATGAGTTGAAGAAGAATCAGAAAGCCCATGCTGTTGTAAAGTAGGTAAACTTCACTGAGGATTTGGGGAGGGGATAAAACAGAAAAAAACAAACCCCTGCAGAACAAGAAAAGTAGAAGTAATAACCAAAATGTTTGACATTGTTATCGTGTCCACTTTTGGGCCTCGCATTACAAGAAGGTATGCATTAGCCTGAGCTAATACAGAGAAAAACAACAAAACTTGAGAAAACTTAGCAAACATGACACTTGTAGAAAGATTGAAAATGTACTTTCCCTTGTTTCAAAATCGATTAATAATGAAAAAATCTTCAAGGACAAAAATGTCTAATGAAAAATGAATGGCACATTCTCTACCTCTGGCACAAAATAATAAATAAGGAAATTTCCTGATTACATAAATGCTTTTTAATAAGACAATACCAAAGGTGTTTAAGAAAAAGTAGTTTACTGTCTGTAAAGATTATTCTTGATAGAGTTTAATCCCCTCCTGGGCAATAGGAGGAAAAGAACAAATTTTGTCACAGCACTTGTACAGAACTCCTCTATATTAGAACAAAGGATGGGGCTGAGACAAAGGCGAGGTTTTTTCCATTGTCTTGTGTAGACAAGAGATGTTGACTGGAGAAATATCAGAGAATTTACTCCATGGATTTAAAGTCTGAAACAAGAGGAGTTTATGCTGTGAACAGAGCTTTAAAAGTGAAGTCAAGAAACTTGGACTTTATATAAAAATGAAGAGTACGCTTAGAAAAGTACACAAATCTATTTCATGGTAGTCTTTTGTAGTCTTTCTAATTTTTTTTTGCTAGTATATCCTTTAGCTAATGTAAATTTACTATTTAGAATCTTGTCGAGTTGATAAAGTGTTTTACTATGTTTTCACAGCAGCTGTTTCTGTTTCTTGTTATATTACTCACGTATTCCCTCTTGTGTCTTGTCATGCAGCTTTTTACCTCTTTTTTGTCCTTTGTTTTAGACAGATTTATTACTCCTTTTCCTGGAAGTGTTGTTGGGGAGCTGATGTTTACTTTGGCTTTCTTAGCACATTTCTGCATATTTTCATTTATCCAAATTTCATGTTTGTATGGCTTCAAAGTGGCAAGCTATTCTTGCCAGGAGATGTTAGCATTACTATTGATAGCAACTTTCAGATGGTGCAGCACCAGAAAGTGTTCCACTCTCTTATTCTCAAATGCTGATTGGCCTGTTCAGTTTTGTTGTTTATCTTCTGAGGAAGAAGATGAGTTGTTTTCTATTGTGCTTTGCATTTTCTTCTTATTTTGATACCACCTTTTACTTTGATGCCAAGTTCTGTGTTATAGACCATAATATCAATCATCACATGGAAAACTTCAAGATATTTTATCTTTATAGGGAAATAAGTTCTATTAATTACGAAAACATAGTTGTACAATTTTTTCACTATTTCTTTTGGCAATGAAAGGCTTGGTGGTGAGTTGACAGGAAAATTTTATGGTGCTATGCAGACATGATTCAGGATATTGCCAAAATCTTCAGATTACTTTAGGTTTGTTCCCTTATCATTTCAGGTATAGGTTATGTGCAGACACAGCTTTTCTATTTGAAATCTCTGAAAACAATTGTGGCTTTTAATATATTGACTGTTTTTCTGCTTTTTTAGAGCTATTCTTCCCAAGGGGCAGTTGCCTGACCTAAGGGAATTAGAACAATATTATTTTCAATAATAGTGAACTTCTAAAGAATTTCTGGCCAGAAACAATGAAGAGTTGTAGGAGAACTGACACACACACTTATTGACAGAGACACATACAGTTTGAAATCATAGATGTAATTTAGTGAATTAGAGACTTAAGTACACATTTTTTTCTTCCAGAAATTAAGATATCAGAACCTTTTTTTCATGTAGGTTTGCCATAGAATGTTGTTATTTTCCACAGACTCTTTATAAGGGTGTCTACCTTCCTGTGTTTCTTTAATTTTGCTGTAAGAAATTAAGAAAGGCTTTTGTTTTCTGTTTTTCATCTGGTTCTTCTCCTTTGGTCCAACTTGATTAGCCGAAGAAGCAGTTAAACTTCTTCCATGGAAAGTGATTAAAAAAAAAAAAAAAAAAAAAAAAAAAAAAAAAAAAACCAAGGAATATTAAATGAAACAGAAAAGAGGAATCTTTAAAATTACTGTTGTAATAACTACTAAAATGAATGTAAAATACATGAGGAAAGAGTTAGTTACAATGTTATTTCAAAATCCATGGATTGTTACATGAGCTTGTTTTAAGTTATGAATGAACCAAAATATAAAATGTCCTTGTAACTCTCCCTCCTCCCCTCAGGGTCTTTCATGCCGTTGCCATTAGTGCAATCCTTGGTTGTGCCTACAAGGGAAGTCATCACAAATCCTGAGAGCAGCTACATGCTACTGTATCTGCAAGAGAAGAATAGGACTGAGTCTTGTCCACACTGCCTCAAGAGGTGCAAATGAGATTCCAGGCCAGTATTATCACTGACAAAGCAGACAGTAACAGAGTGGCAAAATTACAGGGAAGGCAAGTCTCTACCTCAGAGATAAAACAGGCTGGAATCCCCTCCAGCTACTGATGGAATTTCTGTCTGACTCAGAAGCAGTGGCAGATTTCTTCTTCCAGAAACAAATTACTTCAGCTAGTTGAAGGGACTGAGACTTCATTAGATCTTTGGTCCCAGTTATCTCCCCCTCACCTCTACTTTCCTCTTCCTTCTATCCATTGCTTTCATTGAGGCTCCAATTAGCCTGCTGCTGCAGTAAAGCTCACACACATCCCAGTGTGGCCTTTAGTGCTTCTTCAAGATAGCCCTGCTGTGACAGGAGGGTTTTACATGGGATAAGCAAAGGAGCAGAGTATGACAGAAGGCCAAAGGTGTACTCAGTCTTCAATCAAGAATATTGATTATGACACTGATTTATTTTTTCTGTCCAGAATTCCTTGGAAGAACAGCTACAGTTCTTCTCACTATCAGAGCCTCAGTAACAGGACATCTCACATTCTGTTTAAATTCTAAAATCATAGCAAAAACTATAAATATAAACTGCACAAAGGTCTGCTTAGAGCAGACAGGTCTGCTTAGATGTGTTACCAGTGTTTCAAATGGGGATGGGACAGGGAGTAAATATTAGCCAAAAAGACAATAATCCAGAGTCAGTTTAGAGGTTTTTACAAGGAAAATTATCTCAGTGTAGTTCTGTCATTATTAGTGCAAGCATTCAGATGTAAAATGGAAAAAATAATTTCCCCCCCATGCAGCTTTCCCTTTGAAAGGTTATCAGCTGGAATGGCATGTTCACAGATACTTTTGCCCCTCATATGCTTTCACACATTTTTGAAAACACAGAAGAATAGCAATAACAATGCCAGTCATATTGAATAAGACAGTAATCAGATGCTTAAAAGGTGAAAAAGTAGAGGGAAGAGGGAACTTGAAAACATGCTAGACAGAATAATAATTTTCATTGTGTTATTTCTTTCTGAGGTACAACAATTAAATTATAAATTATTTATTTTCTTTACATACACATTAATGGAAATATCAGTAAGAATACAGAAGAGACAACAGATTCATCCTTTGTGTTTTCTCTCAGCTTTTGAATAAACAGCCTTAAAAATTCTTTTTCTTTTGCTTCTCATTTTTCTCTTCAATGGCAGTTTTTACATTTCCAAACTAAGCAAGGTAAAAATAAAGTTGCATGTCACCTGTAAAATGCATATATGAAGCAGAAAAATAGAAAAGTTTGTCCATTGAGTAACTCTTTAGGTTTGTTATGAGTAACTCTTAAGATTTGTTATGTTGTATTTTGGTTTTCAGTGGCTCTTTGTTTTATTTTATCTTAGTAGCTAGTTTTGCCCATCCTTAGTCATAATCATCCTGCCCAGAGTCAAATCTATTTGTTTTTACCAAATCTGACCACAAAATAAATTATTAAAACACACTCAGGTTTTAATAGTTGTCAGCCAATTAAATATTTTTTCTTTTCCCAGTTCAAATAACAAGTTTCAAGAACAAATCTCTGTACATTTTCGGGAATGGTATATTGTGCTGGCTTTGGCTTGAGTTTGGTTGATTTTCTTTACAGCAGCTGATATGGGGCTGTGTTTAGGATTTGTGCTGAACACGGGGCTGGTAACAGAGAGATGCTTTTGTTATTGCTGAGCAGGGCTTACACACAGCCAAGGCCTCTTCTGCTCTTCCTACTGCCATGCTGGTGAGGAAGTTGGGATTGCAGGGGATATTGGAAGGATACACAGCTGGGACAGGTGACCCAAACTGACCAAAGGGATATTCCAGACCATGTAGCATCATACTCACTATAGTAAGTGGGGGGAATAACGAGGAAGGGGGGGACACCTTTGGAGTGAAACCATTTCTCCTCCTAAGTCACCATTACATGAGATGGGGCTCTGCTCTCCTGGGGCTCTGCTCTCCTGCTGAATACCTGGAAAGCAGGGCTTTGTTTTGCTTGTGTGTGCAGCTTTTCCTACCCTGTGCAGCTTTTGCTTTCCCTTTTAAATCGTCTTTATCTCACCCCATGAGTTTCCCAGCTGTTATCCTTCTGATTCTCTCCCCAGTTCCACTGGTGAGGGAGTGAGCAAGCGGCTGCGTGGGGCTTGTCTGCCAGCTGGGGCTAAGCCATGACACATGCAGTTATGTTTCTGTGATTTCTTATTACTGTGATGCTAGGAACCTTAAACTGGAAACACAGTCAAGACAGGTGTTAGTCATATCTACAACTGTATAGTTTAGCAGGATTTTTTTTTTTTCCAGAGAGAGTTAATGACTAAAATAGTGAAAAACTGAGAGGGAAAAATATGCAATGACAAGTAATTATTGAATTGAATGAAGTTAACCCAAAAGAAATAAATTAATCCAAGTGACTAAGACTTTCAGTAATATTACATTGACTAAACTGAGTGTAGAGATTAATAAAAGAGATTTATACCTCTGGTAAATATATTCCTACTAAAGTAAGAGTACAAACCATTCTCATGAACAAACATACCAGAAATTATGCACATATTTTTCTCCACTCTGATCTGCTATACTGCATCTCTTAAAATCTTTTCAGTGTATCAGTATCTAAGGCAACTGTACCTTTTCATGGAACACTGACACTTCTGTCAACAGGCACCAGGGGCTCAGGATAGTTGTTGCCCTAAGTGAGAAGAAGCAGAAAAAGCAAATAGATTCTTATAGAAATTGGCACATAAATTTGTCCAGCTATCATTCACATGTCCAAATGTACTGGCAAGTATTTCTCATCTTTACTGCACCTTGCAATAAGGGTTCTGTGGTAGCTTCTTCCTATATAAAGGCTTCTAATAATTTCTATGTGTCTTATGAATTCTGTGATTAATTTAATTTCATGTAAAAAATGTTACATTTAGTTTATTAATAATTTTTGCAGTGTGGATTTTCATCTAACAAGACAGAAGATATTTTGTCTTGGATGAAGGCATATTGAAAGCTGAGTTAATATAGTTTGAAATAATAACTACGATCCTAAATCTGGCCAATGCTTTCTCTTTGACACTTCAGCATATTTATCAGTAGATTGAAGAGAAGCATTGCCAGTTTCTAAACATAGTTATCAGCCATAGTCACCTGGAGAATTCTTTGCATGTTTGGCTATTAGTCATACCCTTGAGACCCATGAATTCATGAAACAAGAATAACTCAAAAGGTATGAGGTTTCCCAATGTTATTTATCACATTGCTGCCTTCAAAGTAGAATATGAATGGTCTATGTAGAGCTTTGCATGAAAAACTGGGTAAGTGATCAGATGAAAGCCACTTGCTTCCTCAAGAAACATTCTGTTTTAACCCTGGATGCCCTTCCAAGTTTGAGGAAAGAACACTTATTTTTAAGACAGAGGTGAAGAGGAGGAAACTTTCACTTACTTTTAATGCTTAATAGAGTTGGCTTTTCTCAGCTGAAATAATTATTTCTTTTTTAGTTTATTATTAGAATGTTGTAATAAAATATACATTTAGAGACTAAAAGACACAGTGACTATAATTTGAAGAGGTGGGGAGTCTCTCCTCAAGACTCCTAGATTAATACATGGTTATTTATTTAAGGGTAAATTGGACTAAAAAAATATAAACAAAATCTGTGTGTATTAGATATTAATTGGTTTTCTGAATAGTGGTGAATTTAGAATAGATCATTATGTGTAGAAAAGTTTCATTTATAAAAATATTCCTAGTACCCTGGTTTGCCACAATTTTTTTTTAACTCTACAAGTTAAAATACATTATAATTTCCACAGGACATTTATCTTTCATGCTGGAAAATTCTTCTTTGGACTGTAGGACAAAGTCTGGAAATAGGACTGGAAGAGAACAAACAAAACAAAGAATTTATGCACATAGAATATTCACTTAAAATTTTCAGGCTATGAGTTTACAAAACAAAACAAAGCAAAAGTCTCCTCAATTTAGGACATTTGTTACTGGGTAAGGAGTGATTTTTCCATGAAAGACAATATTAACTGCTACAAACTGGCTTTTTTTATTGCATTTCAAACATTTTTTAAGGACATTTTCACTTACAGCCCTTATGGGATTAGGTATTGTATGTCCTCGCCCAGCTGTTAGAAAACTGGCATAAAATCAGAAATCTGGCATAAGCTCTGTTCAACTCACTCTCAGTAATTTGCTAGAAATGCCCTGATGATCTGGACCAAATTTGTATCACATAGGCTATGTCTGTAGGGGGAGAATAAATGTTCCAGGTCTTGGTTTATCCACTTCTAAAAAGTGAATGTCACAGATAACAGCCTCCTGGGCACACTTGCCTCATCTGTACTTTTTGTGAAAACAGTTCCTGGTGTTCAGGAATTTCCCAGGATTGTCCAAATTCACATGAAGTTTAACCTTGCGGAACATGTGCCAATGTCTGACCCCCTGCCTTGGCTCTTTGGATTAGCAGAGTAGAGAGACCTTGAGATTATCCCTTAGCACTGAGATCTTTACCTCAGGCATACAGAAACAGAGTCTCATGTTCAAGATGAAAATTCTAGTCTGTGATCACGTCCAGGCAACATTTGGCACATATTTGGGACATGAAATGTCATGTTCCTCTTTCAGCAAATTTGTAGTACTTCCTGAGTGACATCACTATCAGCCGTGAGTGACTGGAGATTAACATTTTCCTCACAATAATTCAATATAGGCTGTTTCAATTGACATTGTTGGAATGAAAATCTTGTCAGGTTAAATATGTACACTCTAAGAACTGTATATAAATTTCAGACACAAAATTAATATTTAATAGAACCCTCAAACAAGTGTTAATTTTTAATATGCATTACATTTTGAATTATAAGGGATTTGCAAAGGAATTTGAAAGTTTGAGAAAAACTACACTGATTTTGGATTTCAATACAAGATTTAAAATAAGCTAATTCTCAGAATTTATAATAAATTTGGTAGTTAATATGCAGATAATTTTCAGGTTTTTCTGCTTTTTTTTTTTTTTTTTTTCCCTGATGTTTTTACTGTTTGGGGGGTTTAATTATTCTTTTTTTTTAATTTGATGAAATAAGACTCTTTAGACTGAACATTATGAAAAAAAGATCCTGAGAGGAAAAGAGAAGCTGCATGCACATTTTAGCAAACAATTATGCAAAGTTAAGGTCAGTGGATTAGTGTTAATTTTTATCAGATCTAATAATTAAAACAATTAGTACTATGGATGTTGAAAGTTTGCTAATATATTATGAAAAGTTTAAAAATGTCAGATTTTTTACAAATGTATTTCATTATTTTTAAGCTTAGGAAAAATGTAATATGGAACAGCAACAATAAAAAAAATAATCAAGTGTACTTTTAATAAATTGAGAGTTTTCTCTTGGTATGTTTTACCAAATCATAATTGGTTGCTGAGGCATTTAAATAGAGAGAAAAAAAAGTCTCTATGATGTAATTATTACTCTTAGAAAGAGATATTTCTAAAGCTACAATTTTTCAGACAAATTATTCCCCTTAATTAACGTTTAGCGCACATTGATGATCTCTACATATTATAAGAGTGATAAACGAATAGAGAGAACAGTTGTTCTATAAAATTCAATTTTAATGCTTCAAGGTGATGCAAAATTGATGCTAGTTCCTCACACATTTCTGTTTAAAACTTTCCATTATCATCTGTTTCAATCAGTTATTTATTTAATGTAATAACCAGCCTTATTTAACACTGTGGAGATAAATTCTTTGCAAGCACTTGGAAAGACAAGCTTTCTGCTCAAGAATTTTTAAAGAGAATGTTGTGCAAAGGATGAAGGAGAAAGACGTGTTTCAGTATCTTGTTGAAATTATACAAAATAGGAAAGAAATATATCAGTTTCAGAGAATTTATTATTCTTAAAAATAAAGCATAATTGTCTATCCATGCTTGCTTCTCAAAGCATGTTTTTTTTGCCTAAATCTTAAGAGCCCACGATTTGTTTATTGGACCCTGTAGCACCTATACAGAGTTGCTGTATTTCCTCTTGCTCTATTTCTCTTAGCATGTATCAGTTGTAAATTCCTGTGTCTAATAGGGAAGTGGAAGAGAAGGGAGGAGCAGATTACAGCCAGTATTTCTTGGAACACCTTTTATGCATTAAGCTATTATTAATAATAGACACTAGCACAGCGTACGTCTGTACTATCATAGTTCATTGTCATCTTCTCCTACCCCTTCCCAGCTACCAGAATGAAGAACCGCCAGGGAGGTCAGCCCCAGTGGGTGATGCCTTTTGGTTGCTTCCCCTCAAGCAGTGGGGCTGGCTGAGATGTGCCAGGATCTTCTAGGGAGGTGTTAGGAGAGGCCCTGGGGGTCCTGTGGGTACCGAATCTCTCCTGTAGACTTTGTACATGCTCAGCAGCCACTGGCCATATGGCACAGAGCCACAGTGGGTGCCCATGTGTGCTTGGGATTTTCCATGGAGGCATCATGTTTTTCTTGTCCTGATGTTACCATTTCTACTGGGTTCAGTGCAGTTTTATCACCTTTTGGGAAGCTCTTGCACAGTACCTTCCCAACACACACTTTTACTCTTTTGGCCTGTTGTTACTAGGCTCTGTTTTTCCTTGCTTACCTTTGGAGCCCATTCTCATCCACTGGCACTGATGGGGATTTTATGATGTATGCATTTAGAGAAAAAAACATTATAGGATTTCTATTAGAGAGATATTTTAGATTACAACTAGATTTTTTTCTCTTGAATAACTCTTTACATTTTTGTATTCCCATTTTTTCTCTCTTCCTGCAAGCTACCCATTGCAAAATATGAAATATTTACTAAATAATACTTAGATGTCTTTTCTATCAAATTCTTTGACTTTACAAAGTAGATTGTTTACAACTGTGCTGCCCTTCTGCTTAATGGGCACCCCGGGGGAATGTTGTTGGCTTTGAGACTCAGCTACATATTTTCAATAAACAACTCCTGAAGCCAGTGAATGCCGAGAGCTGTGAACATTAATCAGTGATCTATGTGAATGGACTACTATCCTGTTCTCCCTTCAGGGGATGGAAAAAAAAGGACACACATCATGATGCACTATTCACAGTCACACACAGTCAAATAAGCCCAAAGAAATATTTTAACATTCTCTTTTATTGCAAGTTTTTTGGTTAGCTTGAAATTGTGATAGCAAAGCTGACTGCCTTATCAACAGATTTTGCCAACTAGAAAAAGAAAAAAAGCTTCCCCAGAATAAGGAGCAAGTTTGAACTATTGAAAGGTTTTAGACTGCTGGTAGATTATATTTGGAGTTATTGCATTTGCCATGTCCTTTTGTCCTTGAGTCACATTGCTAAGATGATATCTCTCTGCCTTTGAGGGAAAGCTGCCTGCTCAAGTACTCCCTGAACAGCAGGCTGATTTACATTTAGCTGCTGACGTCTTCCTTAGAGGAAATCCCTACTCTTGTTTCTAAAACATGGGTCAAAGGCCTAGTTTGGCAATTGCAGGGCTTGTGGTATTGGAGAAGAGAAAGACAGGAGAGTTAAAAGGAAAGAATCAACCTGAGAAAATCCACAATTGTTTTTAAAGTCAACTCAGCCATTCCATTATTCAAAATAAATAAAATACAATGATGCCAGGTATGCAGTGCAGTCCTATGACAGAAAGGTGTGAATTCTAAATGGCCATAGTCCAGCTGGATATGTCTAAAGCACAAACCTCTGAGATGAAATAATACTGTCTGATGTATCTTGGCACTTTCAGTCCTTAGGAATTTACAGGCCCAGTGACAGCACTGATTTTCAGCTTTGCAAGAACTGAGACTTTAACTGAAACTCTATTGTATGTAAATCAACTTTCTACTCTTACTGTTCCCACCGTGAATGTTAGGTAATGTTGTTTGTGGCCTTGCCTCCCATTCATTTGAAAAATCTCTACTCTACTAGCATGGTGTAAAGAACTCTTTTTGGTCCTAGGTATTCTAGAGGTCAAAATATCTACTGAAACTGTTGGCATAGGATTAAATTGTCTACCTAACTACATAGAATTTCAAATCTAAGGAAATTCCCCATGTTACTGGAGGGGGGGAAAAGAAATGTTGTTCCTTTCTCCAAATCAGTACAGTTCTGGAGCAGGAGGCTGAATGAAAGGATAATGTCTTCCCATACTGTGAAGAGAGAGAAAGGAAGAAATAAAAATTAAAGTCTATGAACCCACTAAGCTTTTAAAGGACTGAACAGCAATTCCAGAGAGGAAGTATAATGCAGAGCATGATATCAGAAGCTCATGAAAGTAAACATTTGTAGCACCTGCAGTTTTTTCTACATATTGTTTGAAGATCTGTTGAGCTGGCACTTCCCTGCTGTAAAAGTGAGGTACACTGCTGAAACAAGCCTGCCATGCAGAGCCTTTCACCTTTAGAAGGCAGTCTCAGTCTGTTCCAGGTGGGTAACTCTCCAACATTCAGAAATGGGCATTCTAAGATCTGGCTTTAAGTTCCTTTAAAAGTCATAAAATAACAAAGGAAAGGAAGTAGAACAGTAGCTATTAATATCAAAAGGACCAGAATGATTATTTTGGCTGACCTCCTGCATAAAATAAGTCATAAAGATATCTAACCCATCCACAGGGTAGTAGTTTCTTGGTAATTTCTCTGTGATTTCTTTCAGGATGACTGCCTTACTTGCATCTGTAAGGAAAATCCAAGTCCCTCCTTTTAGAAGACAAATTTGCAAAAACAAAAAAATGAAATAAAAGTTAATTCAGGAAAGTATTTAGATATTTTGTGGAGCCTGATCCATTAGGAAGTGCTGAAAGTCTTGGAAGAGAGGATGGTTGTGAATTCTTTAGCTTGTTTGATTCCTGTTTGGACTGGAAGTTTCTGACAAGGTTAAAGATATGCTATTAATATAAGACTCCCAGAATGAAAACTTGACTGCATATTGAATATTTGAATAAATTCTCCAGAAGAGCTGCAGATATATTTCACTCATAGTTTGTTCTTTCTTTTAACTGGCAAAAAAGTCAGAAAAAGTGATCCTTTTAATTTTGTCTTCTGAACATCTTTTGCTGACTGTTGCTTTCCTTTCATACTGCAGGGTTACAAAGGATAAATTCTAATGTTTTGCAGCAGTAAGTGTGTACAAATGCTGGAATCCTTTAAATTTCTGTACATGTTTATGAAATCTGATACTAGGTACTTTGATAACTTTGAAAACCTGATGGTCATTTTTTTCAGTATTTTCATCACCCCTTTTCTTCTCCATTTCTTTTTCCATTGGTGTTTTCCACATTGACTTTAAAGACTTAATATCCAGTACTGCAGAAGTGTGAGTTTTCCTCATGAAAGGTTTTGAACCAATTATAAACAAAGCAGTCTCAGTCTATTAAAAATTTTGAACTTTTGTTGCAGCTTTTGCTATTAATAGTATTGACTCCTTCCTGACAGTCTGCCAAATGGACAAGAATAAAGCAAACCTCATAATGACTGAAGTTTCAAAGTTGATGAATAAAGGAAAGAAAAACTTTGGATGACTTTTTCTCTAGCCAAGAAATTGTTTCATACAGTGTGACAAGGTTTTGCAATGTCTGTCACTAAGACATTACAAATTGGTACTTATTTACAGAGCATTTTAATATTTTCTGTTTCTCACAGCTTCAGAGAAACATGCTCATTAGTTGTAATTGATAACTATAATTTTTTTTCTTGGAGGAGAGGAGGTTGCATATATTCATAAAAATAAATAAATTTTAAAAGTGATTTTGTCCTAGGGGATGCCTGAGAAAATTACATGTTAGTAAAGAGATAGGTATTGTATCTTGACTGTTAAAATCTTTAGTTGGCATCAGTTTTTAAAGAATTCATCTACAGATACTCTCTTGAAAGAACATTTTCAACTGAAATGATTTGCATTCAGGGGTAAGCAATTGATCTTTTGAATCTGCTTTGATAAACTGTCATTAAACAGGATGATAAGACTGAATGATCTCCACAAGTGCCTTCCAACCTGAAATATCCTGCTACTCTGTAAAAAGAAGGGATCATATGTAAGATTTTTTTATTTACTCAAAAATAAGCATATATGAAAGATCTCACTAACCTCTTTAGTCGCTTCATTCAAATACTGACTCATTTAATGTAACTCCTTTTAAGATCAGTGGGAATGTTTGCGTTCATTCAACAGGTGGATCAAGTCTTAAGAAAGAGCTAAATTGTTTTTTTCAGGAAAATGTCTACAAACTGTAATCCTTAAACTATAATAAAATGCTGACATGATCATATTGAGGAAAAAACCACAAATAAATATAATTTAAAACCCTCTAGTGACGCTAGATTGTCAAGGTAAATATTTGGTTTTCTCTGAAAGCTTCTTGTCCAAGAAATTAAATTATCCTTCATGTTTTCTGTTTCTATCATGATGTCTCTTTAGATGATATCAATTCATACTGTCCTTAATGTTGTTTGTTCTATTACATTAAAATAAATTACAATAAATAGTTTAGTATAACATAGTAGGTATAATACAAAACTTTCTCTGGAATCTCAAAGGTTAAAGTTGCAAGAAGTAAGCCAAAAACAGCATAAATTCCTGGTCATGTCAAAGTCCATGGGACAGACTGGTGGCCCTGGCATGAAAATTCTAATTTTGCGTCATTAATATTTTTTGTCATCTTGTCCAAAACAATGAGCTGGGTGAGGCTTTTCCTGACTTCAGTGGCACAGCAGCTGTTTGAGATTCATGAAACAATGCAAAACAGGAAATGTGTGTGGCAGATTTCTGACATTCACCATCATTGGGCCAGAGTTCAGCAGCCTGTTCAGCTGCCTGAGTAGTATAACAGATTCCCTTTTGCCTTCCTGTTCAGGCTGTTTTCCTGAGGTGCTGGATCTTCCTCATTACTGTTCCTTTCTCTCTTTTTTTAAAATTTTTTTTTTTTTATTTTTTATTTTATTTTACCAGTGGTCTTTACTTTCAGATGCAATAAACTGAAGAGCAGCTGTGCTGAATCACTTCTACAGATCTTGTAGACTTTCAGGTTATGGTCTGATTGCCCTCTGAAATGTAGCTGTAGTGAAATACTTTTGAAAATACTTTGAACTTGGTAACACCTTCTTGCCTCTGCCTCAGGATTCTTTCCATTTCACTTTTCTTTTATTACTGTCATCTGGTTGGAATCAAGATCTTTTGCAGACATAATTTTCTGCCTTCCCCAAAACAACCGTTTTTCTGTTGGCAGTATTCTGAAACTATGCCTTTCTAAAACAGTGCTTAAATGCAGTTTCATCCTGGATTAGCAGAAGTGGAGGATAAAGAATAAGGAAAGAAATTATATTTTCTTAAAGAAGCTTTATTGCCTTAGATATATTTTACTGTGCTTTAGCTTTAAGCTGGTAGGTCTTTGGTAGAGATATACTCCAAACAGCTTTTTCCTGGTTTTAAGTTTACAGGTGGGCATTGTTATTACCAAACCATTATAGGCAGAATTATCAATATTCATTATTACTGAGCTTATTATTATGCAGCTCTTTATTCCTGAGTTTATACTCAGTTCAGTTTTTCTGTCGTTTTTCTTTTATTGATCACAGTTACCATTGTGGCTAATTGCAATAGTTTTTCTTCATTGGAGCTACACAGATATATTAAACTAATAGTACAGAGGGAATGGAATGAAAGAAATGTCATGTCTTAGAACTGGCTGCACTAAACATCCTCCTAGATACTCTCATCCAGTCTTCACTTTTTCATTCTCATTTATTTGTATTGTTATAAATTAGGAATGGATTTTATAAGCTTAAGTTTTGGGCAATAAATTTTCTAAAGTTAGGGACAAGCTCTCCTTTTTGTTTCTTCACCCTGATAATGCCAAGCACACACTTCAGCTGAGAAACAGTCAGCGCATTTTACAATATATCATATTCGTGTGAGTAATGTGAAACTGTGGCTCAGTAACAGCATAAAACATTAATCTATGCCCCAAGCCACTGAGTTGAACAATGTCCCTACCCTCTTCTTAATGCCCACATACCCACAACTCATCTGGGCATTTGTGAGACCTCAGTGTGCATCCCTGTACCATGGTTTCCTTTGGAACGCATGTCAAGGTGTCTATGGACCACGAACTACCTCTAAAGGCAAGTTTACTTCCCTGTTGTTCCTGCTTTGAAAAAGAGCTTGGATGACAGGTGCAACAAGATGTTCCTTACAATCAAAATCATTCTCTGATGAACTCCAGGGAGATCTACCACAATGGACAATTCAGTGGCCAGTCTGCTCAGTGAGGTTTATATCAAAGACACTTGCTCTACAGCTGAGTCCTCACTCCAAGCACCTAGACAAAATGCATCCAGAGGAAAGAACCTTGCTATGAGGGAAACATTTATGGGAGCTTTCTATGATTCCAAACACAGTGAACAGTAGAAAAGGAGTGCCTAATGTACTCTTTTACAAAGTAAAGAGCAAAATAATAAACATTCCCTAAAACTTTCAAGGGTTTTTTGACCATTTGATATATCCAGAAATTAATTCCTACCTGCACTAATGTAGAAAAAACTTAGGGTAATATAAGCCAAAGAAATCATTAACTTGAAAGACAGTGGCCACTGATGCTGCAAGCCTAAGCAAGGTGTAAAACTTCATGAAAAATATCTTTCTTCCACCTTCTTGAGCCATAATATGTATCTCATGCAAATTTTACTTCTAACATATCCGTACATTATGAGGTATGCTGAAGTGGCCAGAATGACTTTCAAAGCAGATGATTATGACTCAGCAGTCATTACCTTGACTCACTTTACTACATCAGGCAAGATAGGTGTGATCTATAAATATGCAAATGTGGCCATTTGGAGTCATTATGAATGCACTCTTACAGATTTCCTGTGTAGTGTACCTGTGAATTCACAGAATGAAGATCATAATAAACATTCTGTGAATTCAAATAAATATATAAAAGAGATAGCACTTAGTGGTTTATTTAATACCTTTTCAACTTTAACTTGCAGACTTCTGCTTAAATTATAAGCCTTGCTGGATAGTTTAAAACAGTCCTAACAAGTTTTCTTGAACTGCAGATAAGCAGCTCCTTGACCCTTCTTTCTATCTTTTTGCCTTTAAAATAATTCATGATTTTGAATCATACCCTTGACTATTAGAGTTACAAATCACTTCCACTTTAGAAATATTTTAATGCAGAAGTAATGCATGAAGAAGTGATGAAATTTCTTTGAAAATTAATTATACACACAAAGCCTTGAAAAGTGCAGATGCCCTTTTATGATACTGATGCTTCCATTGAGATGAGTCAAATATTTCCTTGATTTAAAGAAGAAATATGCCTATTAGAGACATTTGTAAAATAAACAGCTCCTTGATCCTTGCCCTCATATACGATTCATCTTCTTCAGCTTTAATTTTGTTGCACTTACTGAACAAGTGGCACTTAATGAAACAATTTGCTGTGCTGATACAGAATGTCAAAAGGAAAGCACATGCAGTTTCTACATGACACAGATAATCCTGGAGCATAGCTACCAAGGCAAGCATGTTCTTTGCGAAACTAAAACCAACAAACCCAACCTAAACCATAACAAAAATGAGAAAAAAAAACCCAGAAAAGTAATGCACATTATCTATGGAGTGTAGAGCTCTTTTTTTATTTTCAATAAGCCAATAAATCTTTACACACAGACCAAGGTATTTAGGGAGACTTCTCAGTTTCACAGATAGAGAATCTAAGAAACAAAGTAATATAGTGCTGATTGCATATCAAGACACTAAAAATAATGAAGGAAATTATGACTTTTTTTTAAGACACCTCCTTTTTCTTTTTCTTTTCTCCTGTTTCCTGTAGAGTCTGCTGCTTGATCACAGGAGACGTGTGACTGAAAACAGTGAATTTCCTTTAAATATCTGAAGATTTAGATGCAATTTCACATGATTCATATCAAAATGTAGTGAATTGACATTAATCTTCATCTCTACCAGGAAAAAGAAAATATTATAGGCCATATATATATATATATATATATATATATATATATATGTGTGTGTGTGTGTGTGTGTGTGTGTGTGTGTGTGTGTGTAGAAGCCTCTAGATTAAATCTGCAGTCACTGGCTATTTAGACTGAAAAAACCCCAAAAACAACCAACCAACCAAACAACAAAACAGAACTCCAAACACCAAAAAATCTTGTATTAGGAAAAATTCAGACAAATAATCACAAAATTCAAGTAAATATTCTTGTTGAATTCTGGCAAAGTTGAGTAAATCTTTTAGTGTAGAATTCTAATCCAACACTGCCATAGTAATACCATCATTCCCCCTGATTCCACCTTTATTGCACTCCCTCACTTGAGAAACCTGGGTTTTGAATCTGATTAAACTTGTAATACATGAGGGTATCACAATCAAATTGGACTCACCAGAAGGGAAGGAATAGGAATGAGGTTGAGGAGGCCAAAAGAAAGCAGGAGATGAGATCTTCAGCCTAGCTCCTGAAGTCTGTAGAAATTATTTTAGACAACTAATTCATTATTGGTGCATTATACCAGCCCTGGCATTTGCTAGGAGATGGTGGGAGATGACACTCATGGTGGAGAGGCTGGTGCACAGTGAGAGTCCTCCCAGGACAGTGCTGTGCTTCACAGCACACAGCCTTCTCTGCAGAGCCAATCTTGTCTCTGGGATGTAGGCAGAAGGAGTCCATGTGCTCTTTGACTCAGATACTCTTTGGCTTTTACATCATCTATCAGCTGCATGGGAAGAAGGGATTTGGCCTTCAACATTCCTGTCAAATTACTTAAACCTCAAATTCCCGAGATTACTTTAAAATAACCAGGGGATTATCAAACATCAATAGAAAGCCAAGAGGAACCCTTACTAAATACTCACTCACAAAGCCTTTTATCTCTCAGAGAATTAGTAGCAATGCTCCATGGACATCCCCTTATGTGTCTCTCACACAGACAAAATTACTAGTTAGAGAAAAACATTTTTTTTTAAAAGATCACTTGGTCAATTTCCCCAAAATATCAACCTAGATAAAATGAGATGTTATGACTATTATGATGATCTCAAGAGGTAGAATTGCTCGAAGATACTCTATCTCCATTTCTTCATATATACTAACCTTTCTGGAGGCATTTTTCTGGCATATTCAGTATTTTTTGATAATTTTTTGTATAGTTTTTGTATTATATAATGATGGTATATTTTAGGAGAAGCTGGCACTTGTGCTGTCTCATCCTCACTTTTTTGTGATTAATCACTCTAGTTTCCATGCCAGCACACATAGTACTTTTAAACATGTTTTCTCTTTGATTTTTTCATCAAAACAAAATATTCTAAGGGTTGTATCTTCAAGTTGCTCATTAAGTCACAGAGAGTTTTGTCCATCTGAGAATCAGAATTACTGTTTGAGAACATCTAAATCACAATTTCTTCTGTATAGTTATTTAAAAATTCTTAAAATGTAGTGACTGCTAAATTTCTTTACTATCTGGTATATACTTCCTTCCTCCTTACCTTGCTGCAAAAGCTTTAATGGATTAACAGTAGATATTCTCAACATCATGAAATATAATTTGTCATTGATTTCCCAATCATTATATTTTTAGAAAGCTAATACAGTATAACCTTGATTGCCAGGTTTTAGGCCACATTTTTTAAAAAAAGCCTCCAGAAAAATAACCTTCAGAACACTTCAAGTAGAAAAGAAACAGAAGGGGATTCATTCAATGAACATGGTTAGAGAACTGCATTTCTATACTAATTTATTCATTTGTTTGTTTGTTTATTTGTTTTTTTCTGGGAGGGTGATTTTGTTTTGTATTGATTTGGTTTGGTTTTTTTTCAAACACCGTAGAAGTTCTTATCCCTGGCAGTTTAAGAACAGTTCACCTCAGAAGCCATCATCTCGTCAGCTAACTCACCATGCCATGTATTTGCCACTTACAATCTTGAAAGGAAGAGGATGATAGAGTGCTTTCAAAAAAGCAATGTTCTTTAAAAGCCCCACATTACTGTCCTTTTATATCTGCTGCAGCTAGCAGATCCTCATTTTAAGATCATGAGACCATGAATGGGGAGCCAGTGGATAAAGTGTAAATGAGAGCCTGCCATCCAGGGGACCTACAACAGTCAAGAGAAGAGCTGGGAGGAACCTTATGAAGGTAAACTATGTCAAAGGCAAAATCCTGGCCGTATGAAGGAGGAGTGATACAGGCTGAGGCTTTTCTGAGGTAGAAGCTTGGCTAAAAGGGAATGTAAGTCTCTTGATAGAGTGGGTGTGAGTATGAGCCAGCAGTGCACCCTGGCAGCAAAGATGGCCAACAACATCCTTGTCAGAAGCACAGTCAGTTGATTGAGCAAAGGGATAATTCCTGTCTACTCAGCACTTTTCAGATCATGCTGAAAATACTGTGCACATTTTTGGATATCCCAGACACAAGGAAGACATTATTAAACTTCAGGAAATAGATCAGAGGCCATCAAGAAGACCAGAGGAATTGCCCTGTGAGAAGAGGCTGAAGGTCCAAGACTCAGCCTGGAGGAGAAACTGTCTTTGGCAGGACTCAAAAGTAGATCCCAGTGTCTATGAGAAATATATATCAAAAAAGTGGGAACATACAAGGCAGGTGCAAGTATGTATGTATGGAAACATACAAGGCAGTGAAAACATGCAAGACAAGAAGGTGCAACACAGCATAAATTGAAACAGGGAAGCTTGTGCCTGGATATAAATGTAAGGATGTGTGGAATTTAAGGGCATTCAGTTTGGGACTAGAGACAGGGGAGGTAATACATTAAACATCCAGACACATCTTCTCAGGAACAGTAAATAACAGCAAAACCAGAAAGGTCCAGAGCTCTCAAACTACTGATGTCACTATTGAAAGGCTTGAGGAGGTTGAAAAGGCATTTTATAACTGGTAAAATGAGACAAGACAGCCATAGCTCTCATGTGAATTGACAAATGTCTTATGGAACATTTGAGGGGGCTTGTGTAATAGTGAAAATTTCACAAGCCTGTAATGGGGTCCTCTGTGTGTGTGTATGCTTGTGCTAGCTTTACAGCTGGCCATATGTACACTGTGTGATTTTCTGTGGTTTTGTGTCTGTGGTTGTGTGTGTGTCTGTTTAGAAATTCTGAAGAAGAAATGCTCTGAGGTTTAACATCCAATGGATTCAGTTCCCTTAACATTAAAGGAAAATCTGTTTCCCCAGGAAGACTGTCAGGCTCTGCAGCCGGTTACCCAGAGAGGCTGACTGACCTCATTCCTCAGAAGTTTTCAAGACCTGACTGGACAAAGCCTTGGCAACCTGCTCTGTCCTTAAAGCTGACCCTGCTCTGAGCCACAGTTGGACTAGAGGCCTGAAGTCTTTTCAGACCTGAATCATCCTATAATTTAGGATTAATGATCCTACAATTATTTTTTTGAGAGGAAAGCCTGTAGGAACTAAAATTGTGTCGGGTTAGTTTGACAGGTAGGGTTCCCCATGTTGTGAAGTATTATCTGCACAAAAGGATGCGTGTAGGCTGAAGGATATGCTGACGGGTTCAGACAATGGCTCTTGAATAATTACCAGTCCTTTTATATAGTTTTATATACTATTAAAATATTTTTGGTAAACTTCCTTTCTTCTCCTACCTTCAGAAATCCCCAGTTCAAAAAAGTGGAAGAGAAAAAGACACTTTTACAGTACACTTTAACAGTTCGGCTTTAAAATGTCCATTTATTTTTATTGGTGCTGTAATTAATTGGATTTTTTTCCTGGTTATATTTTCTGAGCTGATGAGAGTATGCACACATTTACAAGATGCATCTCAGCCTGACTGTTGCTAGCCATATATGTTAATGCAATGAACAAAGACAGACATTAGTGGAAATTGGGTGTGAACATGCACTTTATTTTTCTTATAAAGAAGTTGAGGAATAAAAGGCTAAAAGTCAAGATACTTGCAATAAACTGGTGAAGAGGAAAACAGAGTGTTAGAGATTGCAGATTGAAAAGAGGAAAAGTAAAAGGGTACTACTTGTGCATCCTGCTTTAAAAAGTTAGGGAGTTGGATTTTCCTAGTATCGTGTTTTCCTCCTAGAGCTGAATATTAATACTCCAATTCTGCAATAAGCAGGAGAAAGCCTAACTTTCAATTAAAGTACAGGAAGCATATACCTACATTTTATGGAATAAAATTGTGTCTGAGATAAATTTCACAGAAGTAGCTCACTCCAGCTCAGCATGCAGCAACTGTTTTGCAACCCCACGACTCATTCTCCTGCCTAAATACAGAGGGCCAAGACTGCTAGGAGTATTCAGACATATCCTATATATAGTCATGAGGCTTTTTACAAATAAATTTTTGATTTTATTTACTTATTTTAAGTTATAATAATGTGGGGTTTTTTTCTTCTTTATGTAAGATTCCAGCAGTAAAAGCACTGGCCCTGGTCCCTGACATAGAGATTGAAAAAAATCTGTGTGCCTGTTCATTCTTTGCTTCAAAGTGTGCATGGAAAGCAAACATGAATATAACTTGAGCTACATAATTTGAACTAAATGACTACTATTTCAGTTTTCAAATATGCAGCTTCTTTTCTCCAGTGCTAAATTTGTATTCCTACTCCAACAATAGAAAACTCCATTTGTCTTGAGTAAATTCAGATACGAATTGCAGTGATTCAATCATGTTGAACATACACAAAGTTTTTGGCCTCTGTCCTGTCAATTTACAGGACGGATGTAAATCTAAATCAATAGAGCATTCTTATTTCTTAATAATAAACTAGGCACCACAAGTCATTCTAAAACAATTGTTACATGTTAAATTACAGAATACCTTTCCTAGGTGAGAATCCTTTGTAACAATGTCTGTAGCTCTTGATCTAAAAACCAAAATGGTTATGAAATCTTCCTCAGTGCTGAGACTACAGATTTGTAATGACAATGATTTCCTTTCATTAAGAGGGTCCCAGCACCCAGCTGGGGTAATTTGGCACAGCTTGGATAAAGTCACTGGAGCAATACAATATTGTATGAGCTGGGGTTATGGTTCCTGAGAACAATAGGGAAAGCCCAGCTGTATTATCGACAGAGTTTTGAATACAGTTAAGAATAAAGTCCTTTACACATGCACAAAAAATAGAAACACACTGTAAAAACAGATTTTCAAGACTGAATTAATTTGTGAATACCATGTGTTACCAATCATAATAATTACATATGTTAGGTAAACTTAATGAGAAAACCCTTTTTTTTTTATTCATTGACAAAACACTCATTCCACAGAGCACTTTCTTGTTGTTATTCACAATTATATTCTTTATGGTTTTCTTTAATTTCCAGTGTTTCCTGTTGACTTTCTTCCAGGTGGAAAAAGGAGACATTTGTTTACTATAAAGCAACAGAGAAAGTAAAAGGCAAATAAAACATTAAATAAGCATCATAAAACCTTACTTTTTAAATACGGCTCACAATTCATTTTGGAGGATTAAATAAAAATTTGACTCTGGATCAAGACTTGAAGATCTTTTCTAAATTATTAATTTCATGACAATGATATGCTTTGAGATAACCAGACTGGAAAATTTGTTTAAGGGAAATTTTTTTTTTTTTCCTGTACATGAAAAGATTTGTTTGTACCTGCTACATTGCGCATAATGGCAGTGTAAAAGATTGATTTCCTTTCTACTCAAACATTATATTACAGCCATGACCCGAGGCTTAAAACAATATTTTTAGTCATCATAATAATCTCAACAAATTCTAATTTATAGGTGTCCAGACCTCAGAGTCTCTTGACATTTTAGCAGAATTAAGAAAATATGAAGTTTCCATTAAAAAAACCCAAGCGGTTTTAAACAACACCCTTATACCACCTAGTCACAAACCATATCTTTAAAATATTAAAATCCCGAATAAATTTAAATTCACAGAAAAGAGTATTGGGATTTGGACTTAAAGAGTATACAGAAATGGCTCAAGATGTGATCTGTTTTCATCCAAAAACCTCCTTTCATCATGGTTTTGACTTTTTTGTTTTATTTGGTTTTGCTTATTCACTTTAATAATTGACTTTTCTATGACATGCAAGTCTGAGTAAGGAACTCAATAGCTAATATTTAAGAAGACTTGTATCTTGAGCTCTGGCTGGAACCAAAAGTCTGTATAATTTTCTAATATATTTTCAAATAAACAATGGCTGAAAGATTACTAAATATGACCCACATACTCAGAGAAGTCCTCCATGTTCCTCTGTATCACACATAAAATTAATAGACTTCTTTCTGTTTGTGTCACATTTGATGGACACAACATAAGGGCAGGTGGGCACGCCATAAAGCAGCACAGACACCACACATGATTTTATTAGCAACACAGGGATTGTGGTGAGAGGCCTGTAGCTCAAGTCAGACTTTGAAAAACATGACTGTCTGTAAAAACTAGTCATCAGTGTTAGGCTGCACTTGCTCACTGTTTAATCTTAAGCTTGTGCATGACTGTGTCAATATGTGAAGGGAAAAATTTGAAGTCATTTCAAGTCCAGCCCCCAACATATGACACATTCTAATGTCTCTCTGTTTTTTACTCTACAATGTTGTGTAGCTATTTTGGGTAATTGTCACAAAGTTTGCAGAAGGTGACATAAAATTAGGATGTGGGAGGGAATAGTGTAAGCTGGTGGAGGCTGAGAATCACATTGTGTAGGTTAGACCAGAGGGAAAAATACTGCCATAATAATGTCATGATAAAGATTGAAGAGAAGAAATTAAGATTTTAGACATGAACAAAAGACAGCAACTTGAAGTAAATAGAATCAATTTCCATATGTTTAATCTCACCATGCTTCTAGATCACTGTTTGCCTGTACCCATGTACATTAACTGTGAGTTTTTATTCATTTTGTAGTGAAACAAAAATAATTTTAGAAAAATGTGTTGAATTGAGAAAGCTTTTATAAGCAAAAGATTTATTTTGAAATGAACTGTCTGCTCTACAGCTTGCAAAATAATATTTTAAAAATAAATGTTACCTATTCCAAGATAAAAAAAGAAATAATACAAAATACTGAAGCTGATGGAAAGAATCACTCTTACTCTACTGAAGAATCAGTTCAGATTTGATTCTATTTTGTTCATCTAAGTACAAAGGGCAAGGGCTCCAAGGAAGAAAAGGAGAAAGTTTATGTGCAGTTTATGGCAAGTGAACAATAGGAAAAACATGGTAAATCTTGGAATATGAATTAATTCACTTTTGGCATTCTTAGAGGATTATATTTATACAGGTGGAGATGGCTTTGTTCAAGACAGGATAAAATCACACTGGAAGGGGTGGGTTTGAGTCTCTTTTCTATTGTGTCCCCATTAAAAAAAAAAAAAATCTCTACACTGTACAAGTTTTCTCTTATGAAACCACTCCGTAACAATCAAATGAAATCTTACATTAAAATGAAAGAATCTGTGTATCAAAATAAAACTAAGTCCACAGCACTAGAATTTTTACAGAGTCCCAACCAGTTCTATGAACTGTTCAACATCTCAGACTGTCCCACTTGAAGGTATCTAGTCGTTAAACTGCATGGTGACAACACAGAGATTATTTCTAGAAAAAGGACTGGTAATTGCCTCTAGCAGAATCTTTTCTACTACGTAGATTCCCATTGAAATTGTGAGAGATAATATAAAATGAAAGGAGATTGCCTGCTGTGCTCAGCACTGGTGAGGCCACCACTCATATTCTGTGTTCAGTTTTGGGCATTGAGGCACTGGGGTGTGCCCAGAGAAGGGCAATGGAGATGAGGAAGGCTCTGGAGCACAAGTCTTATGAGGGGCAGCTGAGGGAGCTGGAGGCGTTAGCCTGGAGAAAAGGAGGCTCAGAGGGGATTTTTTGCTCTCTACAACTGCCTGAAAGGAGGCTGTAGCCAGATGAGGGTTGGCCTCTTCTCTCAGGACACCGGTAACAGGGCAGGAGGAAATGGCCTCAGGCTGTACTAGGGAAGGTTCAGTTTTGGCCATTAGGAAGAAGTTCTTCACAGAGAAAGAAGTTTTTCACAGAAAGGGTGAGTAGATATTGAAGCAGGCTGCCCAGGGAGGTGGTGGTGTACCACCCCTGGGGGTGAGAATTGGCCTCTCAAGTATCAAGTGATGGGATAAGAAAAATTATCTCAAGTGGCAATAGGGAAGTTTTAAATTCAATATTAGGAAAAGTTGCTTCAAAAAAGGGGGGGATCATGCACTGGAATTGGCTTCCAGGGAATTGGAGTCACCATTCTTAGAGGTATTGAACAGACATGTAGATGTGGCCCTTGGGGACATAGTTTAGGGACTTGGAGCTTCTGGGTGAACAGCTGGATGAGAGGATGTTAAAGGCCTTTTTCAAGATGAACAGGTCTATGGGTCTCTGAAATTATTTTTCCCTGGAGACATTTTCTGCAATTAGTTTCCAGTATGTAATCCTTTATTGCATTGTTGGAATTATTGAATTCTGAAAGGTGTTCTATTTTACATCTCTTAGCAATCATAACTTCAAAATAATGAGTGTGTTGACTTATTAAGTCAGAAATCCCTGAAGCTACTGATGCTTCAATGTCCTTTGAGCTGCAGATCTCACTTTGAAAAGCAACACTGTCTTTGAGAACTGATGGAGAAAATATATTCGCTTAATATTATGTTTAAATAACTGTTAATAACAATAAGACATTTTTTAGCTCATTACATTCTAGCAAGCAAGACTCTTTGACCTCCTTCACCTACTAAGTATCAGTCTTATGTCTGCAGAAATCTCCTGTGATCACTCATTTTTCAATGAAAAGGATTTCTGAAAATGCCATCAGGCAATTAGGGAAAACAAATGCATCTGACTGACCAGAGCCTGCCAGGATTGTGAGGGTGGTAGTAGGAAATTAAGCAACGGGTGTTCCTGCCAGACAGAACATGCTGTGAACATGTGGCTGCTTTGGATTGCTAACAATGGGGATAAACAAATGTGGAAGTGTGAGCTTTTACAGAAATTCATACATTATATATTTCTTTTACTGGAAAATGAAACCTTATAAAAGAGGAGAAAAAAGAAAGTAGTAGAAACAGCTGGCATAGAACTACAGGAGCATTAGAGGAAAAGGAAAATAAATAAGAGGCTAAAGTCTTTCCCTTACAAATGAAAGGAGGAAAAATACTGAAATTTGCCAACTGAACCTGCTGTTAATAATTAGACTGAGGTTTCTGAGAAAATGAAACACTATTTTTTTACTTCAAATTTTAATTCATAAAACAGGCACTAATCTCGTTCATTAGACCTGCCGGCTGGAGCCACGTGCCTGGCTGTTGGTTAGCAGTGCTGTGCTGTCTACATTGTGTCTGGGGACTTTTAAAAGTGTCTTCTGGTTTGTGTTCTTAACAGACATGGAACTTGGTCTCAAATCACAGGCCAAGGCATCTAACTTTAAAAAACTGGGTATGGCTCCTGCTCCAAGTATTGTAATTAAGTCCACTCCTTTGGATAGACATTTTTGATTATTTATTTGCTTGGCTTTTAGTTAGTTAGTTAGTTAGTTAGTTAGTTAGTTAGTTAGTTAGTTAGTTAGTTAGTTAGTTAGTTTGAATGGTGTGATGGCTTTAAAGAACAAATATTACAAGAACAGCAGAGAATCCCACAGAGTTGGGCTTTATCAGAGCAGTGGTGCAATTCATCCATGGGTTCATTTATGGATTTTTATTTGTATCTCTGAGTACAAAACAGGGGAGTCCAGGAGTTCAGACTACTCCTCTGGCAGGTAAAAAACCACCGAGATACATCCTAGTCCCTGTTTCAGATAGAGTCCAGTTTCTAGTTGCCAAATTTGATGCCATCTATTATTGGCAAGGCACTGAAGGGCAGGAATAACTAGTTAGATTCCCTTTGTATTGTCAACGCTGTGGTAGTTTATGGCCACAATAATAGAATCAAGATTCTAGCTTGGAGAAGCCAGTAATTTACCTTTCAGCAGAATAAAACACCAGAAGATCAGTTAACCTCAAAGTAATAGAGTTTTGCATTGGGACATTTCTTTCTGTATAGAAATATATTGCCAACTAAAATAATAAAATTCCAATCACTCATTGCTGTCTGAAGCACTGATTTGACATTTAAGTCAAGATTATGCATTCAAATCTTAATTTTGTTCAATATATTTTCTGGACTTATTACAAAGAAGACATTTGGACATATTAAAATACTTTAGATTGGGAACGTCTAGAAAACAACAGCTTGTCCTAAAATATTTGTTTAATTTGAAAAGCATTCACACAGAAAGAAATGGAGGTCAAAGTAACCTTCTATTATACCTGTAAGAATGAGTGGAACGGGTACTCCTGGTGCACTCCTGAATCTTGCAATATATGCAATTTGCAATATATGCAATATGGGAGGGGAGAGAGACAGCCCCAATAGCTTGTAAATGCTCCATTCCCAGAACCACTTAAGGTGAATTTGGACAGGACTTTGAGCAGCAGTTTCAACCAAACTATAATTCTACAATTCTGTAATAATTCTATAATTCTGTAGTAATTCAATTATTCTATAATTCCGTAATAATTCAATAATTCTAGGATTCTATGTATGAAAAATCAACTTCTACTGTAGGCTTTTGTCTTGTGTTCCATTTTAAGGCACAAAATCTTTACTCTTGACTTGACTGATATTTACTGAGGAGTTATGGACAGTCAGTAGGAGTGAGAGTAATCACTCCTAAATTTAGCCATCTAAAGGTGTAAGCTGTTTACCAAGACTCCATTTATAATCACTGAATAAATTTAGAAACTTCCAGATTCTTTCTTCTCTTTCTTAAGGTCCTGACTAATTAATCACCTTCTTCAGGAGCCTGTCTCTCTTTTCCAGTATAGAGACTCATTGCAGGCAGCTTATAACTGAAGCTTAAAGCTTAGGTGGTTATAGGTAAGTAAGAAGATTTGCATCTTACAGTCCAAAAGTTTTTTCCTGGATATTTATATTTGGTCTCTTACATATTAGAGATTTGTAGTTGCAAAGGCTGTATTAAATCCAAATCAATGCCATGACAGCTTAATGAAGACATAGATAATTAACAGTATACAGTAAGTGTGGAAAATGTCTGTAATTTAGTAGGATCACAGCCTGGTTTCAAAACAAGGATTAAAATCAAGTGGGTGAATTGCAGTTTAGATGTTCCACATCAACCTGTCCATAACAAGAACTTGACATTTAGTGTTGTAAAAGTCTGACAGGGGCTGAGATGGCTGAGTCTAGAGATATTTTCTAATATCGCTTACTGAAGGGTAAGAAATCCAGCACATTTAGTAACCTTGCCTCTCGCATCGTAAGTTGGAAAATAGATAGGATTTTTGCACCCATAGAACAAAGAACAGTTCTTTGAGGACTTGTTTTCTAATAAAATCAATAAAATCCATCATCATTAGTCACCTTGTGCTTTTGGCTTTCTGCTTTCCAGAGAGCACGTTTAGCTCTTATACATTGGTCACCGTTTCAGCTATTGTTTGAATATACAACAAGTATGCATGTGTACGTATGTGCCTGCATCTCTCTATATATGAATTTCACAATGTGTTGACTGGATCATGAATGAAAAATATTCTTAAAGGTACCGCCCATAATATCAGCTGCTAAGTGATTTTTTTCAATGTTACAATTATGTATAAATTTGATGATATTGCACTTAAAACTTTAAGCCCAGAGACTGGAGTTGTTCAAAGTAAATTCTTTGTTAAAGACATCTCTTTTTCCAAAGGATGTAAAAATTTAACTTCCAGGGATGAGTAATCCCTTCTGTTTCTATATCAGGCAGGAGAGGGATCATCTTCTCTAAGTACCTGTCTCTTTTCACTGACCATAGAGGGAAATAAAACAGCTTCCTGAAGTTAGTTTAGCTGATGTTGTACTTGGTTCTTAATTAGCAACTAGCAACACTGAATATTTGTTGTGACTTTCTTTTTGAGCTGTCTTCTGACTCCTCAGTCTACTTACTCCAAATGGAAACATGGGCATGTACTTTAGTAGAATGGGATCCAACTTTTGTGAGTGCTCCTGGCATTTCAGGAAAACAACAATGGTAAATCCGGATCAAAAATCCTTAACTCTGCAGTCAACAGCTGGTCACAGAGTAATTCTGCTGCAGGCTGGTTTTGAAATTCTGGGGCAATGGTTCACTGTTGATTCAAAGGGAGTAGTGAGACCTGCAGGATGACTAACACCTGGTGTTTTGTTTGGGAGCCTGCCATTTAAGTACTTGAGCTTAGGCCAAACCTTATCCTGATTAGCTCCTCTGAGGTGGCACTACAGCAGTGATGCCATAGGCAAAACCAATGCCTTTGTCAGCTATAACTTGAACACTTGTACTGCTAAGTAAAGTCTTCCAATGCTGATAACAAAGAACTCTATTGCCTGACCCAATGTAGACTCTTTGTGGTAGTGGGTCTGTCAGAATAGTTAGACATTAGAAAACAATCTCGTTGTATGCAGACAGAATAATCGTTCTGGATAGGGTTTCAAACAGGTCTCAGGAAGTGAGTCACTCAGCCCCCTTGAAAAGTGAATGGTCGTTGGAGACCTGTTTCCTGAGACACCTTTGAAATCTTAGCTTATGTTACAGTATGGCTGTTGTCCAACCTTAACTTGGGACATTGAAAGGGTTTTCTTTCTCTTTTCTTTCCTTTTTTATGCCAAATTAAAAGTATGAGGGCCTAAAGTGCATTTACACCAAAGCAACTTTCCACTGACTTAGCCATATAAAGAAGCCTTGTAATAGGTATAAATATGATTTATATTCACTTTAAGACTCATTTCCACCACCTGAGTGGTGTGAAGCAACCTTTGTTGAAATCAAATTCAGGTCTACACATTCCAGAAAGCAGCCAGGTTGTGTTGCCCAGACCTGCTGCAGAAGCAGAAAATGTTCTGCTCCAGTTGGCAACAGGGCAACAGAGTGGCCTCACTATCCAAACAAATTGTTCAGACTCTCTGTGTCTTTCCAGTGTTCCTTCTACTTGAGAAAATTACATCACTATCCAGGAAGACCTTTTCAGTCTTTGAGAGACTTTTGATTTTGTGGAATAGAAACACAGAGAGAGGAAATTGGGAGCAGATTAGGTACTTGGGTACTCTTTCTTAAGAAGCCATATTGATGATAGGGAAGTGTAACTCAGCTAAGTTTCTTAAATAAAGAAACTAACTAGTTTATTTATTTCCTAATAGAGGTTTTACAACTGGGAGTAGATCTCTTTAGAAAAATATCCTTAATTCCCACATAGTATTTTTTTTTTAAGACTGCAGAGTGTCTTAGGAAGCATAAAAGATCCACATTGAATCCAAGTTACCTCTTCTGAAGGAATTCCATCTGGGTTAAGGGACCAAAGTAAGGTTTTAGCTTTGTTTTGAAAGGGAAATTACTTGATGTTATGACTCATCAGAACAAGTTAATTTTCCTATTAGCATGTTTTACCTTAAAGCTATAATTTCATTTTAAAATCCATGACAATACATCTGGATTGCATTTTGGAAATGAAGTTGATCTGTAAATATGACCTAAAGCTTTTAAAAAATAACAACAAAAAAATCCTTTTCCCTCATATTTGTAAGTAATGAACATCAATGAAGTGCTTTGACATTCATTATTATTACTGAGTGCCTATAAGCGACTTCAATAACATTATCTTCCTGAATTTCTGAGATGCCGATAGAGTTCTTTCTTTAACTTCTTTTGCAATTGAATGACAATTAGAAACAGCTTGAATGACTTTCCCAAAATATTGCCAGACATCATTTGCAGAGGCAGATTTTTTTTTTAAAAATTCTTTTCACAGGTTGTAATATAATCATAAATTCCTCTTGTCACTTTTATAATTATGAAGGAATATGTCCTTTCAACTGACCTTCTTTTACGCATAAAAATAAACTCTGCTATGTTCTCATGTCTCTGTATTGTGCAGCTCTTGAAAGTTCTGTGACGATTGCTGTATCTCCTCAAAATTTTTAAAAGATATCTTTCATGAGGGTGCTTGACCTTTGCCAGTAACCCAGGTACCCAATGCATCACCTCACTGCCTTCCCGACATGCATATAAAACAGTGTGACTTTATATTTCCTTTTCCAGTTACTCACAATCTAATTTAAGCTGTGTTTTGCAAGCACTTTTTTATTTTCCCAAATGACAAGTGTATTAGCTAAGACTGTCAGCCTAGCTGCCAGCTCCCCCAAGCAAGCCCAGCAGGCTGTGACCTCATGCATGCAGCATGCAGCACTGACTAGGGGCTCCTAGGAAATAGATGTGAAGCCTGAGCCCTGTCTTAGCTGCCTTGGTAAGCATGTTTTATGATAAACTTTATCTCATTATGGGAGGGAAGGGGGAAATTTTGGTCAAAGTCCAACTCTAGAGCTTATGTTGAGGCTGAACTTTTCTGCTCTCCAAGTCTGCCATATCAAATTAGGGAGAATAAAACCGGCTGCTTGCCCGATTATTTATAACATCACAGGAAACTTGGAATGACTTATTAAGGATGGAAATAGTTCTCTTTCCTCAGAAACGGATCTTGCTTTGCCAAGATACACAGTGACTGACTGTGTGTAAGAGTGGTACACAAATACCTTCCACGATGAAGGTTATTAAAATATACCTGGCCTCGTTTATCAGCACTTACATGATATGCGTTTATCCACACAAAATACTTTATAAAAGACTCCAGGGAGCCCTGCTCAATGTCTTTAGGGGCAGAAACAGATCTAGCAGTAAATAGAATCCAACAAACCCAACCCACAAATCAGTAAAGTTTTTGTATCTTTAGCACGGACCTTGACAAGTATTTTTGTACAAATTAGTACCTACTGACCACATTGTTTGTTCATTAAAAATAAAGTTGTTAAGTCTGCCCCTTGAATATTACAAGAATAGATCTTGGAAATACAGGGCAGCCTTAGGAACAGGAAAGTTTAGTCTGAGCCTCATAAAATAAATTTTGTGTTGGATTTAACTTCTAATTTCCTCACTGATCGTATGAATAGTTGTCCCACCTCACTGTTCCAACACTCTTAACACAGGGCAACAAAACTGAGATACAGGTGCTGTGAATCACTCTTTATCAAGAGTCTTGATTAATAAAATGTGAATATTTTATTTATGAAGAGGATTTAAAATGGGAAAATAGCACATTTTGAAATGGAGCTGTGTAGGATGAGTGATGTAGACTAGAACTCATTTCTTCATAGCCCAGTAATTCTGGCTTGTAACTTATTGGTAGATAATTCACAGGGAGATTCTGAGAGAGAAAGTTGGGAGAATCTAAATTTCATGGATGAAATTAAATTAATGCAACACATTCAGAAAATGTCCCAATACTGCAACTGCCTACATTTCAAGAACAGTGTTCAAAGAGCACAGATTTGGGCATCTGCATGACTGTGACAGTAGTCCAAGTTAGACTACAATAAAAATTGCAATATGAGTGAAAGCCTGTAGAGTTATAAGGAAGTGAGAGAAAGCAGACACTGAGTTAGATATCAAGAAAATTGTATTAATTACAGGTTTCATTTTTTCTTGTTATATGTAACTGTTGCTTCCTGAACCATCTGTACAAATTAAATGACTGTTGGTTTGTCTTATCCTTTCATCCTATACTTCATTTGCTGGTAGCTTTGCAAAACAGAAATCTTCCTCAGAGATGTCAAGCTCATGGTCATTTTTGTGAATGAAATGGACAAAACAGACTATTTGTCCTTTGACTTTTCTGTTCCCGATGAAGCTGATAGAGGAAGAGAGCTCTCACAGAGTTTGGAGTCGAAGAGGCCTGATCCTTTATTTCTCCATTTCAGCTGCTACATAGAGCTCTTTCTAGGACTACTGATATTCTTTAATTTCTGACCAGGAGGTTCTTTGAAAAGACTGTGCAGAAAGAGGTTTCTACATTTTCCAAATTATTTGGTGACCATTTGAAAACACTAGGAACTAACTTCATTTTTTTTAGGTATTCAGAAGAGAAAGGTACCGTGCCCACCCTGATCCATACGGCAAGGTTCAATACACTTTATCTTGAATTTTCAAAAATGTGGTCAAGGGTTCAAATCTTAAATACTGGAGGACTGCTCACTGACTCAGTGCCTCAAAATTCAATGCAAGCCTGAGGAGTGAAATTCATAGTGCAATATGGGGCATCTAAACTTTCCAGTACAATCCTCAAACATAGTTCATATCAGCCAATACATTTGATGGTGGATGTCTAATCTACACATTTGAAAATTTCAGGGAGGGAAGCATCTAAAATTTTGTTTCTTCTAATTTAGACACTTATCCATATTCCAAATTAGGTTCTGTGAAGCTAGGATTTGCAAATGCTTTGCCTGTGGTTCTAGATGTAAGTCATATGAGGTGTCAGCAGACAGCTCTCTCCCGCTTCTCTTTCAGAAGATAGCCAGCGAGAAGAGTGAGGAGGAGGCGGAGGAGGTGATATTACTGAAGAGGTTTTGCATAACAGTCTTGCAATGCAAGAACTTTCCGCCTTCTCCTGACCTATTTTTGAATGGAAGTGGCTGTGGGAGCTCTGTGATGTGCTGCCACTGCTGCTGTCACTGTGCGTGAAGTGAGCTCGGAGCACACCTACGGAGCTGGGCCACTTGGCAAATTGAGCACGACACACTGCTTTGCATCCCAGATGGACTAGGTGTGGAGGATGTGCACTTCATTCAGCTGAGAAGGTGACATATTTTGATGTTTTCAGAGACACACCAAGTTGGAAAACTTAGATCCCTTAGATATGTGAGTACATAGAGTTCTTTAGATCAGCTTTCTGGGTATGTTTTAAATACTGTTTGAGTGCATGGTAGGTGTTTAAGTGCTGTTTTGGATTTTACCTTGGATTGTTTGGACGTTGTCTCTGCACAAGAGTTTTGGTAATTTTACTTTTTGAGTATCTAATTAACATTATGTAACAATGTGGTGTAGCAGAGAAGCAATAAAAAGTCTGATTTGAGAAAATGATTTTTTCTCGGTCTTCTGGAACATGACAAAATTTTAAATAAGCTTAAATTTTACCCCAAATAGCAAGGGATACAGAAAATTTAAGAAAAAAACCCTCAAATTTTTTAATTGAGCTCCAAAAGTTCTGCCTATTCAATTTTGAGACATTTCTGTACAACTTACAGAGTTTCTTGTTTGCTTCTTTGTTTTGTATTTGGCTTGTTTTTTAGTTGCTTGTTTTTCTTTCAGATTTTGTGCATCATTCTCTTAATGTTTGTCACTGTCTAAATGGTATAGTTCTATTTTTCTATTTCACAAAAATATATTGACAAGAAGAAAGCCCTTAAGAGACAAAAGAGTGTATGGAAAAAGTATAGAAATATGTCTGTCTTTCCCCATGGCTTAAGAATGGTCTTACAGATGTTCTTATCAATATCTTTATAACTTTTTAAAATGCTCTAAGCACAAAGAGTAAATCCTTAAAGGCTAGCTAGATGGATACTGAGGTAGTAAAAAAGATGCAAATGTGCTTGTAAACCTTCTTACCAGCAAAGGAAACAACTTATTCTCTCCACTGCCTCAGTCTAATTGCTTCCCAAAAAACTGAACCCCCTCATTCAACACATAAAATCTCAGACATTTTTTCTTTTTTCTTTTTCCCTTTTCCTATTTTATTTTTTCTTTACACACTTAAGCCTAAGCTGAAGACATGCAATTTCATCAAGTGCAATTAGAGTGCCTTGAGTGGTTTCTCGTGCAGAACTCTCAAGTGTGCAGATCTCAAAGACCTCTATCCTATAAGGTCCCTCAGTTCATAGGCATGGTTTCCAGCAGGCAGAATACAGCAGATGTTGAGACAAAAAGGGCAAGAATATGTGATTGCAAGCAATTGAGTTATCCCTGTTGAATGAGTTTCCACAAGAAGTAGTTGCGACTCTCTGCCTCCATCATAATGGTGTTTTATACTAACTAAGCAGATACATAAAGAAAATAAAAGTCAGATCACTATCTGT
The DNA here is from genome assembly GCF_027477595.1 of Haemorhous mexicanus. Classification (NCBI taxonomy): domain Eukaryota; kingdom Metazoa; phylum Chordata; class Aves; order Passeriformes; family Fringillidae; genus Haemorhous; species Haemorhous mexicanus. Next base: position 46,657,686 of record NC_082346.1, read on the forward strand.
TCTCCTTGTTCCTTGGTTTAGACACATAATAAACACAAGAATCAACTCTGACCCCATTTTTGATGAGGTTCTTTTTCATGCCTCTATTGATGTCTGGTCAAATTTGTAGCTTGTGGATAATAATCTATTCATCTACAGAGATGGTGGTGTAGATAGACTCCTTTTGATGAAAGAAGAACTTGTTTAAACTACCTCAATCTTGAAGGGAAGCCAGTCCCAAATTTTCCTGGAGTTTTAAAGACAGTTTTTAACTGTTAAAAAATTATATATAGAGAGAAATTTATATGCATATGAATAAATACATATTCATACTCACTTTTATTTTTGCATTTTTGAGTTCCAACTGGCCTTTTTCTTGGTATATCTTATCCAAACAGTAGAAGGAAGTTTCAAAAAGTTTTCAGAAAAGCCAGCTGTCACTGCATTTCCTGAGCATCTGCACTGTGATCTTTTGGGTCTCTGGAATACTGCTTGGGTCACAGGGGGACATTCCATGCAGGGCACTGCACTTCCTGCACAGACTATCAGTAAACTTTCTATTGAGTCTTGTTTAGAGATATTTTTAGATATCCATAAGATTAGAAGTTGGGAGTGAACCATATTTTGTTTTCTATTATACTACATATACCCACTTCTGTAGCTTGAAGATAGGAAACTGTAGCTAAGCCGAAGAAACCTGAAGGAAGCAGTCTAAATTTTGATGTCAAGGAATAGGGTGACTCTTCTAAGAGGATTTTAGCTTTGGTCTTGTTCCCATATTTCTAAAAAAAAATTCATATGTATATGATTTTTTGTCTACAAATATTCATTGCCAAGAAAAATATACCTTTAAATACCATAGTTAATCACTCCCACCTTGTTTCTTTTCAGATTTTTCCACCTTCTGTTGCAGTCATCAGTCTTAGGTTACGTCTAAAGAGAGAAAAAGGTAAACAAGAGGAGCTGGAGATCTGTTGATGTTGTATGATGACACATTCACACTTATATAAGTGTCACAGAACCTCTTTCTTACTGTGACATTTTTCTTAATAAAGGCAGTGGTTTTGTTGGAAACTGTGCTCATGCTTACACCAGGGCTAAATTTGTTTCTAATTATCTGGCACAATTGCCATAGCAGATCATGCTGTGTATACCAGCACTACATAGATAGAGACTTTGTGAGACAAAACATGCTCTGGATTTAGAATGTGAAAACCAGCTGAGGAGTTCACCACAAGGCAGGGGTGTGAAAACTTTACTTAGAAGTTGTTTTTTTTCCCCACTGTGTCCTCCCTGCAGTTGATGGAGTAATAGAGTTGTAATGGTTTGCTTACAGGCAGTCAATTAGGCACCTACAGTTACTCAACAGGGTGTAGATTTTACATGAGTGGCTTATTCATAAATAAAAAGAATTACTGCACATTTTGCTCTAATGTTCTCCATTTCTAAACATCAATACATTATTTATTCCAAATCTTGTCACACTTTTATGCAAGGTCTGTGTTTCCTTTACTGTCCTCTTTACCATCAGGGTAGATTGACATAGACTGATTTGTGATTTCCCACTCTAACACACAGCATTAGTTGTACTAGAATTCACAGGTAAAGGGTCAGTTTGAATAGAGCAACATATAGGAAGACCATGAATCTGAAACATTTAGTAATGTTGAACTTGTATCATGAATGCTGAAGCTGATTTTGCACTGTGTGGTTTTGAAAGGACAGCACTGCTGGAGATGGTTTTAAAAAGAGATCAGTCTAACCTTCTGACAGTTCTTGAAAACTGAATGTCAAATTTTATGTTACAGCTTTTCCAAATGAACAGGGAGAGAAATGTACAGTGCAGATGTACACATTATTGAAAACAAGGAATGATGGTTCCTATCCTTACTTTCCCCAAGCGTTTGAACACATTTCATATTGTTGCAAATACATTTATACATGGCCTATTCTGGAATCAACTTAATCTCTTTTCTGCTCTTTGTAAATGTATACACATACATGTAGCTATATACAAAGAGACAGCAACATAGAAAGATTAGATAATATTTTATAATATTTTTATTATTAAAATATAATATAACATAGATAAAATAGATCATAGATAAAATCAGGATTGTCCCATACATTGTGTCGTAGCTCAATTTCTCCTGTCCCCCACATCCAATTTATACATCCCAGTCATTGTAATCTCTTATCAACACTTTTCCCTCTTATCCCCACCCCCATGTCCTTCCTCTTTCTCTTGTCCTTCTCCCACTGTGGTCTTTAGAGTGGAATGTGGGTGGGATTAAGCTTAGGCAGCCGGCAGGCAGCCGGCAGGAAAAGGCTGTATATACAAATGTGTCCCAGGTGTCCTAACATGTCCTTGCCACACAAATGGTCACACTTGCTGTTGACAGGATGACAAACATCAGCCCAGAATCAGTGCCTGTAATAAGACAATGATGTCACTGGCTCTTCAGACTATTGTGGAAGAGGGAGTGGAGCTATGATGTGAATACAAACAGCTGTAAGGGTTTTATTTCATAGGAAGATAGTTTCATGTGAGAGATATTTTCTCTGTCTTTTCAGTCTCCTCTTCAATATTAATATATCTTCTTTTTACTATTGATTAATTTATAAATAATGCCATTCATATCTATAACTCAAAGTAGATAAACATGTATAAATACAATATATCTGTTCATAGTTCTCTGAGGGGTCTTTTTAAAGAGTAATAACTATCTCCAGCTTATAAAAGATTTAGTGTCTGGCCAAAAAACTTTGGATGTTGACATATGGATGTTGGCACACCTATTGTTTTGCACCTAAATTTGCCGGGTTCAATAAAACACTGCCATTCTCTACACACTTGCCATGCATTCAGCTCTCTCTTCAGGGAGAGGTGGTGTTTTATAACATCTCTTACAAAGCAAGGAATATGTATGAGAACATTTACAGACAGATACATAAAAGTATATATGTCTATACACATACAGAAAACAAATTATATTTCTTCTGGTAATTTATTCATTATAAAAAAAAAGACTTCACAAGGGACTAATATAGAAAATATGCTTTCAAAACTAGTTGTCATTTTGGCTTTCATTATTTGCCACATTTTTTTGTTTCAGAATGGAGTGTATTTACAGAAATATAGCTCTTATTTGACTTGAATATTGCCCCATACTTTTTTTTTTTTTTTTATGATACTCACTCATTAACTGATTTCCTATGAATGCTGCAACAAGGGAGTTCAAAAAACAAGGTGAAAGGGAGAAAGATAATAGTCCCCCACTCCATTCCAGAAAAAAATATGTTGGATGTAGGAGTTAACATGTGCTACACATTATCAATGTTGCTTTTGTCTAAGTTCAAAGCCGGAGCTGCATTTCATAGCTACTATACTTGTGTACCTTTACAGAGCACAAACCTCTAATGCACATCTATGAAATCCCCGTGCCATGGGTGTCTGGAATAGTAGGATTGCATTTCTACAGATTTATCTGTCAAAAATATTCTCATTTTTTTACAGATATACTTTAAGGCTTTGATTTATAGGACAGATCAGCATATTTATGACCCCTGTAGGGCACTGCCAGTTGCAGGGACACTGGATTCAGGCCTGCCTAAAGATGGAATTTCTGCAGCACTTTAGGCCTTTTCCAGGGGAAATCTTGCTGTGTGTACTGGTATCTTAGGAGTGACATTTAAAAAAATGCAGACACAGTTAGAACCTAGTAGAGTAAATAGGACTAGCAGGAAGAGGGAAATGTATGGAAAAAAGCTTTGCTAGTCTATAGCCCAGCAGCATGTAGGGAGACTGAGAACAGCTCTAAATGCAGTTACTCACAGCTCAGTGTCTCAGCTGTCAGAGCTATGGGTTTAGAGATGCTGTATAAGGAATTCCATCTTGAAGGTCAGAGGTGAAGGTGATGATTGCAGTGTATTGGAAGTGTCTTTGTCCCAAAAGTAAAAAATATGGAAAAAAACCCACAGTCACTTTTTCCTTTTCTTCCTAACAGTGTACACTCTCTAAATTCCTAACATATATAGCTTTAATGTGTAACAGTTTTATTTTACAACATATTTAAGAACATGTGCTTGAAGATTACTCTGCATCTCAACAGCCTTCTTAGCAACCCGGTCCAGTGTGCAATATCCACAAGAATGAATACAGTTTCATTAGAGAGCTAAAGTCCTTCTGGTGTGTTTGAAATTAACTGCCAGAACTATTTCAGTGTGTGTATTATAATAATCTTTCTTTCCCTGTTCTGAGAAATGTTAACATTTTCTGCAGGATATATTTTATCCAATTCAAAGAGAATCTTTGGAACCAAATATCCAAAACTCCCAAGTTTTCAGCTAAAAAAAAACAATGCCAGGTCAAATTTTTTGATTTAGATAAGTGAACAGGGTTTACCAAAGTGATTTGATTTTAAGTTTTTAACTGAAAATGGGGGATGCATTTGGAAAGCACCACCTAGACCACCTCTGTCTTCCAGAGACATTCTACATTGTCATCCACTGAAGAAATGATAAGGTAACATACTCCAGAAAACTCTGGTGCAAAGATTTTACACACTCATAGGATTTTCTGTTCATGCATAAGATCTGCACAGCTGTGAATTTTATGTTGAAATACCAAATTACGCTGACTTTCCATAAATCATTTTCTAGTCTATTGTGTTCTGATAGAGGGAATCAAACCAGATATCCTTTCTGGACAAAAGCCCAATCAGAACCAGATTGGCTGACAATAATTCACAAGTTTCCAGCATACACTGTCTCCCACACACCAGTTTCACTAACAACTTGGCATGCTTTCAGTGGTGGCATCCTTTGAAGGGGCAGAGACTCATAGGAAAATTTTTGTGCTAGATTCTGTTTCCTGAAACTGCTTTGCTTAAGGGATCAGTGCACAGGCTTCCTGGAGTTTCCTTTAATTGTTTGTGGAGATCTGTGTCACAGGTACTGAACAAAACCACTGTGAAACAGATAACTTTAGTGGGCTTTGATTTATTTTGACATTTTATTTTATAATTTATATGTGTGACCAACCAACTATATTTAACTCTATTGTGACTAGTCTATGTGTAGTGACTTCCTAGACCAGATGTGACAGGCTGTCACCACAGACAGCTACCAATCAGTTCTTTGTCACATCAGTCAGTAGCACTTGTACTTCTGATAGTCTGATTGTAGGCATTTTATCTGCACTGCAGCCATGAGTTCTGTTTTGTGCATCGTTTGGAGGCAAATTTATTGAGCTGTCAATGTTGTAATCCAAATGTACCATATTAATGTCAGCTCTATTAGGTGGGACTGATGTTTAGAATGAGCTATAATTTTTGGAAAAGCCTAATTTGCATAGTCAATATGTCATCAGAACAAGATGTCACTACTGCATCTTTCTTCAATGTGATTAGAAAACATTTTGCAACAATCATACTAAGCAACAAGGGAAATCTTTTCTGTTTGCTTAATCCTGCTCTTGGTGCAATGGTCCTTTGGGTCTTGTGCACAGGGACCAAAATCCATGCTAAATAGCAGTGTAGAAGTGAAATAAAGGAGGAAGATTCAGATTTAGCCAGATGTAGAGAGGGATGCAATACAAAGATTTATGTAACTAATCCCCACACATCTCCTCAGCTGACCATTTCATTATTCTTCTGCCAAGGCTTTAAACTGCTGACATACAGCTGGATATTTTACTTATTTAAGTGTCTAAATGTTTGAGATTATGTTTTAAACTGCAGCTTCGCAATCTTTTTGCAACTTTTTTCAGCTGCCTTCTCTCATTGCAATATTGGTGCAATAAGCATGTGATCCACCTTCAAAATTGCTTGAAAGAGAAAAGATTAAAAAAAACAACACAAAAAGAAGTTAAAGTTTCACCTCTTCAAAGAGCAGATGATTTCTGACTCATACCACCATGTCCCACTAATAGTATTTCAATTGTTTGGAGAGAGTTTGGTCAGCCTTCTAAACAATGATAACCTACCTTTACTAGCATCGAGTGGGCCAGATGTGAATTGAAGTACCCACTGGAGATTACTGCCCTAATCTTTTTTCCCCTTGGATGATCTGCTATTAAAGCCCTTAAGAATGGTTCTTGTCACCATAACTCACTGGCATACTCTCAAGGACCTGTCATCGTCCCAGAATTTCAAGCCAACTTTCCTCTTGAAAGAGAAAAATAGACGGAAATACCTGATTGAAGTTTAAATTCAGTCTGAAAGAGATTACATAAATGTTATTTTTGTTTAGTTTTAAGAATTGCCTACTTAAACAAAAGAATATATCTCATAATTTTAAGCTCTTGTGAGTGTGAAAAAAATTATGTTCAAGGCAAATATGGTTAACTGTGTCTACTACTATAAAGAAAAAGTTACCATTCACTATAATGTCACAGGATTAAGGTCTATTTTTCATTAACCATCACTTGATTTAAAGATAAATTCTGCCAACTTGACTAACAAAGAATTCACCCCTATGAAAAGTCAAACAAGTTTTATATAAGCTGCTAAACTAGAGCAGGTAGGTAGCAATAAACTCAATATTGCTGTTCATTAAAAGATCTAAAGAAGTTCTCCATGTTCCTGTCACAGGGCAATGCCTACTTGGATAATTATTCCTATGCAGCACAATGGACTGTGCTGCAAAGAGCCCTGAAGTGATGCCACCCTGACCATATGTACATGATAAGAGATACATTTCTGCTAGTAATGTATATCTGTCTCTAAGCAAGTGTTTTTTCAACAATCTTTCAACAAGAATACACTCTTTCTGATTCTTTTATATATGTAGAGAGAGGGGTAGATGTCATTAAACCTTAGAGTTTGGGTTGGTTCTCCAGCATATTATATGGCTGATATACTGAAACCACCTGTGCCTGATTAAAGAATGGGAGAAATGGTGACTGTCATCCTGGCAAAAACAATACATAGAGGACTAAAGATGAGAGAAATATATATATATATATATATATACACACACACACTTATTCAGATGAGAAATGACAGAGAAATAGAGACAGTAGATATACAAATAAAAATATTTAAATAAAAAAGCATCTATTTAAAAGCAATTACATAAATTGCTTGCAGAAAAACTGTTACACTCATAACTGAATATCAAAATGTTTTAATAGGAAATACATTTGTAGTATGCTACTAGCTAATTCAGAAACAGAAAAAGAGGACAAATCTAAAATATTTAGGAAAAGTGGCTTACTAATCTGTCATGATTTTGCTAATGCTTTTGCAAGCATATTTCCAGTTCTATTTTGTGGTAGGGAGAAATCTTGCTCCAAAAGACTCAAATATAAAATGATCAGGACTTTCCTTCATTATTATTGATAGTATTGAGTACTTTAAATTTTACCTATTAATGGAGACTTACTATGGGTTTTTATTTCTAGCTTCATGGTGTCATTACAGTGTAATGGCTTAAGGGGAAGAAAGTTAACATTTGAAGAAAAAAAGTTTGTTTCACACACAGAATGACTAGGTTAGAAGAGACCTTAAAGATCATCAAGTCCAACCCGTGCCCTAAGACCTCAACTAAACCATGGCACATCCACATCTTTTTTTAAACACATCCAGGGATAGTGACTCCACCACCTCCCCAGGCAGCCCATTCCAGAATGGGTTGGTTGTGGGTTTTTCCGGCAGATAAAAAAATCAAGGTTGAAAAAAGTGGACAAGCTTTAATGATCTTGCTGAAAAAATATTTAATCAAAAAAACTGTTCATTTTCTCTCCCCATAGAACTTTATTCTATTGGTTTTAAGTTCCACAAGTAGCCAAATGACCAAGAATGAGAGGGACCAGCCTTTCCAAACAGCTCTCACCTTTCCAAACAGTTTTGAAAATTAGTAAGAGTCCTGAAATGTTTATCTTCAGTGAATCAGCTCAGTGACAGCGTTTTGATGCTTCATCTTTGATATTTCATGACAAGTTTATATATATGTATGTATGTATTTGTATGTATATATGTGTGTGTGTGTGTATCATAAAGACTTTTCTCTACCATAGATCCAGATATGAAAGTCTTTTGAGCAAAAACTGAAGAATGTAGGAGTTTCCAGCAGCAACAGGAGCAATTCCCTCTGTGCTGAAAACTTGTCTTTTCAGTAGAACCGAATGTATCTTCTTCATACTCAATATCAAGAACATCCAAAAAAGCCCAAATTTACGTCACTAGAAAATTGTGTGAAGCTGAATTTAAGTAGAACCAGTCTTTTTTGAGAAGAAAAGAAAACAAGATGTTAAAAGCTAATTTTTAATTTGTGACATGCAGTTAAACAGTCTGCTTCTACTTGTTCTGTGATATTTGGCGTTGGATTCCTTGGACATAGGAAATCTGAGTTGATATGTAGCCATCATGATTGCTAAAAGAATCCTAATCTTCATGTCTAATTTCTCAGTTATGTCATTTAAAACTTAGACATTGCTTATATTATTCATCACGGGTATTGAAAATAATTGAAATATTTCCAAGTCTTGAGAACCAAATTCCAAATCTTGAGGATAGGGGAGAGTTTGCTAATTGCAGGGGTGCAGCATCAAGCTAATGAGCAAAGGATTAAGCACTTTAGTGTGCAGTACACCAGAGAGAACAAGAGGTACAGGAGAAAGCAAAAGTCATTACATGTTAAGTATTGAACTAGTGAAAGTTGTCATATCATTTCTGAGAGGGATGGGGTTGGCCTCTACTTTGCATCTGTCATATAGTTAAATCTGTGTGCTATTGTACCTTACTCATGCAAATCTAAGTGAAAATAAATAAATAAATAAAGTGAAAATAAATAAATAAATAAAATCTAAGTGAAAATAAATATTTTCTAAGTGAAAATAAATAAATAAATAAAATCTAAGTGAAAATAAATAAAATTCCAAGTTCTTTGTAAGACTCATTTCACAGAGTTTTTTTTTTTTTCCTAAGCTAAAGAAGTCATATATTCCATTTATCTCCTGTCATTACTGATTACTTCAGCACTCTGGATAACATTTAAAACCAGGCAGTTTATAAAATAGAAGCAGCATTACCTCTTATATGGGGATGAAAAAAGCTTTCGCCTATAATTTAAAAAAAAAAAAAAAGGTAAATGGATAAACAATGCAAAAGCAATTCCTTTACCCCAAGAAAATTCAAGCAAGTATGGATAACTCATTGCTTAGAAATTATTCATAATCATATTGTTGTATGCCTGGTATTCCCTACAATCCTGAATCACACTTTCTATTATTTTTTTTTGTGTTAGTCTAGCCCTGAAAAAAACCTATTTCAATTTTCCATGCTATATTCAAGTTTCATATTGAAAACAAATGTGAACCCTCTTTAGAATAACAACTTATGTTACTTTTTCCATAAGCATTTTTTTCCCTTTCCTCTTTTAAGTCTGTAATTCTTTCTGTCTGATTTTATTAAGTGTGTGAAAAGGTAGGCAGGCTGCCCAGGTCTTGGAAATTAAAGTTCCCTAAGTAGCTCAGGTGCTTGCATGAAATTGGGAAGTGTGACAGCTAAGAGAGAAACAACAAGATGACAAGATGATTCCATGTACAGAGAAAAATTGGAGATGTCCCCATCGACTGTTATCTCTGCACACTGGATTCTGAAGCTTTTTTATCATGATGGTATAATTAGGGAAATTAATCTTAAAAGCTGGGCATTCTATTTTGCATACTACAGAGAAAGGAAAAGTCTCACAATCCCTTTTATGGTAGTCAGCCAAACTTAGATCCTCAGCCTTTTTAGTTCAGTGTAAACTGTTGAAAGGCAAATGATTTTATTTACTTTATTTATTTTATTTTTATTTTATTTTATTTTATTTTATTTTATTTTATTTTATTTTATTTTATTTTATTTTATTTTATTTTATTTTATTTTATTTTATTTATTTTTACCTTGTTATTTGTCTTAAATGACTCATGCATTCTAATAATATTCACAGAAGTGAAAAATAGAAAATTGTATTTTATGAAAAACCAAAACACCAATAAGCAACAGTTTAAAAAAAAACAAGACCAAAATATGTTCAAAAAAATGGACAAGCTTCAAGAAAAAGTATGTTTCTTACATTTTTTTCTATGACTTCCAAAAGTATTATTAGATCTTTCTCTCCATGTGTTTCACCCCTTCCAGACAGTATATATTTTCATTTTTAGATTGAGTTATTCTAGCCTGAGACTGCTTCATTTGAATTATAACCTTCTGTAGACACTTATTTACTTTTTTTCACCATTAGGTCTGATAAATGAAATGGATTGAAATAATTCAGTTTCAAGTATGTAAAAGTTATTCTGATGATTTACTTGACCTCCCAGTGTCCTCTAAAGTGCCATACGTCATTTGTTTCCAGGTATTGCACTTGAACATACATACAAGCACATGAGATTGATTCAAAATCACCAAATACAGCAGAGAGATAGAGGTGCATTTTAGATGGCCTATGATCAGGGCTAGAGGCCTGTTTGTGCTGGGATTCCACAAATATATATATATATATTTGTACACACACACATTTTTTAAAAGCAACTGTCTATAAATACAGAACTAAAACCATTTTGTGATAGCAATAGAGGCATAATAATGATAATGAAAAATGACCACTTTCTCAATGCATATTTTTGGGTTTCTTTGATTATTTCTATCTGTTTTCTCTGCTTTAGTTGCTGGGCAGTTTATATATCCATCCCTAGTCTACAATCTCAAACCTCTCATACTGTGGATTTCATTGTTATTAACTTGTGAATATTAAATTGTATTTTTTTTATGAACTCCATCACTTAATTGTAGAGTTGTCACACATTTTATTATAATTTCTTTCACATATTCAGCTGATGAAACTTATGAATGGTATTGAGAATTAAGATAATGGCAAAATAAAATAGTAATGCAACTATTTCATATGCCATTGTTCATCCCACTAGAGCTTAAATATTTCAGATATTTCTTAATCACAGAGGCTAAAGTGAGTTAGAAGAATATTGACTACATCCCCCTCACAATCTTCTTTTTTGATCAAAATAAAGGTTAGCACCATCAGCTTTCTTTCTCTTTTTATCTAGTTGGACACGCTCTGAGGAATAGAGCACATCATCTTCATGCAATCCTAATTTACAATATATGACAATGGAGATGTGTTAGATTCTTAGAATTACAGGAAATTGTTCTTGTAACAGCAAGTGATTAATCCTCTGGTTTCCATTACAGTCTCTTACAGAAACAGAATTAAGTTTTATACATAATCATAAGAACAGCTGCAGAATTGCCCCAAAGCTTCTCTAAAGTGCCATTATAAAAAATTTCCTACAAAGTGGTGTCTGATTCCATTATGAAAGAAACATCACCAAAACTTTAATGATATGGTTTAAAGACAAGTTTTCTACAGTAAGGAGTGAATAGGACTCAATGTGCTTGTTCTTATGCATTATGTATTGTTCCATAAGGCTTATGCATAATGCATAAAGACATACCTATTCATATAGATACATACTAGTTTGAGTAAAGTGAAAAACAATAAAACTGTAAACACAGATGTTTTTCAAAAAACTTATCCAGATGCTCTAACAAAAATTATTTTAAAAAACAGTAGAGAATAAACACTTTGGTGATAAATACAGCTCCATAAGACTTAGGCAGTACCCAAATTACGAATTTTTGAGGCACTAAACAAAGGGAAAACTTTATGTCTAGATGTTTAGGAATCAAATGAAAACTTCATTAACTAATGATGAGGCTAACAACAATCATAAAAAACATTTTCTATATGACTTGGGACTTTACCAAGATTTCTAAAGATACTTTTAAAAAAGCTGCTAAAAACATGAAAGACACAAGAGCAATTGAGTAATGCACCTCTGGCAGGGTGGTTACAATTTTGATTGAATTCGTAATTACCTTTGTCTGAATCCAAATATTTATGTTAGAGAAATGTAAAACCAGTTCATTTTGGCATTTACGCAACAAACTGTACTCCCCTTTTTGAGACATTATATTTTTAAAGTCTTGTCAAGACAGACAGGGACAAGCAAAAGAAATATTCACATCCCAGCTGGAGGAATGAGCCCTTTTCCTGCCCGAAAATCCATTCAAGACGTTAGGGGGGAGGCTCAAATCTCCCCTTTGCTTCAGAGGTTAATTTCCCTTTATTAAGATGATCTTTAATTTGGGATTAAATATTCAAGAACTGAGACATGACAACATCTCCTGCTATTACTTCTTTTTTTTTTTTTTCAGGGAATGCACATATTTTTTTTGAGGAAGAGAGAAAGAGTGAACAGTTTCATGGCCTAAAAGCTGACATCTTTGCCTTGAAGTCCATTTACTTTCTGTTAAATTAATTAGATTCAATTATTTTTTTTTTGCCAATGGCATTTAGGCACATCAAGAAGTTAAGTGATTTGTACAGGCAGACACAAAGCTAGTGATAAACTCACAGCTAATAACAATCAATCTCATTTCTACACATTAAGTGCAGGTATAAGAACAGCCAAATTGCTTAGACAATTACTAAATAAAAGTCTCACGCACATTAACCCAAAACACTTATTAGAGAGAGACACAAAACAAATTCTTTTTTTCCTTTACAAAAATGAAGATACTATTGACAATAGAGACGATTTTGAGTCAGGCTTTAAAAACATATGTCCTGCAGCAATTAAAAAAAAAAGAAAAAATTATACCAGCTAGAGCAAAAATTTGTGAGTGTTAAACCTTAAGTCTGGGATTTGTTAAGATAAACCACTGTCACTTAAAGGTTTTTAATTGGGTCAGTGTTTTAGCAACTTTAATACTGACAGAATGTTTCCTCACTGATTTAAAGTGACTATTATCACTCACATATCTGTATCATAGTGTTCCCTGTATGGACTTGGAATTTCCAATAAGTTAACTGTTGTACAAAACAAACAATTAAAAACATCCAAATGTTGATCCATGAAATTTGCTTGCCAAAGTGTGCTACATAGGTGATTATGGTGAGATGGCATTATTAGCAGCTGTCAGTCCTGCTGACAGACCTCTGGCTTAGCACACCAACTGCTGGAGAAGTTCTCTGGAGAGACTCAGTAATAATAAGGTGGCTTGATTTTACAATATTTTCTCATCTATAAAGGAACATCAAAAGTCCAAAAATATAAGATGAAATCTTTACTCCATAGTGATGCAGGAATCCTACCTAAAACAAACACACAGAGGCAAGCAACCTCATCCTGAATGAGAGATAATACAGAGGTTGAGAATTGAGGGAAAGAAAAGAACAAATTATCCGGGTTTGGTCTGCTAAGAAAATACTGCCATGATAGAGAGAGTCAAAACAAGATATGATGGTTAAAACAAGAAGCAAGGATAACAGTCGTTTCCTCAGCCTTTGAATAGCATAATTATCAGTTTTAAAAAATGTCACATTAATCAAGGTTCATGTTTTCTTATTAAAAAGCAGTTTGATGTCCTCTGAAGAAGTAGATACAATGAACGTACAGCAGTAATAGATAAAGAAGGTCACTATACTTTCCTCCACTTTCAGTGACAGAAAACTTTTTCTTCTGATCTTCCCGGATTTTTAACTGCTGCAAAATAAATTTAATCTCTTCTTCATATGTAAAATTTACTTCCAGTAAAACTATGTGGAAGTGTTTGGAAAAGAACTGGCAAAACATGATATATATTCTAAGCTTCAGTATCCATTTTCATTAGTAGCTGATTCACAGTGTAGTTGGAAAACAGGTTAGAATTACAAAATGGTGAAATTTTATTTATTCCAAATCTGGAGTATTGAAACCTAGTCATGGAGTGCGAGGCATGGAAAATGGTAGTGGAATTATGAAAAATTATTAGTGGTTTATGTAAAATGATAGTGAAATTCAGGCATGAGATTTTGTCTAAATTCCCACCCTATGTCTACTTTCCTTGCTTGGGATTAAGTTAGGCAGAAATTTTCATTTCAGCATCAGCAGTGAAATTAACATGATCAATTTATGCCATAAGAATATAAATTCTCTCCCCCAAAGAAAAACTGCAAGCTTAATATTTTTATTTTTACAGAGGAAACCTTGCATGCAACTTCACATAGTGCTTTTTGAGTCAGTTTAGATTGAAAAGATTGAAGCCAAATTCTAAGATAAAAAATATTGTATTAATTAAAACAAAAGGCAACTTTCATTCTGAAAATATAGGCTGTTTTTGAGCTATATTTATATGGCCTCAGTTTTTTTTTATTTGTACCATGAACTGACAGTAGATTGAAAGATATAGAAGTGTGAAAGCAGAAATGATTTTGAAAAATAATTTTTAAAAGGTATAATTTACTGAGAGAAATTTTTATATTAGTTCCCCAGCATAGACAATTCTATAACAAATTTATCAAATTTGTTTTAATTTAAAGCAAGTAAAAATAGTAAATTAGCAAAAAGAGACAGCTTACTTTATTTGATTCCATAGATGAAAATAATAAAAAAAAAAATCTTCCTCTGTATAAGAGGAATCCTCTTATATGAGAATATTTTTGTCACCACTATCACACAAATGAGTATGGATGGATAATCCAAAAACCCCCAACAAAACCTAAACAAAGGAAAAAAGGAAAAGTCACACATAGATGCAGAAAATCTCATGAATGCATGGCTATTTAGTAGGTGAAGACTCAGGTCTTCAGTAAAAAATAATCTTACTGAGCTCATTAATAATATAAGAGAGAAAACAGCTGATGGATTCCCTTGAAACCTTATTAGAACAGGTCAACTCACTCTCCTGAACAAGGTAAGAAAATAGTCACCAGCTGAGTAAAGCTGAAGGCTGACATAATGATGGATGGCCAGATGGCTTCACCACAGAGTGAATAACTTGTCCCCAAACAGTAGAACTAAGTTCCCAAGCATAAATATATTGACCCAGCCTGCAAGAGGAAAAGGAGAATAAGCCAGTTTAAATTGAAGGCTCTCACAATTACTTTTATTTTGTATACTCTCAGTGATTCTCTCTGTTGAGGAATAGAGAATGTGAATAAAAATGAGACCCATGCAAGTTCTTTTGCAAATGTTATTTTCCTTTATCCACCCTAAATGCATCCATGACTATTTATATTTTATATCAGTTTTTCTTATATGCAAGGTTTTCACAAAAAGCCATGTTCAAATATCTATCAACTTTTGAAAGAGTTTAGTTCCAAATGTAGTTTTGAAGTCCATGTGTTTTCTTCTGTAATGAATGCAATCATTTTGGAGAAAAAAGTTTTTCATTAAAATTTTAGAGTTCATATTATTTAGCACAATATTCCATTTGTGGGGAAGAGATAACTTGAAGGTGATTATTTTGGTAGTTCCAGAGCATGTTTTTCCATCTATCACTCCCACCTTATTAAGTTTTGAAACTTTTACTCAGCCCTTAACAAAAAGTACATGAAGGGTTCCAGTGTCATGGATATTCTGTTGTTTTTCATACAAAAATGTTAAGATGGATACAGAAGACGAACTCTATTATTTGAGAAAAATAAAGTCTAAATTCTCAAGTTCTGCTTGGAATTTTGGGTCACCAAAAGCGACAAAAGTATGCCCTACCTCTTTCCCAGATGAGGATCTGATGATACAAAAGCTGACTTTGGGATTTCCAGGCAGAGTTAATGGAGCTCTGATGGAAAGAATCAAAGAAATTACTGTAGAATAGTTAAAGGCAAGAAAAAATATCAAGTTGACTCTTGAAGTTGTGTTGAGAGACAGATGCCTAGAATATAAGATTTAATTTATTCCTCTGCTCATAGCACATTTTGCTCTTCATTTTATTTTTCAAAGCTAAAAAAAGAATAAAAGATAAGCAAAAAAGTTTTTACAATCCTTTTTTTTTTCATCTTTCTGAGAATTAGACTGACTCTGAAACAAAATCAAGATTTTGAAACCAAAACTTGAAATAAATTTGCAGTTATAAAAAGGCAACCTTATGTTTTTCTCTCACTTTTTTCTTTTTCTTATCAAATTTCTATTCCAAATCTAACTGTTTCTAGTTAATTGAACAGGATCCAGTCTGACCTTACACAAATGGGACTCTAGAACTTTACCCATATAAAGCACTGCAAGGTTTCACCTTTAAAGAAAATATTACTAAAAAGGGTAACAATAGGCCTTAAGTGTTAAATACATGCATATGTTTTATGGCATAAGCATGCATACAACTGACAGATGAATGCTTTAGGAAAATTAATGGAATCAGTTTTCATGGTTATATAACTATGTCTACATTATGGGGAAATTTGAAGCTTTCTTGTATTATCTGGAATACATCTGTCATTGGAAGTTTTGCCAGGACTCGTGATGAAAGTTTAACAGAATCCTCCCACTTCTTTTACTGTATCAGATCAAAATATCTTTTTCTTTCAGTCTCCTTGAGCTCCTAATCTCTTTCTTCCTTCAGTCAACTACCATTCCTTGTTACTTAATGACAATTTTCACCATAAATTCCCTTCTGTTTCTTCCTAAAACTTCTCTACTTGACTTCATCTCGCTAGCAGCCTTTCTGATACACTGAAGAGAGATAGAAACCGTGGCTCACCTTCATCTCCAAGGCTTCACTTGGAGCCATCATCAATATATATTCACAAAACAATGAAAAGAAAGTGAATCAGGGACTGCTGAGAAGTGAAATTGGCAGCCAGAAGAGAAGATAAAGAGACTGGAATAAATTGGGTTTTGAGGGTTCTCTTTGTTTGGTTGTTTTTGTCCTCTAAAAAATATCCCTCTGGCAGCCCTGAATGAGATAAATGTTCATTAATTAGCATAGATGATGATTGCTTGCTTTGGTCAAGGGCAATTCTATGCCATTAAGACAGGCTTTTGATTTTCCCTCCCTAAAGCTACAGCAGGGAATTTGGATTCATCAGTTGTAACTTGTGATGGAATGAAGAAGAGCTGATTTTAAGTGTTATGGAAGTATAAAGTAGTGAAGTTTTGTGGTACTTTAAAATCTGCTGAATATGTGTATTTTTTATTTTATTTTATGAGACACAAGGGGAGAGAGTAATTATGATTGTAAGTATCAAATATATGTCAGCTTATCTGCAACAACATCTCAGTCACAGATTTATAGGTGGTTCTCAGATCATCCTGATGCTCAGAATAGCTCTTTGTACTGTTAGAACCTTGAGATATTGAAGGTTAATTCTCCAAAGTGAGGTAAAACAACTTATAAAAAATGGTATTTTTATCTTGTTTAGAGTACTTTTAAAAACCACATCAAAACAACATTTAAATATACTAGCCTGAAAAATATTGAGATTTCTCAAAATATTTTCTGAAATGTAATTAATATATAGACATACTCAGCTGAAATTAGCATGTAGTGTGGATTTTAATTATATCAACCTGAAACTACTGTTTATACTATGCACAAAAGGTTTTTGTCTTCATTCCTGAGCACATTCTGGCCTGAAAATCTTTCTTAGAATTATCTTCACATGTCTTAAATTACTGTGGAGGAGTTGAATGCACTCAGCAAGATGAAAAATTCATATCCACTGCCCATGATTTTAGTATGATACATATATTAAATCACATTAGTTTAGAAGCCAAAAGATACCTCTGATAGGTTTCTGCTAATGCAAGCTTGATTCCATGCCCATGTTTTTCTTCAGCGAAGCAGTAAGCCACTGAACTTTGCTTGAACTCAGATTCACAGAACAGAGCAGTACATATTTGATGCAACCCATCCTGTTCATATTCAATTTATTTTTTTATTCATTAAAAAAAAAGCATTCACTTACTATCCAGCTAAGAAAGACTGTGAAGACTGTGACTGGTTCTGTTATTTGCTCAAGAATCTGAACTCTATTAAGATATGTTCCAGGAAAAACTATCTCACAAAATGCTACTCCAACCCTTAATATTTTTTCCACAAACTCTGAAAACCAAGAAGACAAAGACCTCTGAAATGGAAATTTTATATTATGATCAAGAATAATGTTATTTCAATAGCACGATTCATGACATTGGCAAATGCTAAAAAAATCCCCTATTATTTTCTCAAGTGTATTAAATTTGATCTCAAGTTATTTATTTTAAACTAGAATTTATTTCTATAGATCTTATTTTTCCCCCCAAAAAATCTAGATTTTCTTCTGCAGAAGATTAAAAATATTAAAAAAACCTAGTTGTTCTAATAAGTAGCAAACTTATTTTGGAATTAACCAGTGAACTCATGTTGTAGTAGACTGTGCTGTGGGATGGACACAACAGACTTCTTATGCATGTTCAGATACCAATACCTTCTTTCAAGAGTTATAAGTAGCTCAGCTCATTGAAAATAGGCTAAATACATTTTTCAGCTTGAATTTGTGTCACTTCTTTCTTCAGAAGCTCATCTGCTTGAGTTGTACAGGATTTTCGAATGCCTGTTGTGTTTTGTTTTGTGTTAATTTAACTGAAATGGTCTCCAGAATAACTTTCTACTCAAACACGGAATAATGTAGTCAAAAGGCACCCAGGATCACCTCAGTAAAAAAGATGAGAATACTTGGATATTGGTCATCACTTTTTGATCTTTACTTAAGAAACACAATTTCTTTACAGCTTGTTTACTAAGGAAGTTCAAAGTTAAAAATCAAAAACAGTCTAGGCTCTGTAGATTCTTTAAATTCTGTGAGTGGACAATAAACTAATGTGATTTAAAGAGGTAAATCCAGAAAGGAAGATACGAAAAAAGTCATTGGTGCACTGACACTCAAGGAAAGGGAAGTGAAGTAGGAAAGAAGGTAATTCAGAGCTGACTCAAAGTCTCAAAGGCAGACAGCTCTGCTGGAAAAATACAGTGTGTCTGCTGAAATAGAACTAAGTAAGGACTTAACAGATATCTGCAGTTATTTATACTTGTTGCAAAATTATGCTTTCTATCATAATTAACAGGATAAGAAGCCAGATTTTGCCCTCATGAGACAGAAGATTTTAGCAGAAAAAAACTAAGTAGAAAATTTATTTCTATTCTACAAATACTGAATTGGCCTTCATGAGCTAGTTGTAGTGGTGCTGAGGTCTCCTGATGAAGCTAAAAAAGAATCTGTGTTAATATCTGTTTTATGGTTTTGTAAGTCAAATCTGAACAGAAAGTAATATAATTCTTTTTAACCTACCTTATTTTCAGGTTTCCTAATTATATGTGTAAATACATTAATATAAAATACCTCCAGTTTTCATCTCATTTTCAGGGTACTTTCGGATGAATTAGGTTATTCTGTTTCTTTTTATTTGAGGCATATGACTTATTCTGGCTAATAGGAACTGCTAAGCATATTTTTTAACAAACTGACCAATGTAGAGCAAACTAAAATGTAATTAGCTACTTAATATTGGTAGTATAATTCTAACTCAAATAAATTAAGTTCACCATTATTTTAATTCAAACAATCTCCTAGAATTATTATCTTTTTCATATTTGTAAAATCTACAGTAAAAAATGTAAATATTCAAAGTCATACATGAAATTTGAGGATATGTGCAAACCTTCAGTAAATATTTTTAGATTTTGAATTTAAAAAATATTCATATTTTTGGGGGGGTTTCTTTTTTTTTTTTTTTTTTTTTCCTGATTCAGTATGGTTTAGAATGTTTTCTAGAAGTCTTTTAAATATTATTAGTTTTGGAATTGGCATTAGTTATGCTGATCAAATAGGAAGAGAATTGACCTAAAAGCAAGATGTAACCAAAAACCAGCATGATTTCATTGTGGTGGAGAAAACCACACCTGCAGCTGCTATAGCAATTTTACTTAAAGAAATGTCATGTGCAACTACTGCCAGTTGGAAAAATCCTAGTTGTGTTTGTGAAGTAAAAGTGCAAAACCTCCAATGACAACACTTTTTGTGGAGCCAGATATTCCCAAAAATATTTTGATTGCTGACTTTTGTACACAATGATAGTTATAATGATAATGTTGTGAGATAATAGATGTTACTTCAACATTGGAGGTAGTTGTTACCATGTATAGCACATGACAATTCTTTTTTTAAAGAAAAAAAAAAAAACAAGGTTATTCTCTATTTTCTTTTATCTTTATTTGTTTGATCCTGTCCTTCTGATAAATTCTTTGGCTTTGATTTTTGAATTTCACCTACAGGTGAGCTGTTTTCAGCAGTCATTGTTGGTGGATAGTTTTAAGGCCTCTACATTCAGTTGCTCCATAATTTTTTTGCAGTGAATGATGAAAGCACCAATTTGGTTATGTAACATTGATTTGGACAACACTGGAGAGCTGGTAGTTTATCTTCACCCAGAGCTGATAAGCAGCTTAAGGTGTGTTAGCAGTTTTGACCATAAGAATCACAAGATTTTGGTGAGGCTTTTACATGTACAGACTAATATGCATTGGTAAGGTAGAGAAAGCATTGTTAAACAGTTAAGCAGGAAACTGAACTAAACTGAAGTGAAGGCACATCATGATTGTAAACCACTAAATAATTAGATTTCTCTTTCTAAATTTCCCAAAATCACATTTAGCTAAGGAAAAGAAAATGTGAAATTTGAATAGAAGAAATTTTGGAAGTCTTTGCATACAAAATCTTTTTCAGATGTGTCCTCTCAGGAATTAATTACCTTATAGGCAATCAACAACTTGCATTGATTACTCAGATCCACTTTGCTCACAGGAACAGATTATCCCAAAATGAATGTGGAACTTATTGAACATGGGAAAACAAAGGCTATGGCAAGGAATGCTGTTTAAGTAGGAATTGGTCTTTTCATTGTAACAGGACAAGTTATTCCAGCTGAAAGAAGTGGGACATTTCTCAAAAAATAATTTGCTGTTTTGAGCATAAAAATAAGATATGTCTTGACCACTGGGTGCCACTATTTTTGCATTTGATACTTTTATTTTGTGGAAGTATTTCTAACAAATTACACTCTTTTGGAATACAGCAGACAGTTTGAGTTGGAAAAATAATTCATGAAAATAAACACAAGCTGGTCATTGTCTCTGATTTTTCCTTTGCTGTTCACAGAAATTGGGAGATGTTAAGTATTTTCAGATGCTTGAAATAATGCAACAATCAACTCTTCACCATTTATTGATTAGCTTTAAACTTTTGTCACAGAAATGAAAATAATTCCTGTCACCTAATTTTTAGGCAATCAAACTGTGTAATTCAGCATTTCTTTGTTATCATACTAACTTGATGTGAATCTATGAAATAATGTTTCATATTCATTAATTTTTGCCATGCACTATGTGCCGCAAAACTCAATGAAAAATACATACTTGTATTCATTGCTTGGGACTTTTCAATCCAGTGTAAAACAATCCAGTCAAAGATGGCAAAAGCTGTTAAAATCATAATTAGTCTGATGGGTTGAAAAAAATGTTGGAAATTTTTTAAAGTATAGGCAAAATCAGTATTTGACTCCTGTCATGTCTTTAAGAAGGCAGAAAGAAAGTTTCTAATCTTTTGAAACAGTATTCAATTTTTTCCTGTATATATAAATCTAGACAAGTCTCTACAGCTTAATGCACAGATCCATGGATTTTAAGGTCAAAAAGAACTACCATGATTATCTTATCTGACCCACAAAATAACTTGAGCTCTTAAATTTCACCTTTCATTCCTACAATGGGGTAATTACTCTTTCCTGCTATGTAAGCGAACATTATTGAACCAAATGTGAATTGCTTGCTTTGTCCTTGGAAAGACCCTCCAGAAGAGGTTCTACTACCCTGCTATAAACCAATTCAATTTATTAAATTCATCTGAGTTGCTTGCTTCCTCACAGTGAGATTGTTTCAGTCCTTTAGGTTTCTGCCACAGAGTATGAGCAAAAGGATTGCCTATATCCCCGAGGAGAAAGGAAGCCCATGCAAAGCTGGAAGTTATCTGATTCCATCTATCCTATTTCCTTCAAACTATCAGCTCAGCATAGCAGAATGCAGGTCTGAATCAGACATGCAATGTTTGAATTTGTCTGCATCCATGTCTTGCCACAGTTCAATGACATTGGTTTATAAAAAGTACATTTTCTATTACCAGACGGCTACTTCCAGAATTTTTAGACCTCTGTAACTCCATACAGACATTATATGTGTTTTCAGTCAAATATATGGGTAGCTAGGTATACATTGCCCAAATGTTTTGTTATTGTTTTTAAATAGCTTAAAAACCCCAAAATTTAAATATATAGAAGAGGGGTCAGGAAGCCATTGTTATTACATTTTATCCTTCTTTTTTAAGATGACTAGTTAGGCAATTTTCCATGAGCTTGACTTTTTTTCTAATAAGACCATGAACCTTGGGCTGCTAGACCACAGTGTTTATGAAGGTTGTTGATCTGACATAGTGGATTTGGTAATTATGAAGGTTTTAATTTTTTCCTAAAGATTTTAAATTTGGCATTTCTGGGATTTTTACATTTGAATGCAAAAATGTAATTTATAGTGCCATCTCTTAATAAGCTGCTTATGCATATGTATAATTTCAAACATATGAAAGGTATTAATGAAGTCCATGTTTATGCACTTTATGCACTTAAAATTACACCTATGCCACAATGCCTTACAGAGCCAAAACTGAAGTCTGGATATTTATGCACAGGACAAGCAGGTAAAGAATGATACAGACATTTGACAAGGAACAGTTATAACAGGACCTTATGTTTATTTGTTTAAAATATATAAAAGCAAGCACAACCTCTGCTTAATACACAGACCCAGGGAATCTCCTGTATCTGCAGACATGGAAAATCCTGGCAAGATTTCCAGCAGAAGTTTCTCAAGCAGGTTTCTCTAAAATTGGACACTTGTGCCATTACCTACCTTGGTCATGAACTTAAGTAGCCAAACCCCCAGCAACCACTCAGAATTCATCTTTGACTTTTTAAAAACATAAAAACAATGCCCTGAACATGTTATTTTTTGATAGTTACTCAGTTGTATTGCAGGCAGATAGGTGAGCAATATCATAGCTACATCCCATTAATTTAGGGCAAATTGAATGAAAATAAGAAACATGACTCATCCTGACGTAGGAATCATCTCTCTATCCTGATTATTGTTAGTCCTCACTTTATCCTGTAGCTGGACCAGCCAACCCATTCACCCAGTCAGACCAGAACAAATCTGTTCGAGTGTTTTCTTATACTTGTATTCCCCAACTTAAATTTTCTGGTATTGAGAGCAGTAAATTATCTTTATGTGATATTGCTTTTTAGTGCACACTACCTGAATACTGCAGAATGAATGAGTGGCATCATATTGGCTTCTGTTTCAATTTTAGCTATCCTTTTTATCAGCAATTCATGTAAAGGTTTAAAGTCATAAAGACATAAAAGTGAAAAATAGCAGAGCCTGCTGCAAAACCAAAAGACTACTAATTCTTTTGGTAATTTTAAATATCAGTAGTCAAACAATCATTATTTTTCATCTGGCAAATAAATTATTTCACCCTGAATGACTAGAATAATCCAGGTATACCAATAAAAAATCATTCTGGAATTGAAACTATTGGCAGAGGAAGATTAGGCTCTCAGATTATTGTAATTTCTCCACCAAAATTGATCACAGCTGAAGAAACAATAAACTAATGATCTCGTCACCAGTCTATCAACTTTGCCCTTTTAGCAGAAGGACAAATTAAACCATGTTAGTAAACACCTTGATTATAGTGAAAACTCAGGGCAGTATAATAATTTCTAAAGTCAGAAGTATTTCTCTCATGAAATTGTATCACCACTTTTTTTTCCATTATGTGATTTATACTGTTTAATGTTACTCAAATATTATGGATAAAAAGAGGTATTTAAAAAAATAATGCAGATGGATAATTTGACTACACCTTTCTATTTATAAATAAAATTAAGTTACAAAATTTCCTCATATATTGCTTGTGATCAGTTATGGAAATTATTTTCTATTGCAGTACAAATATTGGATTGTACAGCGTAAAAATAATAAATAAAAGGTGCTTTAATAATCTGGAATAAATGTAGTTAAGCCTAGTCCTCCAAAAGTACTGAAAGTAAGGATGACTTTTGCTGTCAGAAAAATCTTCAGTACAGTGTTTTGGTTCGTATTTTTCATTTTCTCTCTTTTCTTGTGTGTTTTTCAGGAACAGTGATCAAAATTGTCCAAAATAGAACAAGATCTCTTGTTGCATTTCTTGCTGATAAAGACTGAGTGATATTAAGAAACATTCTTTGATTTGAAGATCCAGGCTGAAGTCTAAAGAATATTTTGAGTAAGTTAGGGGTGAGTTAAAACCTGGGGTGCTTATCTATAGTTTCTATTGATGGAAGTGCATCCATCCTACACATCTAGTTGTGAAACCCTGTGAGCTGGAAAACACACTGCTGTAACTTTGCTTGTTCGAATAGTCATAATGGACATTACTAATCTAATCTGCCTTTCAAGGGCTTCTGATAAGCTCACAAGAGCCTGACACACAGACAATTATCTGCAGTTTGGGCTATTACTGCAAATTTTTGCTGAATCTTTTTGAAGTAAAGCCCTTAAAAATACTGAAAAACGGAAAGGAAAAATTTTCCTCTATTTGGGAGCAAACCATAAGGCTGGTTAAGCATGCATCTATTTTTAGAGTTGTGTGTTCTCTGGAAACACTGGTAGGAAATTTTAGTAACAATTTAGCTTAGTAAAGTAAATAAAAGTAAAGAAACATTACAAAACTTGACATCTTAATATTCTGAAAATTTTGCTTTGTTCTTGAGGTTAGGGAAAGCTATATGGTCTGTGGAATTTGACTGGATGTGTGCTATAGAGAGTTATTTTTGGTATTTTATCTGGTCATACCATTTATTGTAATGAGAAGATGACTTTCTTTTGTAATTCAGTTGATTTCTATTAATTTGTTCCTTAACATAAACTTCTGCTTTAACTATAAGAAAGGAGTCAGATTTCTTTGTGCATCATTTCTTTCCCTACAAATCAGTATAATAAAATTTCTTTTCCTTGTTTTACCTTACTGTTCATCTCAAACTAGAAAATATTTTGGACAGAGGAGCTTATCCATTTTATGAAAAGAGACAGGTTTTTCACTTTAAGCTTCTATTTTCAACAAGAACAGTAAAAATCATCATCACCATCCAAGACCTATTATCTTGACCAAGAGTAAAACAAGAAAAACTTTTTAATTAGTTTGACTGTCTCCATAAGGATTTCTCCCTGAAACTGTTTGTCTAAAAAAGGTAAAAAGGTTGTAATTTTTTTCCCAATATTTTTTCTCAGGGATTTTTCACCCATATGAAAAATAATCTGTTGGGCATCTCCTGCCTCTATCTCCTCATGTTTTATTAAAAGACACAGTGACTTCAGTATCTAGAGTCCCTTATGACTGCAGAGGGAAGAGATTATTCAGCTTTTAGGATATGATTACTTGAGCAAACCATCATTCAGCCTGAAGCTTTCCTCTGCAGTTCTTGCTTACTATAACCCCTTTATGTGAGCTCCTTTTATTTTTTTTTTTTAATTTATTTTTAAAAATTTAGTACTTTACACCAGGCGACTGTGCTTGGGTGCTTGGTGGGAAGGAGGCATCTTGCAGGGGAAGGTGGGCGTTTAAGGGACTGGCAGTGGGGGTCCACCACGCTGAGAAGTGTCTGGCTCCGGGAAGGGTGTGAGGGTGTGAATGATGTGCCTCCTGGAGAGCAGCAAAGTGTCCCTGTCCTCAGGGCATGGAGAGGATGGGACAGAGCCTCCTTCTGCAGGGGAGGGGGTGGTGGGACTGGTTACAGGGAGGGGCCTCTTTGGCATGCCTGGAGCCTCCAGGGCCAAGGAAACCATGGCAGATTTTCATTTATAATGTTTGCTTTTGTGTTTAATATTCACCTCTGATACAAAGGCTCCTACAAGCACTCACATAAACTGCTGCAGGTAATGGAATGTGGTGATAAATACAAGGGCCTAGTTTTTTCCCTTCCACATAGCACACAATGTTGTGCTGTGTTTTGCTTGGTGTACTACATTTTTCTTACTTGTAAGCTGTTTTTCCGGGCTGCTGACTGTTCATGCCTGCATCAATCTGAAGTAATTCCTGAAGTGAGGTTCTGCGGGTGAGTGTACATTTACGAAGGATGAAATATATTTAAACTTCAGTACAGTATTTCTTCTCCTTTCAGAGTCAGTAGAGTCCTAGAGGAGAAAAAGAAAAAAATAAAATACATCACAATTTTTGTGTGGCACTTTATTTCTTTTCTGTATATGCTCTTGCTGTTCATTGCTCTGTTGTGTCACTGAGACTATGGAATAACAACAGTGATATATTTCTAAGGAAGTATTTTACTTCTTTTTTATTATTACTATTTTTTTTTCTTTCCTCCTTCTTAGTTGTGCTAGAGTGAACCATGCCTCAGCTTCTCTTTCAGATGCTTTTTCTACAATGTGGGTGTACTCCTGTTCTGTTGATGACAGAGTTTGCAGGGGATTCCTGCTGCTTAGCCAATGGAAGAGACTTGTTAACATAGCTGTTCCTCAGAGAAACGCTGAGGATGATTTACAGCCCATTAAATAGACTCTGAGCACACATATAATACAAGAGGATTGTGGTTTTGACAGATCTGATGCTGTACCATTGAGGTAATGGGAAATTTTGTTGCTGATTGAAGAGAGAAAGACTTTCTTTTTTATGTGAAATAGAGAAGTCATGACATAGCTGTTCACAAAATTTCGCATTTATCATCTTTAGTATATTTGTATCACTGTAAAGCACTGTTCTCATTACCATTTTTACTTTAATTCTTAAATAACACTTTTCTTAGGAAAAGTACTATGTTAAAAGCACTTATTTGGTTCTAATTCATAATATACAGAAATAACATTCTAAAAGAAGTCTGAATAGACATATTAAATTATAAGTAAGGATGACTGGTGTAGTACTTGTTAAAATAGACTGTAATCTATAGCTGCATTAGCATTGTTTATGCATCAAACCAAATTTATCCTGATACCAATTTATGGATTAACAGAGATCCACTGAAGGCTGGGCAGTTGACTATATTTACATAATGTAGGTATCTACTTCTATGAATATCTGCTTTGTATGCTTACAATGCAGCTCTTTTCATTACAAAGCCACAATAGAACAGATTTTGAAAACTATATATCTAAATGAGGCATTTTGGGAAAAACGAGGTGAAAAATTTTCATTTCATTTCTTGCTTGTGGTGATTTAAGTTGACTTGTTATTGTGGCACGTCTTTTAGCCTGAGGCTCTTTCTTTTTCTCTCAAGGCAGACCAATAGTATAAACATTAAAGGACCATTTGTATGGCTAAAATTTAAGTCACAGAGGATCATGCAAAAATTAAATTAGTGCCACTGTTAAGAAATCCTTTCAACAGAAAGGATTCAACTTTACTCCAGTGCAGTTAAAGACATTAATTAGGGAATTAGGTATAGAGAACTGTTTCCAAAGGAGGGATGTTCCTAATCATGTGCTTCTCTCTCTCTGCATCATATGGTGCAAGAATTTCAGATACCATTACCTGCTTATTAGTTTGGAAGCTAATGATGAGACCTTAAGACTATTTTTATTTGTGTTCTGTTGTGAGGTTGTAAGAAATACAGAGGGAAGAATGGCTTAGTGTACTTGTATAATAACTGGAAGCAAAGAGAGGCTGAAAAAACAAGCTTACCTGCAGATGTGAACCATTCACATTTCCTGGTATTTTGGGTAAAATCTTTTACACATTTCTGTCAAAAAGGATTGAAGATTTTTCCTGGGTGATTTACAGGGGCATGATGCAGTTTTCCTAAAGGATAACATAAAAGAGCATGTGTTAGCAAGCAGTGGAATTGATGGGAAGTAATTAAAGAAACTAGATTTTCGCAGAGAACTGGATACTCTTCTTTCTCCTTAAGATAAAGGCCATTGTCAAAATGGAGAGAAAAGACCTTAGCAAAACAGGAAGACATTCTTGCAGAAAGTAGAATTTTGTTATCAGTTTGGTTTGTAATATCAGTAATCCTATAATGTATCCTATGGCATGCAATACACTGAAAGGCAAAGGAGAGGTGATGTGTTCTATAGACAGTTCTCACTCAGTTTGGTAGTTAGGCATGTGCTCCCCACACCACTTGCTTCTGTGTTGGGTGCTGCCAAATTCATATGAGGTTTCCTGTCTTCAGGTCAATGAAATTAGGATGGCTGAGTTTGTGCATAAACACAGGGACATTTTTTTGTTGACTATTACATATTTGGTTTCCAAAGGAAAAACCAGAAGTCAAAGAGAGGAAATAAGTAATCAAAATTCAAATCATAATTTCTACTACCTCTCTATTGCATGCAGTGCTGGGACGTCCTGGTTCCCAGTTGCAAGAGATGAGCATTAATGGAAGGAGTTCATAGGGCAGTGTGTTCATGTGTTTCCTGAAGTTGACTCTTCAGGGCAAAAAGTGGGAAAGGATTTGCAGCACACATCAATCATTCTTTTATTTTGGCTGTATTACTGAAGACGGAATTCATATTTATCTTAATGAAGGTATTTGTGACTAGTAACTTAAAAGTCAGTAGAGAGATAGAAACCTATTCAGATGGCATGGCTTACTGCTGGTATGAAAGAGTTTGATGGAGAATGTGAGATTTAAACCTTGATTTCAGTAGAAGAAAAATCAAGCTTTGAAATGTAGTGAAAGGGGAGGGTGTGTATGTGTTGGAGACACAGGTTAACAGAGCTTCCTTTCACTCAGGAATTTCCACAGAAATAAACTCCAAAAAAGAACAATGAAAACAGAAAGCAAAAAATGTTCTTAGTATAATGATTTTTTTTATTAAAGGAGTAAAATTAAAGGCTAAGAGTAATGCCAGTTATCAGAGAAAAGAATTAGATTCAGTGTCTAGAATATTTTAAATGTCACCTAATTCTGTTGAAGAAGGAAAAAATATCTTCCATCTGTTCATTGTTTAATTTACTGCTTCTTTCAAACATCAAGGTTATTGGTTTCTTTTTGCAATATTTATGTAAAATATATACACTCCTGGCTGCAAAGCTGTACAAATCTGAAAACATAATATAAAACATTCCTCAATCTACTGTATCA
The DNA here is from genome assembly GCF_027477595.1 of Haemorhous mexicanus. NCBI lineage: Eukaryota > Metazoa > Chordata > Aves > Passeriformes > Fringillidae > Haemorhous > Haemorhous mexicanus. The sequence continues at coordinate 46,686,664 of NC_082346.1, forward strand.
GCTTGACTCAGTATAGATGCACATGTACAGCTGGCACTCTTTTGAAGCCAGATTAGTTCTTTGGCACTAGAGGCATGAGTAAGTGTTGTTGAAAATGAGTAAGGTCTTCTCCAGTGTACCCAGAACAACTACACCATATGCATTCAGTAAAGTTCAAGGAAAATAAGCTTTGTCAAGTGTTAAATGCTGGAGAGAACGTGTTTCATTCATGTGACTAGGAGTAAGACACCGCTCTGTCATTGTGTAGAAATGAGAAAACTAATAATTTATGTTCATTTGTTTACAATGGTTGGGGATGAACTCAGCTGAGAGGAAAATAAGACTGTGGCAACAGAGCTGTTGTAACAGTACTCAGAAAACAGATATGAAGGAAATGCAGTAGCTGAAGTTTAATACTGAGTTTTGGTTCAAGGTTCCGGGACTTTCTTTTTGCCTCTGTCATTTTCTTGAAAATTTTCAGTGGCAAACTAAAAACAAAATGTTTTTTCTGTAAAAACATTTTATCAGAAATTCACAGCATGCATTATCAATTTAAGAATGTTATTGTTTGAAAAGAAGGTAGAATCACAATAAAAAAAGATTAAATAAGTGAAAAGCAGTATGTGAGTATCATACTTATTTCCCCCGCAAAAAAAGGAATATGAATTAAGCTAGATGAAAAAAGAATTTATGCTAAATTGAGTGTTTTATTTTAAATCTTCTCTGAATTTAATTTGCTAGTTCTCTATAAACCAAGCAAGATGGGTTAAATAACATCTGCAAGCACCACAGTTAGTCCAGGTATGCCAGCCCAGGGGTCCTATCTGGACCTTAACCAAGGCCTAACCCAATGGAATACACATTTCAATGATTTTGTCCTATAACCAGTTCAGCTGGGTCTAGTCTTCAAAGCTCCATACAGTTATCTCACAACTTATTCTGAAAAGAATCCTAATGCTGCAAAGTTCACTGTGTTTTCTTCCAGACAAGGAAAATCTTCAGAGCAGAAGCATTATCTAAAACTCAATCATTTTTTGCTGCTCTTTCCAGACTCATGTTTGAATCACATTTTCAATCCAGCTTCACATTCCTCTTACATAATATTTCCTTTCTGTCCTAAGTTTGTATTTTACCGAGTGGTTACTGTGAATATAAAACCTAAGTACAGGTAGCTCTGCAGGACTTAAGCATTAAATCACCAGCTATCCTCAACAATGATTCCAACCTTAAATATACCAATTTCTGCTGGTCCCAGATAAAACTTAATGAAGTAAAAACTGTGAACCAAGCCAATGGTAGAACAAAGCACTGATCTAGATGTAGAATTATGCTTCCATTAGAAAAGGGGCAGGGTTATGCCTTGAATTTGGTTTCATTAACCACTGGTCTTGAGAGTGTTAAAAAAGGAAAAAACTGTAGTGTTGTTTCTTCCTTACTTACCTTGTCATTTCCTCAATTGGTTATGCTATATTTTTTATAGCTGAACTTTATTATTTATTTCTTACAATTTACATATTTCCTTTCCCTACTGAATTACTGTTATTTTATGCTGTGGGAAGCTCAGTGTCCATAAAGACTACATTCTATGCCAATTTTGAGAGGGAGAAAGAGCAAAAATTAATTCCTCCTGGTTATTTTATCATTAGTTCTATTCTGGTGTAAGTATTTCACCCTCATTTTTATGCAGGCTCTTTCAGTCTTTACCTTTATCTTATTTAGGTATCACAAAACTCTGCCAACAGTTTGAGAATTTACATAGTGGAAGACTACTTTGCATCAAATGTTATGCAGAATCATGAATTAATGCTGCTTCAAAACTAACTAGAAACATTTTCCTGATGAGAAAACTGCCCTGTAGTTTTGTTACACGTTCCATTTCCTGACACACTGTATTAAAAAAAAAAGGCAATAAAAACCAGGAACCTCCCTCACAACCCCCCCAAAGACCAAACCAAAACAAGCAAACCAAAGCAACAACAACCATACCCCTCCCAAAAAAACCCCAAACAAAATACAAAAAAAAAAAAAAAAAAAGCCACCAAGCCCCAACAACAACAACAACAACAAAATAAGCCTCCTGGAAATTTTTTTTTATCATAGTTAAATGAGGAGACTTCCACATCAAGCTGAAAATTCAATGTCCCTTCTTTCAGTCAGGGAATTCAAAGGCTGAGATATATCCCATGTGATGTGAACTTCAAGTATCAATGTGATGAGAAAAGTAGATAAGGTGAATGAGACATGGCTAATGGATGGTCATAGAGTTAAGCAGTTATTTTACATTGTTTATACATATTTTATTGCAGGAGGGAAGTGGGACAAAGGCCTGTTTTTTTAATTTTATAAATGTTCCCCTAATTTTGATATTTGGGCATTTATTTGAAGTAATACAATGAATTAAGAAAAAGAGAAACTAAAGTTCTGCTTTAATGTCATTGTACATTGTGTATTTCAACAAATGGCAGGAGATATTTCAAAAGTCTGTGTGAATGTCAGACTTCTTGTATTCTAATGAAAAATTCTTATTCAAACCATACAATAATAAAATCTTAGAAAATTGTTTGAGAAATGTGTGTTACTGAGTGTGTGCTCATGTGACTGGTCCTGGCTGGGAGTGGGGAGGAAGAGGAAGAAATACTTTATGTATGCACAAAAATTTAGAATAGTTTATTCGCTCAATGTGAGCCAGAGTTGATAAACAAGAGATCCTACTATCAATGGCTCCATCATTCCACCGTGTTCATTGTTTTTCTACAATTTTTTTTACTCATGAAAATGTTTGAATACCACCAGATTCTCATGCCAATACTGAGCTTTACAAACAAAGGTCAGGATTCTGGTCAGGATTAAAGGCAGGACAGAGGCAGGTGATTTTATTGTGTGGGTCTGCCCAGAAGACCAAGACAGTGAAGCCCCCTACAGACAGAGAGGCACAGCCTTGTGTTTTCAAGACCTGGCCCTCATGGGGAGCTCCAGCCATACCAACAACTTTTGAAAGGGCCTCAGGGCAGGACACAGGCAGTCCAGGAGATTGCTAGAATGCATTGATAACTTTCTTCCCAAAGTTACTGAAGATCCACCGAGGAAAGGCTATGCTGGACCTTGTTCTCAACAACAAGGAGGAGAGAGTGGGGAATGTAAAAACAGAGGATAGTCTGGGCTGCTGTGACAATTAAGCAGTGAAGTTTGAGGTCATTGAGGCAACAAAGAGGATAAAAGCTCATGATCCTGAACTTCAGGAGAGCAGACTTCAATGATCTTTTTGATAGACTGCCATGGGATGGAGCCCTGGAGAGAGGAGGGGCCCTAGGGAGCTGGGTGATAGTCAAGGATTCTCTCCTCCAGACTTAACAGCAATGCATCCCTACAGATAGAAAATTGGTAGAAGAGTTCTTGAACAAAGTTAAACACAAACAGGTAGCTTAAAGATAGTGGAAGTGGTGAAAGGTGTCCTGGGAGGAATACTTAGAAATTGTCTGAACAGCCAGGGAGCAGGTTAGGAAAGCTAAAACAGTGGTGGAAGTAAATCTGGCCAAAGACATCCAGGGTAACATATTAATATTCTTTATGTAAAGCAGTGAGAAGAGAAAGAATAGGGAAAATGTGGGTCCTGGATAGAGTAGTCATGATTAGTCACGAGAAGGAGAAATCTGAGGTACTAAGTAGCTTTTTGCCTCAAACCATTCTATGATTCTATAAATGATAATTTTATTCATGGCTAGGATACTGAAGAAATATAAAAATTGTCACATATTTTATATGCTCAGTAATACATGGGTGACAATTACTAACAGATTATTTACCTAAATTTCACATTTTTATGCGTCAAGCAGACATATGTATGACATGCATAGATGCTTTTATTTGGTAGCTTTGAATAAACTATATATTACTTTTAAAAAGTAATTTAATTAACTATGTTAACAACAAAATTCTACTCTAGAGCTTTCCTTCACCTTATGTCTGTAAAAGTTAGTAGATAGATTTGAAAATGGTGTAAAGAAAAGGTTACAGCTACAAAAATTTATTCCCTTTGAGTCTGATCACTTTCACAGTTTTTTTGTGTGTGTACACTTGGTTTCTGTTACTCTCAGAAATTTGCAAATCCCTGGTGACCTGGTATTTGTCCAGTACTTACTGGAACAGTGATAATCTCTCTCTTTTGTTTGATGCTCTAGCCTTTTTTTTTTTTTTTTAAATTTCTTTTAACTTTTTAATTAATAGTAACCTACCATGGTTTATATTTACTGTTGTTCTCCTTCATGGTCATGCACAGTCTCCTAAGTCCAGGAAGCAATTTTCTGTATGAATGAAGTGTTTCTTAAATGTCTGCTGGGAACTTTTTTCTGTGTAGTATCTGGTACCTAAAGAAAAGGTATGAATCAAAGCTGACTGCTTTTCTACAATGGCACTGCCATTCTTGTGGGGCAGTGTACTGAAGGGTAAAAGTTGGGATCTCAGATCTGTGAAGCATTATGTCCTAGTCTCTAGGCAGTTACCCACTCAATATGTCTCAGAATTAGGGTCAAATGTGTCTCAAAGAAGTTGTCTGATGCATTGACCCTAGGGAACAGGACAGATTCTGAAAAAGTCTGTCAATTGCAAAATGGCAAGACTAGTCCTTTGTTTCTAAGGGGTCCTAACAGATACTGGTTGGTATGGGACCAAGAACAAAAGAGCAGTGTTTCAGATGTGTGGCTTGTTTTGTTTATTTTGTTAGTTTGCAGGTTTTCGTGGTTGGTTTTGGTTTTGTTTTTTTTATCCACCAGCAATTTATCCAGTAATTAAGCACATAGATAATGGTTTTAAGCAGCTGAAAGGAAGACCAGAGGGACGGACTTTGTGACACTATTTGTGTAATGGAGAGATGTACCCAAGACTTAGCTCCCTGTGCTTTAAAAAAGCAATTTGATAGTGGAAGCTCTGATGGAAGTGTCACTAGGAAAGACTTCCTTACTCTCTTTTTGTTCTTTGGGTTGAAACTTGGGAGCAGGATAGAGGAGTGAGCCAGTGCTCCCAGTGAGCCTGTGTAGAGAGGAGGTGTTACTGCACTGGTAAGAGAACGTGCACACTACAGGTGTGCCTGGATGTGCCCAGGTCAGGCTGAAGTGTGCTCAGCTCTGTGAAAGGTGAGCTGTAACATCAACTCTATCAATAAGAGAGCTAGTACAGTTTAAAATGCCTTCTGTAGGAACAACAGCAAAGTTTCTTAACTTTATACAGATGCCCTGCATACTTTTAGTCTGCTGTGGTTAAGCCTGCGGTAAAATGTAACATCTGAAAGCAGATGTGCTTCACAACTGCAATACAAAACAGTGAAATACTTGCCCCTTTTTCTCCCTTTCATGTAGCTAATTTTGCTTGCATTACTTTGTGTTCCCTCCTTTCACTTTTACATAAAGAAATAAAGAACTATGCTTTATATTAATTTATTTATTTACAATTCATTTATCAAACTGGATATTTTTTCCCTGAAAGATGGCATAGCAGGCACAAAGTACCTAGAAATCCATCAGCAGTAACTCTGCAAGCCATAGAGATCTTTTGTTTGTTTTATTTGAGGTCTTACCGTGGGACTAAGTCTAAGGTTAACAAATTAGTAGCTTTTAGTATTCTTGCCACTGCCTGTGCATGCAAAATTTGATACCCCATTGCACTCAGGAGAGAGCTCTGATTTTGTAAATTCTTTAATGCTGTGCTAGCTTTGATGTAGAAGGGTAAATCAAACTGACATACTCAGCAGAAGTTTATTACCATTTGTAAACCAAGTATATTATTAACGTTAAAATTTATTTTTTTTAAATTTATTCTTTCCTCTTATTCAACTTAACTGGTCATTCCTCAGCAAAGATGAACGTTTCTAAACAGAAGCATTGAAAGTCTCCTGTGGTGGCTCTGGGCACACCCTGGGTACAGTAATTTCAGAGATACCCAAAGCCCACAGTATTGTAAAAGCAAGTACAAAGAAACCAATGTGAAGAGATGGAAAAATAAAGTTGAAAAATCTCTGAGTTGACATGTTTTTTCTTCGTCATTAGCAGTACTGTGCTGTCTGTCAACTGGAGAAATCTCAAAGCCCTGGCAGTAGCACTAATTTAATCTGGTGGCAATTTATGTGCCACTCAAGAAGGGGTCTTTTTTTAACATGAAGAAATTACTCTGATTATATAATTGAATGGCAGGATTCATTACTGGGAAATGCCACCTGTGGAGAAAGATTTGCTCTAAATCCATTTCAACTATGAAGTAGCAGATTAGTGCAGCATAAGTCACTCAAGAAGCCATCATGAAAATTATAGATGGAATAGACCCAATAAACTATGTAATCCAATGCCATCAGAGTATGATTGTTCTTTATAATGTATTTTGTATTGCCAGTGCAATATGAAATGGCTCAGATGATAAGTATTTACCTACTTTTATAGGAAATAAATTAAATGACAATATGCTAATGACAAATTCTGATTGTGGCTGCTAGCAAAGTATTATTAACATTAGGATTAGTGTGTTTTCAGAGTAGTGAAGTTTAGGAAAATAAGTTTCAAATATTGTGTATAGTGCATTCTGAAGCAAAAGGGCAAGGAAATACTCAGTGCTGGCTCTTTCTATGATAAGTCCACAATTTGAAGGGTCCGATCTATATGCAAAAAAAATCTGTTTCTACCTAAAATGATAATGCACTTTGACTAGAGAAAACAGATACTTTAGTTCTTCACATCCCTCTCTTTGTTACTGAAGTCACCCAAAATTCTGGTTAATAGTCATTTCTAGGTGAAATTAGTCAGAAATTGTTTTTTACCCTGGCTGACGGTTAAAGTAGAATAATCTGAACAATTATTTCTTCTGTTTAGATTTACACTTTTATTTATCCTGATGTATTGAGCAAAATAATCTTCATTACTGTTTAGCACCTTTACTAAGGATAGTATTGAAAAACAATTATTTAAGTGACATTTACATATATTTTCTGTTAGGGTAAGAAAAGGAGATGTAGAAATGTTGTTTTGACAGTTTTTAAATAAAGCATTTCAACCTTTTTTACACAGGTGTACTTTTCATTTCAATGCGACTGAAATTAAAAAGAAGGCTAGAAAACATCATTAACTAACTTGACATTAAAAAAAACCCATGACATTTTTGTTGAGCAAAAGGCTTAATTCCATTTCAAATATTTTTTTCCCATTTGAAAAAATATAAAACTTTCCAAAATACTTGTTTGCTAAGTTCTTTTCACTTTATACAAATCCTCAGCCATTTCATTTCAATGCAATATGAGTTGATTTTTAGGTCTCCAGTAATTTTAGCCAGACTGTAAAACCCATTGAGAGGCCAATGGTATAAGTAATTTTATTTTAACCTTTAACATGTTTCATAAAATTATTATCTCAAGTAGTGCTACTTGTCTCACTCTGAGCTGAGGACAAAAAAGGATTTATTTTTCTACTGTAGAGCTTTGTCGAAGTTTCATAACTCTAAGGTAGTAATCATTCAAGCCCTGCTATTAGATTAATACTAACTGCACATTTTAAAGGTTGCAAAATGGAGTCAGAAGAAAGCAGCAGTCCAGGAGAGATCAATTTATATCTTATCTTTGCATTGTATGAATATTCCCCTTAATTTCTGCAGTTTCTCATAGCACATGTGAAAAGAAAGGGTATGAATCTAAAGTTACAAACCAGCATAGAGCAAAGATAGTAACAGAGGTCAGATCTCATAAGTCTTGTTTTTAAAAACTAGATCAAACTGGAAAATAAACTGTATTTTAAACTATGTCCCAATGAACAGCTTGATAATACAAGTCATGAATAAAAGGTCAGAGTAACTTTTTATAATTATCTACTGGGAAACTTAGGTATATTTTGAATAAATTTGTTAAAATTATAAGGTGTACAGCCTCAAATCTTGAGAAAAACTAAGTCATGAAAACACAATAGTAATGAGATCCAGTACTGAAAAAAGTCTGGCACTTCAAAAACAATTAGATTTTCTACCTTTTTTGACCTACAGGCAAAAAACAATGCAACTGTCACTCTTAGAATGGCTTATAGCAACACTCATTTTGAAAACTCACTTTATTTTTTCTCAATATTCATAACATTTTAAAATTGAAGGAGAGGGAATGAAGGTAATTCATCTGAATAATTCTGCTGAAGTGTTTCATAACTTTTTTCTTTTCTTCTTTTTTTTTTTTAATGAAGGGCTTTGAAGCAAATTTGAGGCTATGAAGTCCAAATACTGTCTCCAGTCTCCCAATGATTTGTTTACTACTACAAAAATACTATTCTTATTTTTTGTTCTATGTGGTAAAAGCATATATTGCTGCTCATGCCTGCTTGTAATGATTTAATGGAAATAACTTCAGCTATCAAGAATAATTGGTGCAATCTAAAATGTCAGCCTAGTGGAGAAATTCATGATGAAGCGCTTCAAATGTAAAATAATGGGCCAAAATCAAATTCTCAGCCAAATGAACTCCCCTCCCTGACATTACCTGAGAACTTTTTAATCATCTGCAAAGAAAGTTACTGACCTGTCTCCAAAATATTAGTTAATTAGTCTAGAAAAGTGCTAGACTGTCACACATCTCAGATGGGTTGTTAGAATTAAGGTCATTGGCACTCCCTCCGATGAAACAAGCTCTTGGAGCACTCCTGGTTCCTGGAATGTACAGCCCAATGCAGCACTGGGCAGCACAGGTACCTGAATGAGGTGCTCTAGGGAACAGCATCGTTACTAACGAGGTGCTGGAGCTCTGGCAATACACACTTCAAAGGGATACTTGAAACTTTAGGTGTCTTCACAGTAAAAAAAAAAAAAAGTGCCTGGAAAAGAATGGTATTTACTTGGAACATACACAAATACACTCAAATGTACAGAGGGAATGGATGGATGTATACAAAAATAAAATATCATTAGTCTAAAGTGGGTTCATCTGGCAAATTTTTACAGTGGTGTATTAGTTTGATAGGACCATCTTCCCATAGTAATTCTCATTATGTAAGATGATCATTTAAAAACTATAAATACATTGTAATGTTTCAAACTCTTCCTAGACCTGAAAAGCCTTGGTCTGATTATTAAACAGATGTGGCATCAGCTCCGGATGCTGGAATGTGGGCTTGGCTCTGTGTTTCCTACTCAAAGGGGCAATGGGAATGAAAGTCTGAGACAGACAAAGAATGGGAATGAAGTTTATCATAAATTGAAAAGTCTAGCAAATTTCTGAGAGAATTTGTTCCCTTGCATTTTATGAACTTAAGCTAATGGCATTATCAAGTTTATTGACATTTTGGTTAACTATCAGTGGATCTTGGTTTTTTTTGGTTTTTTTTTTTTTGGGGGGGGGTTTCTTATTAGGCATGTTCTGGTAAAAAGAAATTTAAAAATTATAATGTCTGAGGATTCCTTGTGAAATATTGACTTCTGTTTTTTTAAAAATTGTGTTGCTGAAACAATTAGGAATTACTGTAGAAATTACTGAAACTGCAGAAATTACTCATCAAAGTTGTTGCACTTTGAACATAGTAATGGAATGGTTAGAATCATGTGAGAGCAGTGAAATAGAATCCAGATCTGGAAAGGACAGTTACCTCATAGAGATGATCTGAACACAGAGTAAGCCCTTTAGTGATTGTGGAGGAGCTACTTGCCTGCTGAGATTAAAGATAAAGCAGAACAAGAGTGTTCAAGGGCTCTAATGGAAAGTTTGCTGACTTGATCTAGTTCCAAATCACTATCTACCACTCACCCTGAATACTGCCTCTCCCAGCTAAAGTCAACAACAGTATTGCTTCCAAATATGACATCATTTTCTCTATTCAGAAATCCTATTTTTAGTTATTTATTTGATGTCAATGGAGATAACAGGAATTGTCTTTGCCCAGTAGATATCTTTGGGAAAAAACCCTCAAACCCACAATAAAGCAAAACGTCAAAAAAAGGAAAGATTAGTTAAATATATCTCCAAGATATTGCTCCACCCCATCGTCATCCTGCATGTGTTTATTCTTTCTCCATTGTTTCTTAAGTATCAGTTTTCTAGCTCCTTAGAAAAGGTTTCCTTGAGAAGTAAAAAATGCCCTTTGAGGAAAGTAGAATATTTTTGTTTATATTTAGAATTTATAAATATCAATGCACATTTATAAATATCTATGTCTATCTGTGTCTGTCAAAGTGGAAAAAAAAATCAATAAAAGTTATCTCAGATGACTATTTCTGTACTTTATTTGTATTGCCCTACATCAGTAGTACATCAGTATTTTATATGTATATATCTACATATACAGATGTATAAATACATACATACATATAAATACATACATACATATATACACATACATATACATACATATAAAACTAGAATGATTTTCTAATTGTTTTAATTCTGAAGCAGATTCTTTGCTGCAGTATTACCTCCTGTATAAGTTTACCCAATTCTAATGTAATTAACAATTAATTGTTATTTTTCAAGTTCAATTTGGAGGCTGGAGTAGTTCTTAAATATTTTTAATTCTTTGTATTAACCTTTAGTAAGTTTGAAGGTTGGTTTTGGACTCTCTGGGAGTGTTCCCCAGATCAGAATTAAATACCTAGCTGTCATTTACCTAAGTCTACATGGTTTGCGTAATTTGTCCAGTAGCAGAGGCCAGATGTAAGCAGAAGCTGTTAAGAAATTAGCAGTTGGTGGTGTTTCCAGTACACGTTTTTGGCAAGATCCCAAAGACTGGCAGATTTAGAATCATTCAGAAAAGATTCCCACCATTTTCCCCTAGTACCTTTGTCTCCATTCTCCCAGGCATATTGACCTTTTCATCCCCCACTTCAAGATGCCTCATGGCTAAGTTATGTAAGCCTGTCTCAATAAAATACTTCCTCAACATTGCACAGCTCTCACTAGCCCATCTTTGCTCTCTGATTTTGGCTGGAAACAATTTCAAATGCTGAGGGGAAAAAAAACCCAAAACCTTTAGTCTTTCTTTGGCCTGAAGATGTTGTAAAACTTACCTAAGAAACACGGTTTGCCAGTTAGGTGATATAATATAAGCTCCTCACTGTAAGCCTCATGAAACCTCATCCTGTTGCTCTAATACAGAGGTAAAACCATAATCAGTCCTACAAAGACCAGGCATTTCCTTAATCAATGTATTCATTAAATAGAGCATTTTCCCTCCATCAGAAAGAGAAGGCTAAACTTCTTTTTCTCCATGGGCATAGCAGCAATTAGAGATCCTCTGTTCTCTGGATCTTACTTTCCCATTACAAGACTTTATTCTTTGAAACCCTTATCTGAGAACATGAGCAGGACATAACTGGAGATGGAGAGACAGAGAGCCTTCAATCAAGGGTGGCCACAAAATAAAACAACACCTTCCAAACTGCTTCAAAAATACACAGGAAACATCCTTCAAGATCTTTGCTCTTCTCCTGACTGACACAATGCAATAAGACAGGAGCAGCAGGTCCCGTTAAACATATGTTTTCAAAGACTTTTAATGGAAACATTTCATTCTATCCACATAGTGTTAAGTGAGAACTTTCATGAAAAAATAATGGGAACTAAAGCTGTAGCCAGCTCCAGGTCAGGGAGCAACCTCTGATGAATGAGTCTCTGTAGGCTTTCACAAGCACTAGAAGACTAAAGTTCATATCTGTATTGGGACCAGGCAACTTTTATAGACAGATAACTTGTTAAGGATGCAAAAGTGTACTGAATTGAGGCACAGTTTTAGGGATGAGTTCACTGGGTGGTGATATGTTTTGAAAGTCTTGGACCTAATGTGCAAATTGCATATTTTCAGGTTTCATCCACTTCTGAATATTCATCTGCAATCTAAATATTGAGGGACTGATCTACTTTTGTTTGCAATTGAAGAAGAAAAATATTGCAGGGGTCAGGGCTGAATGTGAGTTAAAGAACAATATGTGAAACTCCTTATAGGAAAAAAACTTCTTTTAAGAACATTTTTGTTGCTTTCTTGCCTCAGTTTCTGTTTCTCAAAAGTTCTCTGTCTCAAAGTGATCCTGTTTCTTTGATCCCTAGAAATCATTTGATAGGAGTCACCACTGTTTTCTGGCTGTGCACTTGACCACATCTAAAGTGCAGCATTTAGACAGGGAGCAGGAATGTTTTAGCACAAACAAGACCCAACAGTGTGGGAGCCACGTGGAGCTGCCAAACCCATCTCTTTCTCCTCACCTTAAAGGGATGTCAAGAACTTCAAAGAGAAGAGATGTTTCTGCAGCCTTTTCTGGAAGAGCACTGGCTTCATATGCCCCCCAAGGGCAGGTATGAATTGTATCTTTGTAAAACTCAGGTGACTGTTCTGAAATGTGTGGCTTCACAGTACTACACTGAAAGCAAGTCATAAACTGGCATGTGCATGTGTGGAATGTAAGCAGAGATGTGTCCTTCAATTTGCTGCTTGGCTTACATTCCTCAGGCAGAATAAATATACAGGTACTGTGGTTTGTGCAGCCTTCATGAGGGACAGAAGGGTACAGTCAAAAGCACTGTTCTTTCATCTGCACTGAAATGACTATAACTTATTTATTTGCATTAGGCCAAGCAAGGAGGTTGATTTCTAAAGTGCTAACCTCACCTCACAAATTAGCAGACTGTTTAGTCCCCCATTTATTTGACAAAGGATATGTAGGCACATGTAAAGTGCTGACTTGCTGACTGTCTTACACTGACCACAATGATATGGTGTCAGATTCATATAAAAAGTAACAGATTTGAACTTTTTGCGAAAGAGTCTGTGGCATTTTGACAGATGAGGAAATCACAAGAAGGGATAGGCAGAGGATAATGGCAGATTGTTAAAGATTTGTGTTTAAAGACATAAAACCAGAATTTTAGTATCAGATATGTTTTTCCTATGTGTGCTACATCATATTGTTACTCTATAGTAAATACTAAAGGATAGTTAATCTTAGGATTTTCAACTTGGATGTAAATTGAAAGTTATTTCTTTTTAATATTTTATAATTCATGCCAGTTGAACTTGACTGCATAAATACCTACTGAAAACTGGAACAAAAAAAGGGCAAATTCTTAAGTGAATAACTTATATGCTGAAATATTTGCAGCATAATTTTTTTACTGTCACCTCCTTCAGCTGATTTTTATCCATATCTAAAGCACCTCTAAAGTTGTGGGAAGAATTTGCTAAATTCATCTGGGATTGCATCAGGGTTTCAGTTCTTATCCTGCAAGCCTGTAAGTAACTTACTTCTTAATTTGGATCATTGAAGTATTTTTGAAAAATTAGTTAGGAAGTGTGTAATGTGTGTATGTTTTTTTAACAAACTCTCTACTACAAGTCTGCATACAGCAGCAGACTGATTTCCTGTCTCTCAGATTCAGGCCCTCAGACTAACACCAGTGAAGTCACTGCTCAACAGCTGCTGGTGGGAAGTTCTGAATACCATCTTTAATTAAAAACTTTTTAAATAAACAGTGTCAAGGTTATGCACTTAGTGAACAATTCTCTGACATCTGGATAAAAAAATATTTTTTGTATTGAAGTCTTAAGTAAAAGAACCTGAAATATATTTGACCCAACTAGCAATGCTAGTACTTTCCAAACTAGTAAATTCCACCAGGACTCTTTGGAAGTTATTTCAAGAGCACTATAAAATGCATTGCTGTCTAGCAATGATGATCTAGGATGAAAAGGCTTGGAGGACAGAGGCTCAACAACAGAAAGAATCTATTGAAAGGACTAGAAAGCTCTGGGACTTATATCACTGCAAGCAGCTGGTTTTTTCCACCCATGATTAATTCCTCAAGTACATTGCAGTCAATGGCTGTGCAAACAGCATGTGGGTCTCTGAGTGTCAGTGCAAGGCTACCTGAAGTGAGAGAACATCACCTGAGGAACCAAGAGCAATGGTAACTTTTGAGACTCTTCCCACTGCATATGACATACATACACCTTCAGATGGAAGCCTTGCAGTAAAATAGTCTGTAATTCTCTCAATCCCATTATTCCTTTTCTGTGATGCTGTGGATTTTTGCAACTGTAGTTACTATCTCAGATTTTTCCTCCAGGTTTGAATTTGTGACAGCAATTAATAACTATAAGGGAAAAAATCCACAAATTCTACCTAACATAGGCAAATATGGCTCGGAAGAGCCAAGCTGATTAAAAAACAGCCAACCTTACAATACCATGTAGAGTATACAAAGGTTAGCTCTGTCACAGATTGACACTGATCTGTGGAAACCTGGAAGACCTGTAAGTCCACACATCTTCATTTGTGTCTAGTTTCTCATTGAAATTATTGCAGGGAACAGAAAAGCATAATATAAAATAATATGAAAATCTATTTTGGTTGGGTCTTGTCTTTTTTTTCTTTGCTCCTTTTTTATTTTTTTTTTCTTTTTACTTCTTTTATTTTCTTTTTCCTTTTTTCTTCTTTTTTTTTTTTCTTTTTTCTTTTATTCTTTTTTCCTTTCCTTTTTTTTCTGTAATGTTATGAGAAGCTAGACTATAAGAGAACATAGTAACAGATTCGAAAATATTGGGTAATCAGCAATTTTGTGCATGATACCATTAATTACTGAATTATCTGATTGGAGAATTCATGCCAATATATTTAGTGACACAAAGAAGAAAGATATCTGTCTGTATCAAATAATGTTTGTAAGTCAATGGAAATCCTATAAACAAAACAAAAAGGAAATCAATCAATAATTAGACCCCAGGTTTCAAAACAGGGGTACTTTGTGGTTAGCATATATTTCTGGAAATTCAGTAGAGGAATGGGGCTTGTATATAAAAACCTATGAATCTGAAATGGCTAGGCTGATAAGATTGTTTGATTTCCACTGAAAGAGGCAGTCTCATGTGTTTTCACTCTGCTTTGCCCACTATCCTTTCTAAACCTGAGACGAGCAGTCATTTTGGCACGTGTCTGATCTCTGCCAGGCCAATTCAACTCTCAGAAAATATTGACTTTTCCTGTTTTTATGGTACTCTGCCAAATTACAGAGTAGAGTCTGCTTAGTGAGAAGCCAGAGGAGTGTTTGAACTTGTGGGAATTGGTGGCCAGGAGCAGGGGAGGGCTCTGCAGTTGAGAGACTCTTCTGACAGCAGCTGGACATTAGGTCAGTACATCAATCCTGTTTAAACATGCTTGCAGGTGTAAATTTAGCCATACTAGTTCCTTCTGCACTGTCTTTACTGAAAGACATGCATACTTTGATGCATTTTTCTGTCTTTTTGTTTTAGCTTGAGATTTTACTGATTATTTTCTGTCACTTGCACCGGGAGCTCTCAGGCTCTTTGAGGTGTTCCAGATCTCCAGCATGCACCAATTTGCTGCTTGGTATTGAAAGGAACTATATCAAACCTGGATAAGGAATTATATCAAACTGAGTAAGATATTATATCAAACCTGAATGTTGGCCAGTGTCAAGGAGTGCATAGTTTTTAATGGTTTTAAGAGATGCAGTCTTTCTTGCTTTGCCGTAAGGACGTTAATGAAGTATGAGAAATCTCTACTCTCCAGTAGGACTAAGGCCTCAGTAAAACACCAGCTGGAAATATATTGTTGCTTTGTGACTTCAGGACTGAGCCTGAGAGAGCTATAAATCAGCAGTGTCAGCTTAGTAACAGCTGTAGGAGGTTGAGAGTCCAGAATTATGTACTTCCCTAGGTCATATTCCTTCTGAGACTATGAATAAAAATGGCCTTTGGTGCCAGTTTATGCTAGCAAATTAGTTCATCACCAAGTTGCTTTCATTCTCTAAGGACTGATTCTGGGGCCCAGAGTCCAAAGCAGTGTGTTTGTTCTGTCTGCTTCTAGTGGATGTACTCCAAACTCCACACATTTGAGGTGGGTACTTAGTGAAAGCTCTCCCCCACCACAGAAACACAAGTGACTCTTCAATGGAGGAGTGAACAGGATCCTACTGCACTTCACACATCTGCTGCAGATACACTTTCCTCTCCTCACAGCCCATCAGTCTACTTTGGTTAACACCTAATCAATCCTAGAGAAACCTTCTTTTGCACATTTTGTTTATAGTGTAATGCCCATGTCTTTGACAGTAAACATCAGGCAAACATCTGTATTCTCAGTGTCAGCCAATGAATTGCTTTTCATACATTCGTCAACATTTTTCCTCTAGGTTAATATAGCATAAACAATTTCTTTTTTGGTTACCTGACAAGACTTTTTACTCAGCAGTGATGATATCTATTTTTAACTCTTAAAACTAAATTCTATTCATTGTCAAAAGCTGTCATATTGATCTTTTAATTGCATTTCACTTAACTACAAATAATCTCATAACAGTTTTCAGATGCTGAGTTTTGAATACTTTTCTTTCCCTCATTTATTGTCAAAACATTAAAAAAGTATTCTGAATCTTTGGCTTCAACTGTATTATTTTTCATATATTCCTCTGTCTGCTGAAAACATTATTGTTTCTTGGTATTTATCACCCTGAGAGCAGTGTTATAGACAGATGTTCCATCTCTAAACCACACACATATATACACACAAAATCTGTTAAAGAAGGAAGCTAAGATATATCTTTGTATATGGGGTAGAAGTATAAATACTTCTCATGCAGCTAATTTGGATGAGCAAGATGTGACTGGAACACAGGGGCAAGCATCTAGAAAACTCAATGCATTTTTTATGCAGATTTTTAAATCTTTTCAAAGACCTTGCTATATAACCTCAGATAGGCCATAAATCTGTTCTCATCCTTCCTAAGAAAATATCATTTTTCTATGTCCAAACTTCCTTTGCCTTAACTGAAATACATGAAAAAAAAAAAAATCAGATAGGACCTGTTTCACCAGTGTTTTCAGTAGCAGATTTTGTTACTTTCATTCTTCATGTACCTTGTAGTCTGTAGAGATCAAGGTAAGATATTAGACTGACAAAAGTAAGGCTTACCTCCTGCTAACATCCAGATATACAACTGATTTTGTAGCAAACAACTTTTATAAATCTGTGACAGACTTTTCAAGGCATTGACTATTTCAATAGAAAGATCAGTAGGAACTCTCTGTTGTTTCACTATGAACCTCTGCTCTTGAGGGTGAAAATGAGGGTTTTCACAGTAAATCAGACATGCTGAATCAGTAGTACTGAGGCTTTCTATGTTTCAAACTTTGACAGGTTCTCAAGGAGTCTATTGATTTGTGACATTAGGTGTCACACACTCCCCTCTTCTTTTTGTCCATTGTAAAATGTCAGCGTTCTCATCATATGTGTGAAAGGAAACACAAGGGTGAAAAAGCTGTAAGGTGGGCTGGACATTCTTGCCACTAACTTCACCTGTGTACTTCAAAAACTAAACTCAGAATCTCACATTATCAGTCTTCAGAGACATAATGACATATCTTGTCCTCTCACAGTAGTTTTTATCATATTACAATTAACATCAATGGGAATTTTGCTGTAGACCCAAGGTAAGGTGTAGCCACAGTCCTCACAGAGCAGAGTCTGCATAGTGACTTCCATGGAATGCACATCTCATTGTGTGCTACATGGGCAGCAGAAGGGCTGCTTCTCTCTTCCCTTCTCCTCCTCCATGTCCTTCTCCAAATCCAGTCTTACAGCCCATTGCAAAAGTCCCAGTATGAACTCTTAGGCAAATTATTTGTAAGAACAGTGTGACAGTGCTATTCTGAGCTGAAACAGAAAGTGTTCACACAAAACACAAAGTGGAGAGAGAATAGAGGAAGAAGGAAAAGGAAGTAAACTCAGGAAAAAATGTGAAAATGTTTTGGTTTGATTTTGGAAAGAATTTTCTTTTCTGAGTTTTTGTGAACATTTCTTGTTCAATCTTTAGCACTCGTGTCACGAAAAAATATAATACAATGTGTTATAATACATATGAACTTAAATTTTTGTGAGAGTAATTTAACTTTAAATTTGACCTTTTTTCATGATGTAGCTGAAAAAAAAAACAACTTTTTTTCATTTTCTTTTGCACTCATTATACCAGGTCTATCTTTAGCAAAAAATGATAATACACACCCTTAAAAAATCACAGGAATTTTTAAACTTCATTTTAGCAGCTGGTGTGTTGTTAATTAGAAATAATATAGTATAACAAGCATTCATAATTTGAATGTCTCACAGATTAATTTGTATATCAACTCAAACTTTATTTATAAGGTTTACATGAATTTGGAATTAATTTCATTGCATGAACTATTGACTTCCTGCAGTCATTACTGAACAGTTCTGAAGGTCACAAATAATTTAGTAAGAAGTAAAAAAAAAAATAATTTTAGGCAGCAGATTTTTTTATCTGCTTGGAAAAATTTACAAAAATAAAGTGGAGGAAAAAAATGTGATTATTCCTCTTATTCAAAATTGTGTCATGCCATTTATCCAATTAGTGGATAAACTGGCTAGTGGCAACAGAGAAAACCAAATTTATGCATATATAAAAGTACTGTTTAAGGTTATTAAAAGAGAGTGAAAAGGAGAGAACACAAATTATATAAAACATAATTTTGTAATAAATACCAGGGAATTCAGGAGAAAATAATCTCATCTATGCTTTTTTCAAATAATTATAATAGTTTCTACTGGTACCTGCTCATTCTTGTCATAGCAGTGAATCTGAACCTGGCTTTCTGCTTTGTATTCTGGATGGAAACATGAGACTTTCCATATTTTGATTAAGAGCTTGGATAGACTACTGGATGACCTTGTCTGCATGAGCTATGGAAACACCTATCTAGAATTTATGGTTTTGCCCTTCTTCAAGCAATTGAATTTTTGGGGAGATAGATTTTTATGCTTCCAAATAGAAAGATGTCTGTCAGCTAATATGTGCATTAAACAGCTAAAAAACCCCAAACAAACAAAACAAAAAACCAACTAACCAAAAAAAAAAAACCACCACAAAAAACCCAAACCAAAAAAACAAACAAACAAAAAACCCCAAAAAACCAAAACAAACCAAAACAAACCCCCCTAAAATCTCAGAATTTTGATTCCAATTTAATCTGTAATTACATTATTACTTTGTCCATTACATGTTCCTAATGTTGAAGATACCAACATTTCCCTTGCTATTTCTTCACGGAAAAGCTGTTAGAAACCACTAGTACAAATCTGATTCTGCTTTTCTTAAAACACACCTCAAATTCCATAACAATTCTTTGTGGTACATCCAATCAGGTGAGCAGGAAGTTAACATTGAGATGAACATGTTACTTCATTATTCCAGTATATAGCAAAGGTGTATTTCTTGAGACTTCCACAAATTCTTGAGCTTTTCCACAAGTTTCAGCTAATTTTTAAAAAGTAGACATATTCATTCACAGATTTGTTAGCTAAAAATGTTAACAGTAAAATAAAGAAATTTTGAAGGTACCCTTATCTCCTCTCCAAGTTACAATTTGTATATCCAGTATAGATATTACTAATTTAATTACAGTTTGGCAGAGTACTTTTTTCTAACCAGAATAACCTGGTGCTTCAAGTCAGATATTAATCTCCATTATACTTTTATCTACATTCACTGGAGACAGTATGTCCATTTTCTGGGACAATGTCCTTTGCTGCTTCACTACTTGAATAGTATGTTATTTTAGAATACATGTACATGCTGATTTTCCCTGAAATTTTTGTTGTACCATACTGCATTTTCCACAAACTGTTACTTTTTCTTAAAGTCAGTTAGCTGCAGTATTATTGTGTTTATTTCAGCTAAACTTAGCATGTGGAACATATGGCAAAGAAGATTCCATGTAGTCTTGGGCAGCTTCTGTTCAAAATTCATCTCTGCTTTCCATTCCAGTCTTCCTTTTCTCCACTCCTTGCTTATTCTATCAAACTCTCTAAAACAAATTGGATGCTAAAAAAGCAATAAGGTTAAAAAAGAAATAATAAGAATTTAAAAAATGACAAGATTGTGTAAGGCCCAAGAAAGGAAAAGAAGGGTGAAGAATTAGAAACAGATTAATGGCAGCAGGAGGAATGGGACTGTAATAGAAGGAGAGAAACACAGCATTAGTCATGTTTTCCAGTTGTGTAATACTTGCCTATTTTGTGTATGAACAGATGCCCTTGCCCTTCACAGCAATGTTTCAAATACAAACCCCATCAGTTCAGATGGATTCTATCTGGACTTGCAAATTATGTTACTGGAGATCATTCTTCTGTTTTCCTTGGTTTCCCTTTGCTGTTTGCTTTCTCAAAGATGCATAGAGACTCCCATGTGCAATCTTCCAGCTAAAATCGAAGACAGCCCAGAAGATGCAATAAAGCTTTGCTGAGCAATTCCTGTTCTCGCAATTACAGTGCATTTTCATTAAATGGATCTCCTGAGACAACTTCTCCAAGTGCAAGATTGCTGTAGGTTTGTGGCTCTCAAAGGTGTTGAAATTCTGTACCACTTTATTATCCTCTACATCATACTATTTCATGCAGCTCTTCTGTCTTGCATATTCCAAAAAAACCTGACCAAGCAAGAAGCTGCCACTTTAGCAAGAATTCCAGCCACACACACAAAAATGTACAGCTTGCAGTTCTGAGGCATTGAAATATTCTTATTATGAAAGTTACAACACAAGAGTACTATCCTTTTAGAAGAAACTACTTTTTCTGCAGAAAAAATGAGGCGTCATACCTAGGATATGCAACAAATTAGTAAGTTTTACTGATCTCTGAAAAAAACCCAAACAAACTCCAAAATTTTTCTGAAAGTATGGAGTTTGGAACACACCATGAACAGTAAAATTAAAAGGTTTGCTTTTTAAACACTTTCAAGATATGTGCAGAGTTTAGCAATACTTTTTAGAACAAGAACATTAAGAAGGTGTAAACAAGAATAATGAGTGTGCTGTGTTTCAGAGGAGAAAGAAAAATTTTCTTATTTATGGACAGCAGAATCGTTCAAAACAAAGACTGAGTAAGAATAAATGCTCATAATTCATAACATTAATGTTACGCAATGTAAGAGATATTAGACTCCAATGGCATCCTAGGATATTCATCACTGGACATATACTTCTCTCTACACTGTTGAAAAGGAGCTCAACTTCTGTAGCTGAAAGATTCAGATTTTCATTCAATATCTCTTAGGTATCACCATCTTTTACATGTAATTGGGATTTTTTTAAGTTAGTTTTATAAGCATGAGTCTTGCTTATTTTTTGGGTACATTAATGTTTCCATATTAGGCTCAGTGTTTTGTGACAGCTTACCAAATACTTGACTTTCTCATGTTTTCTTGATCTTGTGTTCTTTATAAAACTTTACATTCTTCCAGAGTGCTCTAGGCAGATTTTTACACTGTGTTTCTTATGGAGGATAAGTTAATCTTAATCAATGCACCATTGAAGTGCAACGTATGAACATACATTGACTTTTGTATATTATCTATTTTTTTTATTTGCTTTACTTTTGTCCCAAGAATAAGCATCAGAATTATTATTCAGCAAATATTGATTATGAATAATATGAGTATGAATAACATAATTATATAAGTAATAGATATAATATTTATTAATATAAATATTAGTTGTATGGATGTAAAAGGTTTAAATAAGGCTTTCAGTACATTTACGTAGAATTTTAAACCACCAAGCTTTTGCAGAGCTTCTTTAAAATAAGAATAAAAAGACATTGCAGGTGTCTATTGTCAATATGAGGCAGTAATGTAAACTTACCACTGTTTTTTTAGATAGAAGGTTTTTAATTAGATAGCTACTTTTGAAATTGTTTAATGAGAATTATTTTCATAGCTCCTCTTTGCATAAATCACTGTATTGATTTTCCAGACATTTATACTTACTTATCAGTAACCAAAAATATATATAGGAAAAAGGGATTTAACTAATGCTTTTCCTTTCTTCATTGTTAGACTGACTTCATGTATTACATCTTGCCCCTCAATGCAGGTGTTTGGAGATAGTTCCATGCCTGACTTGAATTAAGAAAATACTTAGAGTTAGACTGTAACCAATAAATTTGCAGTAAGCAATATAAAGAAGTTTCTGATTTCTTTTATGCCTTTGTCTCGATTGAGCACCAAGCCATCACAGACCTACTAAATGCAAGATAAAATTAGATTTAGCTTCTTTTATGAAGAGGTTTATGCCTCTCAAAGTCTGAAAAAATCTGTGATCCTAGAGCTAGTCAGATGCTGTATATAAGTAAAGACAAGGTAGACAATTTTTTTTGAAGTATCCAATCAAAAATATAATTTTTGAATTAATAGGAAAAGAAAAATTAATTTAAAATTGAAGAGATGCTTAGAATGCCACTGCAATCATGATCTCAGGGGAAGTTTATGATTCTGGCTTAGTGCAGTGAAATGTAGGTTAATCAAGGATGATTCTCTATGAATGATCCTGGGTTAAAGAGATGCATAGTTTTCAAAGAACAACCTAAAAGCACATTATCTGTTCATCACTATCTGTAGACAGGATATTAGAAGGTCTCTGTCAGTCAGAGTAAAAGTCTGCTACTAGATACAGTGCCAACAAACTCATCTGACTTGAATGCCTAGGATATCATGGGTGGACGGGATGGTGTGGGAGATGCCTGCCTATATTTTGTGTTAGAGTCTGTGTTTTGGCCAATATATCCACGTTTTTATGTTTTATATGTTTCATACATGTTTTATACAGCTTTTGTTTTGATGAAAGTACAGTATACCCAAATTAGCATGACTTCTGTCAGCAAATGCAGCATCAGTTACAAAGGTATAATATCAGCAATGAACTTTCTTTTGGACAATCTTAAATGGGTTCAAAAACTTAAATTAAAAGAACACAACACCTTCTGACAGCCTGTAATACCCTAAGGGCTCTAAGAGTTCTTTACAAATGCCCTAGTGAGAATAAAGCTTCCTAAAGGAAAAAATAATCCAGCAGGAAGAGAGATCTTGTTCCTATATCAGTTATCTGTTGTATGATAAAAAAGAGAAAAAGGGGAGAGATAGTTTGCAAAATAGCCTGTCATAAATGAAGTGAGCTCTGCCCAATCCTAAAGGTATACAACAGACAAAACTTTAAAAGAACAGTCTTGGAAGAAGGAGAAGGGTCTGTCTTCATAAGGACTCAGGGGAAAATTAATTGAATGATCTAAAAATGTGGATTTAATTTGCATTTGTTAAACCACATAAACAATTATGTGAATACCCTCCCTATACATTAAAGGAACCTAAATCTGATTTAACATAATCTTCTTCCAAGGAAAAGTAAGGTAAAATGAACTAGGACTATTTTAATTCTGAAATGAGGTGTTTTCACAGCCATATAATGAGGTAAATTCAATCTAGTTACTTAGGATTCATTTTCTGAATTACACTGATGTAAAAATCCTAAGAACTGAGTGAGTTTTGCAAGAAGTGCAACTCTACCTTTTTTTGCTAACAATCTCTCAAAGCATCTATGTTGTAGTACATGAGATTCAATATTTCAACAAAGGCAAAATAGACTAGGGCTGAAATATTCTAGCTAACACATGGTTTGTTTGGGCTTTCTTCCTAATTTCTTTTAATAGAGCTATTTGAAAACTGAGGTAGAAAAGTGAGTGGGAAAGGCACGTTAGATTCCAGAACAGTGACAAAATGAAAACCAGTTATTTATGAGAAAGAGTTGACAAAGGGTTTGGCCAGCTAAGTATTGTCAGTTTTTCTTAGGCAGCTAGTTTTTCCCAAAGAGGGTATGGAAAGATGGGCAGGAACCTCACAGGACATGTCCCACTGTGATCAATACGAATAGAAGCTTTCCATTCATCTCAGAAACAGCTACATGCACTACTGAAGGATAGAACAAATCCCTTAATCTTGTCCTGGTATTAATAGCCTATTAAGATCACATTACAAAAGCCTAGCTATTATCAATGTCAGAAGGAAACTCTTAATAGTTGAATTGTTTTAAAACATTACAATAGGACTTTGAATCAAAAAGTTTTGAATTTTATCATGTAAAAGAACTAATTCGTATCTCTTCTAAACCTTCCTCTGTTCCCAAATATTATATTATATCAATGAGATTAGGAATCTCATATTATTTTTTAAGTTGAGCTGGTGAGATTAGTATTATGTGTTTATATTATTCCTCCTCAAGGCAGTCCATTATTTCTGATTAATTTTAATTAAGCCAGCAAATGGCCTTTTATCTCTGTACTTTCTAGTAGCTGCTCCATGTTAACATTTGTTTGAGTTTACGTTTAATGAATATCTTAACCCTTCAGCAGCAGCTTGAGCTGGAGTGTTGGTAATGAAGATATATGGAAATAAGGACAGCAGAAAAGCATTAGAATGAAATGGATTAAGTTGGCTGAGAAGTCAGAAAGGCTCACATAACAAATGATGCTACAAGAATGTCAGGGCTGAATAAATACCAAATTGATTTAACTGAGTTACTTCTTCAAGGTCACACCTAAGAGATTGTATTTGTGGCTTTTTGCCACACAAATTCTATTTGGATTAGTGAAGAGTAAGACAGTGCCCTGGAGAAAAAGAAAATACACTGTTAATTTCTATACAATGGCAGCAGTTCCTTTGGATAATGTTCAATTCTTATGTTTTCCAAATAGAAGAGATTTTTGAAATCCCATGTTAAGTGACTAGCTCTTATAATGCTGCACAGAAATTACATATTACCTGCCATCTGTCCCCCTCTTAGCCAACTGGAAAGAAGCTATTAAATAAAATCTGGCTACTGATGATAGACTGTGCACTGTCTAGTACCCTCATTAGTTCCTAGAACCTGAATAGTGACTTGAAAGGAGAATTTAATAATAATGACAGACTTTACTGCGATAACTTGCTTAGTTTTGGTTGAAATTTTACATTTCCTGCAGTCAAGATTCTAATTTAAAGAAAGCAAATGCTGCCAATTTTACAGACTTTGGTTATTAGATATTGAAAAATATAATGTTCAGAAGTATGTAATTATTTTTTCAAAAATTCTTAGCTGATATGGATTTTTTAATATCAAAATTATTTTGATATTATGAAGTAATTTAATTTTAAAGAAGCATGGAAAAACATGAGGTAACTTTGAGTTATATATAATTGACTATGATACTTAAATCATGCATAAATTAAGAATATTTGATTGTTTATGCATGATCTTCATTGACTTTTATCTTCTGTTTTTACTCTCTTTTTTCAGAATGTTTTATTCACAATTGGACAACGATGTTATGAAGCCCTGAAATTCAGTGGGAGGCAGAAATTTTAAATCCTTTATTCTTTACCTTCAGACCATGCATAGGGTCATGCTACATAGGGTAAGCAAACAATATCTTCCTGAAACTATGCTTTTTTTAAAAAAAGGGATTGGTTTTGGTTTTGGTAACAAATGCACAATTTAATTATAAATCCAAAGTGTGGTTCATGTATATGCAGTACCTTTTCTTGCTTTCATGTTGCATAAACCACTTAACAGTTTTTGCTCTTGAACTTTGCTTTAAAAGATATTAAGGAGACCTCACCTATCGATCTGTTATAACAGATCTTGAAAGTAAAAGCAGATGATGCTGCAA
Organism: Haemorhous mexicanus; assembly: GCF_027477595.1. Classification (NCBI taxonomy): domain Eukaryota; kingdom Metazoa; phylum Chordata; class Aves; order Passeriformes; family Fringillidae; genus Haemorhous; species Haemorhous mexicanus. Next base: position 46,712,137 of record NC_082346.1, read on the forward strand.
CTGAGCCCATTGACTGCCATCAGCTAAACTCCAATCCCCAGGAAAATTTCCTGTTTTCTTTCATCATTTTTAACATTTAGGAAGGTCCTTTGACTTCATTAGATTGAAGTTCTAAATAATGATAAAGTTTCAGAAATCTTCTTCTGCATAATGTTTAATATGTATATTTTGAAAGTTCTGTTGCAAAAATTCTTGCAGATGTTCTATGGAACTGCTGAAATGTTTCTATCTCTTCCTTACCCTGTCCTCTAAAATATACCTCTGCCAGTTTGAACACAGATATATAGGGTTTAGGGGAAATGACTGAACTTCTGAACAGCCTTTATTTTTTCCATATGTTCTGTGTTACCAGAGAGAAAAAAAATATACCTGGAAATGAGTCCCTCATAGGCAAAGGCACATGATTGTCTCTGTGAGTCTAGAAGGCAAACTTTATTTTTTATGGAATGCTACCACTGTGCTTGTACTCTGGAAAAGAGAAAAGAAACAAACCAAAACCTCTTCACAAACCTGCAAGGGTTTCTGAACTGCATTTGTTACAGTGATAAAACAGTGTGCCTGCAATTTTGCATTGGAAATGTTTCCTTATTTAACTATGTGCCAGTTATAATCAATAATTAGTGTTGGTTACACCCTAAAGTCTTTATACCTATTAAGGCTCTTATTAAAGGATTTAATAAGTAAAATAGATTTTATTGTGTCTAATTTGAAGCAGATTTTAGTGTTTCAATGGTCAAAAACTTAATTTCCTCAATAGATTTTTTCATTTTGCTCATGCAATTTATTGTATTATACAATTCTTTTAGGAATACTGTCAGACAAGGTATTACTTATATAATTATTCTGTAAAGTACTTTTGATTATGACTCTGGAATTTTTACTTCCTTTATTTCTACTGAGTTTCTTTAGCACCAACTAGAGCTTTGAGTTTATCATGGGTCATACAATGCTTTCATAAATAAATATTAAAATGTGGTTCTATTGTATTTCATTTACAGTGCAGCAGGATACAGACAAGTTTACTGAGGTCTTTATGTTGAAGTAAATGTCTGTTTGGTTGTGTATGCCAAAATTAAAAGGTACTGTGTACAGAAAATAAATGATCCCTTTCACAACAGAAAAATATAGACTTAGATGAGAACCTGTGTTGATTGGGCACTGATGCTGCTGATGGCTTCAGGCATTTCAAATGGCAGCTTCCAGGCCACTGGTTTGGATTAAATCTCAAGTTTTTAAAATACCTATGTAAGACTTTCAAAAAATATATCCCGAAAGTCCTGGAAAAATATGTAAGTTAAAATTACACCTGTCTTAAAACTCCTTTACTCTTACCAAAGCAGTGAGCTAAAATATAAACAGGGTTAATTTCTCTTGTCCACCCAAAACTTTCTTTCTTTGTTCCTGTATTTTTTCAACTTGTAATTCTTCTTTTGTTTTAACAGTTACAGCAGGAAAAAGTGGATCTTTCAATGTTCTATACTGCATCTAAACTAGATAAATGTTTCAGGATTATGTGACCACACCAACATTTTGCCACATTTAAGTAATTTTTACCTGTTTTGTGATATTCTGTACTATTTGAGCCTTGGAGGGGAAAGAAAAATTAAAAAAAAAAAAAAAAAAAAAGCAGTGAGAGCACAGAAGGCATTTGATGTCTTTTTTTACAAAAAGCTCACCCAGAAGAAACCTGACTCTTCAAAATTAATGAATATTTGCACCAAATCTTTTGATCTGAATTTCTGCACTTCAGTGTTTTTGTGACCACAAGTTATATGACCAGGTTGCAGCTAAACTTCATCAGAATAAAGGGAACAAAAAAAAAAAAAAAAAAAAAAAAGGGTCCTCTCTTTCCAAATGAGCATCTTGTGTTAACCCTATAACATGTAGATACTTCATAGAATCAGAATATCTCCAGGTGGAAGGGACCCAAAATGATTATCAAGTCAAACTCCCAAAGCTTCTTTGCTCCAACTTTTAAAGAAATTTTGATACCAGAATAGAAAAAAATCAAGTAAGTCAAGATTTTGAATTGACTTTTCAAATACTTTTAAATTTTCTCTTATAAAATTTTTCTTTCATAGATTGTGAAGAGCTAACTGAAGCAGCTGATTCCCTTAATATTAGAGACCAGTGCCTTCTGAATGGTTAATGGCCAGAAGGTGCAACCTTTAAATTGTTGTTGAATGACATCACTGAAGACTTATCAAAGGCCCACACACTTCTTAAGTGGTAGCCAAGGCCAAGTGGGAAATGACACTGGAAGTGCCTATGACAGCCCAGGACAATTCAAATGACACTTGTCCCTGTAGCTGGTCTATGTTCTTTGCACAAATAGTACCAAGCCTGGCTTTCTCTCAGACAACAGAGGCAGTTAATGGAAACCTCAGTGGCCATAGTCTTGTTGTCTCTGCCAGCCTCAGAAACTGAAATAAAACCCTGAATGCCAGCCCCCATTTGTACCCCACTGAATGTTTTTCTGCCATGGAAAGAAACAGCCAGACCACTGTCTTGTGTTACCTCAAAAATTCCTTAGTGCAGAACAAAATAGTGCCAGTGCTACTGCATATTCTGAATCCAATGCCTAGGCCTAGGTTGAAAGGGTAGATAATCCCACATGTAAAACCAAGTTAGGTCATCATGATCGTTATCACCCTCCATTGAATACCAGAGGAATAAGTAATGAGCAGGCACTTGTTGCAAAGTGTTAGGGAGACAGGTCTTTTATATTTTATGTGCAATAAAAGATGTGACTGGAATGCAAGACAACATTGGTTTGATTCCTTGCACCTGGAGTTTAGGAGTTGTTTGTATCTTTCTCCTTTTCATGTCAAATGTAGGTCTCTTCATCCAGTTTCTTAATTTTTACAATGTGTGCTTTTTTTACTTTTTATTTAGCTATGTCATAGGTGAAGGTATTTGAAGTAATATCTCATTCCCTTTGTGATTTATTTAAACATGGCACACTCACACTGTAGCTGTAATTGTCTGGAGAATAACAATCCAGTGCATGAAAATTCTCAGTGTATGGCATTTGTTTTAATTCTGCATGGGATTTAAACCAAAGCAATCCAAAAAGTTAAAAAAAAAAAAAAAAGAAGAAAGAAAAATGTGTCAAAACAGATGTTTTAAGAAGGGGAAAAAATCCCAGTGTTTTTACCTTTTCTCTTTCTGATTGTCTCAGGGTCAGCAAAAGTAATCAGTTGAATATGCATCTTAAAGTTTGCCCTGCATAAAAGGACAGTGTAAGTAAAATGCTTCTAGTAAAAAATCCCAGTTTTTGAAATGACTCAATAAAGAATTAAGTCAGTATATATTATCTCAATGCTATTCTTATGTATGCCTATAAACACTTCTTAATACGCTCTCAGACCTTTCCTTCTCCACAGATATAATCCATCTGTTTCAGAAGAAACACATTAAAGTATTCACAAAAACAAAATATATTTCTGAATATAAGGCAGTCATTTACACTTTGCTGTATGTCCAGATTTAACACACATAAAACATGTAAAGGAATTCATCAGCTCATTTCCTTTTTCCTGACAGACTCATTCCTTGCACTGGCTGCTAGTAGGAATCACCCAAAGGATGTAAGGCAGAACAATAGCAGTAGGAAGGTTAGTCAAACTCTGCTGTAAAGACCAGCAAAATCTATCTTAGCTTAATCTTACCAACATCACAAGTCAAAATCATATCAATATCTGTGCAAAGGTCTATTATTTGAATAAGTGATAGACATTGAAGGAAATAATTTCCTCATTACTAGCCAATCTCCAGACCATGTCTTTATGAAAAAATACTTCCAGGAGTTCTCTGAAAATATGTCACTCTTTTGTTTCTCCATCTAAGCCGAGTGTTTTTCTTCCCTGGGAGCAGCAAGAGGGGAGAGTCTACTTAATAGATCTTCTGCAATGTTTTTGAGGACTCTGCTCTTCCCAGGAGCCACCAACCTACTGTACTAACAGCAGTGAAGAGAATAAAAGTTGTGTCCTGTTTTGCTAGCTTGGGAGAATTATCAATGCTCTCTTTTACACACAGCTAAGCTATAGAAACAGAAGTCTGAGTAGCAAAAAAAAAAAAAAAAAAAAACAACCTAAAATACTCTCGTACACTGCCTACTGTGTACTGAGTTCTGGTCAGAGCAAAAATAAAATACTGCATTCTTAATAAATACTGTTTTCTTTAAGTGTGAAAACTGTTGCTGTTGGAAGCTGAAGTCTGGTCTGAACATAGTTTTTTTAACTGGTAAAATGCTCTTGGCTTGGTTATTTTTTCTCCCTTTATATTGAGATATGTGCAATTATGCACTTATTTATATCGGTTCTACTTCTTGGAGAAGAAGAAATGAACTACTAGTGAACACAATTTCATATCAGTAAGCCAGTAATAAAAACCACACTTAAGAAATTGCACTACATAAATCTTTTGATATAGTCATAACAGGGCAAGTCTTGTGTATAAACCTTTTGGAATGCAGCAAGTATCCTGCTGATCTGTATTTTTTACTGGCACTATTGGCACCCTCTGACAGAGCCTCCACAATATTTGTAATGTGTTCTGCTGTGTTTTATTGCTTCCCATTCCCATCATAGCTAAATAGAAAAGTTCTGAAGAAGTTAGCATTAAAAATGGTTAAAGTCATTATTTAATAAGTATATAATAACACATAAAAAGTTGATTTACCTTTTGGTGAAGCTTTCTGAGTAGTGAATTATGAAGGGTTTGGTAGCAAAAAGAGGGAAGTACATTTTAGATTTACCTGACCCAGTTTGCACATTACTTCTCTATACCTTTGCAAGCAGGGGAATCCCTTTGATTTCCATATTAGGTCCCATAGGTGCTCCTCTCTTTAAGGTATCTTTCTCAGTAGTATACAATTTATCTTCTTTAGTGGGGAAGGAAAACATGTATTCTTTTCTGCCTGATAAAATGAGCAGAAATTCAAATCAAACTTCCACACATGAAAAAAATAAAAATATTTTTAATTCACACTTTACAAGCTATATTTGACTATCTGCTAAGTTTCTAAACAGGCTGTTACTTATTATGAACAGTATTGCCTGCATAAAGCTTAATTACAGCAGAAACACCATTACACTCCTTGATTTTTCAATCTTCATTTTGACTCCTCCCCTTTAAGCAATTGTAAAGGTATCAAATTCAACACTGTTTATAACAGTTGGGTCATTCAGTCAATCATTTCAGAATAAAAATGAAACAGATTGACATTGTAAAAAGTAGCAGGCTATAGAAAATCTTAACAAGTACAGGAACCCAAACCATTTTACCAATCTGTGATCTGTTTTTCCAATTAATTATGCAGTATTCTTGGTGGCTTATAGTCAGTGCTGGTAAATTGACCAGTTGCCTCTGCCAATCTTTTTCCCTTGTGCTAGAGTGCAGGATCTTTGTTAAGCAAAATTACCTTTTTGTTTCAAAGATCTTTGTTTTGTCAATACAAGTTTTGAATTCTCATGCTGATTTAAGCCTCTCATTAAAAGCTTGAAAACACAAGAAGCAAGGAAAACAGATATACACTAAAATGTGAGGTGCTATAATGCCTTAAGCATCTCCACAGGCTTCACTTCTGGTGAAGAAAAGTTACCAATAACTAAAGTCTGGTAGTAGTCTTTTAATGTCTTTTAAACAGATTATATTGGCAAAGTATTTTTTGTACAGAGCTGTTGAGAATGAACTTTCCAGTTTGAACTCTGAAAGAGCTTTTTGCAGCTCTTCATTATGAGGTATACTTTTAGGTCTTTGTGAATAAAAAAAAAATCCAGCCACTTAGTTTGAGAAAAAATACAATTTGCTCTTTGCTGACTTTTAAGATCATTAAATTACCTTTGGAATTTAAAGGGTCTCAAGAAATCAGGAGGTTTTAGGTAGAAAGTTCAAGGAAGTGTGTTTCCATATACAGATAACAATAAATGCAAAATGAAGTGCTATTCCATGGACATGAAAATAGGAAGTAGTTTCCTCTCATCTACCATAAAAATAAGAATACTGATTTTTTTCCACTTTTTGCAAAGTAAAAAGTTTCCATGAGAAACCAACTCATTGTTTGGGTGAAGTTTTGGAAGTTTCATCACTGACTTATTAGAAACAGGATTCAAGTCTGATAAGAAAAAGCAATTTTCCTATAGAAGTACTTATAAAAATAGTTATAATTTTTGGGTCTGTATTAAATTAAATTAATGCAATCTGAACCAGTACAAGATTTTCAAAAAGAAAATTGTACAAAAGAACATTTACTGGAGTATTTTTAGAATTGTTTGTCATTTTTGTTTGATTCAATATTTATTTTTCCTCTGAATCATGAAGCATAGACTGTGGAATTTTGATATACTGGCACAGTGATTTAGAAATAAATGCTCATAGTAAAACTCAAAAAAATTTCCATAGATACATTCATAACTACACATCTTTGAAAGATAACCAAGCTTGCTTGCTTTTAGAACAAGCACTTCTGGATTCAGTTTTTCCCTGGTTGCACGTCAAGAATAGTCTAATTTACTTAAATGGGTTATTTTATTCCTACCAAATTATGTGAGCAGAAATTAATTCTTGGCATAACACATTTCACCTTGTGCATATTACAAGTAATGGAAAAGTCTTGGTGAATTTAAACACATTGCTTTTCTCACAGGCATGATTCTGTACAGGTCTCTTGATGCTGAATAACTCAGAGGAGGAGGCTGTTGTAACTTACAATACCTTTCAGCAGCCTAGATTTAAGCCCATGGCTCAAAGACTTGAAGCTATTTAAGCCATCTTTATCCTATTATCAATGTCTGATCTTAAGATCAGACATCTTTTCTGGTCCCAGTATTATACACAGGCACTACATAGTTACACTGATGTAACGTCTAATATAAACAGCATTCTGCTGATTTTGAAGTGCCTTGTAATGTCCTCAGATAAGGAAACTGTGCTCCAGGTTGTGTTTTACCACAACAGGATTGCTGGGTTCTATAAAAATGCACAGGCAGAAGTCATAGTATTAAATTAGCACAAATTTTAATGGATCCAAGACAAAAAAAAGTCAGAAAATTGCATTCTGAAATACTTTTTTTCACATTCTGCTAGTAATATGCTGAAGAACCCATGAGAAATAATTTTTAAGGAGAATGCAATCAGTTTAGGTTTTATAAAGAAAAAAAAGAAAAATGGTAACTGAAGTAACTTTTCATATTACTTACATAAGTATTATCATAGAATAATTTGCTAGTATTATTTAGATTGGAAAAGACCTTTGAGAGCATCAAGTACAACTGTAAATATGAATCATTAAGATTCATAATTGTCAATAGGAAAAAATAGAGTTTTTCTTTTTGACATTACTCAGCTAAATTAACAGGAGAATGAAGCATATTACAGTGCAAAATCTTAACATTAAAAAATGAAATTTTTATTTCAATTTTAACCTCATTCTTTTGTTGTTTTTATTAAAAAAACTCTGCTTAGAATGTGTCTATTCAAAGATTAATATATCTGTCAGTTGAACCAATACTGCAGTAACAAGCATAAGAAATTCAAGGTGGATTTATTGGGACAGTCAGAAAGTGAGAACCATCTTAAAATACTTAAAGAATGACAGTTATATGAGTTAAAGGATGGGGGGTGAGAGTAAAGAAAGACTGAAATTGGCCCCGGGTAAAGACAGGAAAATGGAATCATAAATCATATAAGACAGCTGTGTTCTTTTATCCATGGATCCAGATGTTCCCACTAAATGTGTAACAACTCCAGAATTATTTTACAAGGAGGAAAGGAACTGTGAATATTCAATTTCTCTCTTTCTTAAACAAGACTAGCTGGGAATGTTTGATGCCAAGTAGAAACTTTGACCCGTGCTTGCAGGAGAGCAGCCCCTGAACAGAGTTCTTAAACATAACTCCTTACCAATGTGGACTATGATATGATTTAAACAGTCAGTGCTAAAAGGCTGAAGTTATACTGGGATCTTTTTGAAAACAGTGACTAGAATCAAATCTATGGGTGAAGCATCTGGGTAATCTGAGGCTAGATACCCTCACTGACTAGGAATTTCTAAATGCTAGCCAGTATTAGGGGATGATGGAGTCCTGCTAGAATTATAATCAGTTTCATACTGAGATTGGAGGTAGGTGAGTCTTAGATGGTGAGAAAATGAAATTATAAGTCACTTCAGATATGTTTTGAAATAGCAGCTAAGGATAGACCATGACAAAGCTATTTAAATATCTTCCAAATGGAAATTATTTTCCTCTCTCCTCTCTGCCTCATCCTTAAAATGCAATAGCAGATCACATACCAGCTTATGTTTTCAAGTAAAATAGAGAAGGAAAAGTTTTTTCACTTTTCTAAATGTTTTGTTATTACACAAGAGTAAAATAGAATAATATTTTTTTTTCTTTGTGCTAGTTTTCTTCACCAATAGAGTTTAGAATCTTAAAGACTAACACCTATAGCTATTCCATAGTCATCTAAAAAGATACCTTATGCTGATAATAAAAAATAGCACACTATTGGGTTTTATTAAGTTATTTCTGTAATTACACTTCTGTGACTGAAGAAAGCTATTAGGTGATTATCACACCATTGTTTGCAGAAGTGGGGAGAGGAGGATGAGTCTCCATTAAATAATCAAGGATAAGAATGTTCCTGAAAGTACATATATTTTCTTTTCCATTTGATCTATAAGGACCTGAGCTGCTATTTCCAATTTAGATCAATGCAAGAAATACAGAGAAAAAGAAAAGGCAGAGACATTTACTTCTGTATTTAGAGAGTGCTGTTGAAATCATGGAGACAAATATGTACATCCCCATCTCATGAAATTTATTTGGATTGAAGAAATTAAGGCTCTTGGTTAAAAATTATATGCCATTTCTAGTGCTACATTCCACAGAAACCTGAGTCCCTGTAAAATTGTGGGTACTTCTCTTCAGTTTGTTTTCTGTAGTTCAGGGCATGATAATATTGAAACTGATATTTTGTGTCTGTGGAGGCTTTCTGCATCTTTGAATAAAAGCAAACCACTGCAGGGAAGGTGAGATCTTTTGCAAGACTTATCATGGATTGAGACATGGACATTTTTAAAAATACTAAATGATACTGTGTCCTTCATGTGGTTCTTTAACTACTTTTTTTTTTTTTGGTAAAAATAATAGTTTCTCAATTTGACAGGTTTATAAAATATTGAATTTTGTGTTGCTATGTAAATGTGGTTAGGAAGATTTTTTTTAAAAAATACAACATTCTTCTTTCTCTTTTGTATGTTTTCCCCAAAACTTTTAATAGGGAAATGAGCTGGAAAAAAATTGTGGCTACCTTTTTAAGATAAATTATGAATGGAGGTCCTAAAGTCCCACAGACCTCCAGAAGTATTTGGAAAGCCTTTTTTTTCTTTCTGACAGACCTATTCAGATGTATATCAGTTTTGAGAGATCAGTGGAGCAAGTGCTCTTAGCAGATTTTTCCAAAAGGCTGAGAAAAACATGGTTATTTTTTGGACTATGATGACATTGAGAACATGAACAACCTTTAAATTTCAAAAATGTAATTAGAACTACAGATACTCCTTTTTCTTTTTCTTCTATGAAAACATCAAGACTTTATATGCCTATTATTAAGAGAACACTGTCTTGAGGGAGCTGCTGTAACAGTTTAAAATGAATCCATATTTCATCCTTTGGTTTAGGTGGTGAGTAATTTTAATTCTCATATGGTTTTAAAACTGCATCCAATTAAAAAATTCTACTTCAGTTTTTATAATGTATTATATTATTATATGCAAAGTACTGAATTTCCATGATTTTCAATCTTTACTCACTTTTTTATCCTTTCAAGGTATAATCAAATTATCAGTGCTTACTTGATGTTTCTAGCAAGCCTTTGGATCACTCTTCAAGCAGAAAGCTCAAGGAGTATGTATGAGGAATTTCTAAATAATTCTATCAATCTGCTCAATATTAGAAAAGGTTTATTTAACCTTAAAAGGGATAAATAGAAAAACAAAGATTTTAAATCCTGTGAATGGTGACCTGAACATCAAATCATGACCTGAACACCAAATTTTGTAGCAGAGAAAAATATAGGTTAATCTAAACTAGTATAGCAATCTTAATATAACTGTGAGCACAGAAGGAAGAAAGATAAATCAGACTGGAATATTGTTACATGTAAGCTCTCTTTAATCTAACCATATGACAATACATTAAAGATCAGATTAGCAAAGAGGAAGTGGCTCAAAGCACCATATTGGGTAGAGAAGCTGCCTGTGTTACTGCCTCTCATCAGTGAGATAAATGAAGAAAATATCCCAACACATATTCAACCAGACACAGAAGAAGTAGGTTGACCCACAGATTTTTTTTTTCTTGGCTTAGATGTTTCTTTCTAAGTGTTCTGAGTTTCATTCTGAGTATTTTCTTTATATCTTGAAAAAAACGTGACCTTAAGGACCTTCTTAACCATTGCAAAGTTCACTATAGATTCTGGACTTTAACTTTACACTCTAAAGGATTCAGTATTAACATGGTTTTAATCTTCAGAAAATCTGGAACCAAATTTTTGTCCCATCTCCTACAAATGGCTTTGAATTTGTGAGACATATGGTGAATTTTCACTTTTCAACACTTAACTGACTTATATTACTGATAAACAAAAGGAAAAAGGATTTTTTGCCTTTAGGTGATGTATTTTTTCCTGATGGAAGCTGACAATGAACTAAATAGCCATGTCTGGTATTCTACAAGAATAAAATTGTGACTGGCCACTCCACAGAAAAATGTCAGTGTTTTAAAAGCAACAAATAGCTATTTTACTTCTCTTAACCTCATAAAAAATAATGAAACCTGGTTGACAAGAGCTGAGAAAGAGCTTAGGTGAAAACATTAACATACTGAGAATACTTAAGAATTCTATTAATCCCTTGATAAAAGAATCTAAAAGACCTGTTTTTGCTTCAGAATTTCTTATGGACTCTTACCAACTTTTTTTGCTGAAGAAAAGTGCCAATCCTAATAGGGAACCAAAAGCTTGGTTAGAATAAAATATTCTTCTTTGGGAAATAGGACATCTGGTTTTCTGTTCAGGATGTACCCTGTAATGGACTTCCACAATGGAATATGCTAGGCTGTATTGGTTTCTTCAGAGAATCAGAAAAATAATCCTAAGTCTTGTTTCCTTAAGTATTTTACCTGTTCATAGGAAGATAAAGGCACTCAGGATTTCTGAGACTTTCAGCCTAATTCTACTGCAGCATCCTCAGTTTTATTAAGATAGAAAAATAGTTGGCAAAAAATGAGACTATAAAGCACTAATGCTTTTTTTTTCCTACCCTTGGATCTCATTCAATGAATTTAGTTTTCTCAAGCAAGGACCAGGTGTTGAGACCCATTTTGTCAGCCCTTCCATGAAAATGCAGGGAGTTTCTAACCCTTCTGTATATAATTGGAAAGCTGAGTAATTACATGTTATCTAATTATATGTTTAGTTCTTTGGAAATGGACCCAGGAAACAGCTTTCAGCCTGGAAAAAAAAAAAAAAAGAAAGGAAAAAAAAAGAAAGAAACAAAACCAACTAAAAAACTAAAAAAAATCCCAAAACAAACAGAAACTAAAACACACACACACACACAGAAAAGTCCAATAATGTTCTGTTTCTTCGCTTACATTTTATACATATATATTTTTAATATGTGAACTTACCATACATTAATCTTTTATCTACTATTTTTCTGCTTTCTGTGTTCACAAATATTTTTGAGTAAGGTTTTTAAAGAAAAACCATAAGAAACAAAATTATTTTCTGCTGACTAGGAGAGAAGCATTTTTTTCCCCAATCTTTTCTCCCCCTCCAGTCTTTCACTGATTATTGTGTTGCTAACCTATTCCACCTTTTTGTGTGCTTTAGAGTGATCTGTCAAAATATAGAAAAACAATTTTAAATTAATGTCTTGAAAAGATATGAAATTAAGTTGTTAGGGAATACAGCATTGTCGAAAGAAAAAGGTGAAGGAAACATGGAGATAAAAGATGTGGGCAAATTGAGCAGTGTTGTGGTATGGCTATGCAAAAATAAGTCAAGTTTTTAATTAACTGTATGGGAAGATTTGGTTTGGGGCTTTTTTTCTGTTTTTTTTTTTTTTTTTTTTTTTTTTTTGTTTGGTTTGGGGTTTTGTGTTGTTGTTTTGTGGGGTTTTTTTTCTGTTGTTGTTGTTTGCTTGTTTGTTGGTTGGCTTTTTTTTTGGGTGTTTTTGGTCCCAAATTGAATTTATTGCAGCAATGGAACTACTAGATTTAGTCCTGGGTTTTCTAGAGGTTTAGGAAATTCAGAAAATTTCATTTACATACAATAGTTCTTCCTTCTGTCTCAACATCTCCATGCATGATATGCAAAGAAGGAGAAATGAATAATGTGGATTTCCTTGTGCCTTGAAATCTTAGGCTGTCCTTCAGGGAAGCAGAATTGTTTTGTGCCACAATACCAGCTAATAGTGTGCACTCAAGAAGTGAGAAGACAGAGATAATCAAAGTTCCGAGAATAATAGGATGCAAAGAGAATTCAGAGAAATTTTCCTATTCAAGTACAAAGAACAACCCTCTTTTTTTCCCCACAGAGTGGGTATATGTGTGACCAATAGCTTTGCATGACCACTAGATGGACATTCTTCTTCACAGGTATCAGGTGCCAGAACTGATGTTTTGAAATCTCACTGTACTGTTTAACATGAAATGCTGAGCAGAGCATGCTATCAAGTACTAGGTGACTATGCAGGGACCATATTTCTTTCATAGTTACTGTGGAAATTTTAGAAGCTACTTTAAAAAGAATTCCAACAATTTACAAGCTGATCTTATTATTGCACTTCATCTTTTCCTTTGCTGTTACTTAACTGACCTGAGGCAAGTTTTCAGAACTACCATGCTGGAAAAAAGTTTAATGGTTTGGATACTGAATGGAAAGAGAATATTTAATTCTACAGTTGCATCATTCATTATAAATATTCTAAATCAAGGAGTTCTGAGATTTCATTTGTCCAGGGCCTAGTACAATAGTTCCCCTGATTGTGCTCTTGAAGCATTATGAATTGATGAATAAATGAATAAATATCATCTCAATGTTTCAGGCAGAGGCATGCAATTCTTTATACACACCTAAATGTGCTATATAGTATTTTCTATAGAGAGAATTTTTTTTCCTAATGGCAGGTAACAATAGCTTTATAATAGGAAGATTCATAATCCTTATGGACTTTATCCTATTGTGTAACTGAAAATGCCACCAATATATAACATCATTGCATAACTCTTGTATTAAAATAAATGTAATAAGTTATTTTTAATTGTTTTTCATAAACAATTGTTTCATTGGTTGATAGAGTAGAGAAAAAGGAACAATTAGGCAAAAAAAGGCAAAACAAATTGGAATAGGTGAGAGAAATAATGTTTAGTGTATATAATGAGTCTATGAGTGTATATAATTTGTTTAAAAGTGTTTCCTATTCCTGTGGGGGATTTACTAAATTAAACCTACTTGAGAATCCAGAACCACATACAAATGAAGCCTGCTGATGTTGTAGTTTTCAAATGTGCTTTTGAGTAGTCACACAGCTACACTGCACAGCACCAAAGCAGAGGATGTTATTCCTTTGGCAATGAGCTGGTACAGCATACGAAATTTGGGATGATTTTCTGGAGCTGTTCCAAACTTTCTGGTCCACATTCTTAGCCTTTCTACAACTTCTTAGAGACATTCTGGCATTTCAAAGCTATTGTAAAATCTGCATTTCCATCTTGTTTGTAGGAGACTGAATGTTATAATTATTACTTAAATATCTTCACGAAGGACTTTTGCCTATTAAAGCAAAACTTTATTACAAAAGATGCAGAGAAGACCACTGTACCCTGAATAGGCCTTCTGACTGAGGCTCTGGACTGCTCCCTGATGGAGATAAAATTGTGACTCAGGTCTGGGCTGGGGGGAGGAGAATGTATTCACAGAAGGATCAAGCTTAGCATCTTCAAGGTGAGTGCCACAGCCCCACAGACCACAGGGCTTTCAGCTGCCAGGCTGGCACAGACCCTCACACCAAAGGCTAGGGGAGATGGAAGGTTTTTGGTGTGTAGTGAAGAAGCTTCTGGTTCAAGGCAGTGAAAGCCTATCCTCTGGTGTGCAGAGGAGCACAGCAGCAGGGTCCTTTCATCCCAGGAAAAGCTGCATGCTTGTGAAGAACAGCAGAGTCATAGCCCATAGAAGGCCTCCCACAAAAGGGTCCCCAGACCCTGCACCAGAGCACTGCAAATGATGCAACAGATTCACAGTGTTGCAAGGGACAGTGTTAAACTGGACCTGTGCAAGAGAGGCACCTGGGTGTTCCCACCTGGCCCAAATGTGTACTAATCCATGGTATTCTACACCTTTGGGCATGGCAGAGGCAGCAGGCACCAGGGGACCCTCACCACTCAGAAGACCAGAGAGAGGGGAAAAACCAGCTGTTGATGGAACCCTGGAAGAGTTCTTCACTGGAAGAGTGAAATGTTTATACATAACCCCTGTCCCTCTCCCTCTGTGCCCCCATCCCCACCATGAAAAACTTTTTCTATTTTTTCTTTCTCTCTTATTTTCCATTTAATTCTCTTTGCTTCTTTTAGTATTAAATAGAGTGTAGCAGTATATTGGCACCAACACCTAACATCATTTAGTTTTAACCATGTTTTTTGGGTACATTTTGAACATTTCTGGGTCTGATCCATTTTATTCACAGAGGCTTAGTCTCCTTTGGTCTTCACTGTTAAACCAATTCTTAACAGGTTAAGAAAAGCTCAAAGCTGGGAGATCCAGGGACACCATAGCTACAAAAGGCCTGCCAGGGAGAACATGGAACTGCCCCAGCCTTGCTCCTTCCACACCTTCCTGCTCACCACCCCCCACGTGCTGGGCACCTCAGCAAAAGGCTGCCTTTACTGCTCTGCTTAGGGTTAGGCTCATGCTTAAGGTTCCTTCAGCAGCTTGGCTCAACTTGAACTGCATACTTTGTTAAAGTATGCAGAAACCTCTCATAAATTACTTTTAGGGATTCCCTGCTGTGTGGTAGCCCTGACTCTTTTTTTCTTGAGTACAAGAGACTACACGGCTGTGGGGAGTGAAAAAAAGGCACACTTTCTTCACTTATTCACAGAGATTGCTTGCCAATCACTCTTAGAGAACAAAATGATTTCCCAATTTGCTTGAACCTAGGTAGGGACAAACATATACTTGAGTCACAGTTTCTAATTTTCTTATCTTGATTTCTAGTGTGCCCTGAGTGACCAGTGAAGAAAACATTTCTTTATAGATTTTCTTGTTCCCTAGCTATTCATCATGCTCAGACTGGGGTTTCTAAACCTTTGACGGAAGAAAGGAATTAATCCTTTCTCACAGTCTTAATTCATAGGCTGCAAGCTGAGTACTTCTAGTTCAGAACATTAATAGAATAATGACTTCTTACTATCTTATTCATTTAATCCTATAAGAAGCATGTTCTACTAAAAAGAAAGTCAGGAGGTGGTTGGGTAGAGATTCTAAATGTGCAGTGTAACAGCCTGCCTTCAGCTGGAGCCGTAGAAACAGCAGCAGAAAAAGAGCCATAGTCCTTGGACATGACCCTGAATGGGCCTTTTTATGAACCTTATATGTCCCTGTCTTATGTATTTATTGTTTTTTAACTTTCTCTTGAGACTTACATTTGAGTTAGTTGTTTTTTACCATACTGCTGTTTAATCCTATGAGGGATGGAAAGGAAAACAGCTTGTAAGGTTTGTAATGACCTTGAAAACAGAAACAGCTGCCAACGTCACATTTAACCTGTTGACTGAGTTCAGCAGGGATCTTTTGAGATGACCACTTTTGCCCCTGTTAAAGGTATCAGTCAGTGGAAATCCCAGAAGGAAAATGGGTTAGACATTTCTCCCTTCAAAGATGAAGAAATGTTTACACATGCATATATTTAAATCTCTAGGTAATGTGCATCACAAGGAACATCTGATAAAAAGTCATGCCTACTAAGATTATATAGCTTGCACTTACATTCCCTGAAGTTCCATTAAAAGTTAACTTTTAATTCAGCTTTGATCTGAGAAGTTTTGTGGTAGAGAGCAGTAAGGTTATTTCTCTAATCCAGAGACTGACAGCACAAAAGAATCTGGAAAAATGCTTTATAAAATGGTCCTGTGGGGATTCCTTCTGTCTGCGCAATCAAATTTGCTCATGGTTTTTAGAGACAAATCATGACTGTTCCACACTCCCACACCCACCCCTTTCACACTGTGAGCCTTGAAATTTAATTGAGGTTTTGAAAATAGTCAATGTTCTTTCTGATTGGTCATGAATAATAAAGCAGTTGCAATTAGTGTGCAAATTATTATTCTGTTTATGATGAAAGAACTACAGTAGAATACAGTTTATACTTGTATTATTTGGACTGTAGTAAAAAAAATATATATAAGAGAGAAAAAAGAGGATGAGGTATCTATAAGAAAAATTTAAAAAAAAAAGATGTCAAGGAATTTTCTTTTTGAGATATATTTTGTATTCATGAATGATTCCAAGGTGTATTTTTCAATCTTCTCTACATAATTCAACTGTGAACTGTAAGGGAAGCAAAAATGAAATATGTAGGCTTCTGGAAAGGGTTTACAAATTTGTCCTTTAGAGAAGGAAACCAGTCCAGGCAACAGTCTTTATTTAATACTGCACAATGATTGTGAACAAAAGGACAAGTGTAGGCAGTGGAAATGGTAGCAGAAAAAGTCTATTTTCAACCTTCACTTTTGTGGCTCTTGGATCTTCTGCACCTTGGGGATCTCTGTGATCTTCTTGTCATTTCTTCACCCCAATGGCTTGGTCGTGATCTAACTCCAGGCATAGAACTGTGATTTAATTGTGCTCAGATTCAGATGAGATTTTTTTTTTTTTTTTTTTTTTCTCCAAAATGAAGTTGCTATCTACAATTTCAAAAAAGTAATGGATAAAACCACTACCAGCTACCCTGATTAGTTGCTTGGTCCTTGGCTGCAGCACAATTAGCATATTTAAGGAAGAAGTGCTTTGTAGGTTTAAAACTGTTGTTGTTGTCAAAGCTCTGGCAGGTGAGCTGTACAATAGTAGTGACTATCTGCTATGGTTGTGTTTTCTTTAAGTATTTTTCTTACATGATTTTGGGGTTTGCATCTTCATACCTAAACTATCTTTTTCCTTCTTCACAGAAGAAAAATAATATTTTTATCTTTTTTTTTTATAAAATAGAACTCTAAAAGTATCATATTAATTGAAATTTCCAAATTTATTTAATGAAATATATGTTTTAAAAAATTCAACCATTTAATATCACTGTGATCAATACATCCCTGTCCTTTATCTTTGTTATCTGTTCCTCTATACTTTCAAGTTTGGATTACTGCAGGCTTACAAATTATTCCACACATCCTAAGTCTTTACAGATTTTGGCAGCTAAAATTCCATGAGACATATAAATGTAGTTTGGTTCAATGTGAACCACAACATAGATTCTTCATTGTATTGATTTCAAATCCATGTTGTAGTTGAAGGCTAATACAAGAATATTGACTTAAATATTTCAAATTTTGTTAATACAGAATATAGCAACCTCACACTTTCCAGTCTGGACATGCTTTTCTTTTTCCTTTCACCTACTATATAGCTCGTGGTTGGACAGCTTTACTGTGTTAAATGCTTTGACAAAGCTCAGAACACCTTTAGTGAATAGAGCATTAATCTTGGACTTGAGCAATTCTGCCCAAAGTCTGTAAGAACTTGGGAAGCCAATTAGTTTCTCAACTTTGGTTCTACATCTCTTACATATAGATGTCAATTTTAGTTCTATAGTTTGTAATTGTAGACAAGGACCTTCAAGACTAATGCTTCTACCTAAAAGAATAAGGAAAAACAACCATTTAAGTAATGGAGACAGACTCCATGAATTAATAAGAACTCCTCATGAAGAAAGTTAAACAAACAACACAAAATTGCCCCTTCATACCTGAAAGCAGTTTAGATACTCAACAAAAATTTAGCCTTCCATTAAGCACTCTATTTAAAAATATTTATAGCTTAAAAGATATTGAAAATTATTGAGGACTAAGCAGCAGCAACATAAGTAAGTATTCTGTATTATTTTCATGCTTGACCTTGAGATTTTCTTCTTTAAGAAATTAAATAATTTAAAATTTCCCAAAAAAACCCAATTGCTTTTCACAAAAATCTTGTGGCTTGTATTTTGCTTTAAAAAAAGAAAAATATTGAAAAAAATATTAAAACTGTAGCCATTTTAACTGTGCCTAAAAGCTACTAGCTAAATTGAGATGAGGGGAGACATTTATATTCACTGTTGAGTTGTGAACAATTTTATGGTTTTTTATGCAAGGTAAAAAAATATGTTAATAACATACAACCTGTAAATTCAAGAGTGAATTTAATTTTTAATTTTAATTAGAAAAAAATTTATGGAGCAGCAACCTTTGGTAACTCACTGTTATGCTCATGAACACTGCATGTGGCACTCAGAAAGTCAGGTACTTAAAGCAGTAAATAATTCTTTTGATAATAAAACAGTTGAGTTCTACCTTTGTCCTACCCAAAATATCTGCTGCCTGCAACTGCCATGTGTACTAGCCTAAGAAGCACAGAGTTTGCAGAT
The DNA here is from genome assembly GCF_027477595.1 of Haemorhous mexicanus. Taxonomy (NCBI): domain Eukaryota; kingdom Metazoa; phylum Chordata; class Aves; order Passeriformes; family Fringillidae; genus Haemorhous; species Haemorhous mexicanus. The sequence continues at coordinate 46,730,822 of NC_082346.1, forward strand.
GTCGTGGACTACTGGAAAATGTACATTTTAATTGATTTCGGTCTATGCCTGAACTGCAAGCAGTGTTGCCCAGCTTTTGAGACCAGAACAAATCCTGCCATCTCTAACAAAACCATATTGGTTCCTCTCTATTACACTCCAGAAACATTTGGATATGTGAATATTTGATTTAACAAGCACACATCCTTCCATTAAATGACTAGAATGAACTCCTCATTATGTTAGAGTGGCTATGTGTATTTTCTCCATGTAATAACATTTGTAGGGTGGGAGAGAATTCAGGTTTGAAGAAAAATGCAAACTGGGGGAAAAGAGTGCCAAAACTAAAGGCCAGAAAATTTTTCTCTCCTGTGATTTGCTCCAGGCTTACTATGTCACTTGGAGCTGGCAATGGTTGAAAGTATTATACTGTTGGACAAGATCCAACTTCCATGTCCAAGGATGATGAAAAAATGATTCTGTTACAGTCTTATCTCCACCTGGGCACTCAAATCAAGTCACAACTGTTTTGATGGTGCCTCATGCATTGGCCCAGACAGAAACCACAATCCTAAAGCAATCCTCAGTGGAATCAATCATTTATCAGACCTAGTAAGTAAATTATGCCTAGTGAGTTATTCTTAACCATTGTGTGTCATGAACAGAATTTTATCAAAAAGACCAGGAAAATAAACACATATCCTGAACAGCTTTGAAAAATGTATTCCAAAAAACAGATGAGTCATGCAAATCTGAATTAAGTTCATACAAAATCCACTGCTTTCCTGACATGTATCCCAGTAAAACCAAATACCATATACTATTGCCATATGCTTATTTCATGCATAATTTCTACCATTAGCATAAATCTTTGGGGTGTTTTTTTATTGTCTAGGCAAAATGATAATATTACTATTGAAATGCCACAGTAGCATGGGAGGTATTTGTAATTTGTGTTTTAATGAGAGGGAAAAATTAAAATTATTGCATCCACATAGACTTGTTTTAGTTGTTAGCAATGCAAACTGATTAAGCTGATAATAATATTATAAAAAATTTAAAAAGCAGTCCATTATGCTATAGAATAATTAATAATACTGCATCTATTGCAAATGTTTTTATAGATAATTTCAATAAATGAATATTTACTTTATGTGAGAATTTCTTTTTTTTTCTTGTTATTTTTATGGATGCAAGCTGGCTTACAGCTGAATTGTCTGCCTCAACAGGAGTGTTTTTCAGTATTTAAAAGCACACTACAGAATAGTTTGTCACAAATGTACTAGATATATCCATCTTTGAGTAACTGAATACACTCGTGTTCAAAGCATTCACAGAGGCAGTGCCCTTCTTGAATCAAAATAACACTAGAATAAAAGGATATTTCACAGCTGTAGGAAGAAGTTCAGAAATTTTAAGACACCTTAAATGCACTTTATGAAGGTTTCAGCAGTATTTTTAAGTTTTCTTGATTTCAAACTAATCTACAATTCTGTCTGCCTTCTTACTATAGGGAAGAACTATTCTTAGACCTAGGAGATCATCCTTTGTTGCTTAGAAAAACTTCAGTTAGAGAATTTCAGTATAATAGATTAGGCATACACCATGCAAGAAATTGTACTTAAGCCCAACATGACAATATATTGCTATTAGGTGCTCAACAGCTGAACTAAGTAGACTGGAATCTGATTCTTCCGTAATCACTATTGAGACAAAAATTTCTAAGATAATTTAATTAATTAATTAGTTTTTAACAAGCCACAATCAGTGACACCAGGAAACTAAAGCCACTTACATCGACCAGGGGTGTCTATAGAATTTTAGGAATAAAATTAGCCAAGACTGACTATTACTTGTCAAACACCTCCCTAAAAACATCTTTTTGCTTTAAGTTCTACCTCTTCCCCCTTATGTTTGGGGTTTTTTGTCTTCTTGAACAGCATATTATGTATCATTATACTATTGAAATGCTTAAAATCTTAATTAAAATTACTTCTTATTGTCTCATTCCACTTCATAAATATCCAAGTTGCCATTTACTTGTGTCTGCTTGTGTCAAATATGAATGTTGCCTGTGACATCACTTTGTTCTTACCTTCTCACTTTTTCAAAAATAAATAAAAGTGCTACATGACTAAACATGAAGAGGGAAGTACTATGTTGAGGTTTACTCATACAAGTTCCTTCCTCAGAGTTTCTGTTTTCACTATTAAAACCTTCATTCTTCAGTACTTAGGACATACTTCCTTAAATGCATTTTATCCTCCTGCAGTGTCACTAACAACTCTTGATATTTTAACAGTCTATATACTTTATTGACAAATAAATTCACATCTTGATTAACTAAACAAATCTAGATCTAGCTATATCCAATTAAAAGTATCATTAGCCATCAATGAACACCTTTCCCCTACAAACACTGGCTGCTTCTGAACCACCTTGTCGGATAAAAATATCATTCCTTTCTTATCCCCAGTACAGGTCATTTTATGCTCTAAAACATGGAATTCAGTTACTTTATTTTTCCCCCCTTCCCTTCTTTTCTTTTTCTTTCCTGGGAGCAACATCCACAAGTAAAATAAGAAACAATATTGTGTCCCAATTCCTTCCTAAATCCATATTTTTGACAGTCCAAAGGAACAGTCCTCGATGCCCAGAAATATAATTGCTGACATAGCTGTAGACTGCTACAACGCTTTTGCTTACCCTCTGTTCAAACTGATGGCAAAACAGCAGCTGACTGCAATGACAAACCTGATATCCTGAGCACACTTGAAAACATTTATCACTGGTGGAAGGCCTTTGGAGACAATTCTTATAGATGTATTAGGTTCAGAAAAAATTCTCCATTTGCTATTGATAGATTAAGGATGTAGTTAACAATATAACAAAATATTGAAGTCCAACATGTTATTAATCAGTAAAATGCTGGTATATTTCAGCAGCTGAAGCCTGATGTCTGAAAAAACATGTTGGACATTTAGAAACAATACTTTCTGGCATCCCTTTCTGTAAATGGATCCTACCAAAGTGTAATTTTTGGTATATTTTTGATTGCCTCATCTAAACATTTGTTTAGTGTACTGCTAAGCAAAGCCTGCCACATTTGATTTTGGACACAGTTCTGTTTCAATGATGAGTGAAAAGGTTCCTGCATGTATATTTTTCAATCATTACTGTTAATAAAGATCTTGGGACTGAGTCCCTGCCTAAAAATTGGAAACTCCTAATTTTGTGTATAACAAGGTTCTTGCTCTAAAAATGTAAAATTTGATAGTAACTTTAAAGCAAACCACTACAATGAACAGTGCTCATTTTTAATGTTTTCCATAGTTTTAAGACACTTCTTACAGGAGTTACTTCTCCCCAAGAACAGCTAGTTTTAAATTATCTATTATCTTTTAATCTCAAAGGTTAGCTCCAGACTCAGGAGACATCTGGTAGCTACTCCATTGTTATGGAGAGAAATGGTACTTTCTTGTGCAATGCCTGTGCTTCACAATAATGTCATGTATTTGCCTTGTTCACATTTAGGAAATGCCATTCTTATAATCTTTGGAGTAGCCCTGCATTGCAGACCTAGTAGCATGAACACAAGAAAAGAAAATACCTAGAAAAAGTATATGTGAAAATGTGTACTGTCTGTAAGTAATAAAGGATATTTATCACAGCTGCACTACTACTCCAACATAAAATGGTTGGATATTTAACAATTCAGCCCTTACTTCATTTTAGGTTACTTTGTTATTGGTAGTCTTGCTAAGAAATAGGATACTAAAGGACACGTTCAAGTCAAAATATATCTGAAATAGCTTGTAAAATTATATGGGTGACCAGTTCTAAAAGGCACTAAGCTACATCATATCTGTTTTTGTTTGTTTTTAAAGTGTGTGACCTCTTTATAATCAGGTTTATCTGTCTCTGCTGGTACCATATTGTATATTTATGTAGGGGAATATTAGTAGCACAACTGCAATGTAATCAAATGCAGGACTCAATAACAACACAGAAGTTAAAATAGCATATGAATCTAAAATTCCCTTTCAATCTTCCTCAACCTAATTGAGGGCTTCCCCTTGCTCTCATTTTCCTACTCTGTTTTAAACAACATACTTTTTCAGCTACCACTATGTCAAGGAAAGTGAGGAAGGAGAGGGACGCCAGAGCAGGTTTATTTTGGTAACATTCTTGTTCTTGTGGAAGAAGATTGCATTACATGCAGTTTGATCCCCAGATAAGAATGTTCAAAGAAACAGAATCAGAGGCCAATTATGAGCCTCCAGCCTTCAATCTAAAGTGAAGGCTTGTGACAGTTTGTTTAAGATGAGAGCTCTTTAGTAAGTGAGCTGTGTTAGAGGCGTGATGCCCAATTAACTAATTGATCTGATAGAAAGCTGAAGTGTCTCATAAAAGAAAAAGGAAAAGTGATCACTTTGGAAAATCTTGCCATTTCCTCTTGTGATCATCCTAATTAACTTCTGATAAAAGTAATAAGTGAAGGGGGAAGTAGAAAGGAAGGATGTGAGAAATTAAGAAGCACGTGGCCAGTTGTAATGTGTCATATATTTTAACCCAGGTTGTAACTGCTTCTTATTTCATCTAGGTGCAATGAAGTTTAATAGAACAGAATTATGTTTGAGTTCCTTTACAATAACTGAAGCCTTGGTGACAGATTTTTATAAACAATATTTAAAACTATTTCCCAGAAGCTTATTTTATCATTCATTGTATTTATCCCCAAGCTCACTATTAAGGGAAAAATAATCTAGATATTTTTAGGTGGCCTAATTATTAATTTTATTGTTTGGGCATTTGAAAATGTCCATTGTAAATGTGTTGATTAAGTTCCTTATGAATTGTGAATTCTATCAGAATTGTTTGGCCAAAGCAAAGTGTGCACATACACACCAGTATCATCAGCTTAGAAATATGACTAGTGATTTTTTGACAGCCACAGAAATGAAAAGAAAAAAAGAAATAATATTCAGAAAGGAAAATAACAGAAAACAATGAATTGAGAATTCTTACCTGAGAGGAAGCAAGACAATTAAGCTGCTGAATGTTAAATCCTTTGGCTGTTGACGTTTACAAGTGTTAGTGGTTTTAATACACCAGTGGAAACACAAGATTATGACTGAAAAACACAAGATTATGATTGAAAAACTCATACTTTTTAATGTATGATAAGAAACAAATATCCCCTTTCAATGCTTATCAGTGATTTCAAGTGTTGCAGAAAAAAACAAAATGGACATAAAGTCCTACATTTTTTGTACATTGTATCATTTCAGACTTCAGCCACATTCTGTATTTTAGTTCAAATGAATTACATTAAACAAATGTGGTCAGCAAGATGAAATATAAACACCAGTAGCCAGCATGCAACATTAATCTGGAGTATTTTTCTCTACACCTTAAATTCAGAAATTCCTTGCAATTAAAGACTGAGCCATAACTTTATAGAGGTATGAGAAATTATTTTCCCTTGTATTGAGGCTGACTTTGAATTTATGTAACAACTTTGCTTTGGCAGAACCCCTATAGCTGCAACATTTTCTTTCAGTTTTTCATTCTCCAGTGTAAAACTGAAATTATTTCTGTCAGCATATCAAGGAACAGTTGTTTTCCTTTATCATTTTCTTTAATGTATCTGGAAGACTATTTTATACTGCTGTATTTTCAAAGCTTATCTTCTTGCATAAATGTTTAAGTATGCATTTATGAACATCCTGAAAATGGTGGCAATTATGAAAAACCTTATTCTCTCCTTTTCTCATTCTATAAAACACTTTCCTCCAAAGAGAGCTGCTACACAATATTTTGTGGAATTGTTATGGAATAAGTTGCTACTCACTGAAAACAAAGGATCAGATCTGCTTCTCAAAGTGTGTTGTGTATAAATTACACTAGTATGTGTTTGCTTTTTGAATTAGAGATGTACAGAAAATCATGCTGTGAAAAGCCAGTGTCCAAAAGATAAAGGAGTCCTGCAACTTTATTTGAATAAAGAGAGAGAGTCCACTGGGGCACACGCCCACGGGGTTTTCTCTCTCCAGGTTTCTGAGGGGGCAGCCTCCTTTTATCCCAGGCTGCATGTTGCCCTCTTCCTTTCCACATTCCTGAGGCAGAGGGAAGGTACAGCCTTCCCAACCCACCTACCACACATGCCCCCTTGAACTTACTTTTTTACCCCAAAGTTCAGAAACTCAAGCTTGTGCAGACCCACTTCTGTTTCCGGAGGCAGACTGTCTGGACTCTGTAAGGAACCTGCTGCTTGAAGTTAAGAGACATTAGGACCCATTTCAAAGACATAAACACCCATATCTTCACCAATAGAGCTGTTAGTAAACACGTTAGCACACATCCTCTCTATCAGAGATTAAAGAGATACTCAACTTCAATACCAATCATTTGCATCAGTCGGGAGTTGAAGAAGCTTGCAGTGTAATGACTTACTGATTTGACAGTCACCTTACACCAAATTCAGAACACCTCTGTTTATGTTCTAGCTTCTTAATCTTATCCTTCCACCCAGCTTTGGAAAGCCTACACGGCATGCTTAACAGCTAATCAGGGGCCCTGACCTGAAATAAGAGACGAAGGGTTTTGGGTCAAGAAGGTTATTAGTAAGTTACTATGAAAGACACAGTATCCTTTTCTCTCCTGTGCCTTCCTCACCCTCCCCATCCCCAGTGCATTCTTGGAATGGCAGAAGAATGACCATTTTTGTGATTTTTCCCATATCATGAGCTCCCTCACCGCACTGACTCCACTATCGGCTTTCATCCCAAGTCCATTTGTTTGCTTCTACATAAATTTGCCATGGAAACAAGCACTATTTTATTCAGATTTATTAAATGTATGTGGGAATTGACAAAAGTTTCTCACAGATCCTTACTATTTTCAAATTCATAAATCCTACAAATTTAACAATTTTTGTTTCATGAATTAGTTGATATCACTATTGCAAGTGTAAATCAGAAAGTGAGAGCACAAGGAGATTTAGATACTAGTGTAGGTCACTTGTACATATGCTTTGTAATAAATTGTAATTTTTAGAGCTATAAAAAACCCTCTCAGCTGTTCCTTTCCAACTAGGTGTTTGCAATTTTTAATCTAATTTTTGCATAGATATGCTGAACATTCCCCAAACTTTTGAGTCATGGATATGAATACAGATAGTTTCTCAATGGAGATTTTTGCAGCAAAGCCACAGTGCACCTGATTACCAGTCTATCTTAACTCCAGCTAGAAGTATGTATTTTTCAGGAGATGAAGGAAGAATCTCCTAGGTTTACTTTAATCCTTTACCCTAGAACTGTTTCATAGGCTTCGGTTTTCATTATTGAAAAGCTTATCTAGAATGGAATTACATAAATTTACAAATCTTATCAGCAGTAATAAATTATTTTAAAAAAGAAAAATAATCAACTGAAACACCATGCTTCTTTTGCCCACTCTAATCAGTGTTAAAATTGCTAATCTGTGTGAGGGGAAAAAGACCATGTAACTTTGTGAACAAGATAAAATTGGAAATATCTTACATAAGAACAAGAAGGAACTGAAAAGGTCTTATTCAGGACCAAGTATAAGACCTGGTTTCCAGAAAATTGGGTCTTTTCAAAGTGTGAGTTTAACTACAGTATTTGCAAGTCTTTAGATTGTGTGAGAAGCCTGTACTGATTCTTTAAGGCACTGACAAAAGCAGACAGGTCTATCTAGACCACTTTTTCCATGCTGGAAAATAATAAAATTATGTAGCTTTATATTTTTTGTTCAATGAAAGATACAAAAGAGCTAATAAGATAACTGATGTGGAACGTTCAATGCCAAAATAAGTGCTAAGCACAGGCATTTAAATCCCTCTGTCTCTTTAAAAACATTTCTGATTACTACATGATGACTAATGCTTTTGCTTATTCATTTCCCCAAAATGTCCTGTAAATTCATGTTGTTAAAATCTATAACTGATGCAACTCTAACTTAAATCTCAGAGACCTGTCCATATCTCTAAAATAAAACAGCATCTTGTAAAAGAATATGCACTAGAGAAACAAACAATTTTAGATACAAGGCTTATGAAATAAAATATTTATTTTTGGAAATGATAAATAAAACTACATTTTTTGTATGATCTGAAATTTTCTGTTGAAGTGAAGTTGGACCACAGAAAATAACACAAATCTCCAAGGCAGCCTAATTCTTTTACTTTCTAATGAATTTCATGCTTAACTTCACATGTCAGATGTTTTAAAAAACGATGTGGGTGTTACTTAGAACTATATATATGCATATGAAAATAAAGCTAATACAATGCACTTTGCACTGCATATAAATTCTTCTTGATAAGCTGTCAGTACATACTTAAAGTTGCATTCAGTTGGATTGTTCTTTCCTCTGAATCTGCAAAGGAAGTGCTTTGGAAAGTTTCTATATTTCTTTCAGGAATATAAATTAGTGAGAGTATAAACATGTACAAGTGTGTATGTTGAGTGTAAAACAAAATGTGGATGAAACAAAGAATAATTTTCAGTAAGTGATTCCACAGTGAATATGAGTCTTTCATTCAGGAGTTTGAAACTGACTAAAGCAAAGAATAGAGTATTTTATTCTTTGCTTTAGTATTTTTAGATGGAAAGGGAAAAGTAGTAAACTGCTTTGTTTCTAAAATGCAATTGTTTTTTTTAAATTCCAGGTTGAGTTGTATATATTTATAATTTATGTTCATTTTCTAATGCTGTTGCTGATAAAACAATTGGATGATTCTATAGTTCATCTACATTGAATTATTGAAAAGACAAGTGTAAGTTTTCCATTTTTTCATAAAATAGAAAATTATTATTTGTGAGTAAGGATATTTAATTATATTTTAATTCCATATGAAGCTGTAGTCTGACAGTCTGTTTACTCTGTCACGAATTCTAGTGATGAAAATCTTACTAGAGGTATTACAATATATATTTGGGAAAAAAAAGAGCAGTTGTCAAAGTTGGTACTCAGGGGCAGTTAGCTTGTATACAATGCTCTAAAAAACAAGCACAGACCAATATTTCTGGTTGCCAAGTTCCCCTTCTTCAAGATTATTTCAAGTCTGAGGTAACAGTCAAGTGTTAAACCCTTTCTAATTTTTTTTTATTATTATTATTTTTAAATAGCAAATGAAGCCCAGCTGAAAATTTTATTGTTTTCATGTCCGCTTCCTACATGCATTAGCTGAGGAAGTGATAAAGCTGCAGCAATTACCCATGGCCTTTTCAGTGACTAATGCCAAGTGATTTCCTGAGTACTTAGAGACAATGGCTCAGGAAATCAGCCTCGTGACCAGGAAACTTTAATTATTTTTGCTTTTTTTTCTTGAAGCTAAGAGGCCTAAAACAATAGGTGCAATAAAGTACTGTTCTGTCATGATTGCAATGCCTATAAGTAGTGGTGGGCAACCAGATAAGTGTCTGAAGCATCCATTTTAGCTCCAACTCTTTTGTCTTTCCAACTCCAACTCTCTTTTTCTCTTTGGTGCTTCTGGTCAATTACTTTTCATCATTGCCACTTGCAAAAAAAAATTAATATTTTTTTCAAAGTACACCAATATATTTGAATGCCATAAAAAATTCACCACTTAGTAATCATAGGCAGAGTAAGAAACATAAATTTCTATGTACCAATTTTATACCACAAATTTTCAAAACTGAATAGAAAATTTTTAGCAAAACTTTTTTGTTTTTGCTGCTGTCATTTTTGAAGTCAAACAATTATTTTCTCCTTCACTTTACCTCGAAAATTTTGAATAACATCCCCATCAAAATTTAAGAAAGTTCCCAATTTCTTCAGTGGGGTTTGATGGCAGTGGGCCTGGAATTTCAGCCCATGTCTCTTAGGCTTCAAATGATATTTTAGCTACTTCTATTCATAACAGAAGTGAGGAAATCAGACCTGGGAGAGAGATTTTGAAAGATTCTAAGTATTGCAATGAACATATCACAATTTAGTAGTTACAGTTTAATTTTTTTGCAATTTTAAGGAAGGAAAAAAAGCTTTATGAATACATAGGATCTAACGTTTCATTTAAGCTAATAAAAATAATTTGCTTAGAATTAGAATGGCAAGAGGATTCCAGTGGAACTCTTCTGTGAAAATGTAAGCTATAAGAAGAACTAGTAAATTTTCAAGCCTGACTCCCACAGGACTTAAAGAATAAATTATAACTGGGAGCAGACAGCAAAAAAAAGGTGCAATAAAATGGGTTAACAGGAATAAACTCTATTTCCTCTACATGAAATAAAAGGATGACTAATGGGAAACTGTCAAACTCCCCTGCCTCAGTTTCCCTAAGAAAAGTTTTAATGACATAGAATGAGTTTAATCTCATTTTTTGAAAAATACTTTGAAGTATTTTTCTTGGTTGATTCCGTAAGAAGTGCAAGTTGGTGTGAATTTTGGACAGGTGTGTTATTTGCACAACCACATGGATAAATTATCCATTTTTTTGAGCAGACTAATCTGGAGGTTTGTTTGTTCATGCAATATTGTGCTCAATCTAACTCAGTGTTGCTGCTGACTGACTCACTGGTCTCTTTTAGAGTTTTTGAAGATATGATGGAGAGGGAAATGGTAGAAAAGAAAATATATAAACACTTGACTATTCTTGTAACTCCACCTCCCTGACAAACAAAAAGAGAAAATATGATATTTTCAGTACAGAAGTTGTAGTTTTCCTAGTGTTTGGCTTTGGAACTTCAAAAAGGAAGAAAAAAATGGCATGTTCTTTACAGTGAACTCAGTTCTCAGATCCAAATGTGTTTTCTTTGGTTTTTCACTTTCAGTAAACAGATGTTTACCTTTACAACTGTTTGTTTGAACTGTTACTTTGGAAACTTACTTAACACATAGGATTTCTGTAAAATTAAATAAATTCAATTTTCCCATAGAAAGTTTATCTTTATATGCATTATAGATATGCACACACTATTATATTTATTGAAACTATTATATATGTTTTTGAATATATTACAGCTTGAAGACAAATAGCCTTGTAAGGAACAAAATTTAGGTCATTAAAATTTAACAAATATCTCATGTACTAAATTTACAATCCTTCCTGTATATTTATGTTAAATATTAATAGTTTTTTTTTGCTGAGAGCCTTGCAGGCTTGAGAATTTATCAACAGAGAGAGGATAGACATGTCTGAAAAGTTTTCAGTCTGAAATAAAGATTAAAGAAAACTGAAAGCTCCAAAAAAGACCAACTGTTTCAAAAGGTATAGTTCCAGTTGTTGACACCACAAAGAAATGATGGAGACGTTTGAAACAGCAGTGTATGTCTAGAATTTTTCATGGATAGGATGATAATTAAATATATTCAAGGAGAAAGACAGGGCAAGGGATGGCTCAAGAAAATTGTGATAAAAACTGTGAGGACTAGGATACAATAAGAACTTTATAGAGAACTAAGACAGCAGTAGAAAAGACTTTTTCATTTCACTTCCCTAGAGTATACATGAAGTTTAAATTAAAATGAATATTAAATAATGGAATTTCCTACCTGTGCAGTAACCAGAAATAAAACAAATAATGCCATAAACAGTAGAACCATTGAAGTCTGGTGTCATGTATTTGGACTGTATTGGTACCTGGTATAGCACTAGATCCACTCAATGCTTATTCCATGCTTCCACCAACATTCCAGGTGAAGTTTCCCAGTTTAAACTCTGTATTATTGCATTAAAATTGAGCCATGTCACAAAACAAATATTTTTTTTTCTGTTTTGACATTGCTTTCTGTGAAATAAATATATGAAGGACCTCTGTCTCTGTCACAGCAGTCCATTTGGCCAATAGACAAGCTCTGTCATACAGAGGTGAGAGCTGACAGACAGATACAGAGAAGGAGAAGGGAAATATCTATGATCTCATTTCCTTCAGAGAACAGACCATAAATGACAAAATCTTTTATAAACACTATCTCAACTTGCCTGAGCCTAAAGAAAGGTTCAGATCAAAATCTAGGCTCATGGCTGGATTGTATTTATTTTGAATTACTCCACTCATTTTCAATATTGTTTTGAAGCAAAAAGTACTATGAGAAACCCCATGTAGTAATTCCCATGGCTAAGCTTCCCAGGGGTTAAAGTTTCACAATCTTGAGCAAAACATTTAAATGTTCAGTACTGCTGTCAGCACAATACATCAATTAAAGTTCCAAGTAGTGTCAGTTGCACTTGTTTATTTCATATATTATATTTATCTTTTCCTGGATTTCAAGTACCTTCTGATCAGCTTTCTTATCCTTTGAAAACATCTGTACATAATTGTTTCCAATGTACAGAAACTTACTGCAATATCTATTCAGTTGTCAGACAATCAAGGTCATACAAGGTGCAAAAATGCTTATCTATATGAGAACAGGCTGAAATCACCCCTTACATAACCCCAGTGACTCCAATTACAACTTTGTTTTCAGTGGGGAAAATACTTGGAACTTGTAGTGGATTTTTCAAAGTCATCTTTTCCAAGACCCTTGGCTATTGTGCAGACAGGAATGCATGATTTAGAAGAGACCACAGGAGAGCTGTGATTCCTTAGCTTGGAGGTTTATGCATTTTTCAGGGGGTTTGGTACTTCCTTATGGTCTAAGGACTGAATCCAGTTGTATCCATCAGTTGTGCTGTAAATTGATAATAAGTTCTGGGATCACAAATCAGAACAAGAGACTTGACCCTTCCCTTCCCTCACCTTCTCACTCTCCTCCTCCAAGGGCTTACAAAATAATTCAGAGCTCTGCTCAAATCTACAGGATATACTATGTCTTGTATAGTATAAACATTGTAATATTTGATGGCTTTTAACTTATTCCCAGCATTTAGCTCACAAATGGGTTTTAGCATCTAAAGTTTTTTGCTAAGTTCTCAAATTGCACTTGAAGCAAATATTTCTGTATTCTCTCCATTTTATGAATATAAACAGCATTATAAACCAATAAAGATCAATATACATGCTAGGCAAAAGGTAAATACATATTATGGGACACAATATTCTGAAGCACCTTTGCAATTCTAAATCCTCAGCTCAGACCACTGTAGAAGTATCCTACATCTCCTTCCAGACCACATGGGAAATTTTCTTCCAGAGCAATGCAGACATGCAGGAAAACATGTACCCAATTTAATATATACTCAGAACCTGAACAGGACTTGAACTTGAAACCTGGAGCTAGTGTTTGTCACGTTAACTTTAAACACCTTGGTTTTGGTTCAGTTGACTTGCTAAAACAGATGGACAATTCCTCTATAACTGGTGACAAAATATTAGAAATTAAACTATTTGGAATCAAGACCCAAAAGCAGAAAGGGAAAAGGCATGTAAAATATGGAGATTACTTTAGATCACGTTAGGTTATGTGTTGAAGGTGTTTGAAATGAAAGTATTAGCTAAAGTTTCAAATATATTTTTGAATCCTAACTAATATGGAAATTTGAAGTTTACTTGTCACATGCGGGACATCTTTTTGTAATAAAAAGAAAGTTTTATTGCTACATTTATTTGAATTAATCTAGTTTGATTGTGTGTCCACAACTATAGCCATTTCAGCATGCATAGGTGCATGTGCAAAAACTACAGAGAAACCTGGCAGAGTCAGAGGAAGAAGTCAAAAATTAAGAAAGCTCTTCACATAATATGATAGAACTTGAATTGTGAATTTTTAAGCCACACAAATGAAGAGGCCAAATTATTAATATTTTTCCCACTTATGCTTTTCTGGTGAAAAAAATTATTTCTATCATTAATAATCTTGATTAACATATTTATAGAACAGGAAGAGAAAAGTTCAGACATTATTAGAAGGTAATAAACTTGTTCCTGCCAGAAAAGTTCTTCAAAAAAATCTCAAACCAAAACAGTGACAAAATCTAACCAAAAGATAAAAATATCCATGAAAAAAAGCATGAAATCTTAATTCTGTTTATATCTTCCAACTGACTTGCATGGCCTTATGCCACTGAAAAATAAAATACATCTTGCATACCAAAAAGATAAGCAACTTTTATCTGGTTCATTGAAGTGTGAGAGTTTAGAAACTCATACATGGATTAAAAGAAGTTGTCTTGGAACGATTTAGAAGAACCTTTTTCTGTCCTGGGAATCCTTCCAAGTCTCTTTACCCTTGTAAATTCAGACTCCTATTATCCAGTTTTTCACACTAAATTCTTGTTCTCAGACATGGAATCCATTTTTTATATGACTTCCTGGTCATTTACATGGTTTTGCCATTGCAGATCTAATCCAGTCCTCTGAAATATTCCTATTGAACTTAGTTTTTTAACTACTCAGTTTATTTGCCAGCTTCCACACTTTACTTCTTTACTTATACACACTGTTTATGCAACTTAGTCTCACTCAAAACTATTAAGATAAGGACCTAATCCTCTGCAAGTTGTATCATTCTGTATTTTTTTTTGGTCCCCACTTTTTAAAAAAATGGCATAAAAACCAGCAGCAAAATCAAAAGGAGATTCAGCCACAGATAGAATAAATTGTTTAAGATCTTTCTTACTTTCCTTCTGAATTACGAAGGGCCTTGGATTCATCTAGCCAATTTTCAAGACATTATTTCCTTCTGTTTTTCTTTCCCAAATTAAACATCTAGTTGGTATTTTAATAAGTAGCATTGAGGTAGTTATGGAAGATGATATAATAATATCTTAGTGTTCTTTTAGATAAGAAATGAAATCCTTCGGTCTTTCATTCCCAGTAAATTTTTACAGCTCTCAGAAAAGGTAGCTTCTTCCTATACTTTAGAAAATCTTTAAATTCAGTCCAAAATAAGTCAAAATATCTGTGACAGTCATCCACAAAAGTCAGAATTGTGATGAAAATCCATAATAAGGCTTCAGCTGCCCAGATAGGAATTTCATTACAGAAGAATTACCTTGTATGAGTCATAATTACTATGGAATCTCCAAATGAAATGGCAGCTTCAGAAAATGGGTGTTCCTGTCCTGTACCTTGCTTATTCTCCTCATCTTGTCTGCATGAGATCAAGGTAAAACACACTGAAGAGTTTATCACCCTCTTCTAGGCAGTTTTCTCACTGCAGCTTCTTTACTTTACACTTTTCCTCCTGACATCTTCAGATACTCAATCTCATTTAAGGCTTTCTGCTCTTCCAAAGGAAGAAACATCTCTAAGTGCAGCATGGATTAAATCCCAACTGCTTGGCTTGAAATCCTACAGAATTTAAAGGCTCATTAGACCTGCTAGATATAGATTTAGATATATTTAGAAAAGGGATAAAGGGAGAAGTTATAAAAAGAAGTGTTGTTCTTGGTTAATTTTTTATGCATTCAGTATTCATGACAATCCAAAACAGTAAAATATGTGACTATGATCTGTTTCTTAGGTTACTGTAATTTGCATGAGAATTTAGTGATCCAATTGGAAGACTGCACAGGATGAAAATCTTGTAAAAACTTCAAATTTCCTGAATAATTTTGTGAGATTTATTATTTTACAGCAAAAATCTCAGCTCTGATACAGAATAGCAGCACAATGAAAGGGGAAAACAGCTATCAGAATTATGCAGCAGTGGCTGCAATACCACTAGTTCTTCCATTGTCATAAGGCAAGCTCCATCCTTTAAAGGAGCTCAAAACCTAACTTTTGTCTATTTTAAATCTAGCTGCTCTGCCCTTATTGCATAGGCAGCTGGTAGCAGATATTTGTGTGTAGAAATGGGAGCCTGCCTTTTATTTTAGATCTGAGAAGAATAAGAAAGTTATTTTGCTGAAGAGAGGAGAACTATGTGGGTGTTTGCACATTCATCAGAAAAAAAGATGTGATGAAAGACATGGGAATTTATGTGAAAGCTTGTGCAGGGGAAATGTCTAAAATGAAGCTGTGAGGTAGTTAAATCTCTTACTAAATTTACCAAAGATTAAAAAGAAAAAATCATGGTTGAACTGAATAACTGAATGCAAGAGAAATAAGTCACAACTTCACATTTCCATTGTATTCTGGTTTTCACACCAGTACTTTTTGCATGTAAGCAGAGGTTTGTCTTGTCATGGTTGTCCAATTATGCACATTGAAAATAATTTTTTTTAAAAATAGCATGTAAAGAAACCATTTATAAACAATTCTGGTGTATGCACCCACTAAATAGGCATTTCCCTGAAAGAGTTTTTTCTCAGAGTAACCTAAGAAAACAACCATTCTGTTAAGCAGTATCTTAAATTAGTTAAGGAAACATATGGTGTGCCCTCCTATAGAGGCTATATTTTGACTATGGCTTTCTGATCTAGGTTTTGGCATTAAATATCTGCCCAAGGACATACAAGGTCTTTACATGAAATCCAACATGTAATATGCTATCAGTAATGATTTACAGCTGTGAATGATTAGATATTAGGTTTATCAGGGTAGGGTTTTTTATAATTTGGAGAAATATTTTTCCAATGTAAAACTCAAAGCAGAATAACATCTGTTTTGAGGGAAGGACACATTTTTCTGAGTCAGCATTGGTGGGAGATGAAGTACATAGGTGAGGTAAGTGAAGTGGAGAGAACCCAAGGCATTTTAAAAAATATTCACTCTTCATTTATTATACCCTTTCATGTGGGCATGTTTACTTGTCTTCTCATACTGTAAGATGGTTGCAATGGCTTTCTCTAACAAAACTGCTGCAATTGGGAAGCATAGGTGCTTGCACTTAAATAGAGCTGCTCAATAATACTTCATTTCTTACAAAAAAACAATACTATAATTCCAGTTTCCAATATTATATTGTACAGCCATTTCTCTCTTTAAAGAAAATTCCAATGCCTGTACATCTTTTTTGCTATGCTACAGCAATTAAATATCATACGTGAGTTACTTTTTATTTTTTCCTAGTTGACTTGGTGGTTATCAGTCAAAGTTTAGACTCAATGATCTTAGAGGTCTTTTCCAGCCTGGATGATTCTTTGATTCTGTGATATGCAACTTGCTCCACCCATTCTTTATGAAGGCATGAGGCATCAACATAATTTTCTGCTTAATTTCCAGTCAGCTGGAGTGAGAACATAACTCCTGCTGATTTCTATGAACTGGAACACGTGCCAGAGTCAGTATTGCTTGCTTCTATGCTGATTTGCCAATGCCTCATAGTGCAGGTTAATTAAAACCTCCACATTTTCAATACATCTGTCAGAGAAGGGTATGGCTAAATTGCACATTCCACAATGGGCTTCAGCGTTTTGTACACTAACATTAATCTTAACAAAATCTTTACAGGGGCATTATTACAGATGCTGAAATGCACTATTAGGTGCTCCAGGATTTATTGTGCAACAGCTTTGCAACATGGTAGAGACTGCACCTGTCAGCCAGAACATTCTTTTACCAGTGCTTTAAAAGTAGCCATGGCAAAAGCATTTGAGAAACTGGAGAATGAGGAAGCAAGAGCTCTAGATTTGATTTGGAAGTACTAACCTGACATTTTCATGACATTTTGTCATGAGAAGGAGCAAAACTTGCCTTTTCTAGAAAGACAGAGAACAAAGTCTCAACTACTTGTAGCAGTCAAGTACTCTGAGCTAAAAATTAGCTTTAACTATGAGGTGATAATGTGTGCATACATGAATATTATGATACTCCTGTTTAAAACTTCAGTGCTGTCTTAGTTTGTCAGTGCTGGTGTACCATGCAAAAACCATTTCCAGCTAAAAATAAAAGGGAAATTTATATCTTCTGGTGTTTGGATGGTGTATAAGCATATAATTATACACACATACACACCTCCACATCTATACTAAATTTTTTGCTGCTAAAATTTTGTTTGCCATTTTTCTTTACTAAAATTTGTGTGAAGTTTACTATAGTTTACTTTGAGATAACAGTCTGTTGAGACATCTCATACACTGAAATTGCTATTTGGTTTATAGACTTTGCAGTTCTGTAATGCAATAATGCATCCTTTCAATCTCTTCAGCATTCCAACTTGGGGCTTAATCCAGTTGAATTGCATGCAGAGCACCAATTGACATTGTCTGGTTTCATGACCCTGGTCAAATGTTTTGCAATAATTACAGCAAACAACATAAATTTGCTGAGTAAGCATAATCTGTGCTGGCATCACAAGAACTGGCTGTTGCCTTTTAGAGACTTCTAAGACAATAGTGACAGACATTTTTCTTCAGTAACTGCTTTTCACTTGCAGCTGACCATCTTCCAGTGGTGTTAAAGCACCTTGTCCCTGCTTGGTTTTGTTTTCTTCCATGTACCATAACTAATGATGTTTCTACACCCATTTAGCAAATGCAAATGAAAATGAGTGTCTGAAAGTTGTTTGTAGTGTCTGCTACTATGCAGGTAATTTCTGTACATAAATGATATGTTTAATGTACTCCCATGGCAGTCAGATCAGAGTTGTTTAGCAGCAGGCATTCAACAGGATTCTTTCACAAAGTAGTTTCTTAAACAATGCCTTTAAGTATTGTGGTTTGCATAGAATAAGTTTAAAGTTTGAAAAAGGCAGTTTGAAAATATTTAATCTGCTTTTGGCAGGAGTAGATACCTTCTTCGACTACCTCAAATTAATACCAAGGCATTTTCTTTAGGTTTAAGAGCAGAAATCCAACTGATGTTGAGTTCTTCATTAACGTTGTGAGACTTTTCTCAACAGGTAACAAGGACCATGAAACAGATCCACATTTAGCTTGAAAATCTACTGAACTGTGTTTCATAGCTGGCTTATCCTGGTTTGAGTTCTTTTAGTATTTTGACTTTAAAGTTAGTAGCAAATATATTTCAAAGCTTCTCATAAATGAGAATTCCAAGTGTTTGTACAGTTCTGCTCTATTAGGCATTTAATCAATTATTCATTATCCAACTAATTATACTAATTACATATTTATTCTGATCCTAATAATAATAAATATTAAAGAGCATTTCAGAAAGAAAGGCTGCTCTACATGAGGAGTGAATGCTTTAGTCTCATAAAAATACAGCGGTTTACAATTGTCTTTTCTGTCCATAAGGAAGTTAAGCATATGCACTATAGAAGATTTAAGAAATGCTATTTTCAGTTAGTTTATTTTGTCTTTACTACTACTAATAATTGAATGTACTTTCTATATATGTTTTCATATAAGTTGTCCATTGAACTAGTAAAGTTCTGCAATACCATAGTGTTGCAGTTCTTATAATGTATGCCAGGTCTACCTTGTAATGTGCTTGGAAATAAGTTGTACTATAATAAATGAATGTTGCAGAATATCTCCTGATCATGGCACAATACATTAGAAAATGTTTCCAGGTGCTGATACTTCTATGGAAATCACTGATAGATACATACTATGGAGCACTATTCAAATAGTTGATCTAATTACAAATGCATTTAGATAAGAGGGAAAAATAAACAAGTTTTACTGTAACTGGGAGGAGTACAGAACAGGTAGATAACAGATGAAAGGCAGTTATTCTCTTCTGTCTCAGTCTGCTTCCTTCATTCTCATTCTTCCCTCAACACACATCACTCCTAGGCTATTTCTTCTATTAACTTCAGTAACATTGTACAGAAGAATTAATATTATTGGCTTAACACATATATGCCCCCAAATGCACACATTCGTGGATAAGGAATGTTTGACTTCTGTTAGATAATTAAACTTGGACAAAGATACCACATGTGAGGTAGTACACCGACTTCTTGAAGTCTACAGATGAGATAAGAAGTACTGGCCTAGGGGCACCCAATCAGAATTATTTAGACACTAATTTATGTTGATATGGGTGGAAATTATGGAGTAAAATTGTCTTTATAGGGGCATGAAATTTGTCATAGAAGAGAAGACAAATAATGATTTAGACCCTTCTTCTCAATGTCAAATATATGACATGCACATTTTCTTTGTTTGCTTTTGTTTTTGTTTTTGATTTTTTTTAAAACAGAAATCTTAGATAAACCATACAGTAGAGATCTAAGTATTTTTGAACTACACAAATGGAGCCAAATATTTTTCTATGTGGATCTTTCTTAAGAACTGGGATTTTAAAAGTTATAACTGGTTTCCGTATCTTATGTTTACAGGGTTACTGTTACTGTTTGCAAGATGATACATGGCAAGATTACCCTTATTTGCCCTAGGTCCTTGCCATAGATGATTTATAAACTAAACCCAAGCATACTCAGTCACGAGACAAAGTTTGACAAAAGGAAGAAAAGCACAAACAAGATTTAGCCATATCTTGCTGGTTCCCATAGATGACAAACTGACCCCTGTGACTTTGAAGTGTTAAGTTAGCTAAGCAGCTGTTATCTATTCTTTGTTCTCGACTCCAGGATTTTTATTTTAAATCCAGTTTCACACTTCATCTTTCTGCCATTGACCCATTAACAAGATAACTTTGGTCAGGGGTAGTGCACTACTGTCAATGCACCTCTATTTATCATTCAAGAAAAAAGCAGGAACAACAGACACGCAGTCACACAGTGCATCAACAGATTTGAACTGCTTTTGCCTTCCGAGAATAAACCTATCCTGTTTCTCATCTTAGGCACTCAAATGCTGATCAGCTCATGGCTTATGTTTCAGTCAGTAAATGTACCTTAGAGCAACTTGCACTTCAGTATTCATTTGGAAAACATAATTCAATAATAAAAGTAATATTTTGTTTTGCCTCTGCTGGGAAAAAAATGCAGTATGTTTTCTATTCCTTCAACAGTACAGTTTGTATCTTAGAACAGGTATAAGTTTCTTTGTAATCTTCCACAATCTCTCAAAGAGAAAGTAGTCCTCCTAAAACAAAGGAAAGAATGTTTTTTAGGTTTTTTGGTTTTTTGGTTGTTTTTTTTTTTATTTTATTTTTTTGTTTGTTTGTTTAATGTTGTCTGGTTGTTTTGTTTGTTTATCAATGTAATTCAAAATAGAAATGCCCCCACATAATAAAATAAAAGTATGACAAACACCATTTGTAGATTACTTCAGTACAGTTCAATTTAATAGAGCAAGGTACATTTCAAAGAGGAATTAAAATACAAGTGGTGGGGGTGCAGATTGTTCTTCAAGAGAAGGCAGCCCAGGAATTGACAGCATCAACATCACAGCAGCAGAGGCATGAAAACCAGGGCTGCAGCCCTACAATACATTAGTAAAATGAGCATAACAGGTCCAGTGGCAGCAGAAAGGGGCAGTCAGTCCTTGAGCACCAGGCACAACCACACTCACCAGGCAGCAAGGCGAAACAGAGCACAGCAAAACACAGGTCAGGCTTGGGAAAAATCCTGAACTTAAATGGAGCTTTTGAGTCAAGAGACAAATAGTGTGTGCATGGGGACCCAAGATGGGGCCAGACAGAGCAGTTAGGGCCTCTTGTGTATGAAAGACCTTGAAAATACATGAATAAGAGAGGTAAGCAGTTAGGAAATACATTTAAAGAATCGTTGTACAGTTGACTGTGCTCCACTCTTTTTGAGTGGAAAAATGTAAAGGAAAACAGATATAGGTTTATGTAGCTGCAATCTATTAGATTACTTTGTAGGGGTTTGTATAGTTTTCAGTAAACAGAATTCACAATGCCATACACATCAAAGAATTTTACAGATCATCAGCAACTTACAAATTCAGTAAGTTACACCTGTGTTTAGAAACACACCTTATAAATTAAATTATTGCCCAAATACAGATATATTCGAATTCAATTTCTTAAATGTCAAAATTGAGACTCATATGTCCACAGAGTATATATTTGCCAAATATTGATCTACCAATATTCCTCGCATACATCTATTCATCCCATAAAACACTTGTCTACTACAGAAGCAAATACCCAAAGGCCAAACAAATCAATACATTTTGTGCAATAAAAAATAAAATGTGTATGTACATACATACAACTCAGTAATGTTATTATATAAAACCTCTTTTTTTCCTTTTTTTTAAAATACCATATGCAGCAATCTATTTGCAAGATTTATATTAATTATTATGGGGATTTTATTGATATAGTTTGCAAAACTTGTTAATTCAGCAAGGTATCCTTCACACTTAGCAACTACCAGCTCAAGTCTGGCCAATGTTTCCATGATAATGTATGGCCAAAATATCTATATATTTTCTTGAGAATCTGGTAGTGGACCTATGCAGGAGTATTAGATTCACTATGTTGCTCTAGCTTTTTAAACTTTGGTGACTGACTTTAACAATCTGCTTCCATTTCCTGATTGGTAGCACTTTCATCCTCCAAACAGTATTTGTGCAATATTATAGGATGTTTAGGCCAGAGGGTGCTTGGTACATAAGGAAATGGTACCCTGACATCAGGGTGTAGCTATTGGGTCAAGTTATTAGTGAGTTTAATTATTTCATAAAATCAGAGTGCACCCTCTCACTCTACAAAAACAAAGCAACCCAAACTACACAACCAATATAACCTGTGGCCTCTAATTGTCAATTCATTTGACTGGCTTTGGAAAAGCCAAGGATCAAGCATGTGGTGCAAAACAAATATGTGACAAGCAAATAAAATAATTCATCCACGTGAAGAACAGCAATTATTGTCTGATACTGCATATAGGATATTTTCCTGCTCAACCCCTATGGCTGAGTTTGTATAGTTGTAGTTCAAAATTTTCACTCATGAAATTCATTAATCATAACTTATAAAGAACCTTTGTGATATGGAACCTTGAATTTTTACCCCCATTCTAGAAGACGTGCATTTTTGGAGGAAAAAAAATTGCAAAGATTAGCACTAAGTTTGGAAAAAATACATTTTATTTTTATAGAACTATATATTTAAATTTTATGTCCTATTAACTTCTGTGTGTAGTTTACTGCAAAGATCTTTGTTTCATCAATGCTAACTTGAGAGCAGTAAGGCTGGTTTTGCTGCTCCTGTAACAAGTCTTCATAATTCCTTCTCACAAGATAAGCTCAGCTTTGACAGGTGTATTTGGTACTCCCTGGTGACTGTCAGGGTAATAAATTCTTCAGGTTTCAGATGCTACCTTCCCTTTGCTCTGTTTACAGAACTAGTCGACCATAAAAAGTGACATTAACCTTTATTTTAATTTCCCCTTGATGATACTGCATGAGGCTTTCAGGAATTTACTGACAAGACCTGGAATTAGTGTAACACTGTTCTGAGCTGATTTAGTACTGGCAACAGGATGACAGATGTGGTCAGTCACTAGTAACAAGAAGCAAAGCTGAATGGAATTAATTCTAGTACAAATTTCACGATGCATATCTACTTAAATGAAATTTGGTGCTTTAATATAATGTTTGGCTGTAATTGTGTACATGTAGTTAGAGCAATTTCATCACTAGACAGCTGTCCTTGAAGTAGCTCTGGAGAGGCAGGCATGGCACCAGAAATGCTATCCAGATGTATTAGTTCACTCTTTGCACATTATAGCTGTTCTAGTATAAAGCCATACTGTGGCTTTATTATGTATCATTATGTGTCTGAAAGCTAAAAGGTCTGAAATCCTTCAGTTAAGTCAGCCTTCACTGTACCCTGACAGTTGATAAATATATATTTCATACCTTTGCTGTTTTTCAATAGGCAGATATGTGACAACAGAAATAAGTGATTTTTAATAAAAATAATCTTATGGCAAACACTGAGACTGCAGGTCTATGTGGAGAGAACCTTACAAGACAAGGGTCTGTCACCTGAAATTACTCTGCTCTTCACAATTCCATCTTACTATCTCCCTTCCACTTATTTGGACTGTTATATTTTCTGCAGTTGTCAAAGATTTGGAGTCCTGGGCCTGACACTTGCACAATGCAATAAAAACTTCATGATTTATATTAAAATTTCTTTTAAAAATTACACAGAAACACTAAAAGCATGGTGGAACACAGATTGTGGGTTTGAATTTGTCACAATCAAGTATTAAGTCAAATTATGTACAAAAATATCAATGCGTGATGTTGGAAGAAAGGTTTTTGTAAAATGTGAAAAAATGCAATAATTAGTTATGATGACAGTAGTAAAATTAGAGCTGAAATATGTGGATTTGGAAATAATGTAGTTAGAAATAGGTACTCAAAGGTTTTTTTTGAAATCCTTTTCAATTTTGCAAATGACAGCATATAAACAAAAAGGAATAAAACTACAAAAAATAATAGTAGCAGTATCTAAGCCTTAACATACCAGAGCTTAATTCTAAGTTTCATGCTTTAGCTCATTTGCTTCCCTTTCTGCTTCTGTATTTAGGCTGTCCAATACTTTTTCTGCTTTGCCTACAGATATACAGCAACCCAAGCCATGGACCCCTGAATTTGCTCTTTCTGCCACTAAGGAACCTGCCTAAAGCCTTGATCAAATGCTGCTTAAGGCTTGTCTTCTGCCTGCACTTATGGTAATTACTTCTGTTCCACCTACATCCTTTCTGAATAAAAAGCAGTGGCTAGGCCTGCAAAATTCCCATAATGGTTTCTGAATTTGGAGGTGTATTTTCATGTAAAATAGAGGTGAGTTCACATTGATAGATTAAACAAATCCCTCAACAACCTCCAAGAAAATGGTGGTTTTTTACTAAAAAGAAAGTGACCAAGGGAACCTAGGAAAATAATTCCCCCCAATTATAATTCTCTCATTGAATTATAATTATTTTAAATTTCCATGTAATAAAGCAACAGAACAAAACATTATTTCATTTGATGCTGTGGTCCATTTGTGTTTCTCATCTTCCAGAGAAAAAGAAATGAAGGATTCTATGTCTATCTCCTGAAGCCCTAGTTACTTAACTAGCTTTTGAGAGATTAAGGACACTGATAAATGAAATTCCCAGTTCTGCCTGGATATACAATCCTACCCAGGATTTCAATAAACATTTCCAAAGATGCCTAAATCCTATCATATCTAATTGCTCTTAACCTTTTTAATGAAATATTTCTAACTTTCCAAAACTCACCAGAGATAGTGAAGTTGTCTAGGACAATAGGGAATTAACATACTCAGATATGCTTTATACTTAGTGAGAAAAAGGTCAAGTTCCTTAGCTTTTCGATTAATCTCTTACTCCCTTTCTTTCCTTCAAATCAAAGTAAACTAGTTTGAAAGCTGTTTTGTGGAATTCCTGTGTAGAATATGATTTAGGACATGAGTAACTCACAATGGCTTTATGAGTGTTAATCAGGTATTAGTAGATAAACATAATAAATACCCCCCTTCCCAGAGTTCTCTGAATAACACTTGTTGGTTTTTTTCCCGGCAAATCATGAGTCATTCCTTCAGAAAATTGTATCATGACCAATCAAATTAAATGTGTTTTATACCAACAGCATGCACCAAGTGGAGAATTCAGTGGATCATGCCTGCTGTGGTACAGTAGCTGTTGTTGAAAGGTTGGCTGTGGGAGCAGCTGAGCACTGATCTGTTTACAGTGGTGCACAGCTCTTAACTGCATGGGCTGGTTTAGGCAATCTGCACACTGATTACAGAAATGCTGGCAGGTGGTTTGCCTGATTAGGCTGAGAGATGTCATAGCCTTCATAAAACTGCCAGACACTAGGAACAGAAATACCTTCAGAGCTGAGATTAGCAGAGGTAACAAATCTTGTGCTATTGGAACGGAAGTTTAAGCTTACCACTAAGCATTATATTTGGAAAGTAATGTTGTGATCATCTGGAGAATTGCACTGCTGTAATGCAGTCCTTTAGAGCAAGTGACCATGTTTGTGATTAAACCACCTCTTATTCTGTTCTCATTTTTAGAAGCTGACATCCTGAGCCATCTACCAAAGTCACAGAGCTGCCTTAGATGACCATTAGCTAACCTGATGCTGCCTTCCAAATTGAATGTGTGTTTTGATCTTGTTAGCTGCTGATTCTAAAAGATTTTGTTGTTTATGATTAGGGAGTCTTGACATTTTATATTGAATTTAATGTTAATATGTTTTCTTTGAAAATACATACAACTTCTGAAAACACATCCAGTGGTTGGAAGTAGTAATTGTTAAGGAAATAAGTTCTCTTTCATTAAGGTGAGGCTTTAAGAGTGCTTTTGAATTAAATCTCAACACTGTGATTCATCCTTTTTGAAAAAGGTAAATGAGAAGGATAAAGATTACCATGAAAAGACTATTTCACTAGATTCTACAGACAATAATGCAGGCAGTTGGAAGAAATTCAATAAATGCTATGAGAATAGAAAGTAAAAGAAAAAAATTCAACTATTTCAGACTATAAAAAACTTTTGAGTATAGATAAATGTGCTCTTCTTGATAAAACTTCATTTGCACTAATGGTGCTTGCTATTTTTTAATCTCAAAAAATTAATTAATTATTAAAAGATGTTAAGTCTGAAAGCTCTAAATAGGTTAGATGTAGTTTATAAAGACTTTTATAAAATCTGGGTCAACTTTGACCAGAGGTAAACACTTGCTTAGAGGAGGCTGCTGCATATACTTGTTTCCCTTGAAATCAAGACTATGCTTCCACAATAAACATTTCACATTTCCTCATTGTTTTTGTTTTGTTATTGTTTCCTAAATAAAAAAATTGAGGTTATTTTATATTTTAATTCCCTTCACTGTTAAGCCTTAATATGGTGTTCTTAGGTATAGTAGTTGGTACACTTAATTAGTCCAAAATATGAATAATACAAGACTACTAAACCAGGCAATCGAGAACTAAACAAAATTAAGTAATTTGGCATTGTGTAAGTAGTTAATCTTTTGTCAGTGTATGTGTTTGTGCAAGATCCAGTAGTTAATAGCATACTTCTGGTTTTGCTATCCAACCCCTAACACATCTCTTTCCTTGTAGGTTAGATTTTTTTTTTCTATTTTAATGATGAATTTTTACACAATAGAAAGTGTTCAAATCTTCCAAAATTTCCTAAAAACTGTAACAGCTCACCACTTTAATTTTTTGTATGCCAAGTTTCTGCACGCCAAGACGAATAGGAATACATGATCCTTGGCAGTAGACAGAAAGGTTTGAGGTTTCTGTGAAGCTCCCTGAATGAGAGGTCAAACTGTGTAACAATACATTGTAGAGCCACGTTAAATCAACCTGAGCATTTGGATTGCATCAATGTGACCATGAACAATATTTGTGGATGAAATTGTCAAGGCTTTGTGTTACATACTATGTGGTTTCATCCTTCAAGTTTAGTTTATATGGCATGAAGGTAAAGCTAAAGGTGAAAAGAGAATAGCTGTTTGTTCTCTTCTAGCATGTAAAGTGAAAAGCATCAAAGCCAAGCTTAAAACAAAGATAGTATAACTTATCAATTTGGCATTCTACTAAAAGGTATAAAAAAGATATTAATAAAAGACTGGCAAACTCAGAAGAAAAATCTCATGTATTCTCTAATTTTTAAATACAGGGGTATGATTCCTGTTATAGGATAGAATAGTGGGAAATAAATACAAGAACAGTAAATACTCTACTGTAAATATTCACAAATTGTCACACAGGTCTCAGTATCGTGGACTTTTGGTGTGGTCACATTAGCTATGTTCTGGACAAGCCCAACTATGTGCTTTAAAATGGATTATTCCTCTTTATAAGTAAAAGACCACTGTTTGAAAACCATATTTATTTTGTTGTCAGTTGTCATGAATCTGAGAAATATTACAATAACAATAACTTGTCTAGCAGAAAACTTGATATTTGGACCTGTTGGTAGTATATGGGATTCTGTATTCTCTTTGGCTATCTTTTCTGGGGAGAATACATAAGATTAAAGAGTGAGTGTTTCATTAACTGTGAGACTTGAATAATGTTGAGATTGCATTTGTATATATGTATTGCTTATCTGCTTGGTTATATGATATAAAATATCAATCTCTATCTAAAAACTTTTCAACATTAAAAATAAAAATAAAAACATCTCTTGAATGTGCTTCCTGTTTCTGCTAACAACTGTCTGGTGTGGCAGGGTGGACAACACTTGCTGGCCTTCCCCCTGAAAGAAAAAAAGACCAAAATCCACAGAATTCCACCCCTCACCCCTCCAAATTATGTTTAAATTGATCTCCTGGTACAAGAGGAAAATTGCATGCTGAGGCCTGAATGGTTTAGATTAGGAGTCTGAATGAAAAAAAAGAAGAAAGAAAACATAGTGACTTTGTTCTGGTGTTTTGTGGGGTATTTTTATTTTGTTTTTTTCTGTTTTTGTTTTTTTTTTTCCCTGAGATCATAAGCATATGAATCCTGCATATCTAACATGTAAATTCAAAAGTATAAAGCATTCTCCTGTCCACTGATTTGATTTCAGGCAGGCTTATTTATTTATTGTTTTAGCAGCTGCTTTAGAAACTCTTAGAGAACCTGAGACTCTGGTTTAAACTCTGTTTTGTAAATCTGGGCTAAACATCCTGAAGCAGACAACATATGTTCTCAATATTCCGGATGTTCTTTGTTACTGTCTGCTTTATTTGTATATACAGATCTTTGAAAAAAAAATTATGACAAGTTGATCATATGAAGGTTTTGAAGGCTGACAAAGTAACTCAGCCTAAATCAATTCTGTGCACTTATATAATTAGCAAATTAAATCTATTTATAAAGGTGTTCCTGTCGTGACATTTTTCCACATTACTCAATGCTAACAAAATTCCATTAAAAATTCTTGTGCTATGCTTGGGCAGGTATCTTGATGATTGAAAGACTGCTCTTTGGCTGTATTACATACATTATTTGCCATTTATATTGGACTCCATTTTCACTACGATCTATTCTAAAGGTTTTTCTATGTTAAAATTGCTTTGCTTTGATGGGTCTTACAAAAATGAGACAACATTTTTGAATGAACATTCAATTCACAGTGCAGAGTGCAGTCACAGCTGGATAGATTAAGGAGGTATGGGAAGCTCTGTAGTACAGGTCAGTAGCCTGCCAGTGAGTGGCATTCAGTTCTGTCTTAAAATTTTTATTTTAGCTAAATGAGAATCAGTAGTTCAAAATATACAGGTTGAAACCTGATTGTGATTGGACATAACATCTAGGCTTACTTTTTTAAATACATTTCTGGTGTCCTGGAAATCTATGCTGTTTTCAAAAATGCCACAAAGAACTCACTAAACAAGCCATTTTACCTTTTTTCTTGCTCATAAGGGAAGTAAGCTCCCTCTGCTTTATCACATATAAATACAACTAAAAGTACATTCAGAGTCTTGTTGCATTATTCATATTTGTCCCTTCATCTGTAGAACTTCAGGCTTAAGTGGAAGACACAAGTGACAGATGTACAGTAGTGCAAAAAGTACCATTAACAAAATGTATCCATCATGCAGCAGGAAAGAGAAAGGTTTTTAATGCCTGGTTTTGTGGCATTATTTACATATCCTAACAATGTGCAGGACAGCTGGGGGCAACAGGAAACAGGGGTTTGAGAGTGCACTGCTCACATTGCTTCCTTCAGCACATTCCACTTGGGAAGAACAATGACAGCCTTTTGCAAGATTTAGTAACTGACTTGCAAAAGAAAAATATCAAAACATGTTAGAGGTATGAGAAGACAGCTCTTGAAGGGAAAAGAGCAAAAATGTCCTTTATGTATTGTCTTGCTGGACAGTGGAGGCTCAGCACTCTGGCGTGTTCATGGAGGGACCTGGTATTTCTCTTAGCAGATCAAAAGATTCAGATAACTGCAAAATGTTTCATGTCCAGCTTGATGCAAGTTACTCCCTTGACAGGTCCAGCTGTAGTTCATGTAATGTATTCATCAATGTGGAATGAGTTCTTTAAATAAAGGTTTAAATAAAGAAGGGGGGGCTTGATCCTGTGTGCCTTTTTAACAGCAATAATTCCTTCAGCTTCAGAGGTGCCTCCTCTAGTGATTGTGCTGGTACTCAAGGCAGCAGTAACAAGTCCTTTGTCAAATGTATGGAGCAGACAGAAAATGTTTGATTGAAAACAATGCTTTTAATTACAATTCTTCTTGTAACAACACAGAGCTAGACTTTTTTCTTTTTTTTTTTTTTATGACTGTGTATATTTTTTTTCTTTTTTTTCCTGTCTAGAGGCATAGCCATTTATCAACATATAAAATGCATAACTCAAAAATCACATTTTTTGTCTGGATTTTATTCATTAGCTTTTCATGTAAACATGTAATAGACTGTTTTTCCAAATACAAAAGAATTTAAATACAACACAATGCTCTGCATAAAACATTTTTAAAAACCTCATTTCTTACTAAGATTCTGAAGAAGTCTATATAATCAACAATAGAATTATAATCAAACCTGACCTGGCTTAATCAAGTGGGAAGAAGCTGTTTTCAGAGATCTAAATCCTTTATTGATGATCAGATTTTATTTATAATAAAAAGGAGCCCTGGTCTTATTTTTTCACTTGAGCTTTGCTATAATATACTGATTTAGACAGAAATGTGATTTCTACAGTTAAAATGGATAGACCACACAAGATGTCTTTGGGAGATATTTTTGCATGTTAAATAGGTCAGCTGTTCCAGAGTCCATAAACAAGGGAGAATATAGAACTGATTTACCAGTGAAAATAGGATTCTGAAAAATATTCATGAAATTAAAAAGTAAGAGGTGAAACAGATCACATGAGTTCCCTATTACAATTGAGTGGTCTATCTACAGTCTCAAAACTACTCAGTGTTGTTCTTCAATCTCATCAGACTTCATTAAATTTATAATAGTTAATGAATAGCTCACTATTATTTAAGAAAGAAAATAATTTGAATTCTATGGAAATAAACCCCTAACCTTTTCAAACTACCTCAAATCAATATACCTGGAGTTGTGCAGAAAACTGAAAATCAGAGAAATGCACTGCATATTTTCATACCTTTTACTAAAGAGAAATTTATAATTTTGGACTGTTCAAATAGTCTAAATAAATATTACAGAACCACAGAATATTCTGAATTGCACAGGACCCATAAGGATCTTCAAATCCAACTCTTAAGTGTATGGCCCATATTGGGATCAAACCTGCAGCCTTGAGATCATCAGCATCATGCTCTAACCAACCCAGCTAATGTCAGGATAGTTTTCCCACAGGTTCACGCTTGTCAGTTTCTGAGCTTTGTGATATGGAGATTAAGTCATGACTCAAAGCAGGTTAAATATTCTAACTTGTAGTTAAAATTAGCAATTTGAAGATAAAACGCTTTAGTTTTGTATTTTCCAAGTCTTCTGTGAGATATAGCCAGATATGTTTTTGTATAGAGATATAAAAGTATATTTTTATGTATTTTAGCACCCTCACCTTTGCAAAGGAATGCTGTTAAAAAAGATATTTCTAATACACATTTAAATTTTGCTTTCAAACACCCTACTATGCAATTTGGATTTTGAATACTGCATTTCCTCACTGTACAAAGTGGATAGACAGACTAAAGGAAGTGCAGCAAAAGCAATCTGTGTCTATTGGATATTTAACAAAATTGTGTGTATCTGTGATGAGAACAGAAAGCGTCTTTTTTGAATTTCCTTTGATACATTTGCACTAATTGGTGACAAATATGAATTGTGATTCAGTTTCAACAATGTTTTAAAGAACTTTTCCTTTCACAAGACCAGGTGCAGAATTGTTAAGGAATGTGAAATTCCCATGTCTTCTGCAAAGCCACAATACTTGCTCTTTTTTTCTTGCAAATTTTTTTGCTGTTACTTTTATCCTTATATTTGTAGTGTATTGTGCAGTTTTTTCTAAAGGAAGAACTCTTTTTAAATCATGACTAGCATTTCCAATCAGACACCAATGATGAAGTCTAAATAATTAAAATAAAGTCAAGATGAAACTGAGCTGTATTCATACTTTATATACTACAGGATATGTATAATGAATATTCTGTGTAAGAATACAAAACAAAAATTTCAAAAGACAATATTTGTCTTCTACATTTTTGCTGCTGTATACTCCAGTACACGCTGTGATTTCCAAACAGCTGGAAAGTTGAGGTCTACCACATTTAAGGTATTTGCCCTTTTCTTTTTTATCTTGATATAGGTATGTGCTATATACACAGAGTAGATGTAGAAGTTTAGAAGACATGAGTATATTTGAACAGATATTGATAATACAAAGTGCAGAGCAGCTGCTTGACTTCGTTTTTAAATCCTCCGAACAATTCATATGACTTAAAAGACTCAGAAGGTGTGACATTTAAAAGATTTGATTTAGCCATGACCTGAAGGCTTTGACTATACAGTTGCTAAGAGCTTTTTTTATGCATAATGTGCTAAGGATCTGTAACATGCACGAAAATGGGACATTTAAAAATAATTTGGCACAGTTGAGCAATATTTGCTCCTGAATAACTGGGTGTCATTCTTTAATAGCATAGAGGAAAGAGAGGAAATCAGACTCAAAGTATTAAAAAATTTAAATTATGTACCTATAATTATGGACCTTAACTTTGGACAAATTTTTCATGTATGTGGATACCTGGTAGGTTAATGGAGGCTCAGTAAGCTCTTCTACTTGTGTCCCGTTCTTAAAAACATCTTTGTTTTAAATTTTTCATTTGCCTGTGATAAAAAAAATCTGTGAGATGTACCATAGGAAAAACTTACCTTCGAGACAAAAATTTATGCTTTTGCCAAATCCATAGCAAAATATTTCTTAATTTGTCGAAATCTCACTTTTTTTAAATCAGTGACTTATAGCAATCACAATGACCCTCACAAAGAAAAACAAGGATAGCCAAATTAAACATCATAGAGAATGAATATTTGTTCTTCCTTTTGACAAATTTAGGGTTTGTAAAATTATTTTATACTATTTACTATGCTAACCTTTTGGGTTCAAATGAAAATGGATCATGATAACAACTTCAGTGATATTGAAGCTGACTCCCAGTCTTCTTTACAGAGTTATGCTTTTTGCAGATTCAGTCAATTAACCATACTATCTATCAAGATAAAAACATTGCAATTGGAAAGGACATTCCTTTTGTATTATGCAAGCAATAGTGTTAACTGGAATTCCCTGTGAAATATTTAATTAATCCAAAGAGTGCAGCTTTTTTTTTCTTAATATTCTGTGCAAGGCAGACTTAAAAATTTATTTTCCGTTCTTCCTCTTGTTTATATTTACATTTTCAAAATAGAAGTTTGTGATATGTCACTGGTAAGATGTTATTGATTTAAACATATAGCATAGCTGTTAATAAGTACATGAAGTGCAAAGAAAGATGTGAACTGTACTGCAAAGCCAGAAAAGAGCACTGTTGTTTGGTTGCTTCTTTTTTTTATACCATAGTATCTATATTATTCTACTGAGATTAATTAGTTTAATAAACCATAAAGAAGATGCATATATATTAAAATAAATGCATTCTATATATCAGTCAGCTTCATGACAGTCCTTAAAAAAAAAAAAAAAAGACACAAACAAATGAAAACAGACCACAAAAAAAACCCCCTCAGCCAAAACGAAAGACAAAAAACCCTCAGCCAAATGAAAGACTCCACTAAAACCAAACCAATCAATAAAACATTTAGGTGATAGGTGACTTTGTGCATAGTAGTTTTCTCAAGACAGAAAACTGTTCTCAGATTTTGAAAATTTAGCACTTTATAGGTAAATTAACTGGTTGCAGGCAACAGGAAGATTCTTCATTTTCTCACATTCACTTTGAGGACTTCAGTGTTGAAAAATAGACACAATTTTATAGACACAAACACACTGGTTCTTGGGCAGAGAAGGTCTAAAATCCTTAGAGATTACTAGTCTAACTCTTCCACCTAATTAAGATGTCACCCTTGTCAGAAACATTATGTGTCTGCCTTTTTTGAGTCTTCAGACTAGTGTATTAAAATAAAAAAGAAAAATAAAAAAGAAAAGAAAGAAAATCAAACATGAAAATTCAACAGTTAATACCCCTTGGGCCAAAAAGCCCTCTTGGCAAAACGTTCTTGACATCAAAACAAGCTTGGAAATAACTTTCTTCCAGACAAATAGATCCACACTTTTTCAGCTGTTCAGTGACATGTGCCTTTGGCTTTACTCTCACCTGTATCACCCACTGTTTCAGAGGTGATACATTTCAACTTAGTAATAAAAAATACTTAGTAATAAAATCTTACAGTTGACCCCCCAGAATTCTGCTGATAAAGACCTGCTACCACAGGAGTTCTAAAAGAGCCACTCTAACACAAAAGTCTTTTTGGTGACATTCCTATGGCCATAACCATCCATGATATAGGTAAGAGTTTGTTTCTTCCCAATCTTCAATTCAAACAACATCTCTTAACTTCAGGAAGTGAATTTTATGGAAATTGTTAATCCATTCTTTAATTGTCAAGATCCCTTATATCTGATATATGACAAAATTATTCCTTGCAAACTAAATGTTTATAGATTCTGATGCTGTAAATTCCACAGTCTGTATAGTATCACATGGAAATGAAATCCACAAGTTCTTTACTCATTATATGAAAATCAGTTTTAAAGTAAATAAAAAGACTAATTACTTTCTTTGGGCTCTTCACAGGTTTTTTTCCCTTTCCCTCCCTTAATTAAATCTCCTTTTGAGTAAACAAAAGTTATCATCTGGGTGGATCATTGAAAAGTTATGTTTCAAATTATTTTCCTAACATGTCATCAGAAATCTACCTGCATCTTCCTTTCATTTTATCATATGACAAAAAATAAATACATGCCAATATGATGTAATGACCTACCATATGATTCTATACCTGAAATAAAACACAGCAACAATCAAAGATTTCATGCTCTTTCCTTAATCCTTAACATTTCTTCTTTTTGGTCTTCCCTTACAACTCAGTAATCTGTGCTGAGCACAATTTTATTGAACTCTCACCTGAATCTGATTTATTTTTTTTCCTGGATTGTCACAATAGCAAGAGATGTCCACCTTTTTCAATCTATACCTGGAAAGCAATAATAAAATTACCTAAAAACATGATGAATGTTTGAGCACCATGTGTGACAAGCCAAAGTAAATAAACAAGAGTTCTTTTTGCTATCAACTTTGACAAACATGTTCAGACTGGCTGATACTCCTAAGGTACTTGGGCAGTTCATCTGTCATAGAAAGAGATGCTATATCAAAACTCAGATGAGTTAATTAAGATTTGGCCCATTAATATTTCCAAATACTGAAAATTTAAAAGTGGACATTGAAAGTTCAAAATTTAATAGCACTGATCTAAAGAAACTTGGAGAAAGACTGTTTCTTTTCCCTCAACTAAAATAAAAAGGTGGGATTTTTTTTTAATATTTTTTCTTTTTCATCAGGTTTTGTATAGTAACAGCATAATTGTTTCTGAGCTGGAGGTATTATGTCTGTGACAAAGTTTGCAAGCAGAAAGCTGATAGTTTCCAAATAAAACCATTACTTTTGCATTCTTTACTGAACTGTTGGTCTTAATGATTGTGCTCTCTGCTCAGCAATACCTAGCACCAGTTTTATCTTATTTGTAGTAGAAGTACTTAGCTTGGGACATGCTATAAACTACACCTCTTCAAGGAAAGAAAGACAATGTAAAATCTGTTATAGTAAACAAGATGTCTGAGGATTAAAGAGAGGGAGGGAGGAAGAATTAGAGGGACTTCAAGCTTGTTTTTTTAAGATGATATGTGGAAATATATTTTCAGCTTGAAGACAGTTTTTCATTTATTGTTAACTTCCAGGCCTGAATAAGAATAAAAATCTGAAAGCTAGACATTTCCAACAGCTGAAACTAAAGATAACCTCTGCCTAAAATCGATGCAGGGTTTGACCTTATGAAGCTGAAAAAGTCTGTCCTGGATAACCTGTCTATCTTATAACTTTTTTCTTAAGTTCTTAATATTTTCTTATTGTATTAATCTTTGTTCCAGTAATGCCAAATAGATGCTGAACATGCCTCATTCACTGAAATCTACAAGGTCTTAAAAGTCATCACTATAGACTTTATTAATGCATGGGCCAGAGACAGTAAGATAACACAATTTTATAAAAAAAATCTAGTTCAGAATTGTCCAGCTGCACCAATAAATCACTGTAAAAGTTACAAAAGTTATTTAGGTTACAATCTTCATTGGCAAATTTTAGGTAATTAATATTTAGGAATTAAACTTCTACTCCAAGTGAGTCTGTAGCCTTTCCTTATAGTCGGTAGGGATATATGGGCACATCCTAAAAAAAATTCATTAGGCTTCTTTGAAATATATTTATTTGTATGTACTATGAAATCCTAACTGCAGTTTCCTAATTTTCTGACTTAACTGTAGAATGAGCTTATGCACCTATAAATTATGCGACACTAATTGTCTCCATATTCATACAGTACCTCTATCTTTATCCACTTAAAAGGAGGCAAAATTACAATGAAACAAACTTATGATTCACAGCAGAAATATTTGGAGGTGCCAATATAAACGTGCACTATGAATTCCAAAGCCTTTGGCCTTTCTGTGTGAAAGAGGAACTGAGGTGTTTATTGTGATGGAATCTGCCCTATGATCTAATCTCCACTTTATATCTGTACTTCAGCTGTGTAAGTACCTCAGAATCTAATTACCAAAACTTCTAATAAACAGGGCCTGGGGCACCCATAGATGATGACAAATTTAATGCTGTATCCAGATGCTGTTTGGAAACCCTGCATCTTTGCATTTGCTTAAGTTTCTCTTCTGCTGAAACATGCTATTGTAGGTTTTCAGCCCTTCTCTTTTCTTGAACAGAACAGAACACACTGTATTCTGCAGGTAATTGCAGTTTAAAGGCATAAGCTGTATATTATTTGCTGTAAGTGCTGGGACTTATGTCCACATCTGTAACCAAAATCAATACTCATACTTATCTATTCCTCTTTCCAAAGACCTCTTTATTTATGGGTGATAAAATTGGGCACTAGGTTTAAAAGGCTTTGAATCTCAAACTTAATTAAAGCACCTGTTTATCACCAAACATAACAAGCCATAAATTATATAGATGTTTCAGTTTATTTTGCACTACAAACATGTCACTTTGATCGATATGGATTTGGCTTCTCTTATGTACAGGAACAGTCTTGAAAGTGACAGCTCACTTTTTTTCAGCACAACAGTAGGAAAACTTGATGAATAATTGTCAAACATGATTGACTGGGGGGAGATTTCAAAGGCACAGGTGCCTGATGCCTATTAGCTATCAGTGGAATGTAGGTGCCTGGCTCCTGTTTGTCTTTGAAAGTCTCCTTCCTAGATATATCAAAAGCCTTAGACAGTTATTTATCTGAATTGGAAATGACCTTCCTTACATTTAAAAGGGGCTTAAATTTATGGAAAATTAAAAAGGACTGTGTAGCAGCTCTATCAGTTAGCAAAGTTGGAACTTCTGCTAGAGATGTGGAAAACCTTGTTGCAGGGAATTCCTACTGAAATTCAAAAAAGGATATAATACATTAGAGCAGGAAGATATGATTTACAGGGAAAAGATTTAGGCTCTAAATCAGTATAGAGAAAGACTAATTTAAGGTGGTGATTCACGTTTGCTATCCTGGAAATAGACCTAAAGAAAATTGAATAAGCTACACACAAAGAGACAATAACCATATCTTTGAAAGGAGAGCAGTAAATTTCAGTTCCTTCAGGATCATCTTAATATTTTTTAATGTGGGGAAAGTAGGATATTATTCTGTAATAATAAGTTCCTTCTTCTGTGAGTGTTGAGTAAATAGATGGTACTTTAAAAATTGAAGGAATAATATCATATGCCTATAGAGTGACAGAAAAAAAACCTTTACCTAAACTATTAAAGTGAAAGTGGAATTACAGTGCAAGGCCTAGAATGGCCACTCTAACATCCTAATTGCTCACTTTTTTCTTTTATTTAACATCTTTTGACTGCAAAAACGCAGTACCTTTGTTTTGTACAGATGGGTTCAAGAGATGTCATCTAGCACCTTTGCAGTATTTGTAGTACATCTAAGAGGTTTTGGTCAGGCTTCCTATTTGGTAAATGCTCCCCATTCAGACTGTACAACCCTGTTGGAAATCTCACCAAACTAAGTGTAAATCTGATAGATTAGGACCTGATGATGAGGAGGAAATGTAGGAGCACTTCATAAATCTGGTTGGTTGAATAGAGTGAGAACAGCCCTCATTTAAATTCCAGGAAGTTTGGTGTTTTCTCTTCATCTCTGTTTACCTTTTATCAGTTGATCTTTCTGGACATAACATCTGAGTTTATTTTTCTTTATAAAATATAATGAGAAGTGATTAATCAAGTGATAGTAGGTATTGCTATTTAAACCATATTTTTCCTCTCAATTAAGAAAATTTTAGCCAATCAACAAAAATAAAAACAGTTCTATGTGATATAGCTCCCCATTCACTCCTTGTGAGTAGAGTAGACTACAGTGTAGAAATAATCCATTTGATGATAATTATTTGAATGTTTAATTAATTTGAAATTATTTCTAAATATTAGGATTAAAGTGATATTTACACAACTTTGGTCATATTCTTAAATAGTAAACAAATAGGGAAACATAGTGCTTGACTGACTGATTCACTTTGTTAATTATGACCCACATGCTAGTCTTGAGCTTTGTGGGCAAATTGAGAGGGAAGGTTTAGATGAGATACTATGACAAGTCCTATTCTTTGAGGATTATTTCAGTAACTTCTAAATTTGTACTTTTTTCCTACTTAGAAAAGAGATTGTTTTATATCAGGTGTCATTAAAAGTAACCCCTAAGGAATAAGAGTGAAACTGTACAATATATTTCAATGAATTATGTAAATTTGCTATCAAAATATTTTTTCTACATAATAACATTCAAATGCTTAGGGTTCTTTCAATTATATACTTAAATAACGACTACTTACACTAAAATAAGAAAAAAAAATCTTGCTTGTAGTACTAGTAACTGTAATTCTTCTTGAAAGCTTTTTAAATTCTCACTGCTGCAATTTTGGGTGGATTTGTCTTCCTCTTTAATGAGATCATGAAATACTTTTTCCCTTCTAGTTCAGCTGGATAGTGAGCTAGTAGAAGTTAGCAGAGACATTGAGTTGTTTCTGAGTTTTTGAGCGTGTTCAGTGTCAGATAAAGGTTTTAGGAAACTGGATATTTGATCTGATGTTGAGTTGAGAGAACTGTTTTCTGTGACATCAGAGTTCCAAAGATGGTAAAAGCTATTTTGAGAGCCATTTGCACAGTACAGTTTTAGTCTCTTCCTAATAAGACAAACTATGTCACAAACTTTTAAAATTTTTTTCATTATTAACTCAAGCATTTAAATTTCAACAGCTAAGTGATCCACAAGTTGCTTTTCAGTAGCATAAATTTCTTACAATTTTTTTCTTCATGCAAACCATATCAAGGCCCTGAGTTCTGAACACCACCATATCCTACTGGTCTTACAATAAGGAAGCATAGTATACAACTTTGAAGGGATAAATGAGAAAGCAGAACATGGCATCAGTCTATTCTAAGTACCGCACGGATGTCTTCACTGCTAAACCCTGTGGTCTCTCTCGTCTCTCAGCCAAAACATTTACTCAAAATTGAAACCATATTTATTTAGAACTACTTTGACATGCTTCCATTTCTAAATTCATTTTTCAAATATTATAAACTTAACCACAAGGAGGTGAGAGGGGAGGAAGAATGAGAAATGAAAAACAAAACAAGGCATCAACTGCTAGGTTCTAATGTGGGCCCAAGAATGGTGATGGAATGTGAAAGAGCAGTTTATCCTGATGAGTCTTATACTGTCTTTTTGTCCCACTACTTAAAGTGTCTTAAGTGCAGGACCTTATGTTAAAAAACTGGAAAATTTAGCACTTCATTTTTGTTGTTAAACAGTAGGCAATCACTTGGTGTAAGCAATTGTCTGAGGCTTGCAAAAGATAAAGCCTTGTTAGGATAGTTGTGCAGATTGTGAAGAGCTTGCTTTCATGCAGCTAATCAAACTTTGTCTTTAAATTGTTTGTTTGTTATAGTTTTGCTGAGGCTAAAATCCCTTAGTAAAAATTCTTGTGTTTATGAGATAACACAGCTGCTAGGCAAAAGACAAAGATTTAAAATTGCTGTTGAGCTGAAATGAGGAAATCAGTTCATAAAACAAAAGTCTCTCATGCTCACTCCACTGTGAAGTGTAATCCAAATATCAAATTAAACTTTTTAGAGGCAGGGAGGGGTGAAAACATCACCAAACAAACAAAACCTCTTCACTTTCATTTCCTTATGTTATCAGGAATAACATTACATTTCTGTAAGTCTGAAATATGTGTAAAGCTCTAGAAAAGGTTTCTTTCAACTAAGCACAACCAGATTATCTGGAAATTATTGAGCTATATGAGCATGATATGAACAAAGATTTCTTATTAATTTACTGGAGTTTAGCAGAGGAGTAGGACTCACACCAAGTAGGAAGTTATTTTCTCACAGGAACATAAAGGTGACAGATAAGCCAAACCATCCAAGGCCCTTTGGATATTTAATTCCTCCCTACCTACATAAAGACCTGAATAACGCTTGCACCTCATTTGACCTTTTCTTCTCATCCTCATTTATATTATGCTCTGTTGCAATAGCCTTTGTTTTCAACTTTCTGGTAGATTTTAACAATTTTTTTTTTCATTTCTATGTTCTTTGCTCAGTGAACATCTGCAGGTTTTGATTTGTTGGGTGTTTTTTTTGTCATTCTTCTCTGCCCGTTGTTACTGATGGTTGAGTCCTTACAACAGAAGGCTTTGAGGAGATGGCCATGGACAATGTAATTATGAAATTTGGGAAGGATGTGCAGAGTGACTGATCAGAATTGTTTTAAAGGATGCTAAACTCATTGCAAAGGAGGCCAGAGGGGAACCTTTGCTCCCTATGAATGGCAATATCAGATGTTTGTCAACTGTTAATCCCTTCATTAATGAATAATATATATGACATAGAGAAGTTAAACTGAGACACAAACAAATGACCTGTGAGGAAAGCAATGGTCTTGATATCTTTTCAACCCCTGTATCCTTTGGTGTGCTTGGTATGTCTGGTGTCTTGATTAAAAGCTCAGGAAATTTTTACTTTATTATGATTCAAATGAATGCTAGCATTACTTCAGTCTGCTAAGCACAATTTGTACTTGCCCTCTGATTCAAATCCATTCCTGTTAAATCAAAATCCCATGTGAATTAAAAAATAACTTATAATAAGTAAATTCTGTATCAAATATTAATTCCCCATGTGTGGAATATCTAAAAGAAACTGGTCATAATCCTGCACTCTGGCAGCACCAACAGTGCAGAACATCCTCCCCAACCTCCAGATTCCCAGAATACATCTATTCTGGTCAATGACTACACTCATCAGAAAACACTGAATTTCTTTTTGGCCTTATGTGAAGAAATAGTAGAGTGCTTTTCATATGAAGTTCCTCACAAAACACACTTTTTTTTGTTTTATCTCAGATGACTTCACAAAAGAAGTGGTAGGTTGTGTAAGCTAAGGAAGAAAAGCTCAGCATTGCAAGCAGATTGTTGTTGCAGGAAGTGTTTCAAAAACTCTTTGTGAAATCTTTCTAGCTCTCTTCATTTTCCATGACCCATAATGATGAGTTTTAAGTCAGCCTCTTATCAGTGTCTATGAAATCAAGGAAAAGTGCTGAAAAAGTTTAATGTCTATGTCTGATGCTTTCATGAAGCATTTACATAGTGAAAAAGAAAAAATATTTTAGAAGTAATAAGGTAAAATTAAAATCCTGCCAAACTTTAACTGGAATAATTGCTAACACTGCAATTGAATGACAATGAACAGCACACAATAGTAGCATAAGCTCTGAGGGCCTTTCCAGAATTTACTTCCTTTGACATTCTGAAGAAGATAAGTATGTGAATACTCAAGAGGTTTCGGCTTTAGGTGATAAATCTGCTCTTTGCTCTGATCACATGTGTTTCCTAGATCCTGCTGAGAAACCAGCCAAAGGAGATTTTTCTTTATGCAACATATGGCTAAAAGTGAAGTACTCTGCCTTTGGAGGTTATGGGGAAAAAGTTCATAATGGTTCTAAACCTCATTGGTTAAATAGGTAGAATTCAAAGGAGAACAACTGAATTAAAGATGAAAACCCTTGCCCTTAAAGATGAGCCCCTTGCTCTGAGAGTCCTTTACCACAGATTGCTTCATGTGGTGTAGCACTGTGGGAAGTATTGGTGTATCCTTCTCCTGTTTTCCAGGGCTACAGAAAGAGTTTTCTAGAGTTCCATTGTCCATTTTAAGAGACAAATTTCAAATTATCTGTGCCCTTACTGGCTGACTCATTCATCTGCTCTAATGTTTTTTACAAGGCACAGGAAAAAAGTACTCTTAACTATTGCAAAGATGTCACCTTTGACATATAGTAGTGGCGGGGGTGGGGGGGTCAGGCAAACTGCCTGAACTTACAGGATGAAACCTGCAGAGTCAGCAGGCTTTTATTCCTTCCCTCCCACTCTGTTTTCTCTATATCTACTAATAAGAGTATAAAAAAGTCTTCAAACAACACTGCATAAACTCTGATTTATCTGCCCTGTGGGCAGGGTAGATGTGTGCTTAATTCCTAGAAATCTATAGATGGCCTGCTACCATTAAAAAGAGGCCATGGAGAAGTGGGAAAGTGGATGGCAGACTTGCCTCCAATCACTTTTTCATCCAGTTCTTCTAAATGTTTTGACTTTGCAAAAAAATATTTGATTATAAATCCGTGGTATTTATATGCAGAAACTAAACATGCCAGTAACAAATAGCTGTCTGTGAAAACAGTAGATGACCCCTTAATACAAATAC
Source organism: Haemorhous mexicanus (assembly GCF_027477595.1). Lineage (NCBI taxonomy): Eukaryota > Metazoa > Chordata > Aves > Passeriformes > Fringillidae > Haemorhous > Haemorhous mexicanus. Next base: position 46,773,482 of record NC_082346.1, read on the forward strand.
CATGTGAAGGGTACTTAGTTTTATAGATGATTTGTTAGGTGAGAGGATAAAAGCACTGCATGAAATTCCTCAGTGATTTGAATTTGCAACAATATGTAGAAAGCCATATGGATGTTATTGTAGGGGAGGTGGAAGAGTTGGTATCCTTTTGAATTCCTAATGGCCCTTAGCATAAACTAGCCCTGGGTCTTCTGAAATAATACCACATTTACCAATCGGAATGTGACCCATAAGTTGATTACTGCTTTTTACTTGGCATTTGTCTGATCTATATTATCACTTCCACCACCATAATCACTACAAGGTGGTTCACTGTAAAAAGTATTTCTGGTTTTTGATATATTTTCCAGCTCCTGAATAACTTACTGAGGTGTAAAAGTCTTAAATAATTATTTAGGGATATAGCTTATGCTGGCCTGGAACATAAACTGATTCTGAACACTCATTCTCTGCATTTGCTTGCTGTCCTTTGCTGTTGGATGGTTCTCAGAATGCCACTGCAGAGAGAAAAACTAGAAAATTATTGCCTGTTGAGACTGAGACAATAATGGTGCCAACTATGCCTCGGAGAAAATCTGTTTTCTGGATTTTCCTAACCTTTAGCATGCAGTTTACAACTACTTAAACACAACAATTTCTTTTTAGACAAAATAAGACACATATTTAAAAGTCTGTTTTTAGTGGAGATTTTTAAAAAATGACCAGTGGTGATTCCAAAATTGATTGTACTTCCAAAGCACATACTAATATTGGGAAAAGTTCCAGTGTGGGATTATTGTAGGAAAGATAGATAAACATTAAAATAAATAGTTCCACTTTCAAATGCTGTTTAACAGAAACTATGTCCCTTTAAAAATCTCAGTATTGGTGAACACTCTGTTGACAAAAAATTATAAAGTTATTCTATTTTTATGCAAGATGTTTTCTTCATGTCTGGCACACAATATGTTGAATTCTCTCAGCGCATGTAAACATTCTACTCAATAAACAAAAACCTTTGTATATATGATGTTACATATTTGGATAGAACATTTAATATTTTATATTGTGAAGAATTTTCAGTTCATTTGTAAGGAAAATAAGCCAAATTCAACTGCATCAGAAAATTGCTATAAAATAACTAGCAGACACAGTGAATGGCAACAAGCAATAGCACAGCAACACTACAGATTTGGAGAGACTACACTGATTAAGATGAACAGGGAAAATTATACACCCTCACAGAAGGAAAAGCAGGCATCACAAACTGATGTTACTTGACAGCAAATGAAAAGCAAAACAAAGGAAGGTGGGTTGTTTTAATACATACATACATAGCTAAACTGTGGAGCTCATTGGAAAAATATTGTGGATTTCTTGTATTATAAAAAAGTAATAATTAAAATTTTGATAAATTAATTAAAGACAAATCTACCCTTGGATATACTAAATAGAAGGATCCAGCAACTCTCTAAAATCTCTGCAGTGTGGGATTTTGTGCCATGGAAGTATTACTTTATTCTTTCCCTATTTTTAATATTTTCCCTGGGAACACATGCCTTGTTCAAGGAGATGTCAGTGTTCTAGACTGAATTGATCTTTGAGATGATCAATCTTCTGTTCTGTTCTTCTGTTCTAAAGGCAAAGATTTGAATCCCATCTCTTCAGGAGAATCTGCAGGAGGACAGATATACATGCAATGTGGTTTGTATTTTAAGTTCAGACATCACAGTAGGTTGGATTGTATTGGACTCAATTTGTCTGAGAGACATATTTAAAAAAAAAAATTGTGAGAATTTAATTCTGAGATTTTAAAACATAGTCCTCAATGTCTTCAAGTTAGAGAGAAAAAAGGGGAAGCTATTGATTTAAGGAAGGTGGTAGACCTCTATGAAGGCCAAATTCAAATTACCAGCAAGTACAGATTCATATCCCTCTCAAGTGACCAAATCAAAGAATAAGGATTTTGACTTCTGTTTTGGCTTTGGTGTTCTGAGATACCACAAAGTGACAGAGAAAATATTTCAAATAACAGTAATAACTTAATAAATTTGTATCCATGGAATGGGGCAACTTAGTGAAACTCCACAGCTCTTAGGATTTTATCACTTAAAAATCTCATTTTGTTGGCTATATTCAGTTGCTATAACTTCTCTTCTAGTCCATGTATTGATCACCTATGTTTTTAAATGCCTTAAAGCAATGAGAAAGTTCTTTTTACCCATATTAGGTATAAATCCTGAATTAAAGATTTTATTTATTTAAGTGGTTCAGTTGTGTAGTAACTGTAAAGCCTTGAGTGTACTTGTAGCACTTATAGGTAAAGCTGCTTTGCTACAAGAAAATAAACCAATAGCTTTACAGAAAAGAGTTTGGCCATCACACAGATCAGGGAAAGAACTCACAAATTTTGTCAGTTTTCACCTCACTTATGAAATATGAGTAAACAACAAGGACATCCAGGAGAAAATATTTATTTTTTTTAGTTTTTTGTTAATCCTGTTTTTGAAAAGTTTAATACTTTTTCACCTTCTAGCAAAAAAAAAAAAACCAAAAAAATCAAAGGAAATGGAAAAAAAAATTAACAAACTTCACTTGTACAAGACTATCTACATGGAATTTTCACAGTGGAGAAACATATATAATTTTCAAAAGAAATTTAATTTCTTATTTTGTTCAATTAGCATTTAATCTTTGTGCCTCCTTCTATAAATAAACGTAGTTTTTCCAATTCTAATTCATTTCTTTGTACTCCAACTATGTTTACAGCATTACCATCTGATTTTCAGGAATGTTTGGTGCTTCAAAATCCTCTAAGATAAAAATTGGATTTCCAGGCTCCCAAAGTGCTACATCAGTTGCATTCAGAGGTTGAAATGAGTATGTCTGGAATTCCTTTGGAGACAGATTTTTAAAAATATTTTGTCTGGTAGCAAAAGTTTTCAGAGCCAAAATATATGAGGGAAAAGTCAAACCTGGGGGGAACCTGATAATTTATGCCCATAAAGGTAGGTAACCCCACCATGGAGATGGACTCTGATACTCTCTACATTTGCACAAAATGCTGTCATTTTGGTCATTCATGGCTAACACTTTTTGTTTTGCAGTGAACTGCTGCCACTGGTTAATTTTGACAAATCAGTTCCTAAAAAAGATAGTCCTTTTAATGCACAGGGTGTGCTGGGTCTGGCATTGTCAGGCATTCATTATTTGCACAGAAACACCTAAAATATTTTCTTGAGAGAGGAAACACCCACCACTGCAGGTCCAGTAAAACAGGCTAATCAGGGGCAGCTTTCATGTCTGCCTGCCAAGTTAGAAGCAGAGCCAGTGACTATACCACATACCTCTGATCCATTCAAGTGTGCACCTGGTGTTAGTTAATTGGGTGAAGACTTTTTGCCTGTGGGTGGAAAGGATTTAGTGACAGAAGGTTTTTCTATTCTCCCACTACCCCTACCCACAATGAGAAAGAGAGCATGATTGACTGGCTTATTTTGCAAGACTGTCTGGTTCAGGACTGGGGAATGTTCAAGGTTAAAAGGAGAGGTATTTGATTTACAAAAAATAAATAAGCAGGTTTTAGGATACATAAGACAAATAGAATTCTTCTCTCAAGTAAACCTTAAATTCTCACTGATGTGGAAATGGAGAGTGAAGTAAGAAGATTCATTACAGTGATTTTATTGCTGATTTCTCCAGCAAGGTGTTTAGAAGTGAGTAAAACACAGCTGGTTTCTTTTTCCACTGCATGTGTCTGCACAGAGCATAGGGGCATGGCTACTGGAAAACAGCACACTGGTTTCTGACAAGGATAATAAATAAATGACAGTGTAAAAACTTTCCCAGATTTAAAGCATGCTAGAAATATTTAACAAGTTCAGATTCACAGCAACCATCTATTTTGGTGCTCTTTTTACAAGAGAGGGAATAGAACCACAGAGCTCTGAGTACCAGATCCTGCACCCTACTCTGGGCTACAGAAGACCCTGTGGAGTGCAGAAGTTGTAAAATTCTGTTCAGAGACCCATTCTGTTTTACAGGTCAAAGACCTGGAGTCACATGGTAGGCAGCACAAATGTGCTGCTGCTCCTACTGTACTGGAAGGAAAGCTGTGACCAAGCTAAGGTACAAAATAATGCAACTTGAGAATGTAAGGGCTATTCCTGCTTCGTGCCACATTTCCAAGCATGTTTATTCATGCCCATAAATAGTGGGAAGCAATCATTCTGAGTCCTCTTGCTGAAATCAAACTGCAAAGCAGTAAATGATTCAACACACTGAAAAAATATGCGAAACTTGTGGGAAAGCTTAGTGTTAGCAATTGAATAGCAATTTTACTAAATTCTCATTAACTGTCTAACTCACCTGTGTGCTAACACATCAAAGAGTACTGTGAGATGAGCCCACAGAGATTTCAGACTTTTAAAAATTTTATTTTTTAACATTTCATGAGCAGGTGGGCTACAATTGCAAATAAAAGACCTTGCTAATGAGTAACTGTGAGGACTGTAGGGAGATTTAGAAGTAAACTGTAGCGATTGATGATACTGAATTTGGAGAGTCTGTGGACTCCCTCAAACGTAGAGGGGCTTATTGGGAAATCTGGAAAGTCTAGAAAGTTGGGTAATAACAGGCTGTATGAAATTTAACAGAAAGTGCTGCATTCTTCACCCAGGATAGAGTAATCTTGCTAATGCATACAAAGAAGGGGAGAAAAGGCTGGAAAGCAGAGACAGGGAGCTGTGGTTTTGGGTTGATGGCAAGTTGAACAAGAATGTAACAGGGTGCATCAGGAGCAGCATCGCCTGCCAGTCGAGGTAGGTGATTGTCCCAACCTGCACTGAACTTGTGTGGCCTCATCTCAAATCCTGTGTGCAGTTTTGGGCACCTCAGTACGAGAACATCAAACCATTAATGTGTTCACGGCAACCAAGATTGTGGAAGGTCTGAGGTCACTTGGCTTGCTCAGCCCGGAGGGGACAGGAGGGTGATCTCATGGCACCTTAGTGCTCCCTCGAGGGGGCCATGAAGGGGAAGAGGCTGTGGTGACCAGTGATAGGACCTGAAAGAACTGAAAGAATCTGCAAGGTTCAGTGCAAAGGGGAGGTTTAGATCAGACATAGGAGAGGGCTCTTCACTGAGAGAGGAGTCTGTCACTGAACAGTCTTCACAGGAAGTACTGGGGAATTCAAGGAGCATCTGAACAACAATCTTAGTCATATGGTTTTTAGTTTTAGGTAGAACTAAAAGAGCAGGGAGCTGGACTTGATAATACTTATGGGTCCCTCTCAACTTGAGATATTCTAGGGCTCCATGAGTTCTTAAAATGTGGAGCCAATTTCAGTTATTTAAACTGGTTGCCTAAGAGGTTCTAATTGGTCTGTGTCACTATGAACTTCAAGAAAAAAAAATTTTTTGTCTTTTTAAGAGGAAAATAAGTCAGGCCCTACTGAAGGCAGCCCTGTTTGGAAAAACTACTATTCTTCTATTTCTTTATAGAAGGAGTCGCATAGATCAAGGGCTAATTGAATAAAAAAGGAAATTAAATTCCCTTTGAAAATGATATATGTTACTGCACTGTGAAAATTTGATGCAGATAGTCTTGTACAAGTAAAGTTTGTCATATTTCTATTTTTTTCCATTTCCTTTGATTTTTTTTTTTTTTCGCTAGAAGGTGAAAAAGGTCTTAAACTCTTCAAAAAGAAAGCTGTCAGGATCTTGTCAGTATGTTAAGGTGTGAAGGTTGTAACCATGCATGCTGTGATTTTAGGCTGTGACTTAGGAAGGCAGTTAAAGAGCAACCTAAGTGAGTGTCTGAGTCACCTCTTTGGAGTGACACATTTGAAAGAACTCTCTCCTACTTAATGTGTCCTTGCCACTGTACATATTATTCATCATCTAAAATGAATCAACTTAAACTCTGTCCCCCTTCCTAACCATCTGTTCTTCAGTCTGAGAGAGAACTGGAATTTGTGTTGACTATCTGAAATATTTATTTTACTAGTATGTGAAAAATAATAATTATTATCAGAAGAAATTTTATGAAATTTAATGCAAGGAGTTAAGTCTAGGGATCATTAAAATAGGTGAAACACAGTAAAGCCTACACATTTATAAGTGTCAGAACATCACAGCTCTCTGCAGTCTTCTATAACCTTCAAATGGGTGGGTGTTGGAGAACACAAAAAAAAGTCACACTGTCCTGGTGACTCCCACCCATTTAGCATTTTCTCTCCCCAAAGTGCTAGGCTGTAGGGACTCAGACTCAAACTTGAAAGAGGAAGCTTTTTTACTCAACTGCCTAGGTCTGGTTCTTCTTGCTCATTCTGCTCCCAGTCTCCCTACTTAAAGATTAGATCAGGAATGAAGTTTAACTTACTGTCTCTTCTGAAATAGTTGGTAATATCCTTTTCCTGAGGACAATCAAATGATTAGGAAAGTCATATACGTCTGTGTTAGCAGCATTCAGCAACAGGGAAAAGTGTCAGGGGTTAAGGTATTAGAACAACTGTTGGGAGATTTTGAAGTGAATTTCCAATCATATGTGTTTTCAGTCTTTTCAGGTTGACAATCAGATGAAGAAACCTACACTCTTGCAACGCAGCCTGATGGGAGCCCAGAGGTCTCTGCAATGTGTTGCAGCACTGACAGCTCTAAGAATTTTATTACAGATTCCTAATTTCTTTTTGATCTTTCAGAGGTGACTGGGATAGTGAGTGGTATAAAGACACTGAAAACCCTTGTAGAATATCAAAAAATGAAAAAACACTTTTTGAGGTAAGAGAAGAAAAGACATGTCGCCATGTCCCACACTTAAGGATAAAGTAGTAGCAGTAGTTTGGGTGACTGTCATGATGCTTAGATAATAGGATTTGAGGGATCACCTGCACTTTTTACATTTCAAGAATGAAGACAGAAGGGCAGACATCTCAGTATTCAGATTCCGCAGGAGCTGCATCTGCTTTGAACTTAGTCATTCACTAAAACAACAACAAAAATAATCTAGCCCAGGAAAGATCGATTCAATTAAATAATTTCATCTAATAAAAAAAATTAAAAGGTTGAATCAGGAATCCAAAAATAAGCCATGAGGCTTTGAGGGCAAGTTACAGTGTTGATATACTGAATTATAACTATTACAATTTGAATGGTGGATTACAGGATACATCAGCCCTTAAGGCATGACTGTGTTTGTGAAAATAGACAATCTGCAAAAAGGAAGGGAGACTAGATATTGAAAATGTATTTTTTAGCATCACTGACTCACCTTTTTTATTAGATAATTTTTTACAGTTAAAAACCTAAATTTGGATTTTTTGGTGTGGTTATTTGCATGAAAAATATGTTTCTTGCTTCTGTAAAAGTTGTGATCTATGTTCATGCACAACCAGAGTGATCTCAAAGTCTCCTTGTAAACCTTGTTCAAGTGCAGTACAGCAGAAGACTTGGTTGAAAATTCAAAGTGTCATCTAGAGTTTGTAAGGATGCATACTAATATCACTTGATAAAATAAGAAATATTAAAAGTATCACCAATTAGAATTGTGAATTTTCCTTAGGAATGTTAGCATTCACATATAAAAAATATTACAAATCATTATGGCTAGCCAAAAAGGTGCATTAGACACAGTTTGATTGTCTCTAGTAAATACTTAAAGTCAATTTTCTACTTTAGATCAAAAGGAGAAAGAGCAATAACTTGAGAATAAAAATAATATTATCTTTCCATCTCAAGCGGGTTAAATGCTATTTTTAATACCAGACATACTGAGGCAAGTCATGTTATTTTTGAACTTTCAAGTAATTCTGTTTTAATCTGTGATCTGATATTTTTACGAGGCATTGTTGTGCTTGGGGGAGGAGGGTTTCCTGTCAAACTGCAGCTAGCAACTTTTTCTTCAGCTTTCAAACTCAGAGGTCCAGCTACAGTCATGCAAAAAATTACCACAATAAAAATGTAATGGAAACCAGGGACTTGGAATTCTGCAAGAGCATGACCTTTTTACCCTTCCAAATCTTGCATTTTCCTCATTTCTTTAATTTGTTGGATGTCATTTTCTGTTGATCATCAAACAGCATTTTGTCCCACAAACTTTTTGAACTAACTCTCAATGTTCGTCTATTTTGTAAAACAAACTTTTTTTTTTTGAGTAGAAAAAAAAAAAAAACATAGAACAAGGACACAGAAACAACCCTAATATTTATGCCTGATATCCCTGGTATTAATTCCTGAAATTAGTCCTGGTGTCAAACACCCTCTGTCTTTGACTCACTGATTCCAAATCATAAAGCATTGTATCTTGTGTTTGTCGAGTACTAACTGCATAATCAGCACTTCTCTCTGAACTTTTTCCTGTGGATTTCTTCCTGGCATTCAGCAGAGTCATCAAGTTCTTCATTCCTGAAATTATCAGCACTTGTAGCAATACCAAGTGGAAGTTTAGGGGCAGATGTGTTAGATCATATCTCTCTCCTTCTGCATTGCTAAGACCCAGAACTGCCTTAGAAGCTAGGATATACAAACATGGTTTTTCTTTACATCATCCAAGGCTCAGCTGCTTGGATACCCTACAGAAAATACCTGTCACAGATATTCCCAGTTATTTCCAAAGGATGCAGAAAGGTGATAGGGAAGAAACAAGGGCAAGCAATGTGTAAGTATTTAGAGAAACAAGAAACATCATGAAATATTGATGAAACAGTTGAAATGTCACCAGTCAATAGGTGAGCTAAGTCCCAAGGGTAGTAATTCCTTTTATGGTGCACAAAATTAACACTTTTCAATGTCTTGCTCTTTCACTACATTTTGGAAATAAAGCAGTTTAATAGTTAGAACAAGGGGTTTATTCAGGATTTCAGAGCTGTTGAGTTCACATTGATTCATAAGTCAGTCTAAAAAAAGTCTTTCCACTTACCTGCATGCAATGGACTTAAGAGGCCCTGCTACTGGATGTGTTGAATGAATAAAGTTCCAGAGGGAAAGATGCTCTAAGATTGTAAAGTAGTTTTAGTTATGAGTTCAAGAACATCACTTGGCTCTTAATAGTCCAAGCTGTAATGCCAGCAATCATAAAATGTTCTTCTTATCTCCCTTGTTTCTTATAAAACTCTGCTTTCTATACCTAAGAGCTACTTTCTCAGGATGTTATTCTCTCTATAACACTGTATATTTAACTTACTGAGGAGAACAAAATGAAGGGGTTGGGGGGGTGGGGGGAAGAAAGGAGGGATAAAAGAAAAAAATTAGGTATTTCTCTTTTCTCTGTCTTCACAGAAAGTAACACAGTACCCAAGTTAAGATGCATCCTGACAAGATGAGTGAAACATCATTAAGGAATAAAAGAAATGAAATGAAAGAACACTCAGGAAATCATGCAACAGCTTTCACTGCTTATCATTAAATGCCTTTGAGCTACTAACTTTTTTAAGTTTTAAAAGTGCTGGATAAGATTTGCACTTAGACTTTTCTGAAGAAGTGTGAGATTTAGCATGACTGAGTTTATGAATTCCTTCCCCACTGTTCAGAACAGCTTTTAGATGCAAATAGGACAATAAACACAGCATTGCAGGAGAGAACAAGTCATCCTTTTGGCTCTGTAACTGTTACCTTCAAATTTTCACAGACAGACAAGTAGTTATTTGTAGTTCTCAAGTCCAGTTGATACATGAAGACAAAAAGTACTATGAAATTAGTCCCTCTCACCTTGAGTGAACAACTTGACTTTTGAAGATATAGCCACCTGAAATTTCATATTTGTCATCACATGGTTTGAAAACTATGATTAAGGGCTTGTTAAGAGTGGGTTGCTCCAAGTTTAGCGGGAATAATGAAAAAAACCCATGTTTTGCTGAATAGGAATAGAACAGACTAAAAAATTCTCTAACAGAAATCCAGAAGATTATTTTGAAGAGTATTTATCACACATGACGATATATTGATTGATTTGTCTCATGCAAATATAAGGGAAAACAAGCTGAGGTAAGCGACTCATTAGATCTTTCAAACAGAAAAAATCTTAGTGATGTTAATGTAAGATACTGCCTGGGTGATCTAGACACTGAATCAGTGGTGTTGTTTTTACTATGACCTGTTTAAGTACAGACCATGTTTTATCCTTCCTGGTCAGTTTTACCTCATTTTCTTCAACATGGTTTCAAATCATTGCCTAAAAATGTGGGCTTATGGTTGACAGTGGGTTTTTATCTCCATGATTTGTTATACATTTGACCTTTGTAGAAGATTCATTGGGGTTTAATTCTGCTGCGGGTGTTTACTTACCAGGAACTCAAAGTGAGATGCATACAACCAAGTTTACATAAGCTGAACAGTCATTAGGAGATAATGACTTTCAGTCAGAACTCTCTGAGACTGAATTTGAAGCAGCATCTTTAGGGTCAAAGGCTTTGACTCGTATATCCTTTTCCTCTCCCTAGCAATTTAGCAGACTTTTATCTTGTTATCAGCAGCTGTTCAAACAAGGACGTATTTATTCCCCCCGAAAGAATCAACAACAAGCATTGTGAGCTGGTGCTTCCTTGAGATGGGTTTAAAAACTGGCAAAATAATATTTTGCAGGGATTTTTTTTATAGAGTTGAACTTAACAGTGATTAAAATAATGATGAAATCCTGAATATAGAATTCTTGTATTTAATGAGCATGAAGGTGTTAAATCAACTGTGGGAACCAAGTCCCTTCCATGTACTAGTGAATAGCAGAAAAAAAAGAATTATCTGATACTGCTCCATTCATGCAACTTAGTTTTATCACCAATTTCCTATGGAGCCAGAAAAAGACTATGAATCCCTAAAGTCTTCCTGACAATGCCAGCAAAAGATTATCATATGTTCTTTGGCCTTTGGTACTTTTTTAGTATTACTTTTGTGTAAGTGGAAAACTATTGAAATAATTTTTCCTTTGCTGAAATAAAGCAGGGAAAAATAATACTAGGGCCAAAACTAAAGCATAAATTGTTTCTAATTGTTAGTCTTGTTCTGTTTTTAATTTAGAAGCCATGAGTTCAATGAACCAGTGATCAGGCAAATCAGCAATATCTCATGAACTGGAAAGTTACTTTTCTTGAAAGGAATAGTGATAATATTGTTGCATGCTACAGGGTTCATATCTTTCTCTGCAAAATGAAAGGATTTTAAAGAAGTATTGAAATTTGAAAGAAAAATATCTTTAAAGGGATATAAAAGAGAAAACACTCCAGAATGTCAGGCATGGCCCTGCTTGTCTAGTGCATAGATCCTTGTAAGCCCCTCTAAGTTCATGAAGAAAGGGCCTAATTTGCAAAAACATATGCCATAAGGCACACAAACTAAATAATTGCAGACCAAACCTAGGATAGACTGAACCTGTGATTTAATTTTTTTTAGTAAAAATTATTGTTTATACTAAAAAATGTTCATGTGCTTTCATTTCAATGAAAGAAAAAGTGATCTAAAAATGGAAATTCAACATGTACTTTTATTAGATGATTCCACTAACAGAAGGATCTCTAAGTTGCAGCACACAGGTGCCTCTTTACATTCTAAAATTATCTGAAAACCATACTCTTCTCTATTTCCCTGTGCTTACTATCCATCTCATTTCCTTGCATAATCCTTGCCTTCTTTTACCATGTGCACACCCACAACTGGAGGTGTGGGGTCCAGCATCAGCTCTTTTATCTGTCTTTCACATGTGTTCTAGGTCCCTTAAGTAGCTTTCCTCTGAGAAGTTAAAACAAACTGATGGACTAGACAGATGTTTTAAAGAATATATGCTTTCATTGAAGGTAGTGCTTTCTAGAAACTGGTCAGAATACATCAAGCATTCAGTGGCATACCCTTGCAATATGTTTCCAGTCTGTTTGCAAAGATGCCCACAATACCCTGGGTACAATGATGGACACAAATACCAAAACTTTACAGTTAATACCTGCTAATTCTGCCCTTGCTGTGCTATGATTGAATGATTGACCAAAACTTTGTTAGGAAGGATTACAGCTCCTAATTGATACCAGGACTTTTTAATTAGCAGTAATATTAGTTACATTAGGCTGGAAACATTGTAGCAAGTTAAAGAATGCATGATCAAAACTTACAGGTCTTTCTATCTAAACAAAGATGGTACTTAACTTGAATAAAAAAATCTAATAGCTTAATTGTGAACAATTGTAATATGTTGATTTCCAAGTTAATAGAAAATCTTTAATTCTGTAATTGTGAGAGGAGAAGAACTTTATTAGTCAGACGGAAATATATTCCTCAAAATCTTCTGTTAAATTATATTCTGCAAAATATTAATTTGAAGTTCTAATTTCTTGGATTTCTTTATACATCTGACACAATGGATGCGATTAGTTCCTTTTAGATCCATTGCTTTGTAAAAAATTCTGTGCCTGCTGCCCAAGAAGGAATAAAAAAGATAGCAAGACTTTCCATCCATGAAAATTGTCAGTCTATTGGTGCCTTTATAAATTAAAAGAAAAATAAAAATGCCATTTGATTTGGAAAATATGAGAAAGAGTCTGTTGTATGAGGAGTGCTCAAAGAAAGAGGCCAACAGCTCAAAAGAAGTGCCACACCAGTAAGTAGAGGAATAAATACAGCTAGGGAAATTAAAAAAAGATTGTCTTACTAGAGGACTAATCAAAAAGAGATTCCATCTGAATGAGTTTTACCAAGAATTTCACGACTGACCAGGTAAACTCCAGGGCCCAGTTGGGATGTCTGGATGTATGTAGCTCTACAGGGATCACAGTCCTGGTTTGTAACTGCATGCTGCTAATTTGCATTTGACACATGTCTGTTTTTGAAAGCTGAGTGCAAGTCACTCCTTTTTTTCTCTTCCTCAAAGTCCTGATATTCCATAAACCACTTCATTGGCTGTTTTTTCTCACTTAAAAAAAAAAAAAAATCTTTTTTTTTAGCTGGTTGGCATCTGTCCTTATTTTTTCAGGAAAAGTTGGTGTCTTGTAATTCTCAAAAACACTGTCACTAGGCCTCCAGGTATTCTAGTTACTTCAGCAGAACAAGGTCTCCTGAATATATCATGCTAGAGAATTTCTGGTGAAGGTCCAGTCTTTTATTATAGAGAATAATTCCTTTGTTTCCTTGCAATTCCTTTTCCCCTAGAATTCCTTACACTTTTTGAATGGTATGCATCTTCCTCAGGCTCACATTCAGAAGGCAATAATTCTGCTTACCGATTGATTGATCAGTTTTGGATTAATTTTAGCAGAGCATTAGCAAAAGTTACTTGATGTGTTTCTGAGTCCCAGAACATGGGAGAAGAGTCTCTTAAAACTTGACATGTAAATTGCAGTGTAGAGAAATGACTACTGACTGCATTTATTACCCACGTTATTGGCCAATTTGCCAGCTGCTGCTGAAACCACTTGCTTGCTCTGCCAGAGAAAGAAAACTTCCCACACCAAGAGTAGTGATGAGGTAGGCTCTGAAAAATCAGTTTGTGATGTAGTTCTACAGCACCAAGTGATGAGACAAGGAAGGTGCAGGAAGAAAGCCACAATGTATTAACTATTTAATTCTCCCACCTACTGTATGTGTGCGCGTTCTTTTGTTGAATAATCTGCTGCAGGGAGCTCAGTTTGCAAACTGATGCAGATTGAGGGGCAGATTGAGCTCTGGGTGAGCCTGAGACAAGAGGCCCTGACGTCCCAACCTTTGTATGAGAAATGGCCATCCAGGTGAATGGACACTGGGAAACACAGCAGGAGCAGGTGGCTTGGGAGGAGGAGTGATCGAGATTTGTTCAGGATTGGACTGTGAGGGGATAAAAGTCCAGGGCCCTTTGTCTGGGCTCCTCCATGGAGGTACCAGCTCTGAGGCAGCAGCTCTGAGGCACCAGCTTGGGCTGGTTTTGTGTTACTGTGCTGCAAATGGAGCGGTGAGGAAGCCTGGTGGGAGTGTGTGAGTGGGTGTGCGGGGAGTCAGACAGGGACCCACTGGACCACTGGAGCTGCTTACGAGGTGAAGGGGCTTTGGTCCCAGCACTCAGTCTGTGGTGTTGGCAGTGTGACAGCCAGAGTGTGAATGGTCAGGCTAGGAAGTTTCCTTAACACTTTTATGGTACAGGAGCCAAATATGACTGGGATGTTCAAGTATTCTCTCAGTGTCTGAAAAAGAGAATGTGATTATTAGTGCAGAGAGGTAACAATCACTCGCTATTTTTGACCAAAATGGTGACTCAGGTGAGCAGGTGGCAGCAGTCGATGATACATTTAAGAACCCCCCTCCAAGTAGCTCCATAGCAGCAGTTAAACCTCAACCATGTCTCTGGCATCTCACACTAACAGGGCTTGTTTCTATGAAGAAGGCCGTTCACTTGCTTAATGTTTTATTTGGCACTTGTCCATGCACAAAAATCAATCTCCAATTCCTTTTAATGTTTAGCACTAAATCCAGAAAGGAAAACAAAGCATATGAGTCTTGCATTTATTATAGCAGCCTCTTGTGTTTGGCTTCGGGGCAGCCTTCTAATCAAGGGAATGAATAAACAGTCACTGACTCACTTTCAGGGAATATGGGAGACAGCTCAATCTTCCTGAAGGCCAGCACAGAGAAGGGGACTCCAAATCATACATCAATCACACCGTTAATTTAGCCTGGCAATTATTAAGATGTTAAAGCATTTGTACTACTATTTTTATTGATGGAAGCTGAGGGAAAAATGCTAACTTCCTTTAAATCTCTACCTTCATGGAAAATGGAAGAATCTTATAACTAGTATAACATTTTCAAAGACAGTATTTGTGGCTTTTTAAAAAAATTCTTAATTTTCTCTCTTCATCAAAAAGCTGTAAAGGTATCACCTTGTTAATGAGCATATGCATTTCTGCATGCAAACAGTAATAAACAGACATAAAACATCCTTTATAAGTCAATGACATTTCATACCCACAGCTTTTGGGTGGAGCAGATTTCCTGGATTTAGAATTATATTTACTCTCATTCTTACTTTGGTTGTAAGAATCTTAACTACTGTGATCCCTTCAAAATGAGTAGTAGATTTCCTACAGTTTCCTTTAGACTACTCCAAGGACATATGTGTATGGTCACAAAAAACTCTGACCATTAGTCCAGGATATAAAAACTGATTATGTCATATTCAAGTGTTTTTTGACTTGTATTTGCTAAATGAGAAGTGGGGCTTGTTCAAGGTATACACAAAATGTTAGTTTATATTCTTCCTGGTTTCAAGATCTCCTGAAGGGTCTAGTCAATGAGAAAATATGTAACGATTTTTATCTCTTTACTAATATGCAATATCACAATTTTTAAGGTCTGCTTTAGGGTTTTTGGGAGGAATTTTAGTGTTCAAAGTTGTAAATGAGCTTAAAATGGAAAGAATGCTTATTTTAGTCTTCATACCTTGAAAATTTTCTAAAACATAAAATGATGAATTTTTAAAATTTCACCTGATGTTTTATTTTTTTAAAAAACCTTGCTGTATAATTTCCTTTTACTGTATGATCTGCAACAACACAGATAACGATCTGTTCCCAACAAAACCAGCACTGTTTCTTCACAGTTGTGCCAATTTTTATTATTGCAGCAACACATCAGACAACCAGCTGCTAGAAATACTTCTGAAATACTGTAGCTGATCAAGACACTTTCATCATCTTGTCCTTACTAGCTGAAAATTTAGGTTTCAATCCATACAAAATGGAAAGATGAAAAGCTAAATGTCAAAGAGAATAGTGGAAGTTCAGTAGTCCCAAATGGCTCATCAGGCTAAACAAATCATGAAGCACACGGTTTCAGGCAACAACAACTTTTGATTTACCTGTCCAAAGGTGGAAGACAATACTTCAAAATCTTTTCAATTTGTGGATTTTATTATATTTTTAGTGTTCAGCTGCCTGAATTCATTAGTTTTGAAAAATTAAAACAATTTGGTTAAGGTAGGCATCACTGTAGAGGATGCTTAGAACCTAACAAGATACGCATTCATCAAGCCATTCAGTCTTACTGGCAATCCTAATTTCTTGTAATGCTGTAGAATTGTGTATCATTGTTTTTTCAAGCTGTTCTGCCTGTTTGTCACTGATTTGTCATATAGTTTTGTGCATAATTTTCTTTTATTTCTTGCTTTCTTGTTTGTTTTCCTTTTTCCTTGTTTTCTTTTGCTTATTTTCTTTAACTTTACTTTCTTTTCATTCCATTCCTTCCTCCCTACCTCCTCCTCTGTCTCTTACTCTCTTTCTCTCTCTTTCAGTTTCTTTTCTCTCATTTTCTTTCTCTCACTATGTAAGTTAGAAAAATCTGAATCCCAGCTGAAACTTCTCAAATACATCTTCTTAAGATATATGAAAATATCCTGGCCTTTCCACTGCCTATCTTATTTCATTATAAAAATATGAAATAACTAAATGAAGCAACTAATATTTCAAATATGTCTCATAATTACAGTTGTCCCAAAAATAGATTCTTCTATTTTAAATTCCACAAGCTATAATCAAAGTTAGGTTTCCCAATTTATAGAAATTTCATGTTTTTAATGACATAGAAAACACTAATCAAAGCAAGATAATTAAAAAGGAAGAAAAAAACGAAAAAAGAAAAGAAAGATGGAATACACCTGCTTAGCAGAATTTATAGTTCAACTCTCTTGGCTGTACCAATCACTTAGAACATTAATTTGTCTTTTAAAGGATTAATGTGTTTAATTATGTTTATGAAGCAATTCCTTAAAGACTAAGTCTATATCTGGCAGAACAATAAATTCTTTGGAAAGGGAAAAAACCTACAACATAGCTTCACCCTAAACCAGTTTTTACGTCCTTTCTCACACAATAAGACCTTCTGAGTGAGTTTCAAAGTAACAGATGGTTCCCTCCATTATATTTGCTCTTAATTCCATGTTCAGATTATGTATCTGAAGAAAATACTCAAGCTTTAATAATGTTCTCTGTTCTATGTAGAGTCTTGCTAACTGTTGAAATCAGAACAAATGCAGTAACTGTAAATGATGAAAATGTAACATCATCTACAGCTGGATCTGTCGGTGGCTTACTTGGCAGGTGAGTTCTCTGTAGAAGTATGAAGACAATTCTTTCATTTACTCTGGTTATAGAGCTTTCTGAGGGATTCTCAACCTCTTAACTGGTATGAAATAATTGTGAGGAAATGCTGTTATTGATGCCTCCAAATGTTTGACTCTTAAGCATTTTGACTGTGTCTATTTTGATCTTGACCTAATGTTATAAAATTGCAATATGTAACAATCTACTGACTGCAAACATCTTGAAAGGATTGACTGAAGGCCTAGAGACATTCTCTGACAGTCACAAACCTTTTCTGTGATATTTTTTAAGCTATACTTCAGGCAGTTAAGTTCACTGGCAACTGTCCCACTATTCTTCCCAGAGAACCAACATCCCAAAAATGTTGGAGAACCATGTTTTCTGGTATCACATATTATGTTTTTCAGCTACTAATTAGCAGTATAGACAGGGGAAATGTAGCTTATGAGAAATGTTATCTGAGGTGATATTAAAATTATATTAATTTTCTGTGTGTGAAAATAGTTGAAAGGAATTGAATTACTACATGTTACCAAGTTAATATTTTTTTTTTTTTTTACTGTGCAGTGATCACTTTATTCATCCCCTCCCAGAGCTGGAAAACAAAACAGTACTCATAAATAAAAATGATAAGTGAGATTTTGCATGTCAAATTATTACATGACTAATACAAAAATGGAACTTATTCTCATAAATGCTTCTGTCTGCATAATTGGATTATGGTGAATTGCATCTACAGTTTGACAAGGTGGACTCAAGTAATTTAGATAAGTATTGTTGATCTTTGAACCAGTGTCTGTTACACTTTTTGCCATTTCTCTATCATCATTTACAAAGGAAATATTACATTTAAAAATACTTTTCTATAGCTATGTTTAGTCCAGTCATGTGGGTCAGTAATAAATGTAAGTAAAGTTCATCATAAAAATGATAAGGTTACATTTTTAACTGCAGTGACTTGGAAAATTGTACACTGAGGAAGCTAAAATGAAAATAGTGGGTATCTCCATATGTTTTGTGAAATTTGAATTAACATAAATTCCAGTGAAAATCTTATGATGGCAAAAATGGATTCTGTTGCTTAAGCATTTGAATCTATGTCCATTATGCTTGGCATGGTGTGCCCAAGATGTAGTTTCGGAGGTGTCATTGGCATCCTGCACATCCTGAAATGACAGCCCTTGTTCCTAGAGGTATCTGAAAAGGCACCAGGTGCTGGAGTGTAGGGGCCTGACTGCTTGATGAATTGTTCATAGATTAGTGAGCCTGTGTGTTGTTTGTAGAGTTCCAGATATGGATTTGGAAACTATTCAAAAATATCAACTCTTCCTCATGAAAAATATTCTGATCCACACTTCTTGTGGGCCAGGCTGTGTTAATTATCACAATTCGGCCCCTTTTCCTATTAATGCAAATTGCTGAATTTTCTAAAATTAGGTGGTAAAGTTGCAATTATATTAATATCCTAGAACATACTTCTCATAGAGGAAATCTTTCCACCTGGAAAATTTAAACTTGAAAAAAATGGTGTAGACTTTCTTAATTATTTGAATGGAACTTGCAGTCTTTGGATGTTAAAGTCAAATGCGTAATTTAAGTCAAGCAAAAACTTTTCTAACACTCAATTCTAATGAATGGAACAAAATAGACAAGGAAATTCCCTTTCAGTAGCCTAAAAATAGGTATGTTGACATCTTCAGAAGTGGCTGTAAATAGTGGATTAGTATATTAGATTTTTTTAGGTAAGGTTTTAAATTTATTCTTGTTGCCATAAGAATAAATCATCATTTCTGCTTTTTAGAAAGTCATATGTAAAAAAGGGAAAAAAAATATGAATGCATTACAAAGCAATTGAGATTTTCAGAAGTGTGTTTGGAAGTAAACAAAAATCTGAATACTTCAGAAGCATAAAATATTGGATTGTCTGTATTAATTTTTGTAGAATATTATCCTCTGCTCATTCTTTTATATAGGAAATCTGTTAGCATCTATATTTAGAATAAGTATTATGAGAGGGGCTGTGAGTGTTTATAAACACTGCAATTTAGGGGAAGGATTCCATATCTTCTCTATCTAAATTATCTCCACAACAACAGGACATACACTTCATCCAGCATATGACATTAACGAGAGTTATATTATTGCAGTTTCATGCTCTGAGTATTTGGGAATAACAGATGGTCAGATAGTTGACACACCTGATTTAGCTACATATTTGGCAAACAGAAGGAAAACTAGTACATTTCTGTGAAGGACTAAAAGTATTTATGATAGTACTTTCTCTGAGTTCCTCTCTGGAAAAGACTTCCAGAGACTTCTCTATGCCTGTAAGTATTTGGAATAATTAATCATTTCTTATTCCAGATGAGGGAATTCTGTTGATTTCCATTACAAGGTGTGATCAGCCATTGCTGCTCCTCTGGAAACATTAGGTCAACGTGGAGCTCAGCTGGCTGATAGAAAATGATTGCTAAGAACTTACTGGAAAAAAATTTTATGTGAACTTTCTCACTGGAGTTTTTTGGGAAGGTTGGAAGGATTAGATACAAATTAGAATATCAAATTCTAAGTTCACTTGTGAGATTAGCTCCTAAAGTTCACAGCCCCAATTAAGTGAGATGGCAGAGTTCCTCTTGTCCCTTTTGTTTGATGTGTCAGTGTCACACCAGTGAAGAGTGAGACAAACTTATGTCACAAAAGCTGAAATACAAAAGCTCTCAGTTACATTATTTTCCTGAAGTATGGAAAGAAAAAATAAGAAAAACTGAGCTTCCAGTCATAAAATGAAATCATCTGAAAGTCGGGTTTGTGGGCTGAACTCTGACTCTTCTGACTCAGGTGAGTCTTTGGCATTCAGATTATTCACATTTCAGCAATGTTGGGATCAATGCTTGCATATGTACTGTTGTCTGTTTGCGTTCTGCCTATTTGGTCTTTTTTCACAGTGAGACTCCAATGTTTCTTCTCCTGAATGTTTATACTTGTCTTTTATCTCTTAGGCTAACTTTTCTTCTAACTTCATGAGTTCCTAACAGCTTGCTCAAGATTTCTGAGGTAATTTCCAGACTTTTTGAAGAGTATATCTAATTCAAGATAATCTCCCATATTCAGTACATTGTGCTAATCATAGCTGACATTTTTGCACGAAAAAGTGTCACAGTCACAGTGATCCAGCTAAAATTCTAGTTTTGCTAATTATGTCAAAGCGTTGGTAACAATTCTTTCATGAGCAATTGAATATTATGCTCTCTTCTGCTAATTTGAAACACAAGTTATAACTCATCCCAGATATTTTAAGGTTATGTCCAGTGATTTTTTTTTCTATTGCTTATTCTGTAACAGTGGAATTGTGAATCCTTATTGAAAAATATACTGTTTATACTAATTCTCTACTGTCTTTTCTAATATAGATCTTGTGTTTCATTAAAAAGTATGAAAAATAACCTGCAGCTGAAGATTGGTTTAAATGGCACTTCAGCTTTCCTCACCAGATGAGTACAAATGCTGCAGTAGGTTTATAAAGTGTATTTGAGTCTCCAGCCCTGCCAATGGTTACTGTATTAGTAGTTTTGATATCAGACAGCTCAGTGCCAATATTTAGAATGTAACTATAAAGAGGTGATTAGATCTTAAAGTTTACCTGTTTAAGGGGAGCTAGCTGACAATTTCTCAGGACAGCATATGGACCATGGAAATGGAAATCTCCACCTTTTGTTTTAGGAGTTCCTTTCCGTCAGTGACAGTAAAAAACCAGCAAAAGTCAGTGGACACTCACACTGTCCACATTTGCTTCAGTCGGAGTGAAATATTTCCCTCTCTAAGACTATCAGTTTCCATCTCTAAGGTCACTCATAAGGAAACAAGCACCAGAAAGACATTAACTTGATGGGGGTTGATGTCACTAAAAGACAGAATCAGTTCAAAGCTGGACATTCTCTTCCTCACTGATTTTATTTTTTTCAAAATCTACCAGTCCTCTCACCTCATAAAAACTTGTTAATAGAGACCCTTGTTCTGCTTAAACATTAAAAAAATAAAAGTTTCCTTCACTTCCATGTGTAAATCTTTATCTCCATCTGTTTCTTATTCCATGTTTCAGGTCCATCTGTCTTCTTTATGATCTAGATGCTCTTTCTCATAACACTAACAATGTGGTAACTATGTTCATTTTTTTAATGATCTAGGACAAGTTTTTGCTTGAGTTTCTTATTTTTTATATTTTCCTCTGTATCTCAAAGGCTGATTTTAAAAACTTGTAAAGGTCTTTTACCTCTTAGAAAGTCTGTTTTCCTCTTTATTCTTCCAGAGAAGCTTCCTTAGGAAAAAAAACAAATCTGCTCAACGGTCCTTGGTGGTACTATCAGAAGAGGAATGGAACATAGGTAGCTCCCTGCCCAATGTTCATCAAACTCTGGATTGTTAACAAAGACCTAACATCAACTGGAATGTTTTCAAGTTTGGCAGTACTACGTGTTATCCTGTTCCCCACGCCTGCTCCGTACCAATACCCCTCTTTTGCAGAATCTCTGGAGATAATTTTACATCATTTAGAGCAAACAGACAAACAGAAATACTGTTCCTTTCATAGAGTTACAAAATAGAGGGGAATATAAAAATGTATAGAATAAAAGAAATTTTTTATTGGATTCAGAATGTATAGATGCACAGTCTTTTCTATGGGATTATGCTACATTAATCCATACTTTATATGAAGGAGGACAGGATTTTCCTTTAAGAAGTAGGAAAGATGGAAAGACAATGAGAAATGGACCTCCTCCTGCTCCACTGAGTTCATTGACTTCACCTCAGAAAAACATACTTTATGTGATGCAAGAAGATAATAATTTAACAGAGGCCTAGAAAAACAGTATTATATTTCATGATTACTTCCCCTAGCTCATCATAGAGCTTAGCACCACTGGGTTCACTAGTGCAAATGTAAGTAATACTTGGCTTACTCAGCTCATTAAATGTTCTGCTTCCAACACAGTCTGAACTTAGATACTGATTCTCTTTAATGAGGTTGATATGGAAAAACTGATACAGCAGCAGAAAGAAACGTAACTAAAATTCCTAAATTCCTTCAGTTAGAGGCTATTTTTGTCATATTACTGGAATACCTCTATATCAGTAAAGATGAAAAAAAAAGTAGTAAAAGCTTGCATATACTGATCCATGTAGAATGGATAGCCCTGTTATTATGGCATTTGTTAAAATGAGGTCATTCATATTTTTAAAAGACAGTTTATTTGATTGGAAAAAGATAATTGAATCTGTCTTCCTGTGAACGCATGGAAAACATGGTTAAGATACCATCTGACTTTCTAATAAAAATAGTAAATAGATTTTCCTTTCTCTGGCAAAACCATGGATTTTTGTAACAGTGCATTGCACTGTTAGCTGTTTATAATGTTATGGTGGTCTTTAAGTGAGCAAAGTTTTCTTAACTTTTCTTATGGAGAATTCCATGCTAAAGTCATAGAAATGTCACAACTAAACTGTAATTAGTCATGACTAACTTCCTAGGCTGTGGTATTGGCATGTTCATGTTGATTACTTGGTTTTCTGTTATGGATTGCTGATATACGTTACCTAGTAATCAATTTCTTAAATCTCTGAGATGAAAGGAACAGTGCACATACATAAGCCTATGCTGTTACACTTGGAAATCCTTCAGATTTTATGTTGTCAGCTCTTTCTTACCTCTGTAGGAACCAACAAATAGTTTTGTGATTTAGGCTACTAAAATATTCTAGTGTAAAGAATTGGAATCTTGATTGGTTTTATGCTCATATTGCTTAGAATGATGGTTATATACTGATTGTTATCTATTTTATTTTTTTATTTATTTGTTTATTTTCTCTGTATTGACCTGTGAATTCATAAAGTGTTATTTAGAAGTTATCCAATAGGTTTACCTCATGTAGTAAAGTATGTAAGCAAATATCTGTTCTAATATTCATGCACTATTAGAAACCAAGCTTTTTATTTTTTTGTTTTCTGTCTTCACCATGCTTCTGTGTCTTTACCATGCTCCTGTGTTCTTAGGGTTTCTGAAATAACAGTTAAATTCATTGTTTTGAGGAAGCTGTTGGCACAGCCGGTTTTACTCCAGGAGCAGCTCAAATTCAGAGAAACCTCCTTGTATAAACAAAATTCCACATCTACTTTGTTCTAATGATGCCTCAATATTTGCTAAACATAGAGACAAAAGTTCATTGGTCTAATTGGCTAAACCTGATTCTAGTGTGGTAAACCATGTTCAATTTCATAATGAAGACAAGGGCGAGCCATGTTATTTTACCATGTGTGAACAGCTATACAAAAACTAAAGTTCAACTGTCACTGTTTTCCCTAAAAAATGTTCCTTCCTGCCAAGAAGCTGAAATCATCTGGATATAATTCACAATCTGAAGACCTGTTGTGTGGAGCCTTTTCCAATTAAAAAAAAAAAAAAAAAAAAAAAAAAAAGTAAGTGTCCTCCTTCCCTTTGTGACCAACTTTGTACACACTGTCTTTAGAAAATAATTTCCTGTGCTGCAAAATTGTCCAGAGATCACACTTCCTTTAGAGACAGCCTAGGTTCGTCAATACAAATTTAGAATTCCTCTTCTTATTTGTCCCTCTGTACTTGGGGCAGAAAATACCAAGAAAAGATGTTAGAATCAGATTAAAGAGAAATCTTGATAAATATTCAAAGCTGGAGTCGATATGGGTTGCAATACCTTATGTACAGATCACTTCTGGAAATATGTATTTGATTTTGCCTCTAACCAATAGCATTTTGAGCATATAGATATGAATCCTTTAGAAACTATCTGTTCAAAATTGTTAGGATATTAATTTTAAAAATAACATTTTAAAAGGAGAAGTGATTTGGCAGACTTAAAAAACAACAATCAGAATTTCACTTATCAACATTTTCCATTATGCTTTTAAGCCTTCTTTTAGCTCCAGATAGTTTATGCTCATAAAATTCAGCAGTCATTAAAAACTCCAGCAGAGTTTTGTCACCGGTTTCAAAGTAGACAAGATTTCATCCTGGGATTCTAGGGAGATTAATTTCAGCATAAGGAATATTCAGCTTGAATAGCAGCAAAAAAATTTGGTCACAGAATTAACCTAGCTCTTGGGTTTTAGTTTCCTTTTGCCATTATAATGCTTTCTTGTACTGTAAGTACTGTAGAGGTAACATTAGAGGTTGTCCAAGACCACATAGCACTTTAAAAAGCAGCCAGATAAAGGATGCCTTCAACAGGTATAGTGTGAGTTACATGGGACAACACATGTCTTGATTCAAATAAGAAGGAATTAAAACCCATATTGCTTTTTTACAGTGAGTAGTTCAAAGTTTTCATTTTCTTGGCAAACTGCCTCTCCTTCTCCTTAACAGCATTCCACTTGTGTTTATTTAAAATACTTGTGTCTTTCACAATTTAGAAAGAAATCTCTCATTTATTTACCTAAACGAAGTCAGTAAAATTGATATACTTTATAGGGGTCTTTATTCTAAACTTTGTTTTCTCTGACATAAGGCTACTGTGCCTTAGCTTTCAATTTTTGCATCCTGTAAAAACTTATAGTCATTCTTTTCATCGTCTAAAAGTGCTCCTCTCCTTTTCCAAACTAAATATGGTAGCTGTGAAAGGCACTAGACTGCAAACTGAGATTATCATGCAGTGGAAAAGATAAAAGAAAAATAAGAGGAAAAAAAAGTTTTCCTTCATGTTTGGAACCAATGACAATATGTATCAGACAACATCCACAGAAAAGTTCAAGTTATAGTTACTGTTAATTGTCTTTACTTGATAGCATTATCAGCTATTCCAAAAATGAAACACAGTGTCATTTGGGATATTGATTTTGAAAGGTGAGGGTTTATTTATATTGGATTCAGAACATGAGTCAAACTCAACATACCTTAGACAATAAGACCTAGCTGATAACGTTCTTCCCTTATTAATTCTTCTAAAGGCTTACATGTCTCATCTCAGATATGTATACAACCTGATAAACATTCAGCCTTATCTTTCTGTCTTCTCTTTTTCACCTCCTTACATCTCTTTCTTTGTAATTTTGGCATACAAGTAATATTATGCTACTTTTACAACTCAAAGAGGATCCACCTCGTTATCTTTCAATTACCTTCTTTTCAATCTCAAATCCCAAGAACCTCAGTAGCAGGTTTTTGTTGAGATGCTGTTGCTATGACATGTCATCTTAAATGTCTAACTGTACAAATGACAACATTTGCACACTCATATCAGCCAACTGAGGCAGAATTTCTTTACTCTTTTGCTTTTCATGCTCATACTTTAAATGAAGACATAACATGAGCTATCCATTAGTATATGTCAAAACATCCAATCAAAGTAAATTTGTATATTCTATCACCAAGAAAAATGTTAAAGAGTGATCACTGAAATCTCCATAATATCTAAATACCTAAATGTCTAATGAACAAAGGCATTCAAATCAGGTTTGGATAAAATTTTGGATAACACTTGTTGATGCAGGATCAAAAGTGAAAACACTACATTGATCCTCTCCTTAGAAGAAAAGATAAAATAAAACAGGAGGTCAGGGTGATTTAGGAGTGTTTAAGCTTCCATCTTACTAAAAGTCATTAGGAAGGATTTTCATAAGTCAATCGATTCTTTCAGAAAAAATTGATCCTTGCCTTTCAAAAGAATTTCAGATTTTTACCAAGTCCAGGTTTGGGGAAAATTTTCTTAATCCAGTATCTTCAAAGCAATTGCAAAAGTTAACTAAATGTCATTGATGGATGAGCAGTATCTCTTAGGATACCAGAATGAAGATAGAAATGTTTGTCATTTCATGTTTTAAAAGACTTAAATTCATTCACCAAAACCAATAGGATAACCAAAGCAAATCATCTGGGAAAAGTTTTAAATACAGAATGGATAGGTTCTGAAGGTCCACAGAAGCCACAGTCTTGTTATTGACAAAACACACATCAAAACACACACAGAGAGACTGCCTTGTTTCATTTGGGGGACTAGAAAATCTGTGTATTTTACAGTTTGAAACAGAGAAAGGAAAGGAAGAAAAGAATTGATAATAAAATATCAGCTAGGTTAGAGTAGAGTATTAGACACACTTTATATAGTCATGATACGGATACAGACAGACACAAATACACAGAGAGTGATGGAGGGCAGGGAGAGCTGTCAGTAGCTAAAAATGAAATCCTTAGACTGGATGGTAGAGACAGGAGATAAGGTAACTAATGAAACACTAGGAAATATATGTATTAAAAAACCAGTGTGAGGTAGAGAAGGACTGCAGAGCATCTATTCTCACTCATCCAGAGACATGAAAAAAGCAGGAAGGCACACATGTAAATACAGGAAAATCCACTTTTTTTTTCCTCTTTAATTCATTAGGGTAGTCAAGCACTGGAATCCGTTGCCTGGAGAGTTTTTTTGACTGTCTGTCTGTGAGATATTTAAAACTTGACTTGATATAGCCATTAGCAACCTGCTATAACCGACCATGCTTTGAGTGGGAAAGTTGAATCAGCTGGTCTCACAGGCTCCTACCAGCTTTAGGCTTTCTGTGATTCTGTATGTCTTCAGAAGAAACAATGCAAAATTTAGTTTGAAAATCACATAACAAACAAGTGTTTCCTTCAATTTCCTTTGATTGGTTTGGCCACACACCAGTTGGAAATAAAACTATTATCAGTTTTTTGAAGCGAATCAGAATTAAGTTATTCTGTGTTTTTAGAGCATATATTCATATCCATGTTATAAGTATCAAGTTTTTAATCTTACAGTAAAAAGTGGTGCAAGTCTAAATCACTTTATATATTGATCCTGAATAATCATGTCTTTATATCTTTGATCCACAAAGAACTTGGCTGATGATATTTCAGGTAATTTTGTAAAAATTGGAAAAGTCCAGTCAAACAGAAAAAAACATGTAATTATACTATATTTAAAATATCCCAGAGACTATCAGGTGATGACAGTGCTGTCTGCATGACACGGATTTCAAAATAGTGCTTCAGTGACATGAATGATAGCATTTTAGAAAAAGCTGGCTGACAGAGGAATGAAATTTCCCAGTACAGTATTATGGTCAAATGTGATCCTTGGGCATAAAAAAGGAATAATTGAGTAGAACTGGAATGATTATATTTATTGTATCATTTGTTTGAGTCCTGTAGAGTTGTTACTATAACATGGATCTTGCTTTAGTGTATATTATTGAAAAAAATATTGACAAATCAGAGAAGATTTAACAAAGAGAATATGTTTTATTATAGACTATCAAGGAAATTATGTTCATGCAAAGTAAGAAATTTCATTGAGTACTCAGGATTTAAATGTGTTCTGATGAAAAAATAATTTAGTGATATTGTGTGGTTAGATATTAAATTGCATACATTGTCTAGAAAACTTTCCAGCATATGACAGATAAGACTGAGTTGTTAACTTATCTTGTAAGCTAGCATGGAAGAACACAATGTATGAGAATGACTTTCTGGGAATTTAAACGACCAAAACAATTTTTAAGTTTTTTATTTCCAGAAGACATTTTAAAATTAGCACATTGCTTTGCTGTGTGGCGCAGCAGGTTATATGAACAAAGTAATTGAGAATCATGTGAAGACATCTGGGTTAGTTGTCTTTGAATTAAATCAGCTAGGTTGGATTAAAGCAGCATAGCTGCAGCACCTGCAAGTCCATTGGGACTGATTTAGCCATCCTTTGCAGAGCTTTATTCAAGGCATTTCTAAAGTACCTTGAGGAGCATCAAAGAAAGTGTCTATTATGCTTATATATCTGTGGTATGTTTTCAGAGATGCCCATATTGTTAGGACTGTTCTCTTTTCCATGAAATTTGTTATTCTTCTATAGAATGTTTCCCCTTTTCACCACAGAAGGCGAAGTTTGTTGAGGTGGACTTTGTCAAAAGAAATATGCATCTTTATTTATTCAGTATACCATGAGAATGATAAAGTTTAAAAATTACAGATTTGTAGACCCTTTACAGGATTATTAATAGCAGCCATTTACCAAGGTTATTTACAAATATTTTTCTTGCTATTAGAAATGTTCATATATCTAGATAAAGAACTAGGTGTACATAAGGAAACAAACAGCAAGTGGGGAGGTCATAATTTTTTTCGAGTCACTAACAACAAATTTTTAATGTGACTAGTGGATGCTTCGAGTCCATTAACAATTTTTAAGAATTATTTTAGGAATTTTAGACCCAGTTAAAAACAGTTAAGTTCAGATATTTCCTATATCAGTCTATCTAAGTGAAATTGCCAAAGGAATCTGTCCTTATGTCCATTGAAAATTAGTTTTGAGATTTATAATCAGTTCAAAATTCTGAGCTAGATTAATTAGTTAAACATCTTAAAGAATTTTCATGTTTGAATACAAGTTGGTATAATATATTTGACATCCCTACAGGAGCAGAGAACATCGCACTGACTAAAAACTGTATGGGAAAGTTTGGCACATCAACATGGCATCTAAAACCTGATGGCAAGCAAGAAGTCATTAAAAAATAAAGTGAAGACAGAGATATACTTGAAGCATTGTTTCAGTGAGAAGCTTAAGTTTAAAGGAACATCCTATTGGAGATTCAGAATGCACCCCCAAATATAAAATTTAATTTAATTTTAAAAAGATGAATTAAGTTCATTCCTGTTTCTTAAAATCTGATTCCAGAGAGATTAATTGGTTGCAGCATATATTTCTTGTAGTGATTCCTAAAAATAGAGCAATAAGGACACCAAAAGAACTAGGACAAAGCATAAATATGCAGGACTTGATCATGGTAAGCTTTTACTACTTTGTAGTCTCTCCCTTTCCCTTATTAGTTCCTCTTCATGTTGAAATTACTCTAGCTTAGGCTAAGGAAAGCAAAAACTTTTGAACTTTGATGAATTTCTTCAAGCATCTCAAGCTAGCTCATTAGAATGTATGCACAAACACCAGCACAGTCATGTTTTAAGGGAAAATATCAGATACTGATGGTACTTTATGGAGCGCCTGATACTAAGAATGTGCATTAAGATCCACCAGCTTACAGAATCTCTACTGAAGCAATACCTGATTTCTCTACCTTGATCAGGCTAAGTCATTATTTAAGTGAAATTTGCTCAGACTGACAAATCAGATACCTGCCATCCACACATGCTGAAATATACAACATTGAAGACCTTGGGAATTTAAAATCCAAATCCTGTGGCTTTGAACTGCTATACCAAACAGGGCTTTTTGTTATGGTTGTATTTTTCAAGGTGGGTAACTAAAATTCACCATTCTGCTTAAGTGTTTTGGATGCCATTCCTAGTAAATAAGCAGGGCTGCAAAGATGTGCTCACTCCCAGCATGTTTATGTCCTGTAAGCCAAAGAGCCAAACTCTTTCATGAAACATCCTCTCTTTGGCCTCTTGTGATTTATGGGGAGAATTTCTGAAGAAGGCCAGTGTAATTTTTTTCTACCAGTTGCATGTAGTGTATTTGATGTAATTGGAGAATAAAGAGACAAGTACTGGGATTAACAGCAATTTCCTGCACTGAACTAAAACCTTGCTAATCAATTTAAAGTAACCAGCTAATGCATTTATGTAATAAACTAATCAATCTCAAATGCACATTTTACCATTTGGATTGAATTTAATATCCCAGCTTGCCATTAACGGACATTATTGACAATGGTTTGAACATGTAATTGGTGATTTGATATCACAATTGGTGTTCTCTGGTGTTCTGAAAACAATTTTCTAATAAATTCACTACCATTAATTTATTCATTCATATTATTCTACAGGATATAAAAATTATAAAATACTAATTAAGTTGGAAAGCAAGAATATCTGGGGTTTTAACCACCAAATTCCTGACCTAGGTTCTATTTCCAAATTTTTTGTAAAAATAAACAACAACAAAACAGAAATTTTAAACAAATTATATCAGCATATCTCTTACTATAACAAAAAGACTACTAATATTTTGCAATATATTCAACTGATATGAAATTTGGGCTGAGTATATGTTTGTTTGAGACATTTTATGTTATGTTTAATGGCTACAGAACTATGCATTTAACTCTTGTAAATTTTCACAACTAGCATGATACTAGCTTTGCTGCAGTAGAGAAAGAGAATGCCTAGAAATTATACAGATGCAAATGTGTGTCACAGAAAAAAGCTAGCGTTAATATTTAGATAAAAATCAGAAGTTTGGGCAACCAAACCTTAACTAGCTGACTCATTCATTTATTTATGTCCTGAACTTTTTTTTGTGTGAAATTTGATATGTTCCAAAACCTCCTGGGTAGAAGAGATCTGCTTCACCAAGAAAAGGCCAATATTTCAGCTGCAAAATCTAGCTGTTAGACACCAAGATCCATCTGCATCATGGCAGAACTAGCTGTTGTTATCAGTAACCTATCTTTTCTACTTGGTTAACTGTTATAGACATTAATAATCCCAATTATGGCAGTTAAAAAACTTTGCCTGACAGCTTATTCCATTGCCTTGTTTAACTCTTCTTTCAGTAGTAAATCTTTTGTCCTAATATTTAGCCTACATTTTTCCCAGTGAAGCTTGAGGCAATTATTTCTTGTTCTGTCTTCCTTGACTATGAAGTACAATTAATCACTTTCTTTTTTATAGCATCCTTTTATGTTTCTGCAGTCATATAATTATTTCATATTATTTATTTCTTTCTCAGCACATAGATAGTAAATAAAATATGAATGACTGAAAGCATAGGAGATTCAGAAAGAAGGGAGGTGGGTGTGGGTGTGTTTGAACATTCATATATTTTTTAAAATGTCACAAAACCAATCAATATTGCCTAAAGCACAACTTTCTGTGACATTCATAGGGCTGTTCAAAGCCAATGACACACTGTGACCCTCTTGCAGGCTAATTATTTATATTCCTAAGTACAATCCTTTAACATATCAAGATCAAAAACCATTATCAAGAGAAAATAAAGTACATAAACACGGTAGCCAGTAGTTCAAAGAAGAGGGACAAAGTACATAGATACTTTTAAAATTTTTGAATGTTTATATCCCTGGAATTTCAATTAACTAGCAGAAAGCTCTTTATTCATGTGCAACAGTTGCAGATTGTACCTGATTTCCAGTCAGTACATTGATATTGTTATTATCTGTATGTTTTGTGGCTAAATAATACCAGCTTAATTTAAGATGATTTATAAACACAGGGAAAATATTTCTATTGCAAACAGTGATCACATGCTAAACAATTTTCTTTGAATATCTTGAATATTGAATGTACTGTACTAAAACGGCAGTAAAATTGAAAGTTTTTGGACAGTATTACATGATGATGTAGCATACTGAGTATCTAATATGAACATAAAATACATCATGTTTTAGGATATAAGCATTTTTTGACATAAAGTCTCAACCTTATTCCTTTGTAGTTTGACTACTGAGTGTTTAAATGTCTCTTGCAAGTCATATTCTCTGTGCAATTGGTCTCTCTCACTGAAATTCAGTTTCAAGAACCCACCTGGTTTCAGTAGTGACAAAAATAACTTTCATATGAAATCTCTTGCTCTCCAATAGGCAACCCACTCATCCAAGTTAGGGGTGGTAGAGTTTGATTGGTCTTTATCACTGTAAGGGGGAAAGGACTCATGATCTTTGCAAACTGGTATGTCCTTCTTACGACAGATAATATTATCAAACTCATGACAGAATATTGACAGAATTATTTGTTCATTCTGGTATGAGACAAATTGGCAGAGTTATTTGGTCATTCTGGTATGAGACACAGTTATACAGGGCATGACCTGAAAAACAATTCAGAGGTAAGCAGCTTTGGCAGTGAAACCGTGTATTTCTCTTACATGCAGACATTTTGAAGACTTTTTAAGTCCCTGATGCTGATCAAAGCATTTCGTGTCCTGCAAAGCACCAGGTGAGTGTTACAAGAATGACCTTGCTGTGCAGGTAGTATGCTCCCAAAATTCAGCCACGATCTGATGTTTTTTACTTTTTGCACATATTACACAAATTTAACACAGGTTTTAGCAACTTGGGTTCTACCTGGGAAAGAAATTGACCTCCTGTATTAGGGTATGATCTAATAAATGTCAGGGTTGTTTGGTAGCTCTTTAAATGCAGTAAAAAATGGCAATGACAGTAGGAACATGTGCCTAGGAAGAAAAGAGTTTTCTCGCACGTAATGTTTCATCTGTACCATACGAGAACTACATATTTTTTCTGGTCCCAAGACAGATTTTGTTGATGCATTCAAGGTATGATCTGGCCAAGGCAAATGGAAGGATGATGGGATGCACAGGATTCTGTTTATGGAGTCAAAGAGGGGGAAAAAATGTAAAGCAGATACATGCCTGCCTGTGCTCAAAAATGGATCATTAGTTATTATAAAAATAAAAATATTACAACATCTTGCTAAAGACCTGCATATGTATAGATCCTTACACTTTGGGCTTTCAGAATGTTTTTTAATTATTTTAATATAATATACCTGTTGGAGCTAGGGAAAGGGATATTGAACAGAGCATCTGGTGGAATCACCTGAGGCACCTCCTTCCCAGAAAGTGAGTCCCTCTCTTCCACTCCCACTGGCAAGTGAGGGGGTATAGAACAACTACTTAGACATGCCCATGTGGTTCCAGCCTTCACCCCTCAAGTCTAGTGCAAAAAAACATCTCTTCTTACTAAAACCAAGGCAAGGCTCACTGTGAGAAAGTATATAGTTTATTTATGGAAAAATACATAGTACACAGGAAAACACTTTAAATTTAGAGTGTTTATGCATGGGAAACTTGAATTTCTGCAAGCTGGAGAAACATCTGAAGGTCTTTTAAAAGATGGAAAAGGGGAGAAAAATAATTTGTGAAGACTCACAGGAAAAGTGTTATTATTTACTTGATTTAATAGATATTACTGTGGTTCAATGCACTTCTTTACATGTTGAGGATCAATGGCATGTTATAATCAAACCTGTAGCACCAAGATCATGGTGAGGTTACACAGGTTTCAAATAAAATACCTTGAATTACTTTCAGACATTTTAAAGACCCATCAGACCCTTCAATTTGAAATGCACCTATAGCAATAGAAAATAAGCTAAATTATTGATTGAAATTATCCATTTAGAGCATTTGAGGTAAACAAATGATTATCTGAGTCACAACAGAGTTTGGCTGTCCAGCTAGTAGCACAGAATATTATGAAGAGGAGAAAAAACTTAAGGCATTAACTTATGGTTAACTAGGTTCAGGTTAGCTAGGTTCTAGGTATGTGCTTCTCTTTTCCTTGTCAGTGTCAAACACATTAGTCAAGACCCTGGTTTAAAAATTACTCTTTCCATGCTGAGACAAATTTATTTATATTTGATCTAATAAAAATTGAACTACTGAGTTTGCAAGACTGAATGTTTTCATAAGGGAAGGGAAGAGTTTGGGAGTGGAGAGGAAGTGAATCATCATCATTACGGACTGCTGATGAGGATCTTCTCCGCAGATATTCCTAAGAAAACTGGAAACAGCTTTATAGCTTTATTCTGGGCAGAATGATTAGTGATTAATCATCCTCCATAATAAAGAAATATTCATATTCATTATCCCTATAAATGAGCAAGACAGCCTTACATAAGTAGTTTGAGAAACACAGATGGGATCATCACCCAAGTGAAGGATATATAATCTACTTTAAATTCATTTCCTGTCCTAAAAAGAAATGAGTAAGTTGTAGGGGTTTTGTTTGCCTGGTTGGTTAGAGTTGGGTTCTTTGTTTGTTTGTATGTTTGTTTCTTTCTTTAAACTTTCATTGAGAGTCTTTTTGAATTAAGCAGTATGTTTGAAAGCCATCATGCATGTCTTCTAAATGAGATAAGAAAGAAGTCACCCCTGCTTGTTCTTCCATTTTCTTGACCCTGTTTAGAGTAAGACAGCCCCTGGCTAGAGCATAAATCAGATCGAAAGAAAATCCTTTGTTCTGACATGACTGAAGACAAACATAAAAAGGTGTAGGGATAAAGAACATTAAAAAAAAAAAAAGAAAAGCACTCTCAGCTGATTCTTCTCTCCAGATAGAACCAATCCTGTCAATCACAGCTGCTGTCTCTGTGCTCGTGTGAATGGCCTTGTTCCCCAGGGACAGCTCGTTCTCCCCAGCTCCCTTGTGCTATGTTCAGTTTCTGAGGCAGAGGTTCCTGCTACGTACATAAGGTCTTGTATATCTTTTAGAGAAACAGATGCAGTTCTCTGATGACAGGCAGAGAAGAATTTCTGTCTCCTTAGGTGGTGAACTTAGTTATGATGGCAGCTGGCCTTGTGCCCCCCTTGGCCTTTTACCAGAGTGCTGTCAGACGTTCCAGCCGCCATATCCCCAGGCACTTTCTCCATTTCCTTGGGTCTCAATTCAGACAGTTTTCTGTCTCAGGATTTCTTGACACATACCTCAGTGAAGACCCTCTGCATAGCACCCACCACCAAGTTTTGGCTGTTACTTTCCAGGCTGATTCTGACTTCTCAGATTCCTTCTGAAGGCTCAATATGCAATTGCTTAAATGGCAATAGTGGCTTTTCATTAATTCCTTGCATTTGAGCTCACATAATTCATGTTATTTCACTGCTCAGGTTTCCTTTTTCTTTTGGACCCCTCAAGGGTTTGTCTTTCAGCTTTGTTTAAAAAGGAATAATGCCTTTTTTTCTGTTTGCATGTTTTGAGTACAGAATGCCAAAATTAGGCAAGGCTTTTTGCAGGATAGTCTGCAAACACATATATGAGCACATATACCTAGGGTCACTCTCCTGGGGTCCTAGCCTGATTTTTGCTAAATGTCTAGCAAATCACATATTGGATATGGGTGTATTATCCTCTTCTAGGTCCTCTGTTGATGGAATACTTATGTGAGGTTTTTTTTACTGCACTAAGGTTGTGAAAAACCCCACCTCGATATATTTAGAGATTCTATACCAAATTTTTCCTTTTTAAAAATAAAATTTATATGTATCCTTCAAATTGCAACAGTGTCTTCCCTTCCCCTACCCCTTCTTTAATTTCTTTTTTTTATATTTCATTTTAAGTTCAAGGGAGGAGAAGCAAGGCTATATCTGATAGTAAGGATCCCACTGTGAGTTCAGTGCAAAATTCTTTAAAGAATTCAAACAAGTCAATTTCAGTACTCAATCTAAAAAACAATTTCTATCACTTTGCTTTGGTAGATGAAAATTCTTTCATTATGAATTTTGTTTTCAAAATAGATTCTTTGTTCTCCAGTTGTGTGATGTGATTAATTCTGTTGCTTTGTATGTCTAAATATGCTTGATTTTTTAAATGAAATGTAGGGGAAATTCATACCTGACTAATGGATCCTGCACACTTGTTTTTGCTCCTTCTTGTCCAGCAAAGAAACAATACTTGATATATATGTTATCTTCTGATTATTAGGTGCAAAACCACTTTCCAAATATTTCTAAACAAAACTTTTGCAACTTAAGTACGCAATGTTCACTTATATTCACAAGAGGCAGACAACAAAACCATATAGAGCTTGTTTTTTTTTAAAGTCTTCCCTGACCATCCATGGTCTCATGCAGCCTATTCTTCCTTATAGTAGCTGCTGAGACCTGTCTAATTTTGAAACCATAGCTACTATTATATAAATAAATAGAAATTTTTATTTTTGAAATCAGGTGTGGCTCTTGAACGCATTAGAATACATGGCTCAGGACTCTCTTTCAAATATGTGCTGAGGGAAATCACAAAGACCTTATTCCAACCTGGAAGTACATTTTCCTCAGAAATCACTTCAGAAGTTAGGCCAATAATACCCACCTCTGTTATACATGCAGGCACAATTAATACAAATGAGCTATTGACAGGAAAACAGAAGTTCTTTTTACCCTTTGTGCATCACTAATAATTGCTTTTACGTTAAAGTGCATTGCTTAAAAGTCTCTGTCACCAGATTTCTGGGACTAAATACAATGTGACAATTTGACTAAAAATTGCAACATGGCAAGAAAAGAATCCCTCAAAACAGCTAAGTACATTCTGATATTATGAAAATACAATTCTTTTTACAAATTGACTATGCTAGATGACAAAAACCTACTTGATTCCTAATACAGTTAAGGGTATTTTGGTGATGCTTGTTTGTTTGCTTTTTGGTTGGTTTTGTTTGGTTTTGTGGGGGTTTTTTTGTTTTTTTGTTTTTTTTTTTTTTTTTTTTGTTTTTTTTTTTTTTTTTTTTTTTTTTTTTGTTGTTTTTTGTTTTTTGTTTTTTTAATATCGCATTCCTGGAAAAACTACAAAATCCCAGAGACAGGTCAGAGTTTGTTAGTCTGGGAGATAAAAAGATATTTGCATCTCCAGAGTTATATGGGTATGCCTGTGTGTGTATATATCCTCTGCTAGCCTTCAAACAGAAATCTTGTTGAGTTTGTCTTGAAACATTTGCCTTGGGTAATTTAATCCAATACAAGGAAAAATGTAAGATAGTGGAAAATCAAATGGAATAACTTATGGTGAACGAATCAGTGAAGTTTGAAAATAGCTATTAAAACAATAATTATCAAGGAAAAAAATACGAAAATAAATGAGATTTAGTTTTGAAACTCAATTGCCATAGTATCTTTACATATCTAGAACAAATGCTTGTACAGTCTCCAAAACATTAATCATTATTATGGTACTGTGATGTTTGATCAAATTTGATTTGTTTATTTAATTTTTGTTCTGTTTTCCATTGCTTTTTTTCAAGATGTTCTACGTGGTTTTGCTAGAAAGAACCATTTTCTTTTGGACAAAGACGACTCTTTGATTCCACTGAAAGCAAAAAAAAGCATTACACCTGCTTACATGACACTGCAAGGTTTTCATCCCTTTCTAGAAAGAAATTCACCTGTCTTAGCTTTCCTCTTCCTTCTCTCCTTTTCTCATCTCTCAAATCTGTCCTTGTAATAGTCTGTGCTTTCTAATACTGACTAGTCACTAAATATTCTACAAAGTACTTATATTTTAGTTCTAGACGTGTTAGACAAAAAAATTTGAAAGATATTTTTTCTGAAAGCAGAAGCCACTCAAAGCCAATATATTCCACATGAAAATGAGTGTTGATTCAAAGATAGTTACAGTACCAAATACATAGAATAGTGAAGAATTTCTTAGTATTTCAGTACTTCTAAGATATTATTTTCAGATTTCCTGAAGGTATAACTGACTCTCTCTCAAAAAAATAGCAGTAGAATTTTAAATTAGGAGTTTCAAATAGGATTTATATACTCCCTGAAAGAGCTTCCACTTAAAAAGTAAAGTAGGAAATCTTAGAGTTGACTTTAAAATTGAACCTTTTTTCTTTTCCTTTGGAGAGATACAGTCAAATAACTTCTGATTTCTGGTGACTTCATAACTGTTATTTATATTCCTTCCACTATTTTATGTTTTCCTGGTAGAGACAGCAGGATGTTTACATTTTCTTGCTTTAATAGGGCGTAGTACTCCCAAAGGCAACAAATGCAAAACTAGTACTAATACTAATAATGAGTGACAGTTTTCATAATCAACTGTGAAAATGAATGACGATTTTCAAGTGCAAAAATGCAATGGTAATTTCCAAAGAGGTATTGGTATATGGCACAATCCATGGACTCTTATACTGCTTTGTATCTTTCTCCATTTCTTTTCAGAGACCAAACTGTTCTAACTGTGTGTGGAGAGACTTTCATTTCTCACTCCTTGGCCAAGAGAAAAAAGAAGCAAAAGATTGTCACTTCTCTCTCACTTAGGAAAAGATGTGCAAACATAAAAAATGATCTGTGTTCCACTGCTGCTGTAAACAAACCAGCAAAGGAGAAAAAAAAGAGAAACTCTCCAAGGAAACACAGAAGCAAATTATTCCTTGTCTGCATTGGGCTACAGTTCAAGCAAGTGACAGAGTTTGGAAGAGATGTGGAATGACATCCCTGTCTCACTGCAATCGGCAGTGGGAATGTCCTCATCTGTTTACAATTCACTCTCCCTGTTAGGGTTGCTGCAAATTGGCTAGAAGAATGTGGTGAGCTATCTCCTCTTGACATATTTGCCACGGCACTTATATATATGTAAGTTTACTTCTTTTCTACTCACTGAGGCCATACAAAAATCCTTTATAGTTGCCTGGCCAATATTTTCCTTTTTGTTATATCCTTATGGAACTGATATATATAGAACTGTGGCCCGCAATTTACTTCATTCAGTGTAAGAGAGAAATGCCTTCCCTTGTCTTATTCTTTTGTGTTTGAGTCAGATAAGCAAGGAATGCATTAATCCTTTTAGATGTAATTATATTCCCAAGAAAGATACACAGTCATGCCTTAACAAAAAGAAATTTTCTTCTCAGAGGAAACAATCACAACCATTTTTGCTTCCCTATCAAGAAAAATACCAAAATAACTAGGGGGTATTTTTATACATAATTTCAAAAATTTTAACACTACAGGAAAATTCCAAAAGAGTCACCCAGTTCTAAATCACTTTCTAAAGTGCAACATCTCCTCCTCCAAAAAAATCCTCAAGTTTTTAAAAGTTGTCCATCAATGTAGTAAACTGAAGACTAAATGATATGGCTTCGAATTTAGGATGTGCTTGTTTTAAAACCTTTAAAATTGTAATTATGATTAGCTATGTATGAGGAACTTTATTTATATGAACGAAAAGTTATTACTGCAATAAAAGAGGTCTGAGAAGGCTGCAGTGACAGCATTATTAAATGTAAGTTATCCACTACTTATTTCCTACAGAGACTCTGGAATCAAGCCTAGGACAACTACGGATACTTCAACAAGACATCTCAAGGGGATATGCCCATTTTACTACTAGCACAATCAACACTACAAATTTCCCCTAGGTCCTCATGAATTTGAATCTGGAAAGTTAGGAAAAGTGTTTAAAGGCTAGCAAGATACCTGAATGTCATTGTTTAAACAAGTACAAGAAAATAAACTCCAATATTTTGATACCCTAAAAGAAGAAAATTTATAAAGTCCATTACACAAAAAAAAAAAATTTCTCATGGCTTATGTGACTCTAGAAGGACAACTAATTTAAAAAATACTAAATTTTTGATGTGAAAATATTGAATTTGCTGTCTTCTCAAAGATTTTTTTTAACCTCTTAATGTACTAGGTGGCTTTGGTTTTCCTTTTCTTTTTTTCTTAAAGGTGAATGCATAAAGTTTTCAATAGGATAGGATACACTATCTCTAGGTTTAACATAGGGAACAAATTTATGAAAAACAACTGGCAAAATACTTCAGAGACATTTTTTGATCAAGGAACTCTGTGGAAGAGTGAAAACAAAAAAATGTACTTATGCTTAAAGATATTTACTTATGCTTAAAGATATTGAGGATTTTATGGCCTTGCATCTTGAACACTGAATGAAGAAATCATACATTAATAAAGCAATGTACATTACCCAGTAGAATAAGCAATAATTTCATGGTAAGAACACATGCAAGAACACAAATCTCAGTATAGTATATATCAAGCAAATCAAGCAAAAATGCTAATAATTTGCTTTGAATTTCCCACTCCTGGCCAATATAGCGTCCAGGTCTGGAATACTTATTTTCATATAATCGTAAAGAAGTAAGGAACCTCAAAGATAGTGAAAGAAATTAACAATTTCAAGCACTAAAACCAAAGGCAAACAAACAAAACCAAAGCGGAACCACAAAAGAATCTGTATTGTCATAATATGATATAATTACTTCAATGAAACATGAAGGCTAAATAAAATATTAGTGAAAAATTAAATAATGGGTTAGAATATTGTGGGGAAAAGTCCTTACTCAATGCAAGTAGTTATCTAGAATCATCTTGTTTGGCTTCAAGCCCCGGGTTTATGGGAAATGGTAAGATAAAAGAACAACTGATCAATTGGAAGAACTAGTCAACATTTGAGTAATACTAAATAAAACTTCACCATTTTTTGTATTGATGTATGTTCTTATGCAATAATTACTGGCATTATCCTACTTCCATTAAAAAAAAAGCAAACACTGAAACAAAATATTAGATATCAAATTCTTCAGGAAGTTAAGTGTGTTTACAGGCATACTTCACAAACACCAATTCATCACGAGCAGCTCAAAATTTTATTGGTGGCTTAGACAGTTTAGCCTCCACACCTCATTGATAAAGGATTTTTTTTCCCATGAAGTACACAATGATTAGTCTGAAATTATTATTCCATTATTATAGTTGTTGGGTTTTTTGTTTTTATTATTTTTATTACTATTATTATTAGAAGTAGCAGTAGTAGTACATTAATTTTAATTTCTAAATAGTATGCTTGCAAGGCACTCTTGTTTATTTGTTAGTTATAGATGTATTTTTTTTGAAAATCCAAGAAATGTCATCCCAGATTTATAATGATAACTGTTTTTCTCAGTTTAGATGAGAATTATGAAATGTCTACATTACAATTTTTATATAATAAATTAATGATATTCTGGTAACTACTTTGATTTTTTTTTTTTTTTTTAATGGACTGGTAGGGAACTTACTCATCTTCCATTACCCAGAAGATACATATTTTTAAACCCTAAATAATATCCCTTTCCCAGACCTCCTAAAACGTTTTCTGTTCCATGATAAGCAGGAAATATTAATTCAGCTATTTTTTAGATTCAGTTTTGAAACTTCCACTATTATGACACTGACTCTAGGAGGTATCATGCCTACTTTGAAATGAATTTAATTTTGTTCCACTACCATATCCATTCTATGGAACATTTATAATTTAGTTGTTGGTTTGTTTTGTTAGTGTTTTTTTCCAGGGTTATTATATTTTTTTTAATGCAAAAGAAGACCCTAATGCAATTACTTTTGTTTATGGAGCTCCAGTGGTATAACAGATTCAAAAATCTCTATTCCAGCATCGGGAATTTCAGAGTCAAGGGTCACCAAAACAGCCAGCTCCAACACTCTTTCTATTTAATCTTGATCTCCCTACCTACATAAAAGATGCCATGTATATGCAGAGCCCCTATGAGTAGTTGTAATGTGTCAAGGAGTACCTGATATAGTATCTTACACTATTATTCTTTTGAGACTTACTGATCCTGTGACCAGATAGATATGGAAGAAATGGGAAAATAAAGGCATGGCAGCATATCCAGTTTTGCAAATTACTGTTTTTTACTCTCAGTTAAAATATTCCTTAACTTCACCAAACTCTAAACTAGATTTTTTTATTTTTAATTTAAAGGTCTGTTTGTCTTTCTCCCTTTCTTACACAAAAATGTTATTTCACGCAAAAATTACAAGACTTTCTTGTCAATATTAGATAAAGACAAGGCAAACTCAGAAGTTATTCTAATGAGTCAGTGGCGTTGTGTTAAAGCAAAACTCTAGAGTGGGTTTTTGCCTAGAATCAGGCAGATTGAAACAAGTAAATAGAGTATGTCAGCCTGCAGCCCAGAAGTAAAGTGATTTTCTACCTCCTGTGTACCTCTGGCAGTTATCTATAATTGCTGCTCTCCCATCAGCATCAGCAAATGTAACCTCTTAAACTTGATCCTTCTGTCCTGATCAGTTATATGGAAAAAAGGCAGTAAAGATCTGTCTTAATTCCTGTGGGATGCCCTAAATGCTTCCCCTGGAGTGGACATGGTTTTTCTGACTAGAGTTATCTGCTTTCTGTTTTTTACACTAGCTATTTATCTGTTTCCATATCTCAAAAGGGATACTTGAAAGCCTCCATCGAAACCAGGTCCCAGTTACACAGAATTAAGAACAGGCTGTTGATAATTCAGTCACAGAACATGTGCTATCATTTTCAACACCATTGGCAATACCTTGAATTGGAGAGGATGCGAAATAGTCAGGAGTTTTCATCTGCACTCAGAACACTGAATATTTCTTAGTAAAACATAGAAGTCAGGTTAGCTTCAAAGTACAAAACCTATTTGTCAGAGATGAGATCTGTGTGGAAAACGTGAAAGTCCTGTTGGATAAAACCCTGCAGACACACATCCAGCAAAAGCTGGATTCTGACACTGCAGCTCAAATTCAGAGTGCAGCATTTTTTTTGAACCATCTTGATGAATGAAAGCTAAGTAAAAAATTTTCAGGTGGGGTTCACAGTGGGAAAATCTGACATTCTGGAAAGTGACACAAGATCTGGGTACACCCCAGTCATTCCATATAATAATAATTTTATGTAGTTGGAGGTCTGGTATCTCACACAAAATATAAACATAGGGTCATCTGTCTGCTCAAGCTTTTTTGGAAAGTTGTGAAAATGCTGTCATATCCTGCTTGTCTTTAAGAAGACAAGAAGAGAGAACCAAAACCACCTGATATATATTTGCCTTACTTGCATGGTGATGATTTACCTCATTTTGTTATCTATTTATTATTATTACCAATCAGAAGCTGAAATAGCTATCACTGTTCTTTTCCTATCTATCCTCATAAGGATTTCATACTCATGTAAATTCAGAGCACACTTCCTACACATTTTATGAAGAAGATGGAAATTGCATAAAGCCAACTTTTGGCAAAGGTGTTGTTTTCATTCAGTTTTTACTTAAAAATATTATATTATGCATAAATCTTATGCAAATATGAAAAGTTGTTACTACCTTTGTAATGAAATGTTGTTCCTCATATTTAGATAATTATAAATTACTGCAGAATTACTAGAATTGGCATGTCTGTTTTAGAGTAAGAAACTGAGATTAAAATCACTTGCCCTCAATTGCCTAGCAACCTGGCAGGAGCTGTAGGAAGAAAAGGTAAGTGCTTTTGAATTTCTTTCTCAGTTCACAAGGAGAGATTATTTTTCCCCTTCTTCCTTCAAAATACCATTAAACTAAAACCCCCAAAAACTGACCAAATGTGTCTGTTTGTACTTTGGTCACCAGTTTAATTTTGCAGTTAAACTCTTTAGCAGCAATTTGACCATCCCTTCAATTGGTAGCATTGACAAATAATAGCTGTTTTCACAGAGAGCATGAGACATCCAGAAAAAACTCCCTGGCAAGACGAAAGTATTCATCTTGCACCATATCTTAAAAATTCAATTCTTATAAAAGCAAAATCATTACAGAGGCACAAGTGTTCTGAGGACAGAACTGGGAGCACATGGGGGTTGTTTTCAATTGAAGCATAAAAGAGTTTTAAATCAATTTCAAAGTTCAATACCCTCCAAGGGAGGGTAATGAGGAAAGTATCTGCAGCAGCCCTGTTTTCCTTGAGAATATTTTGTTAGTTTGCTGTGTTACCTGGGAGATTTTACCCTTGCTTTTTCTGGATGGGTAGGTAATTGGAGAGCAATATACAAGCACCTGAGAGGGTCAAACCACGTAAAGATTAATTCTGTATTATAAAAACCCTTCAACAGTTGAATCCACAGCTCTGACTTAAATTTTTACAAGATAAACTTGGTCCATACAGTCAATGAATAATACCTCTTTAAATTAACTAATTAGCAAAAATGTGAAGGAAACATGCTGAACAATAAAGGATTTACTTTCTGTTTATTGAACTCTAACCAAGTAGTTCATTGGTCCAGAGGAGAACTTTGATGAGTTTTTGTCCCAATTTTTTCAAAGCTGGCCAAATAGGTACTGTGGGCTGGTGGAGAATTAGTATTTAAGCTAAACTAATTTACTTTAATTCCCACAAAATGTTTTGAGATGGAAAAAATGAAAAATGGACATTCTTATGAACATATGCTGAAGACATTCTTCTACTTGAAATGTCAGAAACAATCTCAATAAAGACACCATAGAGTGAAATATAGTGGTCTAGGCAACAAAAAGAATGCAAA
This sequence comes from Haemorhous mexicanus, assembly GCF_027477595.1. NCBI lineage: Eukaryota > Metazoa > Chordata > Aves > Passeriformes > Fringillidae > Haemorhous > Haemorhous mexicanus. The sequence goes on from NC_082346.1 coordinate 46,817,332, forward strand.
ATATCACATAAATATCACCATCATGGATAAGACAGAAGTTAAAAAGGGGACCATATAGGTTCTATTTTCAGTATATTGAAATTAATGAGAAATTCTCCTTACTTAATATGCATGGTGTTTTGTATAGTTTAAACTATAACTTCATATTTAAATTGTCATAGTTTAAGATGACAAGGCAGCTAAACAGACACTTGCTCACAACTCTCCCCATAGTGGGATGAGGAGAAGGAAAGTGGAAAAAAAAAAAGCAGAAATTTTAAGATAAAGAAGTTTAATAGGACAGAAATAGAAGAAAAAATTATGTTGATGCCAGTAATAACAATGGTACAAAATGTAGGCTATACAAAGCATGTGATGCACAATGTGCTCACCACCTGCTGACTGATGCCCAGCCACCCCTTAGCCAATTTTTCCCCAGTTTTATATGCTAAGCAGGACACCATATAGAATGGAAACCTTTGGGCAGTTTTATCAGCTGTTCCTCCATGTCCCCTCCCAAATTCTTGTGCTCCTCTAAGCCTATTCACTTGTGGGGTGGTTTGAGAAGCTGAATAGACCTTGACTTAGTCTGAACGCTGACCAGCAACAACTAAAATATCAGTTTGTTATGAACATTATTCTCATCCTAAATGCAAAACAACTCTATTCCACCTACTTGGAACAAAATTAGCTCTATCCCAGATGAAATCAGGACAGTGTACCAAAAAAAATGTCTTTGGAAATTCTGGTGTTTAATCCCTTTAGTTAAAGGTGATGCTAATGCTAAAAGTCTAATAAAAGGATATTTAAAGGATATTTAATGATATTTAATGATTTTACTTCTTAAGATATCTAACAGATAATCCATACATAAGTGTTACTCTGTGTGTTAAATTATGTGCCAGAACTTGTTTAACATACAGCAACTGCCTGATTACACAGGAATTAAACACATATCAGAGATACTTAGGCTGAGGTGTTACTCTTAATATCAAACTTCTTCATGCATTTCAATGGTTATGTGCAAAGTATGATTGCTATATTTTTAAAATATTTCTTTTCCATTTAATTCACTAGAATCTGACCTTAGTGTTCTTTGCCCATGAAGTGGTGATCAGGGTAACAGGGCCACTGTGGACTGTGAACTCTCAGACAAATTTGGTGAAGCTCCATGTAAAAAATGGTGAATCTCTGCTGAGTATTAATATATACCACCAGGATGCACCAACCCTGGAGGAGTTCAAGGCCTGATTGGATGTGCCTTTGAAAAACCTGGACTAGTGCTTGTGTCAAGGGTGTTGGAACTAGATAATATTTAGGTCCCTCCCAACACCAACCATTCAATGAATCCATGATTTTATATAATTTTAATTTATACCTGTGGGGTATAAATGTGTCATCTTGGGAGTGTGTCTACTAAGAAATGCTGAAGCTGAGCTGCTCTGGCAGATGGATATATATATAAAAAAAAGAAGGCTCATTGATAGCTTGAGGAGTAAACTGTATCTTGGAGGCAAGTATTCTTTCTCATGGTATGAATCAAATATTGCATCTATCCTTTTGATATTAAATATAGCTTTTTCATGCTTTCATGGTACTTTGTTCCCTTTAAAGTTGTGCTTCATATTGCAGGGGGGGAAAAACAAGGATTTATGCCCACACTGTGAATTTAAAAAACTTTTCTCCCCAAATTGAGTAATTTTGGTGAATTCTGGAACAAGTCAGTACAATGTAGAAGAGAAATTTCATGTTTTCATGAAATTAAGAAGCATTTAGGATTTAATTTTGCATGTCTCCTTACCATTTTTATTTTAAGTCTCTTAAAAGAAAGAACACATCTCTTTATACAACATCAATAAATGTTGAATACAAGCCTTACAGCCAATACAGTTAAACATCTGAGCAATGCTTAGGCATTTTCAAAGTTAATTATCTATTCTTAAATGCTATTTTATTCAATTATCTGATCTTATGAAATTGAGCATTTTGGAGATTTACTTATTTATAATTTTTTTTATAAAAAAATTATAAATAAGTAAGCATTTCAATTTCTCAAGACTTGATTCTTTCACAGCTGATCTAAATTCTGATAAGAATAATGCTGGCTTTAACAGAATTTAAAAAATCCCTTGGCTTAAACATAAACTTGTCTGAATAAAAACCAGCTAAAAGTAAGGAAGCTGTAATTTGGCCTCAAATCAAAGAAACTTTCAGATATTTATTTTAATCAGCCATCAGCCTTGGTGGTTTTGCCCTGAAAAACTGTGATTAATGTTAAATGTAAGTTAGTATAAGAATTCTAAATTAACATTAAGCAGGAAACAGTAGTAGAATATTGGAAAACTCTTCTGGAAAGAATTAACTTGCCACTTCAGCAGTCCAAGGAGAATATAATATCTTAGTTCTGGAGAATTCTGTGAACTACTTTTCTTTGAACCAAAAACAGAGAAGGAAGGTTGTGGTTTTATGACAGGCTCACTTAAAACTGTGACCAAAATATTAAATTTAATCGCCATTACTGGTATTTTTAATAGCTAAAGGAAGCACAATATCCACTCCTTTTTCACAATTCTGAGACACAGATATGTTGACAAAATGCATATATACACAAATACGCACACACATGCAGACAAATGCATCTTTCACATAAGGCTGTGCCCTGAGGAATGAAATAAAGAATACATGCTCATGAGAACTACCTCTGGGCTTTTCTTCAAAATGAAACATTTGCAGAAACCTGACATTGCTGGGATGGGGGGAGAGGGTTGAGCAAACGGTATAGAGAGAGAAGTGCTTGCTGACAGGTTGACAAAAGTACACGCAGCCTTTCCTCCTGGAGGGGAGAGGTTAGGCACTCCACGCCACAGCAGAGCCTTGGGGTATTACACAGCTATCCATTCGCAGCTTTCACAGTGATGAATGAGGTTTTAGCAGATGCCTTGCAGAGAACTGGCAAGACAGAGAAGCAGAAAGGATGAGATTACTCATATGTCTGCCCTTTTCCCCTCTCACACTGGGTGAGGCAGGTGATTAAAAGATAAAGTCCTGGGTGATCTAATCAAAGCCATCTGCTCCCACTCTAGCCAAGTAAGAGAAATTCTCAGAAGCTCAAGGAACATGAAGTGTTGGTTTAATCAGAACTTAAACAGAAATATTATTGTAAAAGCACTCAGGGGCTCTGAGGACAATCCTCCTATTCATTGAAGAGCTCCAGATATATGGATACAACTTTCTTAAATGGTTCTCAGACTTCAAAATACCCGCAGTTACATTAAACAAAATTAAGGATTCAATAAAACCTGATGGGTTTGAGCATGAGGGAAAAAAAAGCCCAAACTTGTCACCAGATACTTACCTTGAGGGGAATGAGGCTTCTTGCAATTTCTTTTAAAGCATCGAATACTGGCTGAAACCATATGGAACATATCCATTTCTGCCTGGTGATGACAAGCCTCATTCAGAAGGTTATTAACAATGAAATTAATAAATGCACCCTTAATTTGAATTTTTTTTTTCCTCATCTTTCCTAATAAGCAGGAGAAAAATTCTTAAGAGAATATTCTGGCATCAGCAGCCTTCGTGATAACTAGGAGGAAACATTTACAAAATTGACTACTCCTTTTCAAGGGGAAAAAAATGTAATTAATAAATACCCCATAGCCCAAGGAAACTAATAAATTTACCCTGTGTACAGATCTGCCCCACAAAAAATGTAAAGTTCTAATTTCACTAACTTATAAATGGGAAATGATGACCAGCTTTTTCAGCTGAAATTCCTGTTTTAGTCTGCTTGGATTCATACATGTATGATAGTCAAGAGAGACACGGCCCCTTCTGATAACCATAGTGAAAGGCTGCCTGATATTGCAGCAGAGGATTTTTGCACCTATTTTTATTATATTGCTTTTTCAAAGATTTGTTAGTATGTCTGCCACAGTCTTTCAATGAAATTCAGTAGTATTTTGAGATACACAAAATTTTCATCATGGCATCTATATATGTAGACAACATATATTTATTCTCCCTAATCTATTCCTAATTTTCTGTGCAAATACTGCCGGGCTCACTCAAGGCCACTGGATTTAGTTACTTACTTGACTGAAAAGCATGTCAATGCAAATTCAGGCTGATAAACCAGCACACAAATCTCCAGGGCTTCAGCAAGTTATAATTTAACCACAGTATTAAACAAGATAGCAATTATGCAAGGAATCAGCTGAAAGGTTATTTTTAATTTTAAATTTCTGCATCTGTACAGCTGGGTGCAAGACGAGGCACGTGTCCCCATTAGGCAGGCCTTTGGAAATCAAGCAGCATACTGTACTAAGCATTATGCTGTGGATGTTTCACAGTAAATTTATCAGAGCTAGCCCTGAAAGCAAATGGTTTTCTGGTGTGGTGGAATGTTCTTTTTAATATTAGTATATCAAATATTTTTGGCTCTGATAGTGACAGCAAATTAGTGCTGACTTCATAAAGGCAGAGCTGTGTGCAAGCTTGGGGACATTAAAAGGCTCTTCTGACTGCCATGATTCCTCACCTCCAGGACTGTCTTGTCCTGAATTCAAGCTTCACCATGAAGTCAAAGAGCTGAATTCTTAACTTTTCCATTCTTCACCGTTTAATCATGTATATAATATCCTTGTAGAGGCCCTCTGACAGACCTATTTACATTAAAGACTTGATTTTATGAACTCCCATTTGTTCTTGGTAAACTTATTGCTCCTCCTTATTCATTAGCTGCTCAGCCATCTCCCATCACATAGAGCTGGTACAGTTCCTGTGAAGTCATAGCCCCTGTAGGAGGCTGCTCTGGAGCCTCTATAAGTTTATAAAGATGACAAGGCTGCTCTCAGGCCTCTGACAGTCCTGTCTACCCTTGTCTGACCTCTCCTGGGGCTTCTGCATCCTGTGTACAACCTAGGAGTAAATGTCATCTTCCCAGAGCCATCAGCCCTTGTCCACAAGCTGCATGGCAGGGCTGCAGCTCTCCACAATCCTGTTCTGCCTGGCTCATCTCTGGACTCACAGCCCCTGCTGTCCCTGGCCCATTTCCACCTCCATGGAGGTGTCAGATGCCTGGGTCTGGGCTGACCCTGCTGCCTCACCTCCTCTGCTCCTGGCTGGGACCATGGGGTGGGGCCCGGCTGTCAGACCCTGCCCTGTTCCCTTGGAAAGAATCCCTGTGATGAAGGTTCATATTCCTGTGAGAGCTGGTGACATTTACAGTGCCCTGAACACATGGCCAACATCTCTGTGGGACAATTGAGAAGAGGCAGGGAATAAACTCACTGAAAGTCAGCTGATTGTACCCAGGAATTGCTAGGATGTTCCATGCCCAAGTTTTGGTTGCTCCAAGGCAGCTAGCAATGTTCTAAACATCCAAGTCTGGGACATTAGCCATTATTAGCAGACAGGGTGTTTCTACCTTTTTCTGAGGTAGGAGAAGTCATAATAAAATTGATACTAGCTCAGCATGGTCACTCTGTACCTCAGGTCAGAGAAAAGTCCATGTCACACTTAAGTTACTAGAATAAAGGCAGGCAAGATAAACTCTCCATTCATAATACAGGCTTGATTCAGTTTCCTGGACATCCACTTGCTGGGGTTCATTGGAAATAAATTGAGGAATATCCAGCTGGACCCCCAGCAGCCACAAGGGAAAGCCTTGGGTAAACAGAAGTTTTCCCTCATATCAGTCAATTCTCATGAATGTCTCACAGATCCTGAGGCATCTAAGATGTCACTTGTATGACAGCAAAAGTGAAATTGAATCAAGGCCTTTGTGCTTACACAAGCCCAGCCCCTCCATAACAGACAAGTTTTTGCACTGTAGAAGCTTTTGAAAAATGTGACAGGTAATTTTAGTTTGCTTTGATTTACTTTTTAAAGTTCTAAAATCTTGGGCCCAGTTTTGTAAATCATCACTTCTGTGTAACACAAAGGCAGATATGATCACTGGAAATATTTCATATAAGAAACAGCTTTAAATTAGGAGGCTTTGATGGCGCATACTGTAACTAGTTTTCTGTTCTCCTGTTGATCTGATTCAGCCCAGACTATTTACATTACATGGCAGAACACATAAACATAGTTTATGCACGTGGGGAATACAATTCAAAGCCTTTTGAAATCAGTTGGGTACTTTTCTTGATTTCCCAGGAGAATTAGACAATGTGGCATTGAGCATCTCAAATATTCAGATGGCAGGTTTCAGTACACAGAAATAGTCAGTTTCATTCTAACTGGACAGCTTTGACTGTCTCCATATTTTTTGTGAACTTCCATGTTCATGACTGCTCATTTTAATTACTTTAAAATTGCCTCAAGCCAGAGGCAGACACTTCAAACTGCATGAAAATAAATGAACGAATAGCAGTAGTAATGCTCATCTCTTCTGGTGGATACACAGACTGGCTCAATCTTAATATAATCTGAATGTTTGAACAATATACATCTAAACCCTTAAGCATTATGAAAATTAGCTTTCAAATTACAAAACCTGGATTCAAAATATTTTCATGAGTTTGACATGGCAGTTAAGTATGAAGAAGAGGAGCAAAGTAAGACATGAGAGATGAAAGGCTACTAGCAGACCTGGAGTTACTGCCACCAGACCTTCACCTGCATTAGGCAGGACATTATTATACTACTCATAACCATCTTTCTTAGAGCTGTTTAGATATTCTAGTAACAGGTGCTTTTACTATTTCCTTCATCTTCTTACAGATGGATTGACAGAATTTGAAACTCAACAAGAATTACACCATTTCTGTAAGCTCAGTACTGGTCTTTTCTCCAGCTACCTCAGTGGTTTTGCTTTCCATCTGGTTTTCATGCAAGTTTCTGAGTATTCAGAGCCAGAAGAAAAATAGAAGAGGAAAAAAACTGTTTTGAGAACATACCGCCCAAATGATCAGAGATCAAAATATTTTGTAGCAAAGACATTGCTTATTTCTACTCTTCCTTCTTCCCTCACTCTAGCACTTTTCATGATCCAAATATTGAGAAGTTCATGACGTTGCATTTGTGACTGCCATAGAATTTTACTGAAACATTCATATTATCTTTTATTCTATTGAAGGGAAATATATTAAAGTGATATCCCTCTTATTTTTTGATTTGGTTTGGTTTATTTCCAAACGGAAAATAAATGTGTCTTTTTCCTGTGTGTCTGGCCAGTTTCTCTTCTGAAAATTCCACCTGGAAATTTCAAACAGAAATCTTGCAGCCTAAAGACAATTGTCATTGAGTCACAAGTGCAAACATTATGAGACTTCTCTTTTCTTTTGTTCACTCAATCTTTTTCTTTCTGTTTCCACAAAAATAAGTTGCATTTTTTTATTCTCTTAGAAATAAACTGTAAAATCCAAACACTAAACCAAAATGATGGACAGAGAATTAACAGGTTACTCTTCATTTGTCTGATCAGGCTATTAAGATGTGAGAGTAGCATTGAAAAAGAATAGGGTAAGGAAGTGGACAATGTTTGTATTTAAGTTAAACCACACACCTAAAGGTTGTCACACTTGAAAATTCCAGAGCCAAGGTTCATAAAATGTAAAAGTATTCTTGCACTGTTAGAACTTGGCAGGGCTATGAGAAAATATTATAATATAGTTTTTCATTTATTCTGGCTAGCTGACATTTTTCCCTCAGTCTGGCATGCAGTAATCATTAAGAGAGCCTGGTATTTCACAAAATCTGGTAAATGAATGACAACTTCAGGGACTTTATCCCCTTTTTTTGTTGTTTTTTTTTTTTCCCCTGGGTATATAAAGCTGGTATCAAATGAGACTGAGAAACTACATTTGCATGCACACACCTACACAAGATTTTTTTGTCCTGTAATTACTTGTAGCTATTTTAAGTGCACACTGTGCACATGTATATATGGATTTATTCAGGCACAGTTTTGACATAGCACATGTGTGTACTATAGTTAGAACAAGATTATGAGCTTTTGCATATGGGCTTGAGGAGGATGGTGGAAGTTAGGACTTGCCCTAACTCCCTGTGTTGGAACTACCCCTTTAGTAGGACAGAAAAACAGAGGCAAAGCCCTTTGGTTAGGTTATCCAGGAGAGTAGTGAGTATGTACATGTGGGACACCTAAAGGTCAGACCACTGAAAGGAACTTGCCTTCAAGTGTCTTAACATCAGTGTCCTGAAAGGACTCAGAAATTGCCACCTAGATGGAATTTGAGTGCTTATGCTTTAACAGCATAAATCTCGCATTTAGCAGAATTCTGGAATCCCTCTCCTATATCCACCATCTAACTCTAAAACTATTGATGTTTCATTTTTGCCAGAAATTTTGCAGTTGTCTGAAGCACTATTTCTGTTTCAACGAACAAGTACCTCTTTTCAAACAGGACTAGGTTACTTTCCCAGCTCAGACCTCAGTGTAGGCAAAATAGGTATTTTACCATATAATGCAAGGCTAGAGCAAGGCTAACTAATTTGCATAACATCAATTTCTACAGGGTTATTGTATCTACCACTGCTGGGAAAAAGATAATACTTTCTCTTTCCTTCTATTGCTTTGGTACATTAGTACAGTAGTTAGAACTACCACACAAAAATTCACAAAAGAAATTGACTGAGGTTAGAAGAAATCTCTGGAGATTGTCTACTCAACCCACCTTAGTCAAAGCAGGGTCAACTACTGAACAGTTTTAAGGGTCATGCCAAGTAGAATTTTGAATAGCTCAAATTTCAATATTCAAAAAATAATAACCTCTCAGATTGACTTGTACCAGTGTTTCAGCCTTGCAGAAAGAAAGAAAAAGGTTCAAATAGCTGATTTTTTTTCTAAATATGAACAACCCCAACTCTTTCAGCCTTGCCGCATATTTGCGCTGCTTCAGGTCTCCAGTCATCTTCACAGCTCTTGGTTGGAGTCTCAAATATTCCAAATGTAGAGTCCAACATGAAAAAATGTAGAGATTTACAGGATGAAGCTATTCTTTGTCACACATTTATTTTATTTTTAAATAATTTGAGCCTTGTGCAGCTGAACGGTGTAAATTGCAGTATGTTTCAGGATTTGGCCCCTCTGAAATTTTTTTTTAGCCAGAGAGAAAATAAAAGTCTTGTGTGATAGGATCTTCTCCTTTTGCCATGTCACAATGCAACTCAAGAGAACACAGCTGTGTGATAAGAAGTGCATTCTTCCCAGGTCTGAAAAGGAAGAGCTGTTTCTCAACAGGGATTGCTGACAGGGATTTTTGTATCAAATCTTATACATATGTGTTTTCAAATGAAGAAAAATGCTGCAGGTTTTTCATGAACAAGATTTTACCTTCCTTACATATTGCTTGGAAAACTGCTCCTAAGATTACTGTAACGTTAAACAACATTATGGGAATTATGATCCAGCCACAGAGCTTTGAGTTTGTCTGTCTCTGGAATCATCCTAGATTGGCATCATTAGCACTTGTATATTTACACAAATAAAGGTCTAATTAATTGTTAAGAATTGCACTGCCCTGTTGAGTGTTTAAGGCAAAATCTGTACTTAAGAATGGATATTTACTTTTGAGTGTTGAAGGTGCAAAAGAATTCAGCATTTTACTTCTGTCCACTAATTAATTTTCACCCTGACAAAATAGGTATCATCTATCTGGGTGCCTGATTGCTCAGATGGACAGACAAATGTTTTAAAAATTGGCTGACAGAGAATGTCTTCCATCCCTGGCCTTCCCTCTTCTCAAACAATGAAACAAAATTAAATCACTTTCCAAGAAAAAGTAAATGTCCAGAAGCTACTTTTAAACTAAATTAAATTCAGTGAGAAATTTGATATGAAGAGTTCTGGAGAGTAAAGTCATCACTGAAAAACATCATTATAGGGTCTCCTCACTCAAGATTCTTCAACTGTTTGCTTCAGAGCTAATGTGGAACATACATTCTTCCTCAACTTCTTTCTCCCTGCTCCACCTAGGAGAGGAGAAACAGAAAACAAGTTCAGCCCATTATTGAGATAAGAACAGTTGAGCAAATGAAATATTATAAAATACACTACCAACAATACTCCTGGTAATAATAGTAATGAAAAGGGAGATAGATAACATAAATAAAGAAGAAGAAAACTCAAGGAAAAAAAAGTGATGTACAATAACATTGCTCAACAGCACTGTTCATCAACAATAAAAATCTGTGTTAACATTATTCTCATACTGAATCCAAAACATAGCACTGTACCAGCTACCAGGATGAAAATTAGCTCTATACCAGCTGAAAGCAGGACAATGTGTCACATTCTTTTCTTAGCTTCTCAGGTAAGACTAATCAAAGTGGTGCTAGATTACATCAAAGTGTACATTTATATATTTGGCAACAGGAAATGTAGTGAACTTAGCAACTCATTTTATAGACATCGTAAAACAGCTCTCACAAGGTAACAGTCTGAGGTCACTACTACCCTGGACTGAAAGTGAAACAGTGACCCGTGATGTGTAATGAAATGCTCCATATTCTATTATTATTAGGGTGAGTTCCTTTTATCTTCATTCCAACACTCCTTTTTTGGCTGTCACCAAACTTCTAAAACTTAAGGCATGGATCCTGAGAGTCTGGGTTACTGCTAGATTAACGCCTACTAGTATTAAGAGGAAACATAAAATATAACCTTTATTCTGACAGAAAAAGAAAATTAGAAATTGAACTGATGTACTGGATTTGCATTTTCTTTCTGTGTTTCAACTCTAGGATCTTGCAGAGGATATTTTTGTTGACAAAATTGTTTTTTTACCAAGTTACTTTCAGTGAGGAAGTGATGTACTGTCTACTTCAAAATCTAGTGGAAGTATTCAAGGCAGGAAGAATAAAACATATGAAGGAAGGACTTTACAAATATTCAGAAAAAGTTTTAGATTCTAGAAAGAAATAATGTTTATTGAGCAAATACCCTTTATACACTTACAGCAAATCTATCTTTTGTTTGCTTATCCAGACACATTTTTGCCTCTGACATAGAATTGACCCCCCCCACACCTAGATTCAGATTCCTAATCATGAGCTATGGTGCTGTCCTTGTACTGCAGATTTGTTGTTTGGGAAAACAGCTTTGGGAAAGAAGCCATACATGTTTTTTGGTTTTGAAAATTATGATATTTGGTGGGAAAAAGGAAAAAGGGTTTAGGGGGCAAGGGGGTGACAACATCACCCAAAATAAATAGGCACAGGAGAATGACCCTAAAATTAAATGACCTTAAAATTAAAATGGTTACTTTTTCATTCAGTTAACCTTGATTGAAATGATTCTATAGCAGGCCAATGAGAAAGAAACTGTTAAATCTTCTTACCACAATAGGAACATGGAAGAATGAAATAATAGAGCTTGTTATTTTTAATTTTCATATCCCTTTTAAAATGTCTTGTGCAGAAAAAGAGAAACACTAAAAATATTCAACAGCATAGTTGAAGTTCACTTGGCCATATAAACTAAAATATACAGTGTAGTTTGGTACTCCTGGTATTCGTACCTAATTTATAATCAATCACAGAATCAGAGAATAAGCTGAGCTGGAAGGGACCTACAAGGATCATCGAGTCCAGCTTCTGTCCCTGCACAGCATCATCTCAGGAGTCACTCCATATACCCAAGAGCATTGTCCAAACACTTGAACTCTGTCAGGCTGTTGCCGTGCCCAACCACCCTCTGGGTTTTCCTGATATCCAGCCTAAACCTCCCCTGACACAACTTCAGGCCTTTCCCTCAGGTCCTGTCACTGGTTGCCACAGAGATCAGTGGAAAAGAAACCAGGTTTGATAAGCAGGACTTTCTTCTCATGAAGCCATGCTGGCTGTCACCAATGACTGCCTCATCTTCCAGGTGAAGTTTTCTACTCTAACCACCTTACTCAAAGCAGGGTCAGCTACACAATGTTTTTCAGGGCCATGCCAAATTAAATTTTGAATATCTTCAAGAACATAACCTCTCCCCCAAAATAATCTTCTCCATAACTTTACCAGGCACAGAAGTGAGGCTGACAGGCCTGTAGTTTCTAGGGTTGTCCTTCTTGCCCTTCTTGAAAATTAGGACAATGTTTGCCAATTTCCAGTCCTTTAAGACCTCTTCAGATTCCCAGGACTGCTCAAAAATCATCAAGAAAGGTTTTGCAATGATAAATCAACATCTAGGGCACCCCAGATGTTTTCTAGTAGTTAAATTACAAAAAATATTTCTGGGACAAGAATCCTCTTCTGGGAGCAAAATAATGGATAGCAGCTCTGAAACCTCTCTACATCTCATGTTCCCTGCACTCCCACAGACTGACTCAATGTTAAACTATATTGAGGATCACAGCAGCAAATATGAATCTCTCAATATTCATTTCAGGGATCCATTTTCTACAAATAAACCTGGCTGGCCTGATTTTTGATTATATCTCTTCTTCATACTTGTCTTACAAGTGGTTTCTAAAAATGAAGATTATGGCATATAAATAGAAAAGAAAAACCTACTCAAATAACCGTATATATTTAAACATCAACCAATCATTAAATGGTGTTTGTTTGCATTTTTTTTTCTCAATTTGTAGAACAGACATTAAACTGTGTGAAATATGTGGGCTGATGTTTCTCAGGAAACATCATCTAAATAAAAAAATTAAAGAATTTGGACTCACCAATCTGCAAAATTGAGGAGACCAGGAAATCAAATCTTTGTCTTTACTGGCTGAAGAGTGAACTGTGGCAGCAATCAGTGATGGGTTTATTGGAGTCTCTGCAGTGACAAGTGTTTTGTTTTGGTTTTTTTTCTTAGACACAATAATAATAAAAAAAGAGAATAACAACAGTAAAAATGACACTTTGATTTCTTGTCTTTCCACCTGAGTGACATGTAGACACATTGGTCGTAGTCAGCTTGCCACCTATCTGAAATGGAAATTAATGTGAATATGAGATGAGAAAAATTGTAAGAAAGCTTTAATCTGTCACTTGGCTCTGAATTACCTTGTTACTTAACAATTGCTTTAATTGCTTGGGGTAAAATACTGATCAGCCTGACTGGGAGAATCTAGGGTCATTATTGGGGGAACACTTAGATTTTCTCAGTATCCTTGCTATCTGACAAGGAAGTAGATTGAAAACATTGAAAATCTTGAGTGGGAATTGCATCAGTAGGTCACTGTACATCTCTCATTCACGCTCTTTTTGACACACCTGGAAGACTAGGAGGAGGTTCTACCTTCATCAAGGAGAGAACCTAATGGAGTGAAGTTGTTATGTTGTCATCTACAACTCAGCTTAAAAACAAACAGCGAAATTCAAATTTCTTCCCTTCCCCTTAAGAGTGGGTCATCACACTAAAATGTTACTTGTCTTGATTTTGGATGCAATTATTTTTAAAATAGGTCACTCCAGTAATTGGTATCAATTAAATTTCATAAATCAAAAGCACTTCCTCTCTAGACTTCTCATCTGTGGTTCAGGAAAGCATGCTGCAACTCCTGACTCAGTTGGGCTGATGGATCATTCATACATAAGCCTCTGAACGCAATTATCTGCACTGTTTTGCATCCTTCACACTTTGGGGTGGCGAGGTCATAGTGTAATGAGCATTAACCTAAGCTAAATCCATATTTAAAATACAAAAGAAAACAATGGTAGCTTTTGGTGCACCCACACTTTTTCTGGGACACCATTCCTAGTCACCAGCATAGAATTATACCATACAGCCTGTTATACTTTGATCAGAATTCTCAAAGCTAGACAGAAAAACAGTGTTTAAATATTTCTTCTTTAGATACGACTGTATTGCCTTTCAATCTGATATAGATTACATGGTGATGCTGTCTTAAAACAAACAGAAACTTTTTCTGAACGGTTCAATCTTCATGTAAGCTTTTGCATTCAGTTTCATTCATGTTGTGAAACTATTTCCTCAAATCAGAAAAAGCCTTTGTCATAGAAATAAAATACCATCACCTTCAGATTAAAAAGCTTAAAAGCTTGGTTTCCATTGCTATAAATCTCAGACACATGCAATTTGGATAAATGTGATGAATATACCTGATGGAACCTGATGGTTTATGCAAAGTATTCAGAACTCACTGCTTGCCCTAAAAGTTGCAAATATTCAGCCACAAAAATGTGCTTTTGTTTTGCAGAGCCATGTTCTAAATGGAACCTTTACTTGAACATTTTTTGAGGGAGTCAATGCTGATTGTTTCAGAATAAAACTGATTGTAGACAAAGCTCTGTTTACTGTGTAGTTAAAATAAACATGTTAATTATCTTAAGAAATCATCTGAAATTAAGAAATCATCTCACCAATCCACTTAGAAACCTAATACTTTCTCTCTGGCAAGTTGGACAGAGATGGCTCAAAAGAATCAAGGGATAAGACAATCAAGGGTTAATATAGACCTACAAAATAGTTCTCAAAACATGTTGTTCTGTAAAAGATAAAATTTCTAATACACGAAAATAAATGTTTTTTCTCTAGACAGAGAAGAAACAAATTGCAAATTTGCAGCTGGTGGTATCTGGAAAAAAGAAAGCGCATTGACCCAGCTTTGGAGGGAATGATAAACAACTGTAATATTTAAATTGACTGTCTCAAGAACAACTGCAATGTATACTTTGATATGGGGACAGTATGATGATGAATTTTCTTTCTACTAACAAATTATAGTTATAAAATCAGCAGCACCAATAAAATAACTGGATCATTTCCAGTTTCTTTAGAGAAGTGCTTTCTTCAGCTTCCTATTTCTATGAGAAGGAACATATGAATTTTTTCTAGAAATGTGTCAAAACATAGAAATCAATTCAGTGCACTTGTAGCCTATTACTTTTCTCAGAACTAGACTGTAGTTTTTTTGTCAAGCAAGTAAAATCATTCCCAAGTTTAAAAACCATTTTTTCTTCCCTTTGTATCTTTGCCCATGCAATGTTGAAAAGTCAGTTAATTTTTTATTTTTCCACCAAACAAACAATAACCCATTATGGTTTTAATCAGTTTTTTCATAATTTTCTACTTAAAAATGCCTTTAACATTAAGTTTTAAAAGAGTGAACAGCTTGAACTAAACTTATTTCGTAAAACTTTATACCCTAATGGCTGGAAAAGAAAATGTACAGTTTACTGTAAAAAAGTAGGAAGTCGGAAAAATAATTTTTTGATATTTCCAGAAGAATGCTTCCCACATTTCCTAGTTTGGGAATTGAGGACACTGCTAAGAAAATATTGTAAATATGGACTTCAAAGGAATGATTAAAAAAAAAAAAGCCTATTGAAAAGTTCCATAACCATTGTTCTCATCTTGGATATTCTTAAAAGTTATGGGTTTATAATAATCTAGTTAGGTTTGCCATGCTGTGTATAATATCACTTTGTCACGGGTATTTCTCTGACTCTCTGCATTGAAGGTCACTATGAGAGTTCAATGCCTCAAGAAACTTGCACTTTTGTTGAGATGACAATCTTTTGCTTTGTCCACTTTGAACCTCAAACACTTTCTTTCATTTTCCCTGCTCGCATTTCTAGTAGGAGAACTCTTCTCCAACTTTGAAATTCTATTTAATTCTACATATAGATAGAAGTCTTGAGTTTCAATATGTGGAGGACCCAAGAGAATGACTGAATAAACAGTAAGGTTTTAGATAAATTAGGAACTGTAGATCTTTATGGACAGAGGAACTTGAGTAGAAAAAAACAGCTGCAGCATACTCATAAGGGTAACGTTAACCCAAAACCAAAATACTCAAAAGGATTAGTTAAATCAGAAGTTAATAGAAAGCCTGTTATTGCAGAAGAACAGGTAGTTCAGGCCGACATAGTCTGCAGAAGTGACATCAAAACTAATGCTAAGCATGTCTCTCAAGAGAGGAAGGAAGTTCACAAGGGAAGCACAGTGTTTTATGCATAGAATATGCAACACTAGTGAGTGAAATGGGGAAAAACTTACTAGTGTTTCTTTAATAATGCTGGGAGCCTGGAAATAACATAAGGAATTATTACAATTCTTGGAATCTAAACAATTGCCCTGACATAAGAGACTTGGTGGAAAGAGGATAAACCATGGAATGTTCCATTTCCAGGCTTCCAGCTTCATAGGGATTCTAGACTAGGACATAACGGAGAAAGAATGAATGTATGAAACTTAGGGAAAATTAAATTATTATGATCATAATTTAAAAGCATTATTCATTTTGGATGGAAATTTCATGTTATCAATAAAAATGTAGAACTAGCATGGAACTATGCCTGCCCTTATCAGAAAACTACAAAATGCTGAGTGAGACAGAAAAAATTCCAAGTTTGGGAGAAGTACTAAGTGTGAGAGATTCTGATTATCTATCCAGAAATCTGATAGGATTGAATGGAATGAGGGGTAAACTTACTTTTTCTGCTACGATGAATGTTTTATTTCTAGAATAAAAAAGTCTTAGTACTCATGGGAAAAGATTCTGTTAAAAATTTGGTCTTGAGCCATGCAGGAGGAACCATTTCAAGAGATATTATTGCGAGATTTTTATTGTGATAGTGACCATGCCAGAAGAAGGTTTAAAAGCAGGAAACAGGTCAAAAAAAACAGACTGAGTTTTCATTTTTCAGAGAGGAAGGAAGATTTATGGAACAAATGGGAAAAAATCGCAAACCAACAAACGACTAACCAACCAACCACGCAAAATGTAACAAGAAAACTCCAAACAAACCCCTACAACCCTCCTTTAATCTTGAATTCTACCTATAAATTACTACATTGGAAGTCCAAGTAAAAATAATATGAACTAAAAGAAATCAAAGTAGACCTAAACCTCTTATTTCAGGTCAGAAGCTCAGAATACAAGTTAAGAATGATAACATAGATAAAAAAATCCATGTTGAAGAAGTTGAAAACATACTAAATATGGATAACAAATTAACCATAAAATGTGCAGAACATACATGAACAGGAAATTTAAAAAACCCTCAAAAATAATTTGAATCACACCTTCGAATGTGTACTTAGACTGATAATAAATTTGTCACAAAGCATATTAAAACACTTCTGGTAGGGAATTGGCAAGACCACATTGTGACAAAATTCTGAAAGAAAACTCAGGTGTGACGAGGCTAAAGTAGATAAACACAATTAATTTTTTGGATTGGTCTGTACTGTGGAAGCCATTGAATAGATGTCTAAAGCCCTTTTGCAGCATATTGGTCAAAGAAATTCAATCACTTGTAAAAATATACAGGACATATTAAACAAAATAGATAAATTAGATGTTCATAATTCAGCAGTACTGGGTGATATTTCACCCATGGTGTGTAACATGTCATGGTGAGGCCATCACGCACATAGAACAGGAAGACTGACAAGATATCTGTGATAAGAAATCCAGGTAGGATTGTGGGAATTACAGGAACAATGAGTCTGAGTCTATAACAGAAAATAAGATCTTTAACACAGTGGTAAACAGAACCTTTTGGGAAAGAGTCAGCATATCTTCTGTAAAGGGCAATCTTTCCTCACTGACCTGTTGTAGTTCTTGACTGTAAGCACGAGTATGAACAGGAGATAGTAGGACCAATGTATTTGGAGTTTTTAAAGGTTCACCAAAGACGAGTAAAGAAAATAAGTTGTGTAATGCTTCCTTCAAGCACTAAAAGTCAGAAAAATGATAGAAGGGGTAGGGTATGACAGCATACCATAACACAGAACAGCACAGGGTTGGATTCAACAGTTGCTTTCCAGGATGGGGAAGGATATGCAATGCAGTCCCATAGGGAAGGTGCTGGGAACTGCTCTTTCCATGATTTAGGAGATGTGGAGAAGAAAGGAACAATGAATCTGCAAATCTATGACTGCTACTAATCTCTTGTGGTGAAGAATAAATTGGGATATTATTAATCCTGAAAACTAATAAGAGCTGTTGACCAAACTGCAATATTTGAAATAAAGGTTCTTAAAACTGAAACTAATTTCTGCAAATTAAAGAAGGAGTTTCTTTTCAAGCAGATAAAACAGAGTCCTTTTTAAAACAGCAAGTTGCAAATTTTCAGAGCTTACTGCACTATGACATTTTAGGTGGAGGCATGCAGTAAGCTAAAAAATAATTAGATATTCATTTACTAAAATGTCTAAATAACAGTGTACTGTTAGACGACAGCCTGTGGCAATTGACTGTGTTTGGACTGCAAAAAGCAGCTAGATTGGTGTTTCCTCTCTAAACATCTCCATCTGCCTGTGTTGATGAGTGGGCTCTGGGCTGAACAGACATATATTCTTATGTTTTTAATTAATGCATGTGGCCCTCTTCTGATCACCTAAAAATTCCTCTGTGAATTCCTGCAATATCTGCCCAAGTTTCTGCCATCTGGTCTCTGCATGGGACCACCCACAAGGACAGTCATACCTCTGATATCTTCCCACTGTTAGGCACATCTTAGAAAATACTATAGGGATATGCTTTGCCTTGTGCCTGAAAGTTAGATTGACATTTCCAGAAAACATGGGTTTAATGTATATTTATTGAGGAAATGATACCCCCTTGTCCAGGCCTTCAGAATTCTGACAACCTGCTGAAAAGTAGCTTTAGATAGGATAACAGTAGTCCAGGAGCAACAGAAAGTTTAAAAATCCTTCAGTTTCATCTTCAATAAATGTATAGATGAAAGTAGATTTGATGAGGCCCTGGTATACACTTGCTGCAACCATTAAACACTGAGCTCTCCCATGATTTTGTCAAAAGTCTTCATTTGGACTGCCACATCCTTGAGACAAACAAGAAATTATCTTGTATTCATAGACACAGGAGGCATGCTGGGTTCCCTGTTGTCCTTGTATGTGAACCATCCTAATATTTAAAAGAAGGTATAACTTCTTTTTCACCTTAATTTTACCTTCATGTTTTGGTGGTTTTTTGATTGTTTTGGTTTGTTTGTTTGTTTGTTTTTTTACACAGATATACATTTCAGTGGAAATTCCATAATAAATTTGTATTCCATTTCCAGTGGAAAATGGACCGAACACAAAATGACCTAGTCTCTTCTTGTTGTTCACAATATTGAACAACAACATTGATATGCTGAGATACTGAAACACTGCTGTTGTACCATGCTGTCCATTGCTCTTTAATCATAAATTCTGATCAATTTGACCCCCTCCAGACCAATGTCAAGGGAGAAGAAACATAAAATCCAAACCCAAAGCCTAATGTACCAAAAAATGTGTAAGTAAGGTAAGGCAAGGAGTATTGTGTGCTTGTTATTTATTTAATCACTTTATATTTTGAAAAAGAATCTTCAGTAGCCATTGAAACAGATGTAGTTGAGTGTGTCAGTAGATTACAAAATTTCAGGTTTGTCATTGCATCAGGGTAAGAAAATGTACTGCTCATTTTGCATACAAGATACAGCTTAAACTTACAGATGCTAAACATTTTTAATAATGAAGGCAGCTGTCAAATTGTAAAATATGTTAGAGCAGATAAAATCCCTGGAGCCATGCTGCGCTTTGAAAAGGTTTTCTTTTGCTAGTATGCCATTGCCTCCTTCACCATCATATTTGAAAGACATCTATGGTTTCCATGTGAATGATGTTGTCTTTGTTCTTTTCAATAATGAAATAATCCTCTTTTTTTTTCTTTTAGACATACTGTTAAAATAGCAAAATAAAGTACATTCTCTACTTTTTTGTTTTAATTTAAATCTGTAAAGAGCAACTAAAGGGTTTGAAATGTGGCCACCTTCAACACTCCACTGGAAATTTTATATATGGGCTGTACAGGCTTCTTGCATTGGCAGAAATCAACTTTCCATTCCTTTAGCTAACCTATGCATGCCTCTTGATTCACTTTTGTCCAAAGGAGAATAATAAAACAATGATGGCAGTGATTTCCTAGCCCACATGAAGAGGTTTAAATGTTTCAGAGAAAACTCAGGTAAATCTGAAGAGGAAGAGGTTTAAACAGTGCAGTGGCAAAATATACTTAAGCCATTGCTCAAAAAACAATCCAGGCAATTTATAATGCCAATTGAAGCCTGCCCTCACACTGAAACTTCACTGCAGCCCTTCCCAAGTATTGACTAAGGTTCCTGTACCACAAAAATTTAAAAGACAAAAAAAGACATCAGTTTCCTAATTTTCATCCAGGTGGTTTGAAGAAAGCAAGGACATATGTAGAGTGTCTACTGTATTTTTAGAGAAAATAGGATCAAGAAGAGACCTCTTATATCACAGCCTGTTATAATTTCTGTAATGCTGGACTACAGCTTGGAGTATTTCACTGCTTCCTCTGTTCTGAATAAAATGGGCTCCAAGCACTTAGGAGAATACATGGTTTACAAAGAAAGAATTCTGTCTCAAACAGGTGTGTTTGGTTTTTTTTTTAACTTGTGAAGTTTGGGGATTTTTCTTTTAAAGCTATTTTTTATTACAAATACTTTTTCAAATTTTTAACTTGTTAGTCCCTGTTGTCTATCTTATGACAAAGACAAAATGATACATATACTCACAGTAAATACAAGAAAAAATAATTTGTAGAAAAATATTTCAGCTTCTGCAAACATGAATATTTTAATGGAATGCCAACATACAACTTACAGGGACTGAAATCCAATAACCACTTCATCCAGTGACATATAACTAAACCTTAGGGAAATAGAATTATATTATCTGAGCAATCCTCTGTCTGAGACAAAAAGTGGTCATTTCCATGGATGCTAACAGAACTTGGAGGAAAAAAGAGTTCCTTCCTGCACCTCTCACTGTTTCCATCACCCTCAAATCAAGTCTCATTGCAATTTTTGCTTTTTTTGGGTACACGTGGTTGTGAATATAAGAATAAATAAGTTAGATGAGTTATATATAATTTGCAGGTAGCTACCAACTGGAATTTACTGACTTGTATTTGGGAATGCAATATTAGTTCTTTAGGGTTAGAAGGACTCTAACAATTGAATATCTCTAAACATTACTTACCATTGAATTGTAATCTAAATGTATGGTCAAAATTATGAGATTACAAGGAAAAGTCCCTACTGAAAGCTACTAGGCTAATTTTACAGTTGTAGTGAGGTATTTTGATTCATCTGACAATGTCATTTTGTTTTCTGTCATAAAGAGAAACACAATGCGGGTAGATAGTTGCAAACCCCACAGCAAAAGGGAGGAAATCAAAGACCATTTTGAGGAGTTTCCCTTGTGTGCACACTGGAAAGAGAGAGAGTTCATGTACTCACAGTCACAAAGAACACTAAATAAAATTACTCCTGCATAAAAGTCCTCCTTGAGAGAGCATCACTGTTCTTTGGGCTCTTGACAGTTTTAAAGGCCATTACTAACACCTCCTTTGCAATCTACTCCTCTGCATCACATAAGTGTCAGGGAATCAGATCAGGCAAAGCTCCCATTAAAGTATATGAAGGTCATGCCTACTTAAGAGACAAATGCAAACTCAACAAGGATCTTTTGGTTTGGCTTCAGAAGCTCAGGAGCAGCCACAGAGAGAAAGGATATGCCCATTAATAGTGCTATAGGTCAGATAATTTTCTGGTCCATTAAGTTAAGTTCTTGAGAAGAGAGAATCTAATAGAACTTCGTTCTCTTAAATATTCATGTAGACAGATAATAAACTCATGATAATTATGCCTTAGAGACTTATAAAGACACACATAAGCATGCATCTGTCTGTAGTTATGATGAAGTGCTATTTCAATTCTGATTTCCACTTAAAAATTGGGACAATTACATATTTTCTCCTTATTTAATGGAGAGAAATATATTTGACTGTTTTCAGGGATGTGCAATGCCAAGTTAATTGCTTGAGCCTGATTTAGGTTGAGTTTGGAAGGAATGAGAAACATACAAATTAAATAGCATATTAATGTATTTCTTCAGTTTCATATCACAAAATCACCTAGAACCAAACACATCAACTCAGGCAAAGCTAAGGCTTCCTGACTGAGGATAAAATTTTCCTGAACCACAGGAAGTTCTACTGTAGAGTCAGTAAATGAATTTATGATTTTTCTATTAATAGTATTGTCCCAATGATTAGGAATTTATTAATCAGACCGATTCTTCTGGCATACTTTGGTTATCCTTCTTTCATCTTAAGAATAACATAGACATTTCTCCTTCTCCATCCCAAAATTAATAAGGAAACACAAATAAATAGGTTGCTGCATTTGTTCCTAAATTATGTGGAAAGATTTTACTGAGTCTGCTTTCAGAAATGTAAGTAGCAACTCCCAGGTACGTATGTATTTTATAAATATTGCTATTCCTGTTCTTTAATATGTTTATGGAATATCTCTTTCATACTAAAGTAAGGCAGGCCATACAAGAAAGAAAACATTCCCTTTTTGCCCTATGAATTGCTACTGAGACTACTGATTCTGTGCCTTCCTGCATTGTCTTAAAATTCCAGCGTGCTTAGATGATGCCTTTTTAAACCAGGAATATTTTCAAATATGGAGGAGGTGATTGAACAGCTTTTATTGCATAAAATAGGCAAAGCTCTGGATTTTTTTGTGTTGTATTTTAACACGCTTCTGAGACTACATGTGAAAAGTAAAAAGGACATATCTCAAAGTAAACTCATAAGGAGTTTCAAAAGCATGAGTGGTCAGTGACACTTTGAACATTTTGGTCAATTGTTCAGGACCAGAAGATGCTACAGTAGGTTAACAGTTGATGAGAGTGGTGTAGAGAAAGGATTAACTCATAATTAGATATACATCTCTTATCTGTGTCCAGGGCTTAAAATATAGACATTTCAAATTATTTTCCACCCACATATTAGGAAACATTGCCCAAATTCTAATTCATTGAGCTAAGCTGTCTCTTATCTACTTTCCCTTGCATGGAATTATCTCTTCTAAAAATTATAGTTAAGATGAAAGTTAAAATATTAAAAGAACCTAATCCATGTTGCTTCTACAATTTCCCAAAGACAAAAAATCCCTAACATTACAAAAAGAAAAAATCAAAATAGAATAATTTTTTTGGTGCAAACTGCCCCAAACAACATCTGGAGTAATTAACTTTTTAGTTCTGTGGGGTTTGTTTTGGGTTTTTTTTTTTTGTTTATTTGCCTGCTTGCTTCTTTAGGAGAAGGAAAGAAGAAATGCCAGCAGACACTGAGGACTTTTCAAAACTTGAGAAAAAAGAAAAGTGCACCTTAAATGCCACGCCAAATTTCAGCCTAGAGCAAATTACTATGCTGCACTCTTAGATGGCATGGATACACATAGGCAGGCCTTTCAACATATCCCTGCTGTAGTTAAGCAGGTAAATAATTGATTGAAGTAGTGGAGGATGACAGTTTCCAAGCTTTTCTGCTGCAAAAATTTCATAGCAGAATATATGTACATCTCAACAAATTTCCACCAAACCCCACACTAGGAAAGAACAGACGGAGACCTTTAGACAGTTTTGGAAATTCAGCATCAGATGAATCTCTATTGCCAAAGTGAAAATTTCCAGCAGACCTACTACTGGCAAAGAGACATGGATATTGTCACTATATTCTCAAATGGAAGGGGATGCTTATAACTTTGTTTTCAGAATTTCAAATCTCTGAGAATATGTTTTTCTTCTCTGGTTTTTTTTTGCTTTTTTTGTTTTTTTGTTTTTTTTTTTTTCAGTTCATTCTCAGTTTAAAATATGACCTGTATAAACTCTCATGAGCAACATACTATTTGTTTGAATGATAAATCAAATGCTGCCCAAAGAGCACCTGTAAATTATTTGGCACTACTTTGAAACTTTCTTAAAATGATAGTATGAAAACATACTGCATCTTGGCAAAAAATTATCTTTTTATTATGTTCAGAATTTAGAATTTAAAGCTTTGGATTGATTTTCACACTAATGCAAATGTTTGTACTATGTCCTTTTCATGCACTATTTTTTTTTTTTTTTTGCACTGAGAAGTTTTATTATGTGTATTATCCTTTGGTCTGCATTGGAATATTCAGGAAATAAGTAACCCCATGTTTTGACTTTTTCATGCACATTGGACATGCAAGGTATGACAACACCTTGAACCCATTATCCTATGATTTTGAGGAATATGTGTTAAGTACATACAATATTTTTTCCCCCTCCATTTCTCAGTGTATGTTTCGGGGAACAAAATGAAGAACAGGAAAGGCTTTAGTCTACAGGAAACTGTAGAATGAAAGAATGACAGCAATAAGCACATTAAATACAATAATATGTGAGATATATTTTCTGTAACCCAGAGCTATACCAAGATGTTATAACTAAATTCTAAGGGTCCAAAGACATATGAATCAAAGTATTGCTGTGTACTTTTCATATTGAGACTAAAATCACTGAAATCAGTGATTGTTCTTTTTACAATTTTTTGTCTCATCACTGAGGAATGAAATGATGACGGTGACTGCCTCATTTTCTGCAGTCACCATTGGTTTACATGTACAGCTTTGAGAACTATTTTTCTCTCAGGGATGATGACAAAACATCTATCCACTAGGTAATACTTATGCATCCTCACAAATGCTGTTTTCTGTGTCATTAAGCTTGGATGAGTTTAAAACATTCAGGACATTCAGCAACAGGGAAGTGGTAGGGCAGGCTGAAAGGAACTTTGATCATGGGCCTTTTCCCCCCACCATTCAGAATAAGACATTTTTCATAAATAAATGACATGACCCAAAATTACCCATATTCTTCTGCAATACTAGAGGCTACATTGCACAGCAAAATAAAGGCATTTTCTAGCTGTTAATATTTCAATTGCCAGCCTTAATTTCCATTGAATCTTTAACTGATCAGGAAAGTCCATTTTCTTATCTTTTTACAGATTCAGTCTGCAACTGCGAAGTTCTATTACAGTCCCCTAATTATATCTCCTTCCACCTTTATCCTATTTATTTGCTTAGTCCAGGATCATGTGGGTGATTGATTCAGAAAAACTTTTTGAATTTAAATGTGAATATTATCTTAGCGCTTCTATGGGCAATAGACTAATGCTTAAGTAGTTATTATTTCCAGATGTTGCTCCTTTCTCTCTACACCCAGGTACTGCTCAGCTGTGTTTGAAGTCGAGGAATCTATTTACACGCAGAAAAGACAAAAAGAAAAAAATCCAACATGATAAATGTTCCATACAGCTGAACTGTAGACTCATAAATTCCTCACTCTAATGTTTACATACTTCTGAATGGCTCCAATTGCTACCAGCCAGGGGCCTGGGTGTTCTGCTTGCCACAGAGAAATCTGAAACCTGAAAAATTTTCATAAACAATTGTCCTTAACCAAGAACATATGCTCACCCGGCCACTATGTAAGGCATTAAATATCCAGGGAATATAAAGAAGGGGGGAAAAAGGAAGAAGAAAGAAAAAAACACTGAATGCTTTGTTAAGTGAAGTAGGGTTGTCAAAGATCACTGTTGTTCTACTTTAGGAGATTTTGCACCCTCAATGTTTTACCAAATATGCACTTTCATTTTTTGTCTGTCTGCAGCTATCTGCTATGAAACATTTATGCTAAATAAACATGCACAATAAATATCCAAATTTGCCTTTGCTGCTGTTTACCAAGTTTACTCCGCTTTTGCATACTGAATTTTCAAGCTTACAAGTCAATTTGTCACAGCAGTAGGACATAGAATCTCTCCCCCCTAACTACATATAAATTAGAGTCCAGAAACTATGTTTAAACTGATTTTCTAGCCTTCGCAAACAGCAAAAGTTTCTTTCCCCATGGCTTAAACTATCTCCAGCTATTAGGATTCCACAGTTTCCTTTCAGAAACTATTTCACAGTGTCCACCATGGGGAAATTCTTCTTATATAATTGAGCCCACATTTGCTTAATATGTATTCTTTAGCTTGAGAAATTAATAGATATGATTGTTAGTTATGGGAGGTTAATCCTGTGGCTGTGTCATTTTTTTCAGATCACATGTTCAGCTCAAAAAAGAGGAAAACTGATCATAAAGCATATTTTGGTTTTGGGGGGAAGGGGGGAAACATGACACAATGTCAAAATTTGACAGCTTCTTTTGTTGTCTAAAATCTCTGTATGTTTGTCCCCTTGGAAAGAAGCCCCCCTAGAATTTATGCAGCTTTGGCAGCATGATTAAGAAATGTTGAGGTGATTTGACTTATTTTATCCTTTCATCACTGCAGCACAAACAACATCTTGTGCATTGAATGTTTTCATACCTTAACTTATTAACAAAATGTGACTATAGTTGAGTGTATTTAAATAGGAAATATAAATCCAGAAGTCTGAATAATGCTTGTTTAAGAGCACAGGTAATTTAGCAGTAAGATATCAGACTAGCTAATATGGCATTGTAAAAAGACACTCAAAATCAGTATTTAATATACCCCCTCATTTTACCCCATTTTGTGTTTCAGGTGTGCATTTAAAATCGATAATCCAAAAATGCCTAAATGATTTCTATTCAGGGTCTGTAGTATAGCTCTAAAAATCATTTTTTCCTAAGAGATACCCACATCTACACAGATGCACATTTGCAAAAGCGAATTCTCAGAGAAGACATATTGAAATCAGTTTCAGGTGTTCTGTTCTGCAGGAGTAAAATTCATAAGGAAACAAAAGCAGAAAAATGTGGGGCCATATTTTCTAACTGTTGCTTTAGTAGGATATGATCTGTCTTGCTTACATCACAGATTCTTCTATCAGGTTTGTCACTTGGACTCTCCTGCTGTTTTCATCAACAAAACTGTACTCTTCTGCTTACCTGAGGCTTGCTCTGCTCTGCCTTGGTTGTGCTACAGGTTTCAGATATACCTTGTTGGACTTCTAACGCTTGATGGATCTTAAGAATGAGTCTTGGCAAACACTTTGTGAAAGTTATTTCCAGAAGAGTTAAGAAAAAAGATAGGAGCATGGATTCAAGTGGAGTAGGGAGACAGAGCACTTAAATAAGAGAAATTATAGTCTCATCTTCTTCAAAAACAATCTGAAAAGAAAATTTTCTAAAAATACTACTGAAAGACAGCATGCAAAGAAACCTGCTCACTCAATCTAAGCTGCAGCAGAATGCTGCATGCAGTGTTTTGAACTCCACGAGCAATAAAAATGTGTCTGTTTTCATTCTTCCATGGTTTCTTAATTTGAATACTATCATATACTGATAATACCAGATTTCCCTTCTGGAAATGTCACTCTTGAAAACACCACACCTGTACTAAGTAACAACAGTACTTACACTGGAAATCCTTGGTGACATTTTGGTCCATCCACACCTCTTGAGATCTGCATTGCATTACTGCTACAATAGAAGAATAGAGGAATATAGTACAAAAGGAAAATGAAGACGCATAGCTTTGATTACTTGAAATAAATGTGGAGAACAGATGAATTAGCTGAACCCAAACATGGATCAAATCAGGAATATAATTGTCTATAGTATAACCAAGGTCAACTTGCCCTCTTTCCCATGGTTGTAATAATGATTTAATACAGAACAGTCTTTATGACATTTATTTCATATGCCATTATGCATCACATGCAAAGAAAAATAAAAAAACCCCAAACCTCCTGCATTATCCAAAACTGTTCTATGAACTTCAGATATAAAAAAAAAAAAAAAAAATCAGATTTCATGAATATATTGCCATGACATTATGGAGAAGAAGCCATCTCTTTCCCACTTGTCAACTAACATTATAAATGTAATCCCTAAATTCCAGCACAGGCATTTTGTACTGGGAAATTTCTAAGTGATCTTTTATATGAAAGCTAAAGAAGAAAGTGCTGTAAACCATTCTCTGTCCACTTTGTGGAAAGACAGATAATCTTAAATTACATGTTTGAATCCTCCAGTCTATATTGCATGTACATTGCTTGATCTCACACAGTTCTTTTAATATCTCTACACCTCAGCATTCTAAAACATAGATGAAGAATAATTCTATTTATTCTGATTGTAAAGAAAATATTCACTGAACAGAGACCTTATTAGATCCTACAGTTCATCTGAAGTTTCCATGTGCTACTGTTGTATTGAATAATTTAACTGAATTTTTTACATCTTTACGTTTCAACAGAATTATACATATATACATATGATTATATATATATAAAATATGATTTATATATATGATTACACACACATATATGTACATACATACAGTTTGGTAAATGTGATCACTCAAGTATATGCAAAAAGGAAATAAAAACCAGGCTTATAGTATAATTGCAGATGACTTTATCATGTTTTAATATATCTAGATCAACTTTTATGCTGTTGAACATACTTAAGCAAAGAGAAAATTCAAAATGCTCAGAAATAGCATAATTATTCTCTTTGATCAAGCCTTGAAGGAGCAAGTATAAACTGATTGATGTCACTTTAAAGGCTGACTGAACAGTCAAGAGCAAATTTTAAGCAGTATTTCTTGATAGCATAAAAAAGTGTAGAGAAAGGTTCAATTTTTGTCTGAAAAAGATACTACAGACTGCAAATTATTTTTTGTCTTTGTTTGTTGTTATCTTGGTGTTTTTGTATTATCTTATTTTGTAAAGGGACAAGAAATAAATACAGTGGTTTTAGGAACAGTATATGTTGGGGGAAGATAAAGGGGTATGTTCCTACTCCTCCTGCTATTGTCAGCAATTTTCTTTGTTTAGGCAAAGCAGCTTGGTATAATTTGCTTGAAATCCTGCTAACAGTTAAAATAATTCAAATGTTCCCACTTCAGGCTGCCAAATATGATCACTGATCTATTGCAGTTGTCACATATGAACTTGTCAGGCTTTTGTCTTTCTTGCTATAGGGCCAGGAGTTGGTGTCCCAAGGGAAGGAGCACTCATTTCTATGCCCCAAATGCACAGCTTTGCTGAGCTTTGCAGTCTTGTAGTCTAGGTAACCCTGAGAGTTTGTGTTAAAGATAGCCTGAATGCCTGCTGTTAACATCCATTTGTGTGACTTCCTAATAAGAATGTCTTAACTAATCAAACTTTGAAATTACATTTTTGTTTACACTGATCTGGTTTTTCCTTCTCTAATTTGCTTTCCTAGTTTTCTTACTAGTTTCAAATTAGGCTTTTATTTGTCTAAATAAGTCGTAATGTTATCTTTAGATCTAATCAGCCTAGTCCCATAGTAACTAGTAGAACAATAAAATTGGAATAAATGATTGCCCTATAGCTTATCATTATATGTGCATGTTCATGATAAGACTATTATTAGAAATTACAATGCCAGATGAGACCACTTTTTTTATCCTGTTATTGTTTTATAGGTGAGTGTCAAATCTCAGTTTCAATGCACGTTTTAGTGAATAATTGTAATTGAAAATGTTGTGTTTTGCCATGTAATATAACTCTGATCTATCTGCAGCACTCTTACTATGGTTTTACATTCTTTTGGTTTGCCAAAGACCTGACTCCAAAAATCACCTTCTTGGTGGAAACATTTTCAACACTTTCTTGTACTTCATGCAATCAAAAAAGCCTTGCCATCAGTTACAAAAATGTGTATTCTTGAGTTGGTTAGTTTAAGACAAAATCCCAGTGAAGACTAAAGAGTTTATAGTTTTCACTGCAAAAATGCAATCAGGTCAAGAAAAATAGAAAACTTCCCTTGGTGCATATGAATCTTGTAAGAATTACACTTTTCTTGGTCTTAAGTAAAATTTGACATTGTGTATAACTTTTGTTGAGAATACACTTTTTTCTCTCTCACAGGCAACACAGCTGGATAGATTTAGGTAAGATAAACTTCCCAAATTAAGTGGAAACCCCTGTATGTCCCTTTCCACAGTTTGGGTTATTGTGCAAATTATAAAGTGTAGTAATTTGATGTTCATATTTTTTTGCTAGTTGTTACTAATGCAAAGCAAAGCTAGATGGCAATTTGTTGTGATTACTGTTTTCTGATCAAAAGAGTGTAATGAGTGTGAAAATTGAGTGTTTGAGGTCAGGATTATGGAGACTCAACAAAGACCCTAGAAGTAAGAGATCTGGAATAGCAGATCATGCCACATCTTCCAATGACTGAATCACTCACTATGCCAGGTTTGTGTGTAATCCCAAGTAGAAAGAAAGATGCCCAGACCTCATGACAGTTTTACAGTTATACTTCAGGAGTTCTCTTAAAGACTGTGAGTGTTTGAGCAAATAAAATTCTTATTTTCGCTATTTTCTTCTGCTTTATTGAAAACAGGCCATAACATGCTTTTTACTTATTAAATAAAGAGGCTCTTTTATAACAGAACATGGTGTCATTAACTCATGTTTTACCAGTGGTTTGAAGTAGGTTGGCTTTTTTTTTATGGTTATTCATGCATTTGATGAAGATCATATGCCAAATTATTCCAAGTAAATTTTCAGATTCACTAGAATAGTTTCCAACTTAATTATTTTATTTTAAATTTAGTTAAATTTATACTGTATTAGCAACATATAAAACTTTGATCTCAATAGGGGTTTATTTTATTTTTAAAGCTATTTTTCAAAGCTGAGTTTTTTCAATGTAAGGAATGAAATTTGACTTTTCAGATTCTCAGTAACACATTGTGCATGAAGATAATTGTATAACTTTTTCTTTTCCAAAACATTTCAGGATTCTACTTTCTTTCTCTTGGAGTTCTATGCTGTGGGGTTTTCTTTCTTTATTTTTTATTAATGTTTGGTAATATTTTTTTTTTTCTCTACAAGATTTGTACTTATTTAATTTCTCTGTGGCAAAGTTTGTTTGGCATACACTGGTGTACTCTGAGTTTGTTAATTTTTATCTAGTTAATTAATATAATTAGATGACTTTTTATTTAAAGGGAAAATAGAAAAATGAAGGCTAGAAAATCTATTAACAAACACTTGATATTTCAAACTTAATGAAGGGTCATGAGCACACAGGGTGTATGGATTACTAAATGTTTAGAGTATCAGAATATAAGTTTTGGAACACTAAAAAATTCTCTGTTAAAAAACAAAACTGCAAGAAAAAATCAATACCATGTTCTAGAGCTGCTTCAAGTGACTAAGAGAGTGTGAACATGACAGTCTTTAGATCAGAGTTTCACAGATATATTTTTTGCCTTTTTTAATGATGTGTAAACTGGATCTCTATTTAGCAAGGAGATGGATAAAAGGAACTTTTCAGTTCTTTTGCTTGCTTTTATCTTCTACAATTTCTCTTGCTGGTAAAAGCACTAGCTTATATCTTTATGAAAATAAAACCATTCTAAAAAGGAAATCTTATGAAATATATCCCTACTTGCTTTCTTTCTGAAGTCCAAGGATGCATTTGATTGTAGCAAATAGAATTTAATGAAGAAATGACAGTTATGGTGATAATTTTGATAATTATTCTCAATATGTCAACAGTCACATTACTAAAGAAAAGTTTACAATTAGCTCATAGACTCTTATTGGGAGCTACATTTCTGTATTTTTCTACCTTAATTATAAAATTTCTACCTTAATTATAAAATCTCTAGCAGCTTACATGTAGTTACATAAAATCCTATTTTACTATTTAAAACTAATTAATGTCTTGTTCCACATGATGGAGAAATAAGTAGGCCAGGTAGACTTCAGTAAGAAGATGGAAAAAAAAACCCAAAACACCTTCTTTGTATTATAATCAAACGATACTTAAAGGTCATAACTGACATGCCAAGTCCTTTTCTCACGTCCCAGTGATAGTTACAGTCAAAGAGACATGTTTTAATAAGGGGATGTCGAGGACAGTATGCTTTAGGAAAAGGTTTAGCTGAGATTTAAAGCTGAAATAAAAGGAAAACAAACAATCAAAGATATTTCAGAAAAAAACCCAAAACAACAAAACTGACTGACCAACCAAAAATAAACCCACAATAAACTATAACCAAACAAATCTGTGCTACTAGGTAGTATAAAATATGTTGAGGGTTTTTTTGGTTTTTTTTACTTTTCAAAGATTTCAAAGCATTATTTTTAATAAACTGGAATATTGGTGTATCAATAAATATTGCTACCGTGAAAGTATAGAGCCTCAAGTGGGTTATACACCTTATAGCTTATGTATGACTAATCCCTGCTATGATTCAGTGGTACTGAGAAACTTAACCCAGGAGCCGTGATGTCCAGACCACTTCTCTCTTCTTTTCACAGTAATTCCTTTTGACCTGTCCAGAATTAATTACCATCTGTCTAATGCTATCTTCCTAGCTGAAGGTGAACTAACAGTAACAACATAGAGGTTGCAATAATGCCTACCAGCAGATTTCACTGGGTTTTTGCCAAATTGACAGGGTCCCATCTGCTTTGTGAGGACATGTTGCAACAAACTCAGGTGCTCTCTTAATGACCTGACATAACTATTTAAAGAGATGTTTATGGTTGTAATATATTGCTCTCTTAATTACAGCAGCAGGGATTAGCTCTCTCTATGCTTTTATGCTGTTTGATTTTCTTACTGTAATCTTCTTACTAACTGCTTCACCATGTAATTATATCACATTAGATTTTCCTTAAATCAATCCAGTTTCAGATATGATGCTTACAAGAGTGTAAGTTTTCATTTATTGAATGAATGCACACTAGAATGGTAGTGGTCCTCTTCTTCACCAAATCAATTATGTGAAAAACTTCACTGTCTTCAACTCAGTTTGGATGCTATTGAATGCATGGAGTATAGGGGAAATACGCATTTGAAACAATGAACCAAGTTTTTTGCTTCAATGTCCTTGTTCTACCTGAGTTGGTGACCCATTTGTAAATTTGAGTCACTAGAAAAAAACAAAGGTTGTTTAGTATTCTCAGATCACGTGTGAAGGAAGAAAATATGAACTGTAGAATTGCAGGGAACTATGATTATGATCATGATGAAATTATGATGTTTGAGGGAAGCATCAAAACAACACATATAATCCACAGGGGGATTTTGCACTTCTGAAATGTAATTCATATGAGAGGTATGAAATTGTCCCAGATCTACTAACCATTAGTCATTTTTTAATGATAGACTCATTAAACTCACAGTTCCTTTCACACTGCAGAGGGACGAGCATGGCTTCTGGTATAGATGGAACATAGATGAAGGCTATTCCTTAGAGCCTGTGGAGAGCCCCACACTTGAGATTTCCAACATCTTCATGAATTGTCAGACACACTTACACAGGCCATCCAAAGGATACTTGTGAGATAGACATGTTGATGAAATATGGAAAAAAAAAATGTGTCCCCAGGTAATGTTTGCTATGGAATTGGTCTTTCAATGGTGTATTAACTTTGTCTCTAAGTCTAAGCAAAAGAAATTGTACCAGATTTGGAGAAATTGTAGTTCTGAGAAAGAGAATCAATATTTTTGTCTCTGTTCTAATAGCATAGTAAGTTAATTCAAGAAGAACTGATTGGAAAAGAGGTTTTCAGTCAGTAAGTCAGTCCAAAAAATAAAAGTTCAGGCATTGAAAGTATGTCATAGTATCATGCAACATTTCATTTATATCTCACAATTTTGATCTCTTAGGTCTTCCTCTGGTTCTATCAGTGTCTCTTATAAAATAAAGTCAGATCTTAACCCTTCATAAATTGAATATGCATAACTGCAGTGTGTTTCAGATTTATAGTGTCAAAAAGGCCTCAGTTATACTGATTCTCCTGAACAAAGTCCTGTTCCTGTATAGATGTGTACATTCATGTGAGATCAGGTATGGCAGAACTCAGCTGCACATCAGCTGCAGGTGGAAAACTGCCACCACTGGTAGACTAAAGACAGAAAGTGTCTATTTTGGGTCACCTTTTTCCTCTCCATATTTAAAAATAATATTAAAAGGATTTCTCATTCTGTAGGCATTATTATCCTTCTAAATCTACTTAGTGTACTTGGATTAGTCTAATAGGAGAAACTGTCTCATTAGACAGCCATCATATTCTTTCAAGGAACCATCTCTACCTACAGTCTCTTTAGGGGATGGAAAGGAGAAGCAAAGAATCAAAGCCTGTTTACTAGGCCTCATAAGGTCAATAGTCTTTTATTTTATGTGTTTGTAATTAACTTGTCTATCTGACATTTCAACTGAGACAAAGTCTAAAGTCGTCTAACCATTTTTTTATATTTTCTCTGTGATATCTTTTCTTGGGTGTCAATTAAAAAGTGTTCTCATCACAGACAGAGGGAAATAGAGAAATGAAAGGGATGTGTGAGTGTAACTTTTTTATAAACCCATAATCAGAGAGATAAATTAGCCTCAAGAGGAGACAAAGTGAGAAAGGACATTTGTACAACACAGAAATATAAAGATGCTGTTATTTCATTACAGTTTATTAGCTGCAAGGAAATGGAGTGTGAGAAAAAGGCTCAGCTTTATTGAAAAAAGGAAGTCAGTCATTTATTATTCCAAGTCTTACAGTCTCAGAAAGTTTGCAATCTCAAATTCACCTTTCCCACCCAATTCAACCTTAGAAACCTTTTTTAAAATGTAGCTTCACTGCTGCTTTGCATATAAGGGTTTACCTGGCCTCCCAACCTGACACTCTCTCAGAGAAAGAAGTAATGGTTTCATTTATTTTCCAATTAAAAAAAAAAAAAAATCCCTCCAACAAGGTTATTCTTTCTCTGTCCCATTCCCTTTAATCAAAATGAGTCTATGAGGCTTTCTCCTCAACACCCACAGCAGAAAGATTTATTTTTTGTGATCCCTGACATGATACATGTTGATCTTTGATAGACATCAGACTTGCTGGGAGTCAGGTGAACTTGGGGAAGCACAGGTTGAAAACAGGATTCCTTATTACAAAGGTGCCAGCCAAATTATCAGCTCAAATTCCCTCAAGGCATTTTTGTTTTAAATTGTACCTTAGGTATAATAATTAGGCTCCTCAATTTCAGCAGGAACACCTTTTAGTACTGGACCAGATGACTCCACAGATGGCACAAAGTTGATCTCATCTATTTAGGCTGGGTCTCAGGAGCTGTAATCCAGGCTAAAGTCTAATGTTATGCTCAAAATTCCTGACATTGCCACCATGAAACTATATCTGATATTTTTGTCTGGGAGGAGGAAAAGCCAGCTATGAAGTGCCTCTCACAGGTAAGGTTTAGCCATATTTGCCAAAAAAGCGAAAGACAGAAGTGGTTATTAAAATATTTTCTGGATTTCTGTAACTCATAGGCAAAATATTTGGAAAATTCCTGTATGGAAAATTCATGTTATGTTTCTATGACAAAATAAATGGTACATTTAGGTTACTGGACATTTTATAAACTTTTGTCTAAACATTGATAAGGATCTATTTTTATGTCAACTTTATTAAGATCTCATTCACATTACATTTAGGAGTTTTGCATATTTTGTATTCTAAGGTGCTCCTAGATTCACAGGACCCTTTGTGTCTTTTCCTGTGTCAAAATATCAATGTCCATATATCACACCTTACAGAGCCTTCTCAATGTCTTCAAAATTTAACTTATAGTGCTAGAATGGGGTGGGGGGAGGGGGTGTAACTAATACAGTAATGGATTTCATAGAGAAGTCTTCTTAACCAGTCTTTCTAAAATCTATGGTCACCCAAAATTACCAATTGCCATTATGCATTATTTAAATAAGTAGCTGTAACAACTATATGAATTTCCTTGACTGAGAAGTTTTCATGAAATATGTGTATTAATTAATATATTAAATTGTTATGGAAAGTAATTTTCGAAGTAGGAAATGCTTCATGTTGAAACATAGTGATGAATTACCAAGAGGGAAAGGGTAAGATTCAATATGATTTATTTATTAATCAATCAAATAGAGCAGGTGAGACTTTGTTAAATTATGCTCCTCATGCTAAGCCAGGCATAGCTACAAGTTGGAGACATTTTGGCAGTTTGAGATCTGCCCTTCCTTTTTTACAAATTAACAGGTACAAGACCTTTATTCTCAGAATTGAATGCTGATATCACATGGATCAAGAATTGCTTTTAAGCATCTAAAGGCAACCAAAAAGTTTTAGCATTCAGGAAGAGGTTGGGGTACATGCTTGAATCTCAACAGTCTTAATATGTGCATACAATGGTTTATCAGGGGCAAGGAAGATTGACCACACATGAAGAAATTTGATATCCTGGAAAAGAGTAAGTGCTATGAAAGAATAGCAGCAGCACTTGGCTAATCCCTTCCATAGTGGACTTTTCTTTTTTTCAGACAAACCCTTCTTTTGATCAACCATAGCAGACTTCTCTCAGCTGCGTGATCTCTTTTGCCTGTAACAAATAATAAAACGTGTTTATTCAGTAAGATGTTTCCTTCTATAGATAATTATGGCATATGTGACATAAGCCTATTCAACCCTTTGGTAGTAAAATGAAATTAAATAAGTGAGAGATGTATGAGATTTTCTTAAGAGAAAGGATATGTAACTACCTGCAGTATGGAGAGATCAATGAGTACCTTAAATATCCAAGAGACCTGGCATAATTGTTAGATATATTAGTAATTCCAGTTCCAAAGATTTTCTGTTGTCTCCACAGATGCTAGAAACTTCAGGGGCTAGACAAGGGTCCTTCTCAAATTTCATATCATCCTTAGCCTTTCATGCACCAGCTGTGAAAATCAATTAGACTTGGTGCTGCGTGTTCAATTGGACTAAGCTGCTGCATGTCCTCAATAATGAAAAATACCAACTGTGCTCTGGTGCTATTTTCTGTCTGTAAAAAGAAGGATGGTGCTTCTGAATTTCTTTCTCACATTTTTCCTACATAGACTTGCCTTTTTACTTCTGCTTTTGAAATTTACCAGATGTGCCAGACAGGTTAACACAGGGCACTGTTAAAAAGGCAAGAAAGCTATACTGTAACCCAGTTCTGACATTTGTGATTCCCTAAGGCTTGTGCAAAGTCAGCTCTCAAAGCAAAAAGCATCTGACTGAGTGCCAAAGTTGACTTACACTAATTCCTTGATAATATTATGATGCCCAGCAATTCCTTAAGAATTTAAAAGCTGTTCCTCTCACAATTGTCTTCTGCTTCTTTCTTTGCTTAGGAGAACAAGACAGCATCTTTGAACTTTAGAAACTTTAAGACAGTGTTTGAAGAAGATAAGGAGAATCTGCCTGCACTAATTACAACTTAATAGACAGGGAGAGGTGCATCCATCCACCATCTGACATTACTGATTTCAACATACATAAGAACAGGAATGAAAAAAAAATCCACTTTTAAGGCTCCAGTGCTTGTTACTTCTCAGTAATTTTGTGTTTGATTTGGTGAGTTTACCTTCTCTTCCCTCTCCCCTTCCCTCCCAAGAGTCTCAAGCTTATCTAGTTCCTTCTACTGCTACTACTTCTAGTAGGCAACACAAATCCAGGAACGACAGGAATGGATTTGATGTAGATACAGGAAGTTGGAATAACTCACTGCATAAGAGTCACTCCTTGGAGAATTTCTGAACACAATAAACGTTCACAGACTTGCTGAGAAGAATCTAAGTTCACTGTGTCAGAGGACAGTGTTTTTCTTCATGAGATAAATCAAATTTTGAGTTAAATCCCCAAATACACCTGTTAGCTTATTTCTGAGCTTTTATTCACACTTCAGTTATATCAGCTACCTGTCACACCAAGGACTGAAATGCCACTGGCCCAGTCCATTGCTTCCAACAAAGTAACACACAGAAGTCTTTTCCATACCTTAATTTTTTGAATGATCGTATCATTCTTTTATTTTATTCCTCAATTCAAACATAAAAATATCTAAATACAATGGTACCACCTCTCCCTAAAATGAGAATAACAGAACCACAGACTTTATTTGGCCAAGGAAGGAGTACTGGGAAATTGTTGAAAGTAAGTGTATAAAACCTGCAATCTTGGCAGAAGCAGTGTAAGTATACTTTGAGTGCTTCTATGGCTGTCTTCTGCTATGAAACATTTGTATGTTTAGCAGATAGAAGCATCCAAGTTATGCTTAGATTCTGTGCCTGGACATGGAAGGATAGATAACAAAATATAAAGCCTGTCACAGATTCTGACTTTGAATAAACAATAGATATTGCAAAGGCATTTTTGTCCTCATGGTTGCAATACTATCTATATATCAGTAGAAAATTCAGTGAACTGAATTCAGTGTTAAAAAACAATACAATGAATTCCGTAGTAATTTCACTTCTTAAAGTAAGAAATTAGAGTGATGTAAAAAGTGATGATTTGGTTACTTTTGTGAAAGTCCTACTTTTTCTTTTACCTCCTAAGTATGTTTTGCTTTTATAAAACCTTCATAAAATAAATCAAACCTGAATATGTTATCTGTGAAGTATATTCAAAAAATTGAGTTGTTTATAGTGCTGATTGAGAAAAACAATTGTAAGGACTTACAGATTGCATCATAGATCACCTACAAATGAGTGAATCAGGATTCTAGTGTTTTGTTTGTTATTTTGTAGTGCAAGGAAATATATTGGAAATAGAAGTCAGGGTTGGTTGGACATTTAAAATATATTTTATTCATATTCCTCTAGTGTGTTTAAGACAGACTGTAAAGAAAAAACAGAGGAGATGTTTCAAATATGTAAATCTTCTCTTTCATCTCACATTTCTTGAAAGTTGCTCTCAGTGATGATTTCCTTAGTTTACAGATATGAGAAATAGACAGTCTATATGAACAGTTGTGTAGTGTATATCTGTAGTGTATATCAGAATAGGAATTGACCTCCAGAGTTCTGCAGCATTAAGATGAACAAAATAATAAAGATATATTTGTTACTGCATTAGTAATTAGCCTGGAATATTTTTGCTGCTTTTAATGTACTGTTAAAGTTTTAAACACCTTTCTTAAATCATACAGAAATATGTCTTATGCACTGCAACTACTGCAATTATCTATACTTTCAATAGACAATGTTATTCTGTTTGTCAGAGAATTCTGCCAAAGGAGACAAAAAAACCCCAAACAAACTAGAGAAATGTACCTTGAATTTGACCAAGAAGAAGATATTTTCATTAATTTTGGTCTAAAAGAACTTAATGGTGTCTGATGCTTTTCATCCCAACAAAGTGTAATGTATCAGCTTCTTCTTTATGGCATTTTTAGTTTCTGGAATCAGTGTCAAAACAGTTCTGAAGACACTCATATAACATGTAACATTACACAAAAACATGCATGGATTATTCTAAGTGCCACTAAACAGAGAAGAGTTACTCTCTTTAGGCAAAGTTATCCAAGATCAACCTCTCTGTGATCTTGTGTCAATGACATCAGATCAAGTGGCATGTTACCTGACCATGCCCACCAACAGTGCAGTTCCATTTAGCTGCCAACATCCCAGTCCAGCTCATATATCCATCTAGCACAAACCTGTCCTTCCTAGATCAAGTGACAAGGAATTGTGACACAACATTTCACTGCAAGACAAGGGCAATCTACCAGGAAGCAAAGAAAGCCATGTATCCAAGTACCATTCGTTTCAAAGGAGCAGCCACCTCCTCTCAGCCTTTAGAAATCCTTGTCATCACCACAGTTTTAAACTTTCAGCCTGGTGAAAAAAGAGTGCAGAAAGGCTAGCCCTGTGGGAGTCACAAAGACATATCTCAGCAACAGAATAATTCCATATATCACCGAGAGTAAAACCAAATTTGTGCATCAAATTCAACTAGCATAACTTTCTTAAAAGACCATCTGGTTAAGCATTATTTTTAGTACTTATTTATCTGACCCTGCAGTTATCCAGAAACATTACTGAGGTAGGTTGTTAGAAGTTAAGGACAGCTTTATATGCTACTATTTTGCCAACTTGATTCTCGATAAACTAGTTGTTTAAAATTTCCCAAACCCCTCTTACAAGTTGTTGCTTTGTGCACTTAGTACCAAAGATGAGTCAGTGAAATTAATGGTAAATACTTTTTCTTGTTCCATTGGACATCTTTCTACTTCAACATAGTTTCTAACATTCACCCTGTTTACCTTGTTACAGACCAA
Source organism: Haemorhous mexicanus (assembly GCF_027477595.1). Taxonomy (NCBI): domain Eukaryota; kingdom Metazoa; phylum Chordata; class Aves; order Passeriformes; family Fringillidae; genus Haemorhous; species Haemorhous mexicanus. The sequence goes on from NC_082346.1 coordinate 46,857,152, forward strand.
ACAACAGCTCCTTTAAAAAAGCTGGTTCCTGTCCTCTTCACATCAGCCTTATTTTTCTGAGGATTTTTTTTCTTTGAGCTAGAAGCTTTGATTCATCTTTGCAGCTCAGGCTGAAAGACTTTTGTCCATAATAATGCAATTTTACCTTTTTGGATTCTGTTCTTCCACTCTAGCTGATGATTACATTCCAACCTTCACCTGAAAACCAAAAGCTCGACCAGCTTCACTGAAATCAAGGGATATTCCAATAACTCAGGTTTTTTACATCACACTACTGCTTCAAACTGCCCAGAGAGAGAAACAAAATGGAAATGATGGGTACTTGTCAATGTGGAACCAAATAGAAAGCTATGGGCTCTTTAGAATAAATCCCATATTTTACTGAATAACAATTTTATGGCAACAAAATTGCAGCAACTTGTTTTGATAAATTGATGATTTAATTCCAAGGTGAATTTGTTAGCCTTTAGGATGAAGAAAGAAAATAACTTTCAAAGGTAATGATATCTTCAAGTCAATTTGGAATGTGTGGTCCAAGTACTACAAATTTTACTGCTTATCTAGAAATAATATCTCCAGAAAGATCTTGTGTCTTATTAAAATCACACATTTCTAATAAAACACTCTAAAGCTAGAAGCTGAAGGAAACTAATTAACAGAAACCAGTAATTCTGAAGCTTAATGCCATGGTCCTAAATATTTATTTTATTGTATTTATTTAATTTTGTTTAATTTAAATGTTTTTATCTTATTAATTATTACCTTGAAACAATTTGCAGAGTAATTTTGAAGCATCTACTTTTGCAAAATATCTTTAAACAGTAAATGTATTTTGTTTTTCTTTTCCCTTTCCTTATGCTTTAAAAACAAGAATTTTTTAGGGTTTTCTTGATTTTTTTCTTTCAGTTTATTTGTCTATGTGTAAATGTGAGGTTTTGAGCAAATTTCCTACGACGTGAACGTTTAAAAAAAATTTTGTCATTTTCAAGAAGCTGTAAGAAACACACCTAAAGGTAAATCTGCAAATCAATAAGTGAAATATAGAGCTACTCAGAGAGAAGAAAAAATAATTTTGAATGTAATATGTGTTTGTCTTCCTACAAGATGGCATTAAGGATTAGAATCTTTTATAGCTTCTGTACTCCTTTTCTGAGAATCGCTATATATTAGACAATAGAATCCCAGACAATAGAATCTGCTACCTTCCACACTTCAGAGAAGTCTTCTATGCCCTGACTATGCTAAGTTTATATTTTTCCTTTTAAACAAAATTCTTTGTCCTTTATAGTAATTTTCAACCAGAGGGCATTGACTGAATCCTCCCTGCACATGCTACATATGGTTTTAATGCTGCATTTCATGAACTCTGGATTTTGGGGCTTCATTTCCTTTTCTCATCACCTTTTTTGTCTCGAGGGGGAAATTCAAGGCATCAGAGAACATCAAATTCATCACTTGAAATGCAGTGAGACCTCAAGACAGATTTATTGCTTTACAAATGAATTTAAATAAAGGTAATTAACTAGCATTCTTTACTAAAGAAAAGAGAAACTAAAAAAAAAAAGATAATTTACCTCTACAGAGAAATCCTTCTTGAGATTCAAGACTTACTGGCATTATCCCTGAGGGTGATCCAATAGCACAAGAGTAAATACACCATTAGCCAATTACACATAATGACTCTAAGACATAACAGTTGTGATGTCATTCAGGTGATTTATTAGATTTACTTCAAAGAGTCTAATTCTAATTTGTATTTATTAGAGAAGACATTATATGTATGCAGTACATAACATGAGGTTTTAAATCTTGCAATACTTTCTTTCTTAAGAGAGGAAAAAAATTAACCTTGAAAACCGTATGTATTTTATGTATTACATAAAAAATTATATCAAATATTTCTTGAATTATTCCAGACTTTATGAGCTTAAGACATGATGTGCTTATGGGATTACTTTAAATGAATCCTCAATTTGATTTCACTTCTAGTATTACTTAACAGAAGAAACACAAATGAAGATATATTTTAGTTCTAATAATTAGATAGGAAGAGAAAGGAGAATAGACTTGAAAAAGGATTACTTGATCATGTCCTGGAGCTAAATAAAAGTGTATTGTTTTTATCTTGAATCAAAAACATTAGAAGACTTTTCTTTTACTCAAAACCTCAAAAGTGTAAGAAGAAATTTTTTCTGAAAAAGGGAATATCTATAGTGTCATAAACAAGTATTTTCTCCCTAATTTATCAGTATAGCAATATATACAGAAATCTCCTTACCATAGTTCTATGAAAAAGTAGCTCTGATGCATAAAAAAGTCAAAGAAAAAAATAAACTAAAACTGAAATCGCCTACCCAACATAATAAACTAGAGAAGGAACAAATGACAGTGTTATTCATTTAGACAACATTGTTCTTTCTAAAGCCACAAATAAGCCCATGATATCACATTGCATCGGTGACAGTATTCATGACTATCTTTTCCAAATGTGGATATTGGGACAGACAGGCCTGTGTCAGGAGTCCCTGCATGAGGAGTACTTCTAATGTTGGCTGGGTGGTCAGAGACCTCCCTGTTCCTGCAGTAATGAAAGGCATTTTCTGATCAGGGCTGGGAGGTGCTTCCTAAAAACTCTTCCTTTTTATCTGCAACCTGTTTGTTTCCTCTCCATATTTCCTTTTTATCTGTTACATACCTACAACCCTGCTCTTTACCTTCCTTCCTTTCTCCATGGATTTTAGCTTTCATTAACCGCTGCTTCTTAAAAAAAAAGTAAAAAAAAAAGTAAGAATTCTTTATTATTTCTGTCATTTTTTATCTTGGTGATATTTAGGATGTCCCACATTCTGTGCACTTAATGTTAATATGTGATCAATACTCTATAAAAGGAAATTATCTTCCATTGTTTAGTATAATCAAGTTTCATTGTTTATTGGCCTCTAGGTAGTGCCCTAATAAAAACTAGCAATAATAAGACCTGAAATAACCCATGTTCTTGTCTTAGTTGTACAGCTGTGAATTACTACAGATTACAGGTATTTCTGTAATTAAATTTTTCTTTTGTTTTTAGTATAAATCTCAGAAAAAAATTTGTTCTTTTTTTTTTTATTTTATTTTGATTACTGTATATCTCCAATTGTGTAATGGTCCAAATGAGTTCCATAGTGTTAGTGTGGACCCCATTTCTTTGGCATAAATCCAATAATTTTTTAAATCTAAAGGAACACTACAACACTGAAGAATTTAATCACAGTTCCATGATTAATTGAATCATTGGTAATAACTATTGCTTTTATTTGATTCCCAAAAGAAAAGGTAAAACAAGGAGAAATTGCTCATTGCTGAGAGCTCATCACCAAGATATTAGTGCAATTAAAAACTATGACATGACCCTACAGTCTCATTTGTTTCATCTATGAGACAAGGCTGCTACAACAAAAGAAAATCTACCAAAACCATATTATTTTATTGTCCATGTATAATTCCATATTATTCCATGTATTAAAAATGGATATGCCTTTAGTTTTTCAACAAAACTTCATGTAATTTTAAAAAACATGTGTGACAGTATCTCAAAAGTTTGATCTATTTATGTTTTTTTTTTCACAATTAATTTATTGAAGCTGAACTTCAAATGAAGGAAAATTCTATTTTCAATTGTTCAGTATAGCAATACAGTGTAACACTAGAAGCAACAAATATTCCCTTTTTATCTGTCATGTTCATGTGCACAACAAATACGTTGTCAAATTTGTGCTTAGTTCAGGAACTGAAAGTTAATGTCAGTTCTTCTGTTTATATAAACAACATCACTTGGGTGTTTCAATGCTAATTTGCACCAGCAGTGGAGATGTGAACTGAAGGATGTACAATGACATATATAATTTGAAGGGAGAATGCAAACACAAAGGATTTTCCTGTTCTGAGCCACAGGGAACACAGGAGTTTAATGCAATACAGTTTCTCTTTTGCAGGTCTGGTTCAATTAATTTATCAATTAAGAATACAGCTGAAAATCTATTTTGGTTTGTTTCATTTTCAACTTTGCTTACATCTGTGCATCACAAACCAGCAGATATATTTGTTGCACGCTTAGTCTTGGCTTGTGCTGTATGTTTAAGGATAGTAAACCAAATTAATGTAAACAGATAGCACAATCTAACAAGATCTGAGAGATAACACAACAACTAACTAGATACCTCATCCCTAAAATGTGATTTCAGGTTTACATTTAAGCATAACTAGAGTACTTTTGGGGCAGTAGAATTTTTTATTAAAATTAATTAAAAGAATTGTGTGAATATGTGTGACATGGAGAATCTGAGACAATATTTTGGATGTCAGAGAGAAACTAGACTGTATTTAGGTCAGATAGAAGATTTGATAGTCAAGATGTAATGAACTGCTGCTCTGACTAACGTGATATCATTAATTTTGTCTACTTCTAATTAATGCAGATGTCTTCAAATTAATTAGATTCTCAGAAAAAAAAAGACTCAAGTCTAAATCTTTCCAGAAATGGGATATCTGTATTACTCAGTGAAAATAGAGTAATTTAAACAAAAAATATCAAATCAAGTCTCCCAACAGGAAAAAGATCATCTTGAATTTAAGAGTACTGAATTGAGATTTGAGGTATTTATATTCAGTTTTTACCTTTTATTGTGATTGAGTTTCTATCACAAAAACCAATCACTATGGATAAGAAAAGATTTCCTCAGATAAAATGGAACAGTTCTATAGTTTAATCTTTGGGATCTGCAGCTTCATTCTCCTACACTGAGATTTTGATCCTTCCCCTTTGTTAGGAAAAAAAAAAATCTAGAAAATCTAGAGTAAGGTGAAATCTACAATCCCTTGGATCCATGAAAATTCCGTAATAAAAGTAGCTTTCCATAACTACATAGACAGATGTAACTGTCTAATTTGTTGTCTTCTGTGTTGAAACAGTCGGGGAAACCCCAATCAAATCCACATCTTTAGTAAACCAAATCCACATCTTTAGTTCTCTACACAGTACCAGAGTAAATGCCACTGTACATTTGATTATAAACTAGTGAAGACACAGCCCTGACCCACATGAGGAAGTTGTAGATTGCAACAAGGTCCCCACAAGGGAGGAAGAATTTTGATCAGTTTTGGATGCATCAACTCTCTTAGAATCTTCAAACTTGGAACACGTTCCAAATAATTTTTGTTTTTCATGGGTTTTTAATTCTATTTGCAAATTGAGCTGCAATCTTAGAAAAACTCCTGAAACTCGTTCTTTCAAAATAACCAACAGTTCCAATATCATTTTAGATTATGTTTGGTTTAGTTTATAACAAGAGCTGAGACTGAGAAAAATGACTGGATGTTTCTTATTGTATCTTTATTAGGTCAGCCATCATCTACTTCATTCATGGAGACTCAGAACCTAAAGCAGATCAAAAATGCCAAATTTTGATCAACTGTTAATGAAATTCTGCTCATATGAGTTAAGATTCTTCTGGGAGGAGACAAAGCAGCATCTGCTGCATCACTATTTTAAAGATCCCACAGGATAATATTTATGTTTCCACACAGCAAAAAGCAGGGACCTTTTCATTCAAGGGAGATAAAGAGAAGGTATTGTAACATCAGAGGTTTTTTTGCTTTTTAAACTGTATTTTTACTGCTCTTTTTCTTAGTAACTTCGCAACAATCAGAACTGAAATCTCACAAAGAGCTGCATATTATAACTGCCTTACTGGTATTGTTATTTCTGAAAGCTCAAAGTTCAAAGAGCCATGGACACCCACCTAGATAAAAGATAAAAGAATGTTGATGTATATCTGGTTTAAATTTCTTATCCCTTATTAAGCAAATGTATAGCCATGTCAGTTGTGAGCAAACAGACTTCATCTCTAAGAAACTAGTGAGGTTTCACATTTTATTTCAGGATGGCAAATAAAGTTTTAGAATTTGAATTTATCAATAAAATATCTCTCCATGACCCACAGGGCTCAGTAGAAGTTTTAGCTTTTGCTTTCCACTCCATCATTTCTGGGAGGGATGATTTTACACAGGTTCTATGGGTAGTTTGGAAAAAAAAACCAATCTTAGTGAATTTCAAAATATGTTAAGTTAATATACTCAAAATATATTGATATAAGTATATTAATTGTGGCAAATATTTTCTTTTTGGTCATTAAATTGTGTAATACTGATCAGCTTTCTGTTAGAAAGTTATTTAGCACGATAAAATGTTCAAAAAAACATTAAATACAGGTAAAGATAAAATCACTGGGTTAAGCAGGCAATTTATAGATCCAAGCAGGACACTTAACTAATAGACTGTAATAATAGACTATGTCTTGTCCTGTATCTCATGGTGCAAATACTCCAAAAAGGCTACTTCTCCTTCAAATTGTTTCTTTAGTACTTTGATTAATGTGGTGCTTTAAATAAAAATTTATGATCTGCTTCATGGAGGGCACGGCGTTTCATGCTAACCAATGCCATTCTGCTCTCCAGCATTCCCATGCTTGCTCCCTCTGATCTGCCTTGCTTGGGATGACACCATTCTGCATTTGTGCAGAAGGTGACAGAATTATAATCCCTTCTACACCAAGCTCTGTTTTTCAGACAGTGATTGCACAAATAAATAAATTAATAGCACTGTAGAAGTGAGAGATGTTTTGTATACACATACCCCAGTGCTTCTGCATGACTTCAATTACTCAGTGGTGCTGGAGCACAAATTCTAATGTAAGAAGTCTCACTGGAGTCACCACTTACCTTTGCCCTGGGCTGGAACAGCCTGTGTTCCTGTGACTGCAATAATCTACTTACAGTGATTAGTGAAGAAATTTGAATAAACAATGCAAACTGATAAATTCATATTTACTGGGAATGGCAGACTAATTAGAAGAGATTAAATGCCTTGTATAAAATGAGGAGACTTGTACAGCCCTTCAGGACTTGAATTTACCTAAAAAATTTTGAGATCTCTTGTCTTTATTAGAAGGACTATACATTTGATTCCACAGCTCAATTTGCACAAATCTAGATGATACCTAGAGAAAAACTCAAATATTTCAGATATTTATTCTTTAAATTAATATAAAATTTAAACAATATATTTGGGGTTGTATTTAGTTTTGTTTGAAGGCTTATTTTAGTGGTTTCAAAGGCACTGCACCAGGTATTCAATTGAAGCTGAAAGATGAACTAGCATTTCTAATATACATATTTTTCATTTATAAGGAGTTGATATAGCCTTGAAACAGGCTGGGACATATAGTATCTCTTCAATGTATGATGAAGGAAACAGAAACATACTTCTACAAAATGTGGACTCCAAGGACCATGTACCATGTAAAGAGCATCAAATACAGCTGTAGATCAAGAGGTGAACAAGGCCTAGTAGTCCATAGCCCTGTGGGGAAAATCAGATTATTTATTTTTCAGGTCTAGTAGTAAGTAAGACCATACAGATAACTATTTCAAATCTTAAATAAGCTTTTAGGTTTTGTTGAACACAATTTAAACTGATTATATTAAAAAATAAGGACTCATGCCTTAATAACTTTGAAGTCTCTTAATATTTTTATGTCAAACTTTGATAATGTTATTGAAATAAATCTCAGTATAAAATTCACACAACTCAAAGTGACTTAGTATTGATCTTGTTCCATTTACGAATTCAGATTATAAAATGAGAAATGGAAATAGATATAACTGAAGAATGTTAGACCCTTAGAAGGTGAATTTTCATTTCCTCATTTTTAAGATATTGAAATCAAAGCTTTGCCTTCAATGCTATCTACCCATTAAAGGGCAATCACAAGCACTGTTTTCTGCAGTCACTGTCATAATTTTTATGTGTTACAAATGTGGCAAAAATAGGTGCAATGAACCTGTGCTGTAATAACAATAAACAGTTTAGAATTATTTATTCTGTAAGTTATGTAGGATGAAAGAAATTAATAATTTTTAAAACAATAATTCACATTCATTAGCTATGGTATATGGAGTTGTTTTAAATCCACACAGAATTAATATTATTAAGTAATAAATTAACTCTTCTAGTAACCCAGAAATAAACAGAAGTTTATTTCCATTAACTCACTCACATTCCTCACTGCTGCCACCAAATTTATTCCAGTACAGCAGAAAAGAGAAAGATATTAAAGTATCTCTTGCTATTTCTGAAGGAGAATCCTTGGAAAAATAAATATGACAGTTTCTCACTGTGTGTTGAATTTAAAAGGTACAAAACCTATCAATAGCTCCAGAGGAAAAAAAGCATTAAAGTTAATAATTCATAATGTGAGTCCCAGATATCTCCAGAAGAAAGATAAATAAGGGAATAGCTAGGAGAAGAAAGGTAAAAAACTAGGTCTCAGCAGCAAAGATGGTATGGTGGAAGGGAAAAAAAAGAGAAGCTGTTTAAGGAAAACATAGTTCAATATCCACTGTAATTTGGAGATGCACGGCATCCAAACTGGATGTGCTAACCAAGTCTAGGCTTAGTGCTGTAGGTGAATTCAACCAGGCACAAGCCAGACTGCTCTCCTTGATTTCTGTCTTAGCAGATTCCTCTGAGCTGACAATAGCAGCCTCCAGGCTGTGTGCACCCTTGGGGGAAGTAACCTGCCATGTTTTGGCAGGTACAACCATTTCAAATCTCAGGGGGAGGTATTTGATTGTTTCAGGAGTGTGTGCTCTTTAAATAGAAATTTCTTGTCTTCCCCGGGGATAAAGCAGTGGGTTACTACAGCATTTGTAACTGCCACCACCTTGTCAGCAGCATGTAATTATGGATAAGAAAAAACATTTACAGGAATTTCCCAATAGACTAAGAAAACTTCTAGTGTCAGATCTCTTCTAGCTGCAAAATGGTTGTTTCCCTCTTCAAAGTCTTGAATTCTATAATAAATTGGAAAGGTGCCAGATTCTGTAACTATGTTATTAAAAATTTATGGGCATTTTGAATGGCATGATCTTAGAAAGTCATGCCTCCTAAAACTATTCTTGCAGTCTCTATCTGGAAATTCAGGATGACACCACACTGGCTCAGGTTTTGCAGATTAAGTGTCAAAGGAAGATGGAAAGGGGAAGGGGAAGGGGAAGGGGAAGGGAAAGGGAAAGGGAAAGGGAAAGGGAAAGGGAAAGGGAAAGGGAAAGGGAAAGGGAAAGGGAAAGGGAAAGGGAAAGGGAAAGGGAAAGGGAAAAAACATCCAAAGAACCTTGGATAGAAGTTTCTCCAGAACAGATGAGTTCTGGAGAAAATTCTATGACAGTTCAAGAATGTGCAGAATGCTAAAACAACTGTAGTAGAAATGAAAGAAGAGATTTAATATTAGTATGGTTTCATTCACTGCAAAGTTTGTATGAATTCTTTAGCTATTGTGTGCTGTGTTGTTTGAAATTATAAAATTCCCAGCGCATTTAGGCAATACCTTTTCAATCGATACTGTCTCAACATAAAGAGATCCCAAACCCTTGAACCATTGCAGCACGTAAATGAAATGCTTTAAGTACTAAATTGATATTATATTATGTTTATTATACATTTTCTAAGAATACCAGCCATTTATGACATTTAAAATATTTTTTATGCTTTAGAAGAGTCTTCTGAAAATTTTAAAACCAAAATTTTAAACCAAAATAAAAAGAAAAAAAAGAAAAGAGGAAAATCCAAAGATTTCCATGGTTAATTGGTTATTGAGGCAAACCCTTTGCTGTCAGGACAGCTCAAGTCCTGCCAAAATGTTGGCTACTAAGTGGGCCTGAAAAGCTGCATGATAGACTGCAACTTGTCAAGAGCTAACTTATTCAGACTCATTAGATTCAGAACAACCTGTGCTGCAGCAGCTGCAGGGATTTATTTTTCACAGTGTTCTTTAAAAGATTTTGTTGTTTGCACATTCAAACTCTTTTCTGAACTCTGGAAACCTTTGAAAATACTTCACTTAGGAAAACAGAGAAAGGGCATGCCTGTAGGAAAAAGAATGTTTTTCTAACTCAGCTTCACTAACCCAAGTAAATAAAATAAGTCTAATGCAGCAGTAAGAGAAGTTATCTCAATCTTTGCTTAGGTTAGGCCCTTGAAACTTTCCAACACCTGCAATGACTCTGTACAACAAATGACAGTATGCAACCTGATGGATGTCTGCAAAGTTTATTTCCTCCTCCAATTTTGCTTCAAAGAGAACCCATAGCTCAGCTGGAGCAATTAAAATTGCTGTCTTTACTGGTATATTAACTTTAAATGGTCTGAGGCAGGCATGTTAAAGTTAACACATTTCTTCAGGATGAAGAAATTTTGCCCACTTCATCTTTAGAGTGAACATGTTCTGGAGTATGATCAGGAGATCCAGGAGATCCAGCTATAAAAATGGAAATCAGTGGCACAGACTGTCTTTAGAGTACTAATGACACCTATGAGAGCCTTCTCAGGATAACAGAAAGTCATCATCAGCCTACAGCTATCAAGGTTAAGGGAGTCTTACCAGCTTTAAAGGCATTATGTGCTGTAACCTCAAAACATGCTTCAGTTATATCCCCTCTTCTGTAAATCGAGCTCCTGAATTCTGAGAGGTCTGACCAAGACCAGAAATGAAAGTAAAGAATGAGTATCAATCTCCTCTGGAGCAAAGATAATCACGAATTTGTTTTTGCTTAATCAAGTGGCACTGCATCAACCATGATGATATCATACTATGGGTTTATCTCCTCAGTGGGTTCTGAATGCAGTGGCTGCTCTTTTTTAGCTGCCATTCAAGCCTTTCTCATGAGTCTGTCAAATATTTATCTTATATACTTACAGCAATCAAATCAAAAGATAGTTCTTGTATGATTTCAATCTGCTTTGAAGTGTTTTAATCAATAAATTATAAGCACAAATGTTCTTAAAATAAAAAGTTACAATTTAGCAGGAAAACAAGCAAAAAATGTTATTCTGTTAAAAATTATACTTAATTGTTTTGAAATAAGCTTGGTTTTAAAATTATCTTCATTCTCTGAGGTAATTCCAGCAAAGAAAGAGAAACAAACTTAACACTCAGAAATAAAATTTTGAGAAGTGTCTGTGTAAACAACCTGATACATAGCACCTAGACACGATGACTTATGATATGGGGCACTAGTAAAAAGCATGGTTCTCTGTCTTCCACTTAAATCCAGTACATTTCATCCACTGTATATTGAGCATCCTCTGAAGGTAAATAAATAGTGTTTCTAACTAGGAAAACAATTGTACTGGAAAAATATCATGGAACTTTGAACCCTAAGTGGTATTAAAATAATAAAATAAATGTGTTGGTGTGATTCTTTCTCAGCATACTTTGACTTGCCTAAATAAAGACTGCAAACTATAAACTTGAAGGTGCCATCACTTGAGAATTAGTGTTAATATAACCAAGAGTGTCTATCATTCCCATGGTGTAAAACTGGATTCCTCATGTTGCAATACTTGAGGCACAATGTTTTTTGTTATTATTACTACTCAGTAATGACAACTTGAACATTTAAAGTCAGTCAGGCAAAAACCACAAATATGTAGACACTCCACAGTGTTATCAAAATGCAGTTTAAAAGAGTGAAACAATAATTTCATTCATTTGGAAGTTAGCAGGCTGCTGCTTCCAAATCTCAAGGATTTAGACTGATGTCTATGCAAATTCCCAAATGCACATTTCCTAGAGTTATGAAGATCCTTTCAACTTGAGCGATGGTGGATTTTGGTGAAACTGGGACTGTGACAGTGTGAACTGATCTTTTTATACTGTAAACCATGCTTTTGACTATACTGCAGTTTTAACATGTTGAAGCTATTTATCCTCTTGTAATTCAAACCTGCACCAGGTTGGGTTTTTTTCCCTTTTTTGAGAGACGTGCTCAAGATTGTGTTTCTCACACAACTCCTGGTGAAGTGATTTTTTGCTTGACAATACTGAAAGTCTTTTCCAAACCAAAGATGGGTCATCTGGCCATGATGCAATTTTCCCTGGACATTTTTCTTTGCAGAAAAACTAAAGCAGTAGTAGACAGAACAAATGCCTAAAAAGTCTCTGTGTTCTCTGTATTTCCCTTTGAACTGTCATGTCAGTTATGTGGGTCTATTTAAGGTTTGGAGGAATGATGAAAAAAGAGGATAAGAAAATTTATAACTTTCAGCTATATTAAGCATCCAAATATGTTTAATGCAATTTGTCAAGGAAATTGGTGAGGAAACAGGATAGATAATAAAAACTAAGCAACCGACAACTTTTGACTTGCTGGGGGCCATACATGCTCTTCAGTAAAAATGAATTATTTGTTGCCAAAATACTTCCAAAACAACTTCTTCTTCTTCTTCTTCTTCTTCTTCTTCTTCTTCTTCTTCTTCTTCTTCTTCTTCTTCTTCTTCTTCTTCTTCTTCTTCTTCTTCTTCTTATTATTATTATTATTATTATTATTATTATTAATAATAATAATAATAATAATAATAATAATAATAATAATAATAAATTATAAAGCTAATTTAATTGTTTTCATCGTAATTGTAATTATTTTAGAGTTTTATAACTTTCTGACTGACGTAATTTCACTTCTCTTTAGTGAGCTCAATCCATGAACCTTCCTCTCTTCTGTCACTTGCATCAATAGTGCTCAGTTTACTGTATGTGTGGGTCCTGGAATTTTTTGCTTACTGACATCACACACATTCCTTTGTTAGATGTAGCTGTTTTTACAGCATATTTTATGTATCATATTTTACCTTTGTAGTTTGCTTTCTACATACTAAGCAGCCAAATACACTGTCGGGTTCCCGTGTATACTTCACATTTAAATTTCATGGAAACACATGTAACCTAATAACTTTGAGAGCACATTCTCAGATGACATCAGTCCAAGGTAAAATAAGATCTATCCCAATATTAACCTCTGAATAGTGGGATATATTTCAAAAGTCTATATTCTCTAATTTTTTTTTTCAAAAAAACTTAAAGAATATAGAGTTTTGAAATGTGTTTCTGTAATCAGCTTTTCAAACCTTTGTTTGGAAACGTTTCTTCCAGTGATTAAAGTCCAACTGAAACAATACCTTAGCCATTTGCTGTGAAATTAATAAAATTAGACATTTTAATGATTTGAGAACATTTTTATAATAATTTTCATAATAAATATTATACCAAAATAAACTTCTACAAAAATACCAATTCAATTCCAGAAGTATATCCAGTTTTGGAATGCACAAGAGAATGGAGGTTTTGTTTAACAAAAAATTAAGTATATGGGATTTTTTCCTGTGCTAAAAGAGACACCAAATATTAAAAAAATGTAACATTTCTGAATTTGATATAATGCAGAAGACAAGAAATTTGCCATTATAAAATTTGCCATTAAACTGAAGTTATATTTAAAAAAAAAAAAATTTAGACAAAAAAAAAAAAGGAATGTTTCCATGTATAAATATGTACATATTTATGTGTACATACACCTATGTAAATGATACAGAAATATTACTACATTTGTGGAAAGTGATTAAAAGAGAGATTAATTTGTTTGCTTTTTTTAGCACAGAATTCTTTTTACCCCATTAAATGTATCTGGTTTCTTGTCTGTGTTACATACATTGCAAAATTAGTCCCCTTTGGATATGCATTAGTACTTTGTCCAGTCTAAACATCTTGAGCAATGGAATGTCCATTGGGAGACCTATTTCCCATAGTCTAATACATCTCACTGTCAGAAAATTGTTTTTGATATTCAGCCTAATTTTTTCCTCCCTTAATTTCCTCCCATTGCTCCTAATTACATCTCCTTAAGCCACCCTAAATCATTTGTCCCCCTGCTTAGTGTTTATGGCCTTCAAATACTTGCAGAATGTTATCATATCCTTATGAGTTGTCATTTAGCCAAATTCTATGTAGAAATTTATGTAAATTGGCACTACTATATTGATTTATGCTGTTTATGCCACCTGAGGATAAAAAGCATGGCATTTGATTCTCTGGGAGGGAATTTTATACCAGTTTGTGTCATGACTCACACCTGCCTAGAGAAGAGAGAAGAAAATTGTGCTTCAAACATTATGTATTTCACCTAGTCTCCATGGCCTGCTACTGCTGCTTTAGTCTGCAAAAGTGTGGTTGGATTCAAATACATATATCTATATATGAGTGTGTGTGTGTGTGTGTGTGTGAAATACAAACACAAGCACTGTAAAAAATACTAACAGAAACACTATAAAAACACTGATGCCAGCATTTTTTGCATATTTGAAAAGGGATGACCATAATAGGGCAAGGCCTTAGGCTTTTTCTACATGCAGGGAATATATTCCACTTCTGGACTGGTGAACTTTGGAGGAACATCATAAACCCTCTCAGGGTTACATTACAATGCCTATGTCCCAACCAGAAAACTCTCCTGTAGAAAACAATTAGTCCTTGGAGGACAGAAGAAGTATAGAAGAAACAACAGTATAAAAGTATAGAGGAAAGAACAGTAAAGACTGTTCTTCTGAACAGTCTTTATGCTTTTACCATCACCTGTTGAGACAGAACATGGACTTGGATGACTATTCTAAAAACACCACTAACTGGTGGAATAAATAATATTTCTTGGTAAATTAGCCATTGCTTTTCAGTAAGCTCCAGTTCTGCACATTTTCAGCAAGTTGCAGTTCAGCTAACAAAATCTTCCAGTGGTCTGTGTATCCTATAATTATCTAGATACAGGGGTACTTCAGAGAGTTGTACAAGAGAGAGTGGGTTATCAGAAGAGAGATTTGTGTGGTTTTCATATAATTCAGATTATAAGAAAGCTGATGACCTGAGAAATAGCTTCCCAGGCCTAAGAAATTTATCACCCTCGTTCATTCTGTAAACTCTTCTTAGAGGACAGAACTGAATTCAGCACAGATGTAATCTTAGCACAGCTGCAGTTTCATCTAAAGAAGCACAGTCTTGAAGCAGAACAGTAGACAGATAACAAAGATTCCTTGCTTGCCTCTTCAAACCAGCAAGGGTCTATACCAAACACATGACAAGGCAGGCTGGTTTCAAATAAAGAGCATCTCAGAGGGTGTCTCTCTGACAAGCACACTTCCCACACACTTCTCAGTGTCAAAACTCTCACAGCAGGTGCATTAGGAAACTGTGCAACGTGACCTAGGAATGCAGCATAGGATAGAAATTGTGGATGTTAGACTACAAGGTGCTCTTTTATCACTATAGTCACCAAATTATTCAGCAAAGAGATTATATTTGTGCATTTAATCCTCAGACTGCTTTGACACTCTCTAATGCCAGTGTTAAATCTATTAATTACAAAAATGAAATTAATCCTTAACACTTAGGGGTATTATTTCTAGACAGTATCCTCATGCATGATGAGAAATTTTTAGTGATACAGACTAAAATTGCTCTTAAGAAAATGCTTATAATGCAGCTGACGATGATCTGAAACACATTTTGGAAGGGTGTAACTGCTGCTGAGCAGGATGGCCTGTGCCCATAGCTGCAGTCTGCACAGCACCCATCTGCATCTCTGGAGCTGCACATGAGGAATATGATCATGACTGAAAGCCACATAAGCACATAACAATACTTATTTTTCACATAGGTCTGTTTCTCTGTCAGCAGACACTCAGAAAAACAAAAAAGGCAGGAGAAATTCTATGTTGCAGTGAAGAAATAAACCCATCATCAGTGAGTCCTAATGTACAAAAAATGATGACACAGCAGAAAGATCACCTGACACACATAACTTTTCCTCCATTAGAGAAGCCTTCAGCAGGCCACAAAAAATTAACAACAACAAAAAAATAATTTTGACCAGAGTAAATAAATCAATTTTTTGTGCTACTAGAATATCAATGAAGGCACTTTTTCAGCTTAAAAAAGACCACTCCATGTGGGATTCACTAATATTAGTTTTTCCAAGAGCACTAATTACTCTGAGAAATAAAATACCTCATAAATTCCTGCAGTCAGTTCTTCCAGAGTTTCAGTTTTCAAAGCTGCAAACTGTATCAGTGTAGATGTTGCAATAGAGGGGCTGGGATTAATCACGCTTCTGACAAAGATAAATCACAGATATCTGGCAAGAGCTGTCACCTGCATTATCTGTGGTGTTTTCCTAAGTATAATCTTCTTGAACTGCATTACTAAAATTGCAGAGATTCTTCCTAATTATGTTTGGTATTGTAAACTTTCAACTCAATCTTATTCCCCTATCTCACCAGGACTCTATGAAATTTGCACCCTTCTGGAGTTTTTATTAAAACATTTCTAATTGCTCCTGTTTAGTTAGTTTGTACCTTATTTCTTTGATGGATACCTTATCTACAGTCTGTGTGTCTGTGTGCATGAGCATGTTTCCGTATGTGTGGGGTGTTATTTTTCCCTTTTGAATGCTTTCTAGGCTGAGGTACATAACAAAGAAAAATAAATGACTGGGGCCAAAAAGAGTCTGTGACATGCTTTCAAATTAATAATTTCTTCTCAGTACTGTCAAACTGTGCTTTTCTTGTTGGGAATAAATAGCACAACAGCCTGGAATGTATTATTATTGTGTTCTATTAATTTTCATTATAAGCAAATCTAAGAAAACTTCCATAAAATATTTGATGTGGGAATCAGGTGTATTGGTAGAAAAAGGGGGTATAGCATTCTGGTTTCACCACAAGATGTGCTCCTGTTGCAGTTTTGGCGAGTATCCACATAAGCCCATTTAGGTGTGGCCACCTGGGGACAGGTGCCAGAGTTTTTTCAAGATGTCATAAGTTTCCCTGCCTCAGGGAAAGTGACATGGTAGTGTCCAAGTTGTGAATACAAATGCTTGAACTGAGTTTCAAAGGTAATTGACTACTCAGCTCAATGAAAATTAATTTCAGGGGTGTGTGTGTGTAGGATAATAATATTAGAGAATGCTTTCTAGTGTAAGGTCATTCAGCTACTTTATTTGTGATCTTGATTTGTGATCTTCTCATTTGGTCATGAAGATAGATAGAGATGAAAACTGAGAAAAGTTTAAAGATATTTTCTTTCTGAACGTAATTTTTAAAAAAAATGTAGAATGTATGAGTTCTGATTTTCAGAACTGTTTTTTTTTCAAATTAACTTCTGGAGAGGAAATAAGACTGTTGAATGTGATTTTAGTCTTAGCTTCAGATTTCCAATGTTACATCCTGGCAAAACAGCTAAGTGTTTAGATATTTAGGAAGGTCAGCTGTAGACGTGGGATGCTAACTCCTTTCTTTTTCAGCAGGAACAAGATGTTTCATCTTTCACAAGATGTTTTAGAATATGAATTCAGATATTCTGAATATTCTTCAAAGCACAGGACATTTTCCCCTACAGTAACTGTGGCAGGCACCTAGTAAGACCAGGTTTTCAGGCTAAAGTGACTTTCTGGATATCCGCTTTATTTCCTCCTTCTAGTCTCATTTGTAAAATTAATTTTCCCAAATTCTAGCAATATTTATGAAGACAAAAAAAGAAAAAGAAAAGACTATTCTCGAGATATGTCATTGCATAAGAAATCTAAGATAAGGTTCCTCCAACCTCACAAGTACAAAGTGAAAAAGAGATGAAGGTCTACAACATGTTTAAGTGTCTAATTTAAGGAATTTATTGAAAAGTTCATGGGCACTCATGGCTGTTCTGATGGAATCTCCCAGCATGAGTAAATCATGTGCTTGTGTCCCATACGTAGCGTTAAGCAGGTTGAAAATTGAGCCACACGTAGCATAAATTTTGGCTATGCATAGCAATAGCAGAAAAACAACTTTCCCTGTGTTGAATTTATTCAGCTAGAGAGGCACATAGAAATATTGTACTTTTATTACTATAAATATATCCTTAGCAAGTCAACATAATTAAACCTGGCAAGAATATTTTCAGCAATGGTAAAACAGGGCAGATTGATTAAAGTCTGTTTTTTTATCCAAATCAACAGAAGTCATTAAACCCCACAGTTTTCACTTAAATTTTCAACTGGAAAATTTATTTAATTTTCATATTGTCACACTAAATATAATAATTTTTAAATTAATTTAGTTTTTTAAAAAGATAAAAAGAAGAATTTTAAAGTGTAAAGCAGTTTGTATTTTACATTATGAAAATATAATTAATAATAAAATTATAATTAATATTATAAAATATTAATTTCCTAATGGTAGTAATTTTGATAATAGGCCTAAAGGTACTAAATTAGAAAAATAAGTGGTGCTTAAAACTTGTCTTGAAATAGAATAGGTAGCTGCAAATGCATCAAAATTTACATTAATTTATATTTATTTATATAAATTTAAGAATTTTTAACTTTTCTGGTTGAATATATTGAATTTATTGTACTAAGATTAAAGACATTTTAGACCTCAAATAATTTGCCACTGAAGTAAGTGATAATCTTTCTCTTGGCCACAGTAGATTTTGGATCAGGAACTATGTTTGTGACAGGGAAATCTGTGAGTACCTCTTTTCATGTCAGTGAATGATCTGATAATACCCCTGATGCATTTCACAGCAAAGAACCAAGAAAAGAAAATTACAGCCTATGGCAGTCTCCATTTCATTCTTGCTTGACTTGCAGGTGTTCCCTTGCTTTCAAATACTTGTGGTCTGGCCATATTTTCAGTGTAGATGAAATTAGGACTTTCCTGCTATTGAAAGGAAAAGAATAATTAACATTCCTTCTTTACAGTGCAATGGATAGCAAAGAGAGTATGTTATTGCTAGGATTTCCCCCTCTTTTTAAAGATGTCAATTTTTACACCTGTTTTAAAACCACATGCAGAATCATTTTGCTCTTTCTTGGTGATGTCAAGCAGTATTCTTTTTAATTTCTTCACATTTTTAATATTGCAAACAAGCAAGGTTAGTCTCCCTTTGATGAAGATTTTCTCACATTCTTGTCTTTTAAGATCTTAACATCATTATTTTTCAAAAACATAAGCCAGACTGGCTGTATTCCCTTAGGATAAAAAGAATAATTTCCATTTTTTTCTATACATTCCTCACATGTTTGTGCATGGTACTGCAAAGCGCGTATATGAAATGTTGCCTCTGGAGTATTGGTATATGTTCTTCACTGTGCTGTCAGGAATTTATGCCTGTACCTCTGGCTTTAATCTGAAAAGGTCAGGCTGTTAAATATGTAGAAATAGTATAGCTCTTCTTTAGCTCTATCTGAGAACAGATGGTAAAACATCCTTAGAAAAAGTGAGAATTGGAGGGTTTTTTTGGAGAGAGGCATTCCTGAAAGTTTCTTCAAGGATGATTGGAAGAAATTGAAACATGAAGTCTATTCACAGGCCATGCAAAGGTACTCCCTGTCTTGCTAAATGCCATTAGGGCAGTAGCAATGATCTAGTCTTAACTAGGCTGGGAAAAAAATAGAAGCAAATAATCTATTAGTCCATTTTCCATCTTCTTTTTTGCAGGCATTTTGTCTCAGAACAAGTTGCTTCCCAAAAGCTGATTGCAAATCATTCTACAAATGCTTTTTTCAAAATTGACATTCAAAGTAAGAAGTCTAAAAATGCATATAGATGTCAAAAAACATGTTTATGCAATCTGTTAGTATTGGTTGTAAATGAATATTTGAAATTAATTTTCCATAAGTATTAGAATCCATAATACTTTAAATTTACTTCTTTTGTATGTGCATGAATTTTCTTATAGTTTTAATTTTCTTTATCTTAGGAGTCAGTCCATCTATCTTTTAATATTTGATAAAAATTTGATGTCCAGTTTGAGATACCAAAGGAGGAAGATTTGTGGCTTACACATATCACTCTTATGTAAGTTTCTGTTCACTTAACATCATTAATACATCATAAGTATCAGAACAACAGGAATGATACAAAGTGTGTACTTAAACATTGTTTAATATTTATAATTAACTGTTTTTCTTTCACTTTCCCTGTATGCCTACAGAAAGTTCTGAGTGTGTGCTCTTGAACTTTGGGGTCCTTGGAGTGGTGCTTGGTAGAAAGCCACTACAACAGTTGGTACATATGTAGCAATTTTTAATATAGGGATGGAAATCCTTTGCACACATATCTTGTCCCAATATCACAGATAATAAGTAATGCTGCTTTTCACTTATGTAGCAAATTTTCACCCATTAGATAAGCAAATTAAGGTAAGGAAAACAAATGGCAAAGCCACTCTCAAGTTCTGCTGAGGTGGCAGAGCCATTTTTGGATTCCAGTCTGCTGACACACAGTGGGCACCAGCTTTGACCCCCCCATGTACAACATTACATCTAATAGTAAGACTGAGTCCACATAGTTACTGAATGTCAAAGTAATCAAAAATTAGTAGTGGCAAGCTGGCTTAAAACTATACTCATATGGGGGGAGGGCTGTGAAAGGTATTACCTATAGTTTGAAAAGCAAATTACAAAGATGCACTGCAATGACAGATAGGGAAGGCATCACTGTCTTATTAAAACCTTTGTACTGAAGATGATTTTAATCTGTTTTTCTGTGACTCTGCTCAGTTGTCCATATTAGCTGCCTCTTTAGCTTCCAGAAATGATAAGAAGGATTGATTATATTGTTTAGTGCAGTTATGATTGGTCTAAAGCACAAAACCTAAACTGTCAAGATTCAGTACAACGATAAAAAAGGCAGTAACCAGGAAAGAGGAAGAAGTGTTTCTAAAGCAACATATATTATAAAATCTTTGCAACAAATTGGGTTTTAAGGAATTTTATGCTTTAGTGTTTCTCCATTTTTCTAACAGTGTAAAGAAAGGATGGTTATGTAGGTAGATCAGCTAGGTTGCAGCTGGAAATCCAAGTCCAGCAAGTATGGCTAATGAAAAAGTATCTTTTAGGACAAGAGAATTTGGGAATGACTGCTACAATTTTAGGTATTTATACATAGATAATAAGGCCCCCTACAGTTGTGTCATAATAGGCAATTGATGTTAGGAGACTTAGGAATGTGAATTTCCTGGCTATGAGAATAATTAAAAAATACAGGGAAAAGAATCACTTAGACTGCTGTAGAAACACTCTAGAAAAAGGTACTTCTGCTATTTCTTCTGTCTCTGTGTTCCAAGACGTACTTGAACTCTCTTAGAAGGAAAGGATTTAGGGCAAACAGGAATGGATGACATACCAAAAGCCGTGTCTCATATTCCCTATTTTCTGGTTTTAATTGGCTGCCTTTTAACACCCAGACTTCTAAATTTTCTAATATTTTGTCTGTCTGTTCAAAGCACAGGGAGGCCAGCCAGTGGATTTTATTCACAGACAGCTATGAGATACACTGTACACTGATATGTCACACCCTGAGCACCTAAATCCTTTGTAGTCCATACACATCCTGCCCCTTTGCCCCTTGCTTTTTAAATGTGTACAATAGCACTTTTTTACCTAATTAGGGCAATGGAAGGAAGAAGACATCAAGTACAAGGGATACAGCTAAATCAATGTAAAAAAACTGCTCTCAAGTATCTAACTCAGACACAGTAAACATTACACCAGACTTCAGGCTGCCAAAGACATCTTTTTCAATGATCCTCCATAACTTTTAATGTTTTGCCAAAGAAAAGTCATGATACAAAATTAAAGCACACTTTGCTTCTTTAATGTCACTAGCATAAATATAGAATTTCCTCTGTGTGTTTCATCTCTCTTTTCCTGCCAGATGTCAATATCAGTGTGGCAGAGGGTTGGTGAAAAAAAAAGAATGCTAGAATAGTGAAAGAGATGTTTTGGAAAAGGTTCCGGTATTTCCTTGTGAATAAGGATTTAATGTTCAGAGAAAATGACCAAAATGGTCATGCTACATGGTTGATCTCTCATTTAGATGGTAACATTAAATATCCCTCTTATATGTCTTCAGCATTTCAGAACTCCTATGTGAATTACTGTAAAATACTTTGGTTCATAGATTAATAAAAAAATTATAAAACTGATAAGAAGTAGTATTAAATAAGTACTATAATTGACATGGTAGCACTGCTGTAATACCAAAGAAGGTGAACCAAATCACCCAAAAAATAACTGCATAACACTCTATGACAATGCGTGGGAAGCTGACATAAAGAATTGAGACCTTTTGAACTGGCATATCCTGTCCAAATATACACTCATTATCTTCATTGCTCTGCTGTGTGTCTTACATGCTGAACAATGATTCAGGCTCTAAGGTTCTCCTGAAAGATTATGCTTTGGAAGTGGGATAATAACACAGCAGAGGGAAGAGAGAGGCTTATATGGAATTTTGTCATAAACTCAGAAATATTGACACTGCTTGTTAAAACCAATGCCAGCACATTGTCCTGAGAACTGAGTGGAACAGTGATAAACACTCACAGCCTTATTCTTGGAATGCATTGCAAACTACTGTCTAAATGTCTCTAACCACCCTGTCTCCCCCCCCACAAAAAAACCCCACACAATTCTCAGAGTATAGATTTTGCTGTAGTTAGAGTATTTAAGAATATAATGAACAAATATGGATTAGAGACTATTTCAGTACCAGATGCTGAATGACTCTGGCTCAAAAGAAACATCTGTGTCTGAAAGAAATTACAGAAGTGTAGCTTGGAAGCTAATGGGAACACAGTAAAATGGTTGTGTGTCAGATAATCTGTGGAAAAGAGTGGGAAAAAAGACATTACATTAAGGATGTACCCAAAGAGAAAGTTCTTCCTAGTCTATGCAGTGAAGGAGTCTGAGCCAAAGTGTTTCCCTGACAATGAAGGGGTTACACATATATATTTATATATATATTCATGTGTGTGTGTAGTACTTATAAATTTATTTTAAAAAATAAACAGATCAATTTTTTTTTTGATACACAATCTCTTTACCGTAATCCAATTAGACTCCAAACTATAATTCTGTGATTTGTTTTCCTATCATGCTAGTCATCCAAGTTTTATTGCCACCTTTCCTCTCAGTTATCCTTCATATTTCTCTTTCAGTAACTACAACAGATGTCTGCATAGGTAGATTGCTATAGGTAGGGTGTCTATTCTCAATATTCTCAGGAGTGCACTTTCAAAGCAAATCTCACAGTTCTCTTCACTTGTCTTTGGTTCACACAGTGGAATGGTCGAGCTTCAAAGAATTGAATTCCAAGAATATGTGACCTAGGGGTACATGTATTTCATTCCCACTACAAACAGGCATTAAGGTTTTGGTAACAAACAAGAAGAAATGCAAAGGAGTCTGAATTTTATATATATATATATATATATATATATATATATATATATATATATATATATATATATATATTCTTTTGCTATTGCAGTTGCTAGTTCTTCCAAATATATGACCCCACGAGACTTCAGGCTGTTCATGGAACAGCGTGAAGAATAAAAATGACTAAGAAGTCTGTTTCACTTCTGCTCATAAGATGTGCTCATTTTATAAGTGTATTGCAAGGATTTCTCAAAATAAGGTACCTTACCCATGAAAGTTTCTGCTTTTTTTCTGTCCATAGATTATAAATCTGTGAACACCAAGAAGTCTTAGCTGCAAAACAGTTCTTAGACATTTTGAGATGCCCAGTTTTGCTAATCATCATTATTCCATAAAAATGTCAACTTCTCTTCCAAATCTAATCCCATATGCTCCTGATCACAATCTTCTGCCTTTCATCAAATGTGGCCCTAAATGACCTCCATTCAGTCCTTTCACCCCAGAGCAGTTCACCCAAGTTCAGTGATAAATTGTAAAAGGCAAAAGAAGGAAATCTGCAATGTATCTGTATCTTTCCTAAACTTAAAAATCCTTCCTGCCTAATGAATTAAAAATTATTCAAAAATTTAAAATCTCTTTGTGTTAGAGACAGAAATGTAAGCCCTTGATGTTTTGTTTATGTTTTCTTCTAACCACTTTCTAGAAAACAGCAGTCAAATTTTAATTTTACTCTGATTTTTTTTTTTCAGTTATTCCTAGAATAGTACTAGGGGAATCTAAATTTGATGGAATCAAAACCTCAGAACATCAGAGATCTGGATACTGAGTTATTAAAAGCATCTCAAACTTGGTGTGGGCAAGAAACTAAATGAAATACTATCATTAGTGAGAACAGTAATTATATTTGTAGAACTACATCTATTCTGAAACTTCAAAGAAACTCAGGTATGGGTCTTATCATCCTCATTCTTCTCAACATATAGAATCATGGAGTTTATTTTGAAAGGAACCTTTTAAAGATCATCTATCTCAACCCCATTGTTGCTTCATTAGATCAGGTGATGTCAATGGCTACACATGAACTGAGACAATGTGCTCTTATCTCTACTTTCTTAAAAATCTTTCTTGCGTCATCAGTTTTACTTGTTTGACCCTCGTTACCTATGGCATGCTGTATTTAAGTTTTATAAAATTCTAAACAGGAAAGTGAATTTTTGAGCTGTACTTATATTTGGTGTTCCTTAGGAAACATAAAAGTAATACTGGTCCACCTCCTCTGATGGTGTAAATCATCACAGCAACACTGATTTATAGCAGCTGAGACTATCTCACAGTAATTCCATTCTTTCTCTGTTATACAGTGTCTGTATGTCTTCTGCACTGCTGAGTTAGTTTAACCAACATCTATGGGGACTTTCCATTTTTTCAATTAAGAGAGAGGTCATTAAGGGTAGAGTTTTGAGAAAATACAGAAAGCAGTGTAGGAAAAGGTCCTAAGCTCATAAATGTTCTTAATTATATATTGTGTCCTTAGTGTAAAGAATTACCTTCAGGTCATTCTGTCTCTTTTATCAGAATAAATCACCATCATCATCTATTCACTTGTGCATTCAATTCATGACATAATAGTGTCAGAGGTGGCACAGAATATACACATATATACTCAAATTCCAACACAGTGACCCAAATTGTGTCTACAGCTGCCAAGCAGAGTGCCACAGACATTTAACAGAAAGGGCTTGTTTTAAAGAAATATTTTTTCCTATGAAGGGAGGTAAATGGACCAATGTCTTAGTGAAGCAGCCCAAGAAAATAGATTCAAAACACATTTATCTGAAAGTGTCTGAGTACCTCATGTTAATGTTCAGATCGGAAAATATACCAGAGTATACGTCTTAAATGGCAATTTTTACTCCAAACAGAAGGGACACTGGAAAAGAATAGAGCACTAAATTTCAGAACTGAAGTCCATTAGCAGTGTTGCATTAGTACAATTTCATGGCAGAAAACAAGCACAAAATTTAAAAGGTTAAGTTTACCCTGTATTTTTGCAAGTTGGAAAAAAAAACGTTATTCTCCACAGAAGTATTTAATCTCAAATTTTAAGTGTGTACATGCCATCCCTCAGGAAACTCATATCCTTGGCAGTCCAATGATTTTGGACAGTAAGAAAAAGTCAAAACTTTTAAGTTCAATGACTGGATTTTCTGAAGAATTTTCTGAAGAATTCCTCTGTAACCACATATCTGTGTCATATTTGCAAAACAGGAGAATTCTACATTTGCACAGTGCAGCTTTCCAAGCCTACTGGGGACTGCAAGGGCTTGGGCAGAACAGCTCTGGTATATATGATTTCACAGTGCACGTAGCATAAAGTCCCTGTACAAGAACAGAATAACTTTCAGGTGTTGGACTTGCTGTGTACCTGCAGATCACCTGCACAATATATGTACATCCAACACACTTATATTGTGATCCTGAGCTCACCAGTCACTGCCAGACGTAACCTGAAAAAAATGCAAAGTCTTCTTGAGAAAGTTTAACTGCTCCCTTAAAGATGACAATCTGACATTGACCTTCAATCTCCACATTATGGGTATGCAATGATACAATACCTCCAGTCAAAGAACTTAAGAAACAAAGATCATGAAACACTTTTCCATAAAAAAAGCAGCCTTCAGCGAAAGGTCTTAATACTGCAGGTATTTTTACTCCAACAATATTTTATTAAAAATACCTAATTATTTACATATTTTTTTTACAAATTGATCTCTTAACTCAACCTGGGAACCAACCAAAAAAACACAAAGTTCGACATCATCAATTGTTACAACTGTATTTGATGTTTATAAAGCAAGGTCGGTCTTTTGTTTTGCACCTCAAAAGTCATGAGGGAAGTAGTTTTCTTCTGTCACAATCTGTAAAGCAGCAGGTATTTCACAAACAAGCCAGTTTCCAGGAACTGAGTAGGATGACAATGTAAATAAGTATTCAGCATTTAAGTTTGGAATGTAGTCTAAGATTTTTCAATTTGGCCCATTCCTTATTAAATTACAATAAGAAGAGAAAATGAAGCAAGCAATTTGAGATGACACCTGACCTCTATTTTCGAATAAGTGCCCAGGTTGATAGTTAATCCTGTTTAAGTTCATAGACATTAAACAAAAAGCTATTAATTTAAGAAAGAGTAATTCCTCCTAATTAGATATGACACAGAAAGACCTAATAAAAAAAAAAGGGTTTTTTTTCACTTCATGTTGAATAAGGCTTACTTCAAGACAGGAATTTGGTTGGCTTCTGTCCTTAGTGAATTATCAAAACCTTAACAATGTCAGTGGGAGGTTTTGCATCTGCTTCATTGCATCAGGCCATGGTCACCCCAGAAACAATGAGCCATGGTAACACTTGGTTCCAACACTTTAAAGTTTTTGAAGTGGCACTGTAGATAAATTAAGACTGTTCTATCAACATCTTGAATATGAACTGTAACCTCATTTCAGCTGAGTGAGCTTATAAAAGATATTTTTGTGATGGATGATTTTTATTTCTAACTATGACTGCTTGATAATAGAAACATAAAGAATTTTAGGGTGTTCTAGCTCTTTTTTGACATTCTATTGTTTGTTTTGCATGACTTGTTCGTTGATAAATGGGGAGTCAGTCTTGGGCATTGGAGAAAGGAAAGCTGCTTTTATTACATGTTATATTTAGAGAAAGCACAGCATCAGGACGTATTGTCCCTTGCTTCTCAAAACATCTCACTGATGAATGTTGGCACATGCAGAAGGTTGTGATGGCTATGTACTTTGAGTTCCCAAAGTATTAATTTACCATGGATTTTTACACTTCTGCTAATAGAGCTGAATCTGGATCAAAACCACCCTTCGAATCCTACCCTAACTAAACTCTTGTTTGTGTCAGTTGTAGGTGTTCCATGATGCATTGTTCTAAAAGCAGGACATGACCCTTCCAATGTCTCTGTTCCTTAAATATTAACAACATTCCTGTGTTTAGACAACCATCATCAGACCTGTGCATGCCAGATATTATCTGTAACTTGATATGAAACACTGAAATTGTCTCTGAGTGAATAAAGTAATCATTCTCCAAAAAAAAAGAGCAACTTGAGCTGAGCTGGGGAATATTTGTTAATTGCTGTAAAATATTTTCTGTGAAAAGAAGAAAAATCACATATAGACTGTTAACCAGGCTGCCAGCTTACAATCTAACAAGATTCAAAGTAACAAGGACAAAAACTGATATCCCATCAAGTGATGTTTTTAATGGCCAGGAATATGAGTAGGGTATGACTATGTAGGACAGATTACTCATACAGCAAAGCTATTTAAATCCTTTGATACTTCTAGGAAAGCTACAACTATGTACCTCCTAGAAACATTATCTGATAATATTTTCATTTTTTGCAGTGGTCTCTAGAGCTAGTGTATTGGAACGCAGCAAATAAAAATGTTATTACAAAGGTTTGCTATGCTGTGGAGAGCTTATGTGGTCCTAGAGTTCTTGTGAGTGACAAAGTCATGTATCAATTTTTTGTTGATGTCAAATATTCAGTGGTCTCAACAACTCACCTCAAGAAGTCTGATTGACAAGCAGAAAAGGGAACCAAAATTCATGTGTGGTTTTCTGATTCATGATTCATGTGCTCTCCTTGTAGTAAACTCACTGATTCAAGTACAATATTCAAAAGTTGTTCAGACTTTTCAGAGTCCAATCCATTGCAATAGCCAAGCAATTTCCCACTAACCACAACAGACATGCACAGAGAATCCCTGAAGTGATGCAAGGGATTCCCAAATGTGCAATAGGACTTTAAATCAAAACAAAGCATCCATCAGTCTTTTTCTGAAGGCGAGTAAACTACAAGACTACTTTTAACAGTTAAGGGACAATTAAGGAAATGTAAATCATAAGCCAGTGCTTAGTTTGTCCATCTTTGTTGCCAGCATGAAAGGAGGAAGAACTCTTTTTTTCTCTTTTACCTAAGAATATTTTATTACCCCTTTTATTTCACTAGGAATAATTCCTATGATCA
The DNA here is from genome assembly GCF_027477595.1 of Haemorhous mexicanus. NCBI lineage: Eukaryota > Metazoa > Chordata > Aves > Passeriformes > Fringillidae > Haemorhous > Haemorhous mexicanus. Next base: position 46,885,335 of record NC_082346.1, read on the forward strand.
TCTACCTGGCCCTTGTACTAGAAATGTACCTATCAGTCACAGAGAGAGACAGGAGATCTATCTTTAGGCAAAAAAAGCAGAAATTCAGGCCACTTTGTTGTCCATCCAAGTTGCCCCAGTGCAAGGCTTTGGTCTCTTTCATAGTGCAGTGTATCGAGAGTGTGTAAGTGTTACTGAGTACAAGCAGCAGCACAACTCTGGTCTCTGTGGAGGCTTTTGGAGTTACATAATGCTTCATTACTTTCAGGAGATGCTGACTAGGAACCTTCTTTTAGTCTAGAGGTTTGCTTAATTTTTGAAAAGACAACTACTTTGCAGATCTGACAAAATACTTACATATCCCACCATGTCGTGACTACTACATTTAGCTGACAGTTTGAAAGAGAGGAGGAGAAGTCCCAGATTGTAAAGTGAAATCCTAATCCCTTTAAAATTAAGAAGACTTTTCTTTGTTCTGTTTTGTCTTCCAGTCCTGATGATGGAACAAAGAATGTGTCATTGACTATGCTACTTACGGACTGTGAACACTTGGGTGAGTAACTGTTTATCCATTATCAAAGTAGTTTGTCCATTATCAAGTAAAATAATAAAATGGAGAGTGTCTTCTTGACTTAACAGAACTAGTGGTGTTAATGTTCTGTGAGATTTCTGGAGAAAATATTTTTGCAGTTATTTGCCTGTACTATCATGCTTACACCCTATGTGTGCTCCATTTAGCAGTTCAAATAGTGTAATCTTTATTTTCAAAAAAAATACATATGTAACTTAATGACAGCCACCATCAGAGAAATCTTAGGTAGAGAAACAGACACAAGATAGAGTTTAAAAGGTAGAGTCACAGCAGTGCAGTATGATGCTATTGCTGAGAATGGTTCTAAACCTGAGCATTATAACATAAAGGAGGGTAGGGCTGGAGAGAGGGTTTAAAACTGTCTTATTGATTCACACCACCTTTGACATTACATTTTTAGGTACTGAAAAGTTTCTGAAAAAAAGACAAAACACAAGGTGGCTTTATGTTAAAGCAGATAGTGACAAAATGTGCCTTCATGTTACAAATCAGAATAATTCCTGGTATAAAAACTACTATCTTCCACAGAGTTTACATCAGATGTGAGACTGGTCGTGGATGTTAAAAGCCATGGTGATACAAGATTAAAAAGTCTCTCTAAGAGCTAGCAATTTTATTTGCATGCAGAAGGATGGGTAGCAGACATCTGGACTGGCAGAGTGAGCAACAGCAGTGGCAGCATGAGCAGCAAATTTTGTTATTATTAGCAATTCAAATGCAGGTATCAGAATGGTTTTGTGTTTGAATCATTCATCAGGGTTTGCTCCAAGGCTGAAACTTGCTTTCTGGAAATTCCATAAAATTTAATTCAAAACACTTATTTTCTTCATAGAATGAAAAATAAGGGAAAAGAACTGAGTAGAACACATCAAAAGAGTTATTCGAAGATTATTAAGGATTTTTGGTTTTTGAAACACAATTGAAGCATTATTTTCAATCTAAAAATTCACTGCAGTCCCAATTCTATGGAAAAATCTGGAATGGGCTTTTCTTGGACAGTTCTCTGACTTCTATACATATGTGAAACATCCAGTGATTTGCATGCTTGGAAGAATCACCAGCTTTTCATCTCTGTTATTAACACTCCAGCAACTGTCTTGGTAAAAACCCTGATTCTGTTATTACAATGTGTAGACTTCCTGCAAATGGCTCTTTCTGCTTATGTAATCATCTTTCAATACTGCATCCTACTAAGACAGTCAATTACTAGCCATTCTGCCCTGTCAGAGCAATGAAGCATTTATGTACTTGAGATATTCATGTCTGGAGCTTTAGTTTTAAATCTAAGAGCTCCCATCACCTTCTGAAATTCTTTGCTTTATCAAGTGATTTTGTTATATAAAGCCATTACTGAAGGCAAGACTGTTTCATTATTCATCACTTGCTATCACCAGAAGTCTTGAAAGTATAATAGAAAACAGTCTCTGTTTGAGCATTCATCAAGGTAGATAAACCATTATCTCACTACATTAGGAGAGGCACAGACAGAGTACATTGCGTTTTTAGCATCCCTGAATGCTTGAATAGTGTCATGAGAATCGAGGGCCAGATATGAATAGGTAACCTGATAAATTTTATCTCTGAAAACATGGTGTGGTGGGTATTCAAAATAGCTAGGGACATGGAACATTTTGGTACCACACTTCCAAAGCATCAATCACTAAAACTTAGCATGGATAAAAAAAATAGTCATATAACAGTCTGAATCAGTTTGGAGATTTGACCTGTCTGGTTACACACCAAAATCTCTCCATCACTCCATTGGTCAGCTGCAAGGGGAGAGAAAATTTTATGAAAGGCTCATGAATTGGGAAAGCCACAGGGAAAGAGCTCTCACAAATTGCCACCAGAGGCAAAACACACCAGACTTGGGGAAATTAATTTAATTTATTACCAATCAAATCAGTGTAGACTAGTGGGAAATAAAAGTACATCTTGAAATGTACATCTTGAAAAGCACTTTCTCTTCTGCCCATCCCTTCTTCCCAGCCTCAATTTCATACCAGTTAGTGCAGGGGGGATGGAGAATGCAGGTTGAAGTCAGTTCATCACACATTGTCTCTGCCTTTCCTTCCTCCTCAAGCAATAGTATAACAGCTCTGGGTAAACAGAGTTTATTCACAGAAATTCAATAAGTATGAAAAAAAAAAAAAGCACCATTATTGGTCCTTATTTTAAGTTTTCAATCTAATTTTTTAAAAATGTTAAAAATAAACACTGTGATGTTATTAGAGGTCTAAATAATCAGCTTATATTTGATTCATATTTGTGATTTTAAGATTGTCACTGTACTGAAGAATGAAGGATTGAATGTGCAGAAGAAAGAAAAAGGGAAAAAAAAGTCTCTGATCCTGTGGAAAAAACCCAAAGAGATGAAATTTGAAAATAACCTATTGTTATTTTTATATTTTCAGGCAATTTTAAGCACATTTTATGTAGGCTTTGACCTTAATACAGACGTGAAGGAATATCTGAGTTATTTACGTATTGACAGTTATATCTGTTCCCCATCAAAGCAAAAATATCCTTGAATTAATTCAGCTTCTTGCATCTCAGATAGTTCTACTTTCTACTCCACCTCCAGATAGCAATACTTATTACAAGGCTTTTCACAAGTCAACTCCTTCATGCATAACATAGTATTACAACAAACAAGAAATATTTGCCTTCTATCACTGTAAATTTACCATGTGTGGGCTTTGCAATACCCTTTCACTGTGACATACTTCACCAAATTGCTGAATCTCAGTCGCCTTCAGAAAAAAGCTTGAATAACTCCCACAGTGTGATCCTCTTGCTGCTGTAATGGATTAATATGTGGTGATATCCTTAGGAAAATATCCAGGCATATTTTACACAGCTGTGATTTGGTGGAGATTTCACAAAAAAATATATATGCTTCAAGGAATTATTTATAGTGATCATGTCATCAGAATTATGGGTTTGGTCAAGAAACAAATTAATATGGGTCTGCTATCTCAACCACACTTTACCTACCTCTAGTCTACCGCAAGAAATAGCTGCATAAATGTTAAAAAAAGCATCTGCCCCAAAGAGGGTAGGAAAGCTGAAGTAAAACTGGGGTATTGTAGCTTAGGAATGAGGTAAATTGGTAGCTAGTGCATGGATTTTTATTGCTACAAAGCTTGGCATACAGTCAAAAAATGAATTTGGTCACTTTTTCCTGTAGTGCATCATGTAGTGCAATAAATTGAGGATGAAGATAAGCACAAAATCTACCCTGTATTTGTAGCTTTTCACTTGCTTATTCAGCATATCAACTGCTATTGCCATTTGTTTATTGATTTTCATTTTTATTTTATTTTTAAAAAGAAGTAACCAAAGTGTTCTTTTGATTTATCTTCCTTCCAACAGCAGCTTTAGCTTTATTTCTAAGCTTCTGACACTCATTTTTCTTAAGCTGCAGTTTTCTATTTGTACTCTATATGCTGTGTACAATAAATACCTGTATGGAATGGGCTCTGGGAATTTTGCCATAACCAAGTAAATGAGGACAGAACTGCTATCTCATCCTTCCAGTCACCATACTCAATTTCTTCTTTAAAATGTGTTACAAATACCTCATATTGCATTTAAAAAAATCAGCTCTAGCAAGTGGAGTAGCTTGATTTAAAATGTCCAAATAGAAAGTTAAAAATAAGGGAATGAAGCCATTGTATTTTCTCTAAGCATGAGCTTCCAAACAGTGTCATTTATGGCATCCCACAATATTATTGTTGGACATTTACTAATTAGATTAATCACCATGTCATTTTCCCATCTCCCTTCAGATGTAAGAAACTCACCTTCCAAACCAAATGTTTACAAAAAGCTCAAGTTAAAAACAGAATGATCAAAATTATGGATTGACTAAACTAGTGACTGTGGAATTCTCATCCTGGGATTCAGTATGATGGGGAAAAATTGATGACAATAAGGACTTTTAGCATGAACAAAGAGACATCAGTGTCACTATACTGCAACTAAAAAAGCACAAGTGTTAAAATGCCAGAATTCACATGGGTTTTGAGGCAAGAAGTTCAGTCCAGCCTGAGAAATTTGTGTTGGTTAAACCCTTTGCTTCAACAGATTTCCACTCTGTGTTTAATACCAGACAGTCAGGTGAAAGCTCACCCTGCTACACTGACAGGGGTGCAGCTGTAACTTTGCAGTGTGCAGCCTCGGGATGCCCTGTGAGACAGAAAGTCCCAGAGCACACAGGTATGAGACAACAAATCCCTCAGGGGACCTCCCTGGTGTACCTGTGCTTGCAATGCTAGTCCAATGCCAGAAGAAGGGAACACTAGCACATATGTTTAGCCAAAATGAAATTATGGCTAATTTCAATATACACACACTTTATCTTTGCAATAATGCATCCTATATTAAAAAAAAAAAGGGTAAAAAAAAAGGTAAAACAGCCTTACCAATTTATCCCACAAGAGTGGTACCAGTCTTCTTTTTGTTAACAATAATGAATTTTTGTCACTGTTTCCAAAACAAGCCCCCACATTTTTCTTTTGATAAAACTCAAAAAATATAATATTTTCAGGATAAAACACGTCTATTTTGAAGGCTGTCTTCTCAGCATAGCTCTATGAAGTTACCCCTAGTTACAACATAATTTTCACAGTACCCTCTCTAAGTTATCAGTGAAAGACAGGAAATACAAATTTTTTTTTTTTTCAACTCCTTTTAAATTCAGAGGCAGTAACAATTATGAGCTTCTGCATTGCAAGAATTGTGTTTGTTTGCTAACTAGGAGTACACCAATTATGGTTATAGTTAGAGACCTTTGATGAAGGAGTTCTGTATTGAAAAAAAATAAAAGAGGGAGATAAAAAAAGAGGAATATGACTCATTTGGAATCTGCTAAGATTTTAACAGTTGGGTGAATTCCCCACCCCCTTCAATATCATCCATGGGATGGGAAAATTGCACATTTTCTGTGTCCTTCAGTTTGATAAGCACAAAAAGTGCTGCTGTTAAGTGACTGCTTGGACAATTTACATGATGGAGATTGTAACTGGCTCTCTGAAATACAGTGAAGTACATGGAAAATTGTTTTAGGAGTAGGCACAAGAGAAAACGGAAGGTTAAAAATAAGGGAGAGTATAATGCGTTTCAAGCTCTTTTTACATTTTTTCTCTGCTCAAAAATTTGTTCTTTTTGTATCAAAGACGTAACATTTCTGACTCACATTGCACAAATATAGCCAAACAAGCATTTTAAACAGTCTTGCAAAAACTGCCTTCAACAAACAATAGTAATCTAAAGGGCAGGAGGAAATCTGTGAAATTTTCCTAAGGTAAATACTACTTAATTGAAAACATTTTCACCCTAAGAACTATAAAGACTGTCACTCACATCTCCTGCTATGCCTTTTTGATTACAGTAAGGAGTAGTTTAGATCAGATTCAGCTAGCATGAATTAACCAGATGGAATAAAGCCCAAATTTTATTAAATGACTAGACAATAATACCTTTTGCAGAGACAATAGTATTTTTTAGGCAGAGAGACCCAGCCACTATAGTGTTCACTGCTAGCAATTTCTGAACCATTTCAAAGTGATGCTGATGCTGGGATGCAACAGAGGTGTCAGAAATGGGAACAGTGCCAGTTTGAAATCTGGCTTGTGTGCTGTTAGGCACTAGGGATGTCCTTAGGCAAAGCAAGAATTTTCCTGGGGCAACAGCATGATGAGATTTTGATGGCAAAATTGCAGAAGTGGCAGATCAGCTTCTACAGACAGCAGCCTCCCAAGAATTGCAATGTTCTGCCTCAGCAGTACTTGGCTACGGTCCCTGGTTTTGCACATCCAACCTTATCCTTTTATCACCCTTAAAGCACTCTTGCTGGGGAAAAAGAATCCATTTAAATATAAGTTTACCCCAGCAGAGGAATTACATGGCCCTCTACTCCCCTATCTCCCTAAAACCAGAGTTGCTGTTATTTCTCAGCAAAAAACAGAAGCTGGGGACACAAGCACTTGCTCATTTCAGGGGCTCTTGTGCTTTGTCTATCTCAGAACACTGATTTTTTGGGGGAGAAATTCTCCCTAAAGCACCTATTGAGATTTGGAAAAGAAAATCAGTGAGAAGATAGAAAACGGGTTGAGCACAGAGGAAGAAACTTGATTTTGAGAAACTGGGAAAATGAAAAAGGGGCATAAATCAGTAAACAAAATGTCCCGTGTTATTACTATGTCAGAAAATTATTATTGTAATCTCTCCTCACTGGCTAAAAAGTAGGCAAAACTTTTTTTTCTGTATCTGTTAAAAAAAAAAAAAAAGAAAAATTGTCTCTATATTAAGGAAGAAGATACACAAAAATTCTGGGAAATTTCTACCTAAATTGATCTGTTTCATCAATCTGATAAATTTCTTAGTGTTTGCTTTATTTTGAAACAGAACATTAATCCATTGTTTAAATTGACCAGCCATTACTTATGGTGGCTGGTTTCAAAGTTGACGTTTCTGCTTTAAAAAATATTTACATTGTATTAAAAGGGTTATCTCTCAAAAAATCGGGCATAACAATGAAAATGGAATAACCAAAAGGCAATGTTGACAATTATGCAAAAAAAAAAGCGCTTTTCACCATTCATTTCCTGTGAATTCTGAATTATTTCCTGACAAGAAGAATTAATAACCCTGAACTGGATATTGATACTGTTGAAAACGTGCACTTGAGAAGAATCTTCAGAATGATTTGTTAGGGGTTAAGAAGGCCTGTTACCAGAGAGGCACTTATACATGTGAGAATTAGGTCCCAAATTCTTCAGTGTCCTGAGCTATTTTGTCACCATACATCTCACAGGCACTGGTTTCTGCACTTCTAACCTATGCTGGTGCTCAGTATTGTTACTAGCTTTGACAGTGAATAACTCTTGGTCAAAGCACTTGCCCAGGGCAGGGAAGAACTGTGCATCCATTGGGAGCTAAACCACCTTGATAGTAAGGCTGATTCTTGCAAAAAGAAGAAAGACTCTTGAAAACTGCACACAAGGGATCTCATCCTGTAGCCAATTGCCCAACAGTACTAGTCATGGCCTCTCTGGAGTTCCCCAATCTTGATTTATTGCCCTTCATCTTCAGTGAGTGCAGTAGATGAACACCCACCTCTTGCTCTGAGAACAAATCATACTGAGTGGGAAAAATGGACTCCTGGGAGGACATCTGAGAGTGCAAGCCCAGCCAAGCTAACCATGAGCTCCCTGCTTTCTGTATGAGTAAGTTATTTGGGCTGTAACATGAAAGTGACCTTATTCACACTAGTGATAGAGTTTGGACACTGAAGGAATGTGTTCAAGCTGTAAGTCAAGTCTCAGAGAGAAGCTCTTCTCCTGTAACCCTAATGTGAATGCATCAGGTCCAGACAGATTTCAAATACAGCCTGGTGCTTGCCTAAACAGCTGCCTGTAAATGTTACGCAGTTTTATGCTCAGAGGTTCTACTCTTTTGAGGTCCAGCCAGAAGTTATTCACCTCTGCCAATATGCTCACAGGACCTTACTCAAATACAGGGCTGGGCTGTGTTCAAAGGGATGGAAAATTTGTGTTCCTGTGAAGAGCTTCTAGGCACCTGAGTCCTTAACTGGATAGTGCAAAAAGTACTATTTGGCATGATTAGGGATGATTAGATTCTTTCCTAATGCATTTTATTGAAAATATACAATGTACTCTCAATTTAGAAAAATAGACAAGAACACCTCCAAACATACCCACATCTCCCCCTGAAGATATTCTTCCATAATTAGTGTCTTGCAAGTGATTCCAGGAATACTCTGTTTCCTTTTTAAGTCTCTCTGCTGGTAGGTTGCCATAACTCAAGCGTTGAATTTTTTAATCTCATGCAAATGATAATGACTTGTAGTTCCAAGGTACTACAAATAGATGGCAGTAGGAATTTGTGGATGCTCCATTTTTAGCACCTTGATGTATCTATTTTTTCATTAATTTTGATGTTTCGTCAATTTTTTTTTTTCTAATAGGCATAAAAATATGTGCATTTCCAAGTCAATGAAAAGCTAGTCAAATATTTCTGATTTTAGGAACAAAATGGGGATGAATAAAAATCTTCCAAAATTTTGAATTTCTTCTATGAAAGAATAACCAGTACTTTGCCAGCAAAGAATGCAGAATTATATTTGAGCTTCATCTACATGAAGCTCAAATGAAGCTACAAGTTACATTTTAGACATTTTGCTTCTTGAGCGAGTGTCTGTAGGAACTGTATAATGCACTGAATTTTACATAGGCCAATATCAAAGAATATAATTTGCTAGTAGCTACTGATCTAGAATATTAAAATTCATGTTTGCACAGAGTTCATTTTCCATTTTGCAATAGAAAAATGTATACAAGAGTGAAACTATAAAGTACATTAAGCTTTTTTGAATTTTTTTTTAAAAAAAGTTTGTGAATCTGGGTGTTAACTTTTAAAGAATTGAACCATTTCTTGCCCAATGTTACTTGAAAAAAATGAGCTGTGGGCCTCTATGTTGTCTAGATTTTGTTTTATGCAGCAATAATGCTGCTCTCTATTGTCTTTCTGTTTACAAAGGAACAAGCAATCTTTTTCCACGAGGGGATGTGTCCCTGGTAGCTAGAGGACACATTTGTCATCTAATTAGTTGCAGGTTTGTCTTTTTATTCTCTCTTTTCACAACTGTGATTATTTTGACTAATAATTATTGCTGTCTAAAGCATCAGGAACTATAAAATCATCACCTTGTGAGACCTTTGTGAATCTGTGAATTGTATTTCTATTAGACTATTACTATTTGCAGTAAATATTAATATTTCCTGGGGGGAAAGTCTTCTCATGGTCTACAAGAGTCTTTAAAATTCAATATTTGCCAAGGCTGATTTTTACATAGCATGTAAATCTGAAAAAGAATTTGTGGATAGGTATAGTTTAAACTAATTTAATAGCAGTTTTAATCTGCACATGTGTGCAGCAATTGGGGTCTTAGGTTAGCTCTTTGGAGTACAACTGGAAGTTTAGATGGATCTACTTTCTAACATTAACAATGTCAAAAATTAACTTGTGTTCATAAATCTTTCATTTCAGTATTTGTTTGCTGCTAAATTCCAGAAGTTTTAATTTCCATCAATACTTTTATGTGTGACAGCTGGTGTTTGACTATACAATTAGGAAGTGCTGTGCTGGAAAGTTGGCAAATTGTGGACAAGTGGAGAGAAATGAAACGTTAAGATTTTGTTGCCAGTTTTTTATAGTGATTGCAGATTTTATATATAAAATGTGGAAGCAGACAATCCAAACTGTTTAAAGATATTGAAAATCAAACAACCTGAGCTTGAGGCATGTTTTCCAGCATTTTTTGAGTTTGAAATTAACAAGCACGTTAATGTTCAGATATAGGTACAAATTTAAGTTATTAATGAGACTCAGGGTGAGTATCTGTGAGATTCAGCCCCCTCTGTAATTACAAGTTTTCCATATCCAAACCAGAGAAAGTAGCTCTCTATTGTCCTATTAGATGTGTTCTGTGCCAGCATGAAGAGCCTGAAATAATTAAATGTAAAAAATTTTATCAGAGTGATATTTACTTGTGATTTTTATTTTGTTTGAGTAATCATAATGTGGTTCTGTATTATTAGTGTCATTTTAACCATAAATATTTCAGAACCTTGAATTACATATTTGAAAATCAGATCATTTAAGGATCATTACTTACTTTTATAACATTTCCATTTCTTTGCTTTCTGAAACAATGAAAGATGGAAATTTTTTTTATAAATAAATATATCCTATTGGATATAAATCTAACCACTTTGTAGTCATCAGAATCTTTACACCGATGATTCTGCAGGAGACAAACACATCTCCTTGTAGGAATATAGCTTGTATTTTCTGTTTTCAATGACATTAAGCAAGTATATTTTTTTTTATTATTTTCATACAAAAGCAATAATTCCAGTATTCTCAAAAATTTTAATCTTACTTGAGAGAGGGGAAAGAAACTTGTTCAAGCAGCTGCCTGCCACATCTGCATTCCTCTGGAAGACAAGAACTGTCAGTTCTGCTTCAGGAAAACTCTGCTGTATTTTATTTTATTCCCTCCATTACTTATTCCGCCTCAGTGCAGTTCCTCCTCCTGAAAAGGTGGGTGGACCTTGCAACTTCACTACCCAGGCATCAAGAAAATGCTGAAGCATGCTAGAAGAATCAGGAGGACAGAATATAAAGGAAAAATTAAATGAGGGGGAGGATCTGCTTTGCCATTGTCATGTGAAAATAGAAAGTTGGGACAGAACTGATGCACCATCTGACAGGATATGATTTATTTGAAATTTGGGTGGGTAGAAGTACTCTCTGAAAAAGAAATGAGTATTTGCATGAGTAAGGCCTATGAAAGAGACAGGATTATCTTAATTTAAATATCTGGGGAAAACAGAAACATTATTTTTCAGAGCAGCACATTGAGTATAACTCAGGAACATACAAAAACCTTAAAATATAATCTCTGCAGAGAAAAAAAAAGTACAAACAAAAAAATCCAACAACCAAATAGGTTTTCACTATTCAGGAGTCTTTAGTTTTGGAGGTAAAACAATAGAAAATTTATATGCATTCATTTATCCCAGTATTTCTGGAAACAGTTATTTTAATAAAGGAACAGTTTGATTCAACATATAGGACCTTTTTAACATGATAATCTGGCACGTAGTCCTGGAATCAGTGACTAGATAATGAAGTCTATAAAACTTCTATAAAATATATGGTGGGAAAACTGGTTATTTACTTTTTTCATGCATATTTTTAGTTGTTGTGTTTGAAAATATTAACAAAAGTTTCAGGAAAGAGTTGCAGTTAATGTAAAGCTACCAATCTCTAATCCATTCAGCTGCCTGACTGGCTTTGTCACAACAAATTCTGGTTGTGCAGTGCGTTGCTTCACAGAAGGGATGAAGATATGGATGACTTGTAAAATATGCTGTCCATTTTTTATAAAGGAGGTGATAACAAAAGGAAAGGGCAGTAACAATAAAACAATAAAAAAGAAACAATAGCCTAAAATATTTCATCAGTCAGTAATTCCCCTAAAGAATTGTAAGAACAGTGTTCAAATAATGTTTCTGATGTAAGAAAGTCATTGTTATTAGATGAAATTATTAATTTTTAAAAGCTTTTAAATCTGAAAATTTTTCATCTGTTGGGTTTTTCTTTTATAACAAGAAAGAGAGATTCTTACAGATAATATAATTTCTCTCCTAAGTAAACCAATCTATTTGCCCAAGCAGATTTATAAGTTAGATCTCACACTGCCAGTAACTGATCATGAAAAAAAGAAATTATATTTTATCAGTCAGCAGTGAAATGAAAAATGAATGATTCAGTGTCATGTATAAAGGATGAGTCACAGGATGGGTTGCACAGAGGAATTAAATCTATGGGGAACATAACATATATATACCAATATCATATTATCTCATTACATGTTAAAAATTGTGTCCATCTTGATTTGTCTATATACACCCATGTATTTTTCCCAATTTGTCTTGCAAAAATAAGAGTGAGGAAATGAACCAAAAAATTACTAAAGCAAAGAGCTACTCTCATGCTTATCTTTGTTATTTATGTGTCTGTTTTTTGAGCTTGTTTGTGATCCTTCCAGAGGACAGCAATCTTGAATACCTTGCTGGACTACTCATGGTGCAGTCACCAAAAACTTTAAGCCTCTGTAGTATATGTCAATGAATAAGACCTATTTATGCAACCAGAAGACAAATGATCCACTAATATCCTGTTTTCTATAGACTGATAAAGTTCATGGGCCACCTGAAGGGTCAGAGAGGAATGGTTATATAATGTATGCTGTGAATGTGTCATTATCCAGAAAAACATTTAAAGAGCATTACAGCTGTTTCAGGAAATTCACAGTTCAGGGTGAAATGTACCATATGTCCATCAATACCTAGGCACAGCAGGGTGCATTAAGAAAACTGTTTAGGTGGCTCCCCATTGTGCCAAGGCTTTTGAAGACATATGGTACTTTTCACCCTTGACTAACATTTCCTTTCATTCCTTGTTATCTGTAGCCACCTTAAACATTCTTTGAGTGTCATTTTCATTTCCAGTTACATGTGTACGTATGAATGAACATGTGCATGAGAAAAAGAGGGAAAGGCAGTTATTTAGAAGACTTCCTTAGAAGACTTCCTTCTCTATTCTTAGAGATTGAAAGGTTGTGTGCCAAATTTGGCAATTCTCATTGCTTCATAGACAGGGAACAAGTGAATTTCTGACACTGTACACAAGATGCAAACAAAAAGAAGTCTGAGCCTTAAACTAGAAAAAGAAAATAGAATGAAAAAATCTGTGTTCATGACTGGAAGAAGAGATAATAGAAATTAAAATAATAGTAGCAGTAATAGTACCAGTACCAATACCAGTACTAGTACAAGTAGTAATAGATCAGTGATAGGAGCATAAGTAGTAACACTAGCAATAAGAGTAGCACCATATAAGACATGGATATTTTTACTAATTTACCATAACTACCTAAATCCATTTATAAAGAAACATAATATCCTCTCTAGAAAGTGCATGCCAGTAAAATTCTTTATCACCTTTTTGAAGAATTGCTGATGTCTAATGTCCCAAGTTAGGGAACTCACCCCTCTATTTTGTGTTCCTTGTTAATTTTCTGAAAACTGATGAACTGAATGTGGGCTAGATGCCTTTTCAATGTATTAGCAAGTAAGTTCCTTGTCCAAGGTTCCAAAGTTATCTTCTATCCTAATGTTGTCCTTCTAAGTAGATGTGATATAAAATATTTATATGCACTCTAGAAGGGTGGATGAGGATATCTTGCAGACATTTTTCCTGAAAACTAGGGGAAAACTATCTTTTCCAAATGAAGTGTGAGAGAATTTGAAAAGTACATTCTGAAAGAAAAAAGTGTTTCAAGTCATTATTGCAGCACCCAATTTTGTAAATTCCCATCACCTGTGTTCTTGACCGAGATGCTTCCTCCTTAGCTTGTCTAGAATGAATTAATCATATGGGAGATGGGGACAGGAAAGCTAGTATAGTAATTCAGTAGCTTTCCAATAAAAGTTAAAGGAGTAATGTCAGAAAAGGATGCATTAAGCTCAGCTGCTTCAGACAGTACTGTAGCTTGTTCATCGCTATAAGGAGGTTCTTATTCCCCAAATGCAATACAGAGACATTTGCCTGTTCACAGGGTAAGTGCCAAAGACACTGGAAATGTGATGTCTAATATTCATTATTTCATTTATTTCTTGCCCCAAGGAGTGAAAATTCCTTCAGTAACAGAGAATTTGACTTCACTTCCATGGGAAAATATTAAATGTGATATAATTTCATAAAGTAGGCAATTTTCATTTTCCCCGCTGGATTTTATTCTGTTTTCATGCAATTACCAAGTATTTAGGAGAGAGGGAAGTAAAGAATTTGCATGAATTATTCATTAGGTGGACTCAGAACCGTTACCCAGGGGAAAGACTGAAGTTCAAGCTCTTACTACCAGAACAATACTAAAATAAAACACTTAAAGATTTAATGCCAGGATGAGAGGTGGTAGGAACATAAACCTATTATTTGTGGAGATCTCTTCAATCTAGTTTCTGCCATCTGATTTCTGTCATGAATTCTTTCTCTTCTCAAATAACAGCACATTATGTCCTAGGAACTCTTTATTAGAAAAAGTGGAAGAAAACACTCTTCACCTAGACTATTTTACAAACTGAGTTCACTTGCTTTGGAGGATCAGAGAGAGAAATCATAAAATCTGGACAGGAGATACAGTCATTCTTTTGATTTGACAATATATAGGAACATCAATTAATTGTTTACCAGGCAAAATGGTGACATAAATTTAAAAAGCCTGAAAAAGAAATAGTCCAGAACAAAATATAAAATATTTTTTAACTGGATCTGAAAAGCATGCTGATATGAATGAGAAATGGCTATTTTTTTAATCTTCTACATAAAATTCCAAAACACAAAAAAAGTAGAGAAAAATTGTATTTATTAAACATATTTTCAGAAGAACTGCAGCAGCAAAATTTGCTGATCTACATCACCTGCACGCTCATGAATCATGTTCTTAGTTGGTCTGCTACATATTAAAAAAAATTTACTAGATAGTACAATATTTTCTTCAAGCCAATTTAGCAAAACATAGCTAAAGCTAGAACAGAAGACAGCTGGGGCCAGTATCTTTCATGTCTTTTGCTCCTGACATAAGCTGAACAGTGACTAAAAGCACATTAGGAAGAATGCACTGCATCTAAACACTGTTTTGATACACTAGGGATTATGTCTGAATCAAAGTTGGCACACAGTTTTAAGCAATGAGCCATTATTGAGCCATACCTGACATTCAGGAAAACAAATATCTCCTTCATATTAGTGATTAAATCACTTATTGAAAATAGAAATGAAAAACTAAAAAAGTGACACTGTCAAAGAAGCAAATACAGTGACAACAGGGTAGTTCATGTAAAATTCATATCCCTCAAGGAAACTTTTCTCAGACTTTGAAAAGTCAAGTGTCTTGGACAAAGAACTGAACATGCTCACAGTTGCTCTGTGTTCTCAAAGATCTACCTTTCCCAAATGCACCCACTCTATCTCTCTTCACTAATCTGTTTGACAGATCCTGTACACCACGAAATTCTGTCTTAAAGGGGTTTGGAAGTTATGAGCTTCACAAAACCCCATTGGTAGTGCCATGAAAGGAGTTTTATCTGAGGTGAGGGTAAGGGCAAACTGCAGGAAAGATGTACAGAATATCTTATGATGCAGACAATGAGATCCAAGGCTGTAAGGAAATGTGAAGTGCTGAAGTCTATATTTCACTTCAAAACCAAAGCAGAAGCAGGTTATTTTGTTTATCCTTATTCTTCCTCACAATCAAAGCTTTTTTCTCAGGTTTGAAGGAGGAAGGAAGACATTAGGATGAAATTTTTTTTGCCCTTTGCCCTCATAAACTTGTTGTCTCCTTCTGACCTCACTAGGAGAAGAAGAATTTTCATGGAGTTTTTTTTAACCCCTCTAATTCATCTGTCTTCAAAGGATTGATGCTGCATATTGGTACCAAGTGTAATGTGCTTAAATGAATGTTCCTTTATTTAGATCTTTTTGTTCTTGAGCTGTAATAAGTTTGCTACTCAATAAAAACAAAAATAAAACCTTTGGTTGCTTTCAATTTCCTTATTTTCTCTTCATTTTCTCCTTTCATCTTCTTTTTTTTTCCTTCCTCCCTTTCTACTTTCCCCTTCCCTTTTCCTTTTCCTTCCCTTTTTTTTTTTCTTTTTCTTTCCCTTTCCTTGGAAAATCTCATTGCACTGTGGTGTAAAATACTTTTTGTCATCCAGAAATTTCATCCAGGATTAAATTTTCCAGCACTTAAATCATTAGGCAAGATCTAATTTTTCTAAGATTTAATTCACTGGAACACACAAAGAAACTACTTCTATCTAATATTCTCTGTCATGAAACGACATCCATCTTCAAACTCCTGAGTTTTTAGGGAAACTAGGGACAGAGAACTAGGTTTCAACCACCTGAATGTTCCAACTGTCTTAATATTCTGACGGGCTGAAAAAGATACACATGAAAGTTCATGTTGGATCTGATAAATCTTTGCACAATAAATGTTCTATTGTAATTTTGTCTTTCAATAAATAAACTACATCTTTTTGAAAATGAGAGAAAAAAATATGAAGAAAGGATAAAGCTGAGTTCTAATTCCAAACATCTGTATTAATTCAGACACTTTGGATTTAGATCAGATAAATCCGGTGGTTCCACCATCATCTTCAAGTACTTAGAAATAAAATAAAGAAAGAAACAAGATCAATATAAATCATGTAAAAAAAACTCATTAAAAACCACCCCTCTTGAGTCCTTTTTCAAATTAAATAATCAAATTTCAAATTTTAATAATAAAATATATTGTTTTCCTGTCCTAACTTCAGAGAACCTGGTAGTATTTGTTAGGATTTGCATTTTTGATTCTATGACTATTTAAAAGACCAGATTTCTTAAAAGTGTCTAAAGCTTCATGAAACACAGAGAACATACATTTCTTTGATCCATTAGCACCTTTTCCTCAACTATCTTTAACAAGAAAGAATTTATGTTCAGGTACATCACTTATTGAGTGCACATATGTTTGCATCGGTGCTTTCAAATGAAAAAGTCATTTGACACATACATGCATACAGAATCCATCACTCAGAGACAGAAGACTTAACATTCCTATTAAGCACAAACACTTTCAAAAAGTAAGATATGTGCATGTAAAGGAAGGTGGAAAACATCCTCAGAATTTCTCCTGTTGTGTATTGGCAGGACACAAAGTATCAGAAGCTTTAAAAATTAAGACAATCTAGTAAAATGATGGCTGGAGACATCATCGTCACTCCGAGGAAAAGAATCTTAAAGTAGCCTGAAAAAACAAATTTGAAAATTAAATTTAGGCCAGATAATAAATTTTTAAAAATACATTAATACATACATAAATTAACTTAATCTGAAATGTCAATAAAATCACCATTCCCTTCTTGTCTTCATAATATTTCTATTTATGAAATTATTTTCTGTAAATAAATCACACCAAATAAGGAATAGTCACTGCAAATTAACAAAGCAGGATGAATCTGCTTTCCAAAAATTTTTTGTAAACTCTTTTAGATTAAATAATGCATCTATCTCATAATTGCCAGGCATTAACATATGCAATCTGTACAGAGGATAAGTATGTGATTTCCTTTGAATTTAAATATTTTTGACAAAGCAGTACTACAAATCTTTTAAAATTTCTCCTCATCTTATAACATTGACCCTATTTCTTTGCACAAGTCTAATGGAGAAAGCTGTTATTCCTTCCCTTCCTATCACCACTACAATAATCCTATTTCTACCCTCCTCCCCTGAAAAAAAAAAAAACTATATCTTATTCACAAAAAAGAAAAATGGCACACAAGGGACAAAAAGTAACAAAGCATAAATAAATGAAGCCCTAGAGCCATTCCAAATTCTCCTACTCTTTTACCTGAAGATTGTCAAAAAATGCTGAGGTTCTTGATACAAAATGATGTGAGAAGTCATTGGGGTACTTTTAGCACTTTTGCGTTACTGTCAAACTACAAGGTGAAGTAAAGAAACTTACATTTCAGTGCCTAGACCTTGTGTTTGAACAGAATATTACATCTTTCCTCTGAGTGCAAGTTTCAGTAGGAATGCTTTATTGTAGTAAAAAAGAGTGTCTCCCTTTCATTTTAATGATCATCAAAACAGAACCATACAGATTACCAGAATGTGCAGGGAAAACAAACAAACAAACAAACAAACAAAACCAAAACGGAACAGCTCTTGTGATCCTATGAAATACCTTTGTTTGCAAGAGTGATTCCCACTGGTCGAGTTTCTTGTTCTTTGTTATATATTGTATATATTTTTTTAATACCTGTCACAACACACCAGTGTTTTTCCATCTCTGATTTTTATTGATCCCCTTATTTTCTTGTTTCCTTTTCCCTTTTTCTTTGTGGTTAGCTCTTTGGAGGCATTACTCAGAGCAATACTATGTAACATCAATGAGAGAGCAGGCTGCCTCTTCGTTGTATCCGTGTCTGTTTAATGGTGCAAGTTCACACAAACTCCCTTGCCTGGGCTTTCATCTTCCTTTAGTGGGTAACAATTCCTGAGGATTAACTCTGTCTGGCCTGTTGAAAGTTGAATCTGATGCTGGTGGCTTTGGCTGTGCTTTCTTCCCTTACAGGAAAGCCTCTGGAATTAAACCATAGGCTCACTTGACAAAAACAACATGTTCCAAAAAGCAACTGATGATATGAGGGAAATAGCAAGATTTGGGTGGTAAGTGCTCTGCTTATTCTCTATATGTGGACTTGAGTTATTCCTTCCTGCAAGAATAGAGGTAGAGCAATAAAGAGCAAAGCTTGGACAAGGCAATGAAGGATATCAATAAATTTCTGCTAACAGCTTTGCCCTTTGTCTTTATTGACTTTCGCCTTTTTAACCCGCAGTTAAGCTACATTTGATTGCTCATCTTTTGAGCTAGTCCCACTATTGGAGAGTGACACAAAATGTTTCTAGTAATTTTAGGGAACACAGCACAGTAGTTTGCAAAAAGGCACTTGGGGATGAATTTGCTGTCCTTTATGCAAATACTTCATTTGATAACAACAATGGAATTACTCAACTTGTGCTCTATCTGATCAGCTGATCCAGATACAGAATAATTGCAACTTCACTAAGAAGCCTCAGTATTCACTATCCAGTCTTGATACCTGAGATTATTCTGAGGGAAATTATATATACCTGACAACAGTAATTTCACACTGTTTCACATTTCCTCATTCAGTAGCTTTTCAGATTCCTGACTACAGCCTGGTAGCCAGCCATCCCAGGATTTAACTTCAGACTGAACATTGCCAGTGAGGCTGAATATAACTTACAGACATTGTCAGTATGATGTCAGAGCTTTGGTAAATCAGCATAACTCCCCTTGCATGAGTTTACTTGAGTAGTAGTGTTACTGTTCTATTTGTTTTCTGAACTGGAAGATCTCTGTCAGATCTCTGATGGATTATGTTTTGGATGTAGAATGCATTATGTAGAAAAAAAATTGGTAGTGCTGTGACATACAGGCCTGAGTACAATGAATTTTCAAAACCAGAAAAACCTTGTATTCTCTATATTTTTTTAAATCTATAAATTAAGACTATATGGCTGGATGGATAACTGGTTTGTTTGTTTTGGTTTGAGTTTTTTTCCTAAGTAATTTCTTTTTTCCAGAGGTTGCTTGCAAGAATAAAAAGAAAAACACATAAAAGAATCTAGTATTAATTCAATGCATCAAGTTTTACTTACAAAGAATGCATGGGGAATTTTATATGAGGAAAACAAACTAGTTTCTTTCTTTTTTTTCCCACATCATGCAAAATTTTTCTCATTTGTTTATCTTTCAGACATTGTTAAAGTTTTCCTGGTTGTGCTTGGTGGATTTTGTTTTATATTTTTATATTTCTGTTAGCTTTTACTTCTCTTTTTTAAAAATGTATTTATTTATGTATACAGCGCAACATTTTGCATGAAGTTTCATGGAATGTCTTCAAACATTCAGTGCAACTACTACCTGAGATTTCTCACATGTCTGGGTATCACTGAAGCGACTTGGTCATTCCTTACAGTCACCTCAAACTGAAGGCAGTCACTATGGAGGTTAAGATTAAACACATATGTTTTAGTCAAATATCATTTATTAGGACCAGAACAGGATAAATTACAAGGGCTGGAACTATATAGTATATTAGAACATAGGAATTTAGTCACCTCTTGGCCACAAAATCTAGAGATTATGAAGAATATCTCTCACAAAGTACTGGTAAAACTCCTCCTTTTTTCATCCAAGACCTCATTATCTGATATGGAAAAAATGTCCCAAAAGGAGCACATAGTTGAAATAAAATTAATGGTATATCCTAAGTACTGAAATTGTATTTCTGAAAGTTTAAAGCTAATACATTGGTTGCAGTTGGTAAGGTTTTGGTAGGGGTGGCCTCTGTGGGAAGAGGTCAGTGTCTGGCCTGTGCCAGACACAGCCAATTCCATCGGTCTCCTACCACAGAAAGAACATGGTGCCATGTCTGGGGAAAAATGTTTCAGAAAAGAGAGAAGAAGAGGATACAAAGAGTATGACAAACAATAAGGAAAATACAGAGGTCAGAGAAGGAGAATGAAAAACTTCATAGTGGAGTAGGTATCTACTGCAGCCTGGGGAGGATTCATGCTGGAGCAGTTGGGTATTCAGGAAGGAACAATGTCTGATTGGAAGACAATGCTAAAGCACAGGAGCAGGCTGAGGAAAGAGAAGCAGAAAGGAACTTCTGTGTACAGACTGTAACACACACATACCAAATGCAGAGCCTCACTGTGCTGCTCAGGGTGCTGAGATCAGTGTGAAGAGAAGGACCTGAGAAGTAAATCGGGAAAATATGTTGATTTAAAGTTTATCTACTTGTTTCTTAGGACCCAAGTTGGCAATAAATTAAATTAATTTTTTACCTAGTGACAATGTTTAACCAGTGACAACAAGCTGCATCAATCTCGTTGTCTTTATCTTGTCCCAGCTTTCTAATCCTGTTTTCTCCCCATGTCCTGTTGAGGAGGAAGAGATATGAGCTGCTGTGTGGACATTTGGCTGTTAGCTAAGCCTAACTTGCTATATCTGTGAATGACACATAAAATATCGACAAAAAAAGCCTTTCAGCTGCTAGCCTATCAGAGGATTTAATCCATATCAGTGAACACAGAGCATTTAAGTAATTAGAGAAAAGGTAATTGAATAACAGTTACTAAGAGGTATTAATGAGGGTGACAAGATTACTAAATGGACTTATAGGATCATACTGTTTTCTGACTAACACTTGTAGAGTATTACATCATATAAATGACATTAGAAAGAGGATGGAATTAAATAAGGCAAAGTAAAAGTTGACCTGAAAAAAACAAGACCTCAAAAAACTATTAGGATATTACCAAGTGGAAACAGAAAAGTTGAAGCCACTCAGCAATACAATTATGAGGTCCGAGCTTCTTGTCTGTCAGAAAAGTTTGTATGATGTATGGTTCACCATAAAAACAAGTGGAAGAAATCCCAACTAATCTTTTTTTGAGGGGAATTTTTTTAGACTTATATGACAAGAAAAGAATTGAGTTTCTAGTGTCTACGAAAATGTGTGCATAGGTGTGTGCCCACTTTTCACCAGCCAAAATTCTATTCAGCCATTGTAGACATGTGCTGTTCCTGAGAGAATAAGATCAACTGAGATGGAGTTTAACTGGCTTGGGCATGATAGATGTGCAATTAGGCTGGAGCTTGCTTATTAGGTCAGAGTACAGGCAGGACAAGCTGAAACCTGTTAGGCAAAAAGATACAGACATGAAAATATGGGCATAAATACAGAAAATCACACAGTGCTGTTCACAGGCTCAGGTAGGTAATTTAAGACAGAATTCTGAATTTCAAACTTGCTTCAGGTAACTCTTCTATCCTTCAGCAATATGTTGTACATAAAATCTGATACCAACACTAGAGAAAATAGCATGGGTCAAATGTTTCATTATACAGGCCTTTTGAAAAATAATTTCTTGCTATAAAAGTGTGATTGACAATAAATGAACGTGTAGGTAACTGTAGGAGGCAGCTGGGAGAATTAAAATTACAAGAATAAATGATGTCTCTATTTTCCCAGCACGATTTGTCAACTTCTCCTTACAAAGGGCTCAAGTAACGATTCTATTATTGTGTAAAACTCAGAATTTTTTTTCTCTTAAAATGTATTAAGTTCCATGAATATTTGTGTGCACACAAAATGAATGAATAAGGGAGACAGGACTGCAACCCTGCATCTACATCTGCTAAGGCAGAGTGTCGCCTGGTGGATCTGATCTCCAGGACTCCAAAAATCCTTCCCTCTGTAGCTGACTGTACTTACCCAGCAACTACAGCATGAGGCACACACAGGATGATCCAGCTCCTCCATCCTTCTCAAATTAATACATTCCCACTTTTTTTATTTTTTTTTTAATATTAAGAAGCAATTTTGTCATCCTTGTTTTGGTTCAGGAATGTCTACCCTGTTTTAATTCACTGCAACCACTGTAACTATTTATATGCTCTTTATACACTCTTCATATGCTGTCTTTCTGACTATACACCAGTTAAATCTCATTGAGTGCCAACATATCTTCCCTTAAGTGCCTAGGGAATGGCCAGCTTTCATGTAAACTTGTTTATGGCAATACCTATGAAGGTATACTTTTCTGAATTGCTTTGATTCAGTAATCAGTCCAAGATGGGAATAGAAATTATATTTTCTGCAGACTTTATGTCATTTCTCCATCCTGAAAGCATTGTATATTATAGGAGAACATTTTTCTCACGCTATTCCTATGAATATTGTTTTATACTCAGCCAAGTAGGATTAGATAGAGAGAAAATAACTTGGAATTTGTTGGGATATTTCTCTCTACCCTGTATATCTACTCTATCTAAAAACACTACAGATACATATATGCATATTTTTATTAAAAAAACCCATCTATTTCAAAAAAATTGAATAAATTTTTGATCATAAATCCCTTTTCTTTTGTTTGGACATTGTTCTCCTGCTTTCTGTCCAATAAATTCAGCTGGATCCTATTTAATAAGATTCCAAGCTTGCCATAATTCTTCTGTCATCATTTTGTCATTAAAATATACCCACCCAGAACAGACTGCTATTTTGTTTTTCTTTTGCTCTCCCTCCACCCTTACAAGTGGATGACATAAGCAGAATTTAAAACTGCTTTTTTCCTATTTCATCCTTGGACAGTGAAAATTTTAAGGTTAATTAAACATTAAAAACAAGAAAAAATAAAGAGCTCTAGATATATAAAGGTAAATGTCTTTTACTTACATTCCATGCTTCTTGCCAAAAAAATTGATCCAATAATTGTTATTTTGAAATTTCAGTGGTATATCTTAAAAACTGTTGAAAGATTTTTAAAAAAGAGAAGACTAAATTTTCTGATTTTTGTAATGAAAATGATAGAGCATGGAGATATGTGTGTATATAAATATCTATACACGCACAAGTATATGTGTGCATGTATACATAATAATATGCATATGTAGCATCACATGCAAACGCTCACACATATTTAGCAATATTTTATTGCCAGGATGGATCCATCTATGCCAATATGAAACTAAATTCACTCTGATTTGAGAAATATGCCTTTCCACACAGAGATGGAATATGAGAAAAACTAGATTTTTCTGAGTTTTACAACAGGATTCCTAAATGTTCATATCAGTATTCTTATGTAGAAAAGAATGAATCAAGATAATATAATTTAGCTAAAGTAATGTGAAGATATTTGAATGCCTATTCTTCTGGCCATTCTATCTCACTGACTATAGGAGAATCACCAAATTAATGAAAGTGTCAGTCTTGGTAGTCTGGTCATATTAATATTAGATGTTTTGGATTCTGCGTTATGCCGAAACCTGAATGGTGTTTAGTGTCAAACTAGAGAATGATTTAGAAGTAAAATGAGAGAATGATTTATAAGTCAAAGTAGAGAATGATTTACCAGATCATTTATCATAGATTTTTACAGACTACGATTAAAATATTTGTTCTAAACAGTTGCTTAGTTCTGTTGCCCCAAATTTGAGTTCAAGCTTCTGAGAATGACACTACAAATATTTTTGTTTCTGTTGACCACTAAGTGTCTAAAAATGATGCTCATTGTCCTGAAGCAATTTACTATAAGAAGTATACAAATGCTATCAATCCTTTTTATTTCTACAATTGGCACAATGCCTTGTAGAGGAGTCAGCAATGGTTGTTGTGCTGGCAATCTGTATTTAAGCTTTCTACATTTAATCTGTTTTTATTGAGAAAATCTTAATTTGGAATTTATATGTGAAAGTTCCAGGCATTGTTTTCTTGTTTAATCTTCACTATTTACACAATATTACTTTTCAAGTTTGCACAAAAACAACTTTATGGTATGCCATAAACAGGCACTAAAGACTTCAGTTTTATAAGTTTCTCAAAGAAAATAATTTTTAATTGTACTATCTGTGTTACTGTGAAGCTAAACTGCCCTTGAGAAAGTGATTTGAATGTATGCTTCTGAGTTCAAAATAATCATGTGTGAAGGAAAAAAATGAAACATATAAACTATAGCTAAATGGTAAGAGATTTAATGTTACCATTCCGTAATAATATTCTAAAATGTTTTACAAATATTACCGACCTACCAGTATTTTCACATTGGTAGACCAATGTGGAACAGACCCAGAGGATTGTGTGGTACTTTTTTGTCAATTGCTGTGAAGTTCAGTGGGAAGACAGTAGCTTTGAAAGAAATAAAATATTTTCCAGCCTCTCTATTTTGAAGCTCTGATAGACTGCTTACTGTCTCCTCTTAGAGCAATTATTTCTCTTTATTACAAGGTGAAGACTAAGGCACACAGTGGTTCCCTGGTAATAAAAAGACTTGAGTGCACTGTAAGGTCCTAGCCATAAAATAACTGCTAAATCAGAACACGGTACAGTGCCATTCTCATCAGTCTGCAGACAGAAATTGGAAGGACAAAAATAAACTTTATATTAATCTCAGTGTTCTGAACCATTTAACTCATTGGCAAATTCTCTTTTTTTCTCTTTGAAATGTCTGTTTATCTCTAGTAGAGGTACAAGTTTATTGTTATCCCTTTTTATTGCTTCTTTTGCCTGCATCTCAAGTAAGATATCATTGTGAAAAAGCAAAGGATGCAGAAGAAAAAAGAAAAAAACCCCGCAGTCCTGCAGAGCTGATATATCCACCTCCTGTGACCTATTACACACCAAAGCTTCTTAAACTTGCTATCCAGTACGTAAAATCTGGTTTAATAACATGAACTATCAGCCAATATTTGTCAAATCCACTCAATACACATGGAGTCATTGGAGCTGTGATAGACTGAGATAGATATAGGGATAATGTGCATATAAATGTATATATATACATATATATATCAGCTGGTAACTGTGTTGAGTTTTTTACTGTAACTTATTAGTAAGTATCTGATCAGGGCACTTCATATGTACAAATAGGTTTTAAAGTACTTTGCAGTACAAAATTTAATAGTAAATGAAAGAATTCAGACTTTAGGACCAAAATTTAGAGTGGATCCACAGATTTTACAGCTCTACCTTTCTCCCAGAGCAGCCTTTCAGCCTTTTCCTGGCTTTTAGTGCAAAGGTCATGACCAGGGTATTTGCTTCTCAAGACTTCTTTGATTGCAGGTTTGGTTGGGTTCACAAGGCTAGAAAGTGGCCACAACATATTCACAGCTTTTTGCTGAGGGAATCCTCAGTCTGTAAAGTCACTCTTGAATGGACTAGAAAACTTTTTTTTCATTTTTTAACTTTAAAAAAAAAAAGCTAATAAATAAAACTATGATATGTTTATTGTTCACAGTAAAAGAGAGAAAAATATGCTATGTATTAACACAAGAAAGTGACGTGGTATGAAAATTAATGAACTGACACTATTTTATCAGTGCTTTTCAGGACACATTTTTGGTTTATTTATTTTGGCTTCTAAACAAGTAAGAAGACTAGGGTACAAACGGGCATATGACAGATGGCAGGAAAAAGCATCTGTTTTCAGAAATATAATTTCAACCACATTACAAAAGGATATTTTCTGCATATATGTGAGGCCTCTAAATTTTAAAGTAATTATAGAGCTTAATGTTAATTTGTTCCTTTTACATGATGTTGATTGTGGGTTTGCGGTTTTCTTGATTCTTGTGGACAAATCTCTTCTTACATTTAAACCTTCTTATCTGATATTTACACATTTCAGATTCACTCTGTGCTGTGCTCTCTATAAAAAGATAGAAGACAATCATTAACGAATTTTAAGTGATTAGCTGATTGAAATGAGCAGTCAGTAAAAATGATTATCTGACATGAAACTCTTACCTAGACTTGCAAAATGCTTATTCAGCTGCTGAGATTGTGGATAATAAGCACAGATGAGAGAAATACTACAAATACAGACAATCGCAACAAAACAGAATGTGACTTCAAAGAGCCAACCCAGATGAAAAGTCTAGTTTACTTTTAAAAACTGCCTGATTAGATGATTGTACTAACAGTTTTAAGGCCAGAAAAAAATGGAAAAAAATCACCTGCAATTATCTGTAATGTTTCTACTGTAGTAATATATTAAATCACATATAAAATTTATTTTATCATGCTAAGCATTTTCTGCTCTGTGAAGTGCTTTAAGGTAGATCATTGAGGTCATTTCTTACCACCACAGACGTGTGTCTTCTTATAAGTATTTTGAACCCCTTCTAAAGCAAGTTACTGACCACACATGGAAATACTTGTGTGACATTACTTTCTCCAGCATGTGCTTGGAATAAGCACATCCCATGGCAATCAGTTAGGATTACACCTACCCTGAATTTGGTTGTAGACAACAGCAGAAAGACTACATAGCCTATGTCTACACTTAAGACAGGTGAAGTACCTAAAGTCTTTTACCTCCCTATCATTCCAGTTCTGATGCACAGCTGAGCTGCAGCATCACTGATGCTACAGTCCTTTATCTTCATTTTACTTATTCCTTCTATCTGAATTTTTTCACATACTCATCCTGCTAACTGACCCAAATACGCTGCAGGCAATTGATCAGTTTGTCAGATTTTAGTAGCTAGCAGAAATTTCTAGTCTTTTTTGTCTTGGGCAAGTGTTCCTGAGCAGTATTTTCTTTATCATCATGTGTTGTACTAGAAATGTCTGGGCAAAGGAGGTAATTTTTGTGCTGTGATTTACACGTGGATGAGTTCAGTTTCTTTGCTTTGGAAACCCGTTCTTATGTTGACAGTGTCTTTTTCTCATTCATAAGCTTTGGGCACAGTTTACCACACATGCTATAAATATTAAAAAATAAAATATAAATATGTAAAATTGGAATTCATCCATTTGCCCACTTCATCTGATTACTAGTTATTTTTCTTTGCTATACCTATATTTGTCTCTCTTTTTCAGCTAAAAATCTGGTATATTTAGGCATCAGAAAAGAAGCATTTTGCTTTTCAAATGGTGAAGATGGTTCTCTGGAATCTATAGCTATTAATTTAGGTAATTTCTAAGAGCATTAATGGATACTTATAAGTTGGAGCCTGAAATTTAGGTCATGTGAAACAAAGATTTTTTGAAGCATAATAAAAATAGAAATAACTTCTTATGCCTACACAACTACCATTTTGCAGATAATCCCAATATGTTTGTACTGATTAGAATTTGAGATGTAGTTTAAAAACAGTGCCAGGGAAAACTTGGTATTTGCTTGATGACTTCTCACAAACCATGTGGCTACTGTAGTGTTTCCTTTGAGTTTTCACACTTAAATATGTGCAATGATTTTGTACCCTGTGAATGTCTTCTAACTTCCATCTCTTTTTCTGTTAAAAAAAAAAAAAGAAAATCTAATTAGTGAGTTACATAGGATATCCTAAAGCCTTTATAAAGGCAAACTTATAAGCAGAATTATGATTACATTATTTTGGCTTAAAATGGATAGCAAAAACAGCCCAAAGTGGAATATTATTGAGTTGATTCAAGTTATTTTATGTCTTTCTAAATGTTGTCTGACTACATTTATGGATTTCTTGTTTTCAAGACTGACGAACAGAGCCAAAATCCAATTTCCATCCATGTTTTAAAGAAAGCCTAATTAGAAATGGTTATTGCTGATATAATTTCCATGGTGAAAGTATGTAATACTTACCAAATTGTGTACAGTATTTTAGATTCTGTCTCAGTGCTATTATAATGTTATCCTAAAGGGTTAGGCACTTAACCACTGGATGTAACAAATAGTGTTCAAATTTCTTACTGTATTTTCGGTACTAAGTCCCAGCTTTACTTTTGCTCTTTTGTCTACATTTAGTTAGCCACCTTCTCACTGATAAAGGAACATTTCACTTCTTTAAGCTTACTGGAGTCTTGCAGAAGTAGAGGAATGCTTAAGTAAAAGAGAACTTTCCATACTTTCCAGAGAATGGTTGCTAAAGAAACAACGTTTTGTATAAGCACTTAAAGCATTACTTGAGGTGGGGCCTGGAGTTTTTTTGGGTGTTGAGTTGTGCTGATTTTGGATGAGGCAGTGTAAATTTCCTCATACTATCTAGTGTGGGTCTACATTTTGGATTTGAGCTGAAAACAATATTGGTAACAGGGACTTTCTAGTTACTGCTGGGCAGTGCTTAAAGAGGCTCAAGGCCTTTTCTGCTCCCCACCCGCCAGATATGGGAATTGAGTGCATAGGATTTTAAAAGGGGACACGACAATGACAGCTGATCCCAAATGGACAAAGGGATCATAGGCCATATGTCATGCTAACTAATAAATTTGAGGGGAAAGTTTTCCATGGAGATGCTGCTCAGGAATGTCTGGGAATCAGTCAGTGGTGATGAACTGTTTATATTTGAATTGTCTGGTTTTCTTTGGCTTTATTTTTTCTTGTTCTTACTTTCCTTTTAATTAAAACATTTTGCTCCTTATTATTAATATTGTAGTGTTGGCGATGAGTTTTTTAATTCCAGTTTTTAACCAGTACTTATCTCAGCCCATGGATATTTCCACATTTACGTTTCCAGTTCTCTTGCCCCGATCTCGATGACAGAAGGCTGCATGAGAAGCCATGTGGCACTTATTTGCAGGATGGAGTTAAAGTGAAACCTGAAGATTTATGTATTTGATATTCAGTGGCTAATTAAAAGGGATGAAACTGAGAGATGTTGATCCTCAGAATTTCTGAAAACCAGGTCAGGGATATTCAAATACTAAAAAATGGCTTTACACGACAAATGATGACTGTTGGATGAGCCTGAAAAAAACCCATTTATTCAGAAATTTTTTGCCAGGAAATTTCAAGAGAGATTCCAAGCAGAAAGCTGTGGAAAAAGGCATGTTGGGGCAGTTTTGCATTCCCCCGGCATGCCTTTTGCAGTTGCAGTGTGGCTGGAGCTCTGGGCTTTGGGGTTTCAAAACCCTAACCCGAGGAGTAACCCTAACCCTAGGCGTAACCCTAACCCTAGCCATAACCCTAACTCTAGGCAGTACAGGCAGCTATGGGCTAGGGATGGTTGCGAGGAGAAAGCTGTGGAGGAAGCCATGTTGGGGCAGTTTTGCATTCCCCCTGGGATGCCTTTTGCAGCTGCAGTGTGGCTTGAGCTCTGGGATTTGTGGTTTTCAAAACCCTAACCCTAGGCGTAACCCTAACCTCAAACCCTAGGCGTAACCCTAACCCTAGGTAGAAAGGCAGCCTTAGGCTAGGGTTAGTTGCAAGGAGAAAGTTTCAGAAGAAGTCATGTTGGGGCAGTTTTGCGTTCCCCCTGGGATGCCTTTTGCAGCTGCAGTGTGGCTGGAGCTCTGGGCTTTGTGGTTTTCATATCCCAAACCCTAGGCGTAACCCTAAAACTAACCTTAGGCAGTACAGGCAGCCTTGGGCTAGGGTTGGTTAGAAGGAGAAATCTGTGGAGGAAGACATGTTGGGGCAGTTTTTCATTCCCCCTGGGATGCATCTTGCAGCTGCAGTGTGGCTGGAGCTCTGGGCTTTGTGGTTTTCAAAACCCTAACTCTAGGCATAACCCTAACCCTAATCTGAGGCAGTAACGGCAGCCTGGGGCTAGGTCTGGTTACGAGGACAAAGCTGTGGAGGGAGACATGTTGGGGCAGTTTTTTGTTCACCCTGGGATGCCTTTTGCTTCTGCATTGTGGCTGGAGGTCTGGGCTTTGTGGTTTTCAAAACCCTAACTGTAACCCTTTCCCTAGGCAGTAAGGCAGCCTTTGGCTATGGATGGTTCCTAGGAAAATAATCTTTTAAGTGTCTAAAATCTTTAGAGGGGAAATTTTAACATTTTTGATACATGTGTAAAGGAGATGGCAAGGTTGCCATCAATACATACCCTTGTCATTTTCTTGGTAATTCGTATTTTTTTCTTTTTTTTTTCACCACAGATATTAGCCCCAACATTTTCTTTTATTTCCTTGCAGTGCTCTAACTTTATCATACTCCAGAAATCACTAATTCTGTGAAATTTGTGGTTTTTACAGGAATATTTATCTTCTGTCTATCTCAGAAAATTCCTTGTGATGTCATATTTAAAATAAATAGAAAAATTTATACTGGTTTCACTGGAACAGGGATAGGTCTTTTAGCACTTTGTCACCAGCCTTCTAATCGAGAAGCCAATTTTTTCTTTACTAGGTCTTTTTAGAAATAATTGTGTTTAGTTCATGAGCAAAACCATAATAATTCACATGAAGGAAATGGGGAATGAATGAATCAATAAGTGGCATTGAATTGTAAAAAGGATTGTAGCACTCCAACCCATATATAGAGTCTGGTCCTGTCCAAGACACCAGTAACTCCAGTGACCATCCTTCCCAGACCTCCAACGATTCACTAATACTTCTGGCATTGTTATTTGTGGGAGGATAGAGTGTAAGAAAACAAAGTGCAGAAGGTAATCTCACACCTGAGGAGCTGCAGCTGTACTAATCACCAAAGATTAGGACCAGGCCTGTCCTTAATAGGCCACAGCTGTGTCCAATAAGAAGAGTGCTACAAAAGAGTAAGTTAATTGACTAAAAAGAGAGATGGAGTTTGTTCAGTGTGCTGAGACGAGGGATAGAGTTTGTTGGCTGTGCTGTGAAGAGAATTGGAATTGTTGGCTGTGAAGAAGAAGGAGTTGGTACTGTGAGGAGCTGCCCATGAGAAATCACCGAGGAAGTATAAGAGCTTTTGCAATAAGATGGCTATTGGCAAATTATCTTTTGCAATAAGACAGCTATTGGCTAATTAGTTATCTCATGCCTGTTGGTATAAAATACAAGCCCCCAGTATCTGACAGTCCTTTTGAGGATAGGCTTTTATATTCAGCATGTGCACTGCATCATTGCTACTTGGCCTGCTTTAAAGAAAATGAAAACATGACAGTTAGCTCATCAGATATGGTGCTGATGATTATTCTGTTAAGACATTAAGGCTCACTGTACTATGGGTTAAAATTTTTCACTCTAGATTTTTGAAGTAGATTGGTATCTCAACTAAGAACGAGTCCTTTAATTACTAGAAGATATACAATGTGACCTAAGGTGTGTGTTTGTTTGTTTGTTTTCTGCAACAAATCAAGGAGAATGTATTACCAAGTAGAGGAAAGCTGTCTCCACTCTATCTTATGTTTTGGCCTTTAAAGCTTGGATTCATTTTCCTGCCAGCTTTAAAAAGGTATCTAGTATAGATTAGATCCCACTATGTTGTTAACTTTGAGAGTTAGCAAAATGTAAAGTTCCTTCTTTCTTTTTCACGGCTCTTCATGCTAATATATCTGTTTCCCTATTAAAGACCTGTAATTGTGAAGTACCAACATTTTCTTCCTATTGGTTACATGCAAAATTATGATTTTGTATTCACCTGAGCTTAGAAATGCTCCCAGAGTCCACTGTCATCTAGATCAGATGGCAACTCAGGCCTACTCTGTTAGATAAATTCTTCTGATACTATCACACTTTGTGCAACACAGTTTGTATATTCCTTTGCTGTTCCTGCAGTGCCTCATTTCATGCCGGTTGTGTTAAAATTTTTTAATGCAGAGATTTTACATCAGTCAGTACAGTATGAGGAAGGTAAAGGGTGGGCACTTCAATGTACTCTCATTGTTTTTTACCAAGAGAGTTGTTTTGTAAAGTGCAGAAGTCAGTTGACCATCTCCTCTTCAAAGTTTACTCTGGGTTTGTGGTGCATATGTTTATAGTTAAATCAGTTATTATTATCTCAGTTTGGGTTATTTAAATCTGTAACATCAAACAAAGACATGTCTGTACTGTAAGTTTAAGAAGACTAGCAACAAGAACTATACTCTTGGGTAGGTTATTGCATCCAATCCTTATGACAGAATAGAATAGGATCCTGCCTTCTAAATCATGCAGGAGGTTTAGATTTTATGCATGTTTCTCCTTGCTTTGTTTTCTGATTGAAACTCCCATTCACAGGGCTGACTATCTGAAACTGAGGCCTGCTACTGGCTCTCCAGTCACATGGAATGCATATCTAATGCAAATATAGACTCTCTTCTAGACCTACATACCTGGATGTGGGAGTAAACAAGATTGCTGATGACAGGCTTGGGAAGCTTTTCTGAAATTTAGCTGAAAGCAAGCCCTGAAGTCTCAGAATCCCCGCAGAACCACCATCATCAGTTTCCTCTGTAGTGTCACATTCAGGTGTCTCCAAGGAGAGCAATGTGTATCTCTCTATTATCTAACAGTCTTAATATACAAGTGTCAGAGTGAAGGAAATCAGCTTCTTCTGCTACAGAGAGTTTCTATCTGCCTCCTTTTGGCGATGGTGCTTAAATGGAGCAGATCGGCACTCAGACTGAGTGTTTAAATGAAACCATTGAGCTACAGTCTTCTTTGGCCCTGCTAATGTCCTATTCTGGTAACTCCATATTAGCAGGAAAACATCAGTAAACACTTTAGATCATGCCTAAGATAACTTTGTCTTCTTGTCTCTATCGAGAGAGCTACTGTCTCTGTATTCTCTCCCATTTTCCTCTCTCCCCTCTTCTCCCCCATTTTTTACCCACCCTGCCCCACAAGTAATACTAAATGAGTTCGTCTTTTTGCAAGTATAAGGATTAAACAAAGCTTTGAAGAGTTTTATTAAGACATACATTTTATCTTACCTAGTGTGTGATCTCTGAGCGTTGCTCCTTGTACTCCCCAGATATGCTCCACCCATTTCCAGAGAATTTTCATTATTTCAGATGAGAAGCCAGTTTACAGCCAGTGCATAAAATTATGGACTGTATACACAGAGGCAGCTCACTAGGACAGTGAAGTAATGAGAAATGATTAAGTAATAGCACAGTTTGTGAGATGTGTAAACTATTGTAAATCGTAGCTCTCATGCAGTGCTTATCTGGCATAAAGTATTCCAATACCATTTTATGGATATATAACTGCCAGAGACCTCCTTGGCACCAAGTCCTGTCCCTTGTTAGAGAAGAAAACAATTTTGTACAATCCTTTCTGTAAAACTTACATAAAAAGATGCTTTACAGATAAGCACAATAAATGTAATCTGTAGAAGAAACAAGTAAAATCCAATGTATAGCTCACACTTATGCTATAAGTATTTGCTTACATGCCAGTGTATAGAGAGAGACTAGTGAAAGGAGATTACAGAGATTATAAATTAAAAAGTAACAAACCAGGTATTTTAAAATTCTGCCTTACAGACTTTCAAACGCAGTTGTGATATATTCCCTCAGGGACAAAGTCGGGTATGAAGTTTAAAATTGCACAAGTACCAGTGAATTTGATGTAAATGGAGATACAATGCATAAAGTTTGGAAAATACGCCTGTTGAAGTATAGGTACTTCTGTTATCTGATATTTTGCTTATCTTACTCTTCACATCAGACACGCTCATTAATACTAGTTCTCCTTTTTTTAACATAAAGCTGTCTTTTTTGCTCATTTGTCATAAGAATTATGATTCTTGAATTTTTTTTTATTTCATTATGGTCTTATTTTTCTAGTTTGGTCATCACTATGGACATCATTTTCTTTATAATTCAAGTAATTTTAAAACAAAAAGGGACTTATGAAGAAAGTGAGGAAACATATTTTGATTGTTAAAATTTTCAGTACAATCACCAACTAGCAGAATCCTAAAATTGCGTTTCCTCCAGTTTATTCTCTTGTCTCAAGTATATGTTGCACCAAGAACAGAAAAACTGAGTAAAGGGCCAGACAGATCATGAAGACCATCAGCATAGTATCTTCAGAATGTAAGCAATACATTTTATTAAATTAAAAAAATATTTATTTTTATAAGGAGATCCTGCTTTTATTCACTGCAAGTACAAGTATCCCTCATTAGGAATTAGAATTAATATTTATTAAAAATATAGGTATTTGCAACAATTTTAACTCTGCTTTTAGATAGTGCAGGGAGTGGAGAAAAAAACTTGCTCTTGTTCATAAACCCCCATACTATAAACATTTAAAGCTGGGTAACACAACCTTCATTACAAGTTTTGTGATCATAGCTATCCTCAGCTTTTTTTTTTAATCTTGTTACAAAATGATGTAAATTACTATTCAGACTCACAGTGTATACTTCAACTGTCTGAAAATCTGAACACATTGAGGATGTCAGAAGGGAAAGGTGGAAAGCACATATTCAATGACTGAGTACATGAGGCTGAATAAAGAGAAGGGTTTGTGTTTCACTCTTCCTCCAAGCATTGGAGAGAATTCACACTTGCTCATTCACAAAAAAAACAAGCAAAATATTAACAATTTACAATCTGATCAAACGGGTACAGCTATTTTTAATTGATTTCCCATCATTCAGGTCGTCCATCCAAAAGCTCAGGACAATGTTATTGTACATTGTAGAAAGGAAGCCTATGCCCTGGGTTACTGAACTTTTGAAAACTGTTATTAGCAAAGCGAAACCCTAATCATTTAAAGTTAGTGTCAAAGCCTAAGAATGCTCTTTCCAATACTCCTTCTGTTTAGGAGGATATTGAGTAGTAACTGGCAAGCTAGAAGGCACTTGAGGAGGTAAAAAAAAAAATCTCTCTTTTTTGTACTTATAAAAGTTGCTTACTGGTTTATTGCATCTAGTCAGTATAATAGTGTAAAATATGTGAATATTTATATTTCAAAACCATGATAATTTTCTTCTTAAAACCCAATTTATGCACCATATATTCTAATTTTTATCATCAATGATATGCAGTAAAATTCAAATGTCTTATAAATATCTTTCCTTCTTTCATCTTGTAAATTTTTTCCTCAGTGCTGTGTGTTGTACTCAAGGTCTGTGGTTGGCACTGGAGTAGTGTCTGCATCTAGAAGGAAGAGTGACAGATTGAATGCAGACTAGGATCAGATTATCATGCAGTGTAGCTCCAGTCTTTTGCTGCAGTTCTTGAGTTGTGTAACGCAAAATCAAAACTTTTGCCAGCTGAGCTTCATAGTGTGTACTTTTTATTATACATATAGTTGCAGTATTTGGAAAGTCTTGTCATAAGCCATGTATTGGAACTGCATTTGAAAAAAAAAGCAGAGAATAAATTTGGCTAAACCTGATAAGAAATGATGTGAAGATACAAACACTCAATATCAGCAGAGAGAAACTATAGATGTGTGGGGGTTTTCGTATGTGCACATTCATTTGACTAAAGACTGTCACAATGCAAAACAATGACTTTAACAGCCCTATTGTTTATTACCTTTTGTTTCTTAATCAAAACAAGTATAGCAAGAAAACTGGTCTGTATGAAGCCTTATTAATTTTTTTTTAAATCCACACTCAGCAGTTTAAAACAAGTGGTCTGAAAAGAGACTAGTCTGGGTGTCAGACATGCCTTTAGTAATTATCTCCCAAGTACTGTAAAATATTCAACTCCCAGCAGAAGAATTTTAATTTTCTTTCAACCATTGTTTTCAAGGGTAACATGTCAAAGTTTAGGACTTTATTCTGGGTTCAGTTCAGTTGGCACACAGCCACCTGAA
Organism: Haemorhous mexicanus; assembly: GCF_027477595.1. NCBI lineage: Eukaryota > Metazoa > Chordata > Aves > Passeriformes > Fringillidae > Haemorhous > Haemorhous mexicanus. The sequence goes on from NC_082346.1 coordinate 46,921,095, forward strand.
GTTCCACTTTCCAATAAGTTTTGATCTAATACATTAGAATGAGCCATGTAGCTCAAGATGAAATAAAATCCATAAACTTACTACTGGTCAGAATTTTGATTTAGTCAATATGTTGAAATACATTATTTACCCTGAAAAAATATGTCAGCAAAGAAATAGCCCAGGTTTCCTAGTTAATAAAATGCAAGATGAATAGGTTTTGACACTATTTATTAGTATATGAAATCAAATTGTTTCATTCACTCTTCTATGAGATTTTTCTGTAAAATTCAGCTAATATCTTTTTTTAAAAAAAATTAAAACTATTTTCTTTAGATAGTTTTCCCATGCTTCATGACCTATAAACATGTATAGACTTTGCTCACTGAAGTCCCAGAAAGATAACACATACAGTAATAGATATCCATATTTGAGAAGTTTTCAAGAGATTGTATAAATGTATTTGTGAATAAATTTTGGGTTAAGAAGTCAGTATGAATTTTGAAATAACAAGTCAGAAATATTTTTTGTGGATGTTAAGTATATGAAGAAACTTCATGGACTCTCCATTTTGCAGAGAATCAGAATATAAAGACATCTATGAAAACATAGTATCAAGTTTAAAAAGAGATGTAGGTTCATAAAGACAATGATTATAATAATTCCTCCTGGAAATCAGACACTAACTGCTTCATTTGCTTCCTCTCAGTCTATTTTAAAGAGATGAAGCCAGCATCTTCACAGGTAGTCTTTAAAGATAACCCCATTATTGCTGGAAAGTATTTAAATAATGTGATAAATGCTTTCTTGCAACTCATTTCCTTGAAAAGCATTATCTAGAAGAGAGAATAGAAGAAAAAAGAAAAGAGGAAAAAAGATAGTTTTGTTTTTCCCACCATAGCCACGAGGACTAATTTTTGTGTTCAGATTGTAAAAGGAAAAATCAAAGGGGTTCTCCTTCATAGGTATGGAGAGTCCTCTTAGCTGTAATATTAATAGTCAAAAGGACTAGATGAGTATGGATACCTCCATTAGTTTCCTTGTGCTTTCTTTTCATTTTAAAAACAAAACAAAAAGAAATCCCCATAAAAGAACTGAATAGCCCAAATTCAAGACACAATAGCTCAGACTTTGATTCCATACATGTATAGACGTGGTAAATACTTTGGTGCAACACTGTCTGCTCCTTCTCTGTTAAAATTCATCTGCAATTTTCCTAGAGTCTTAGGTTTTGGTATCGGGCCAGCACCTCTAGACAGGCCACCTGTTGCCATTAAGCAAGGAAAAGATCTGTATCAAAACACTGAAATGAATGTCCAGGAACTTGGTCTATACTTGGACAGGTATTTGAAAACCTTAATAAATTGAAGATTTTTAATACGTCTTCACAGCCTCTTGAAATATTATCTGAACAGTTGTAATACTCCTAAACTTAAACTGAGGAGTAAGATGTTAACAGGAGGTACAGAGATAGGCAAGATATATATTGGAACAAGAATTTACGGGGTATTAATCACTTTGCTTTGTGTTCTCTTCACATCAGAGTAATGGTTATTTTTCATTCTCAAACACAGGAAATAGGCAGTGTCTTTCCTTTAAAAAATCATAGTAATTTCCATTCTTCTCAACATTTTGAAATTTCAGACAGAAATTGTTTCTTCTAGGCTTGGTGTTTGGGTATTATTTTCTTGAAGAGACGTGAGAGAATTGATGAGGGTTTTCACATTAAAGTGTATTACTTTTTTTCCAGTATGTTATGCTTACACATGCTTAAAGGTGAAAGTTTCACTTGGCTTTTTAAATAAGTATTTCTTTTAGGGTTCTTCTTGAAAACATTATTTCAATAAAAGCATATATCCAAAATTCTTTTTCAAAGTAAAACATCATCCAACAGTGAAATTATACTCATTTATTCATTTTTATGTTACTTGGAAAAACATAGAAAATTAGATACCGAGTTGATTTAAAAATATATTCTTTTTATTTATTTAGCCAATGAAATAAAATTTTCAAAAAGCTCTATTCTTTTTTTTTTCTTTTCTCTAATGTAAGCATACCACAGAAGTTATTCCTCAGTCAGTCAGTAATGGAAATCTAGGGTACAATATTCTTGCAAACACTTTCAATACCTGTGCAGCAGTCCATCTTTCCCTACCGTTTTTCAATATTTCCAGATGTGCCAAAGATTCCATTTTTATCCTTACCAGCTCCATTATTAAAGCACAGTCTATTCTCTGTGTGTGGTATTTTCAGTGGTCCAGAATTCCCGGGTATGTAGAATTTGCCAATCATAAATTCTGCTGCATCCAGGATCTCAGAAGTGCTATCAGTGCTTAGCAATCACTTGCAGTTGAACAGAGAACACTGACAGAACTTCTCCATTTCACAGTCAAACATGCCTTACAAACAACTTATCCCAGGAGCAAAAAAGAGTGAGAACATACAAAGAACTTTTAAGAAATTAGTTAAATAGCTCAATTCTATTTTAGATATTAGCATTTAGAGTGGTAAGACAGCACAAAGGTCTATAGAGTTAAAATCTTTTTGTTATCTGAAGAAATATCCTATTGCTACACATGTGGGAAAATTGTGCTGATCCAAACCATTTGGCATGCCAAGCTGCAGTATTTTTTACCACCATCCTGTTTCCTGAACACTTCAAAATTTCTCCCAGCCAAACTTCTCATGCAATTTCAAGCTTAATTTAACACATCTCAAAAACAGACTTAATAAAAGAATGTCCTATCCCACAGCACACAGCGTTGAGCTTATGTTGTGTGATTGTCTGTTTATCTAAGTAAATTTACTGTGGCTCTCTGGTCCTTACTCTAGAGATAAACTATTAACCTGTGGACCTTGCTTTTCTAAACTGTAGCTAACTAATCTACTGTCATCTCAATATAAATTTTTATTTGCTTCTGCAGGTCTCTCAGTATTTACCTACAAGCTTTCCCTAAAACTATATCTTTATTAATTTAAGAGACTTCCAGAGACTCTTAGCTTTCCAAGTAAGAAACACTAAATAATTTCTAAGCAGCCAAATCTTCAATAAATCTCAGAAACAAAGGTTCAGAAATGGGCAGCAAAATAGCAAGAACAGATGTTAAATGATGTTCAAAGCAATAATTATACGAACAATGTACAATATATATTGAATATTGAAGGACTGTTCCAAGTATTACTTCCAAACTTAAAAGATTGTCCTTTTGGTGGGTGGGTATTTTTGCAATTAATAATAGGAAAAGTTCTCTGAAAAGTGTCTTAAAGAGGCACGTCTCAGATACTTTCTAGTTGCTGGTTTGTACCTTTTCAGTCAGAATATAAGAAAATCTCTGTTTTTCATTGGAAGATTAACATTTTTTTCTTTCATTTATATTCGTTGACTAATCTTGTTTTCTTTTTTTCTAAACTAACAGCCTTTATGTGTCAGGAGGAGAAAAATATGAAAGAAGTGATCAACGATGCTGTGAAACACACCTAGACCTGTAAATTAAAACCAATTGTATAAATAAGGAGCATTAACAAAATATTTCTGCTCCAATATGCTGTTGAAATGGAATGTCAAGTTTTTAACAACCACCTATTGGATCACACCGCCTTTCAGAAATAAAACATTTATTTCAGAACAGGTATCTGAAATATATGTTCTGAGTTTCACAACTCTCTTCTAGTTTCACCTCTGACTCGGAAGGTTTCCAGGTTCTTAAAGTAATTAATACATAAAGGTCATCATGATGGGAATTTTATTTACAATTAGTATCTTAAACTTACACTTCCAAGGAAAGGTATGGATATAGGCCATAAGACTTGACTTCACCAGGCACAACTGAGACAAAGAAACAAGAACAGCAATGAAAGAGGACATCAAAATTGAAAATTCAGATATTCATTTGGTGGGAGAAGGAAGTCAATATAAGTATTACATACATGATTTAAAATGCTCAGCATGTTTTTTTTTCATTTCAAATTTAGAAGGAAGGGCTTTAATGGTCTGTGGCATTTTCATATTTAAATTAAAACATTTACTAAAAAAAAGATAATTCTCAAATAAAGTCTTTCAATCTCAAAATCTTCTTTGTAGATTTCCAGATATATAAAAAACCCTAAAGAAATCCCAAGCAACGATGCTAAAAGCCAGCTACAGGCCTCCCAGATGGACAAAACTAACTTACAGGATATATCTTTGGAAATTATGTGTGATCTTGATGGAATTCTTTGAATGTTATGTATTCTGAACTCGTAACAAAAAAAAAAAAAAAAAAAAGAAAGAGAAAAATGAATTTTTTGTGGTAACAATAAACTTTTTTTCATTATGCTTAAAAAGTCTGTTTCTTTATAAAATATTTTCTTCACTGTGGAAGCATGTTCTTTTTATTTAGAGTGTTTTTTGTTATCTTGGCATAATAAAATTATAGCAATGTAGAGATTGCATGAACAGATACAAAGCTTCACAAGGGAACCCAGACTGAACTCAGCAACTGCCTCTGTGATTCCTTATGAATGGAATGCTTTGCCTGTATCCTGCCCTAAGGTTTGATATTTCAATTTAGGGGCCCTGCTATACTATATACTTATGTGCTAGTATTGATTCCCTTGGCCTTGTCTTAAAATTCAAGACTGTCTATCTGGTTGTCAAAACAACAGGAAATAAGACCATTTAGGATGATTTTTTTTTTTAAGACCAGCCACTTGAATGAATAATTCAAAATCTTAACAAATTTTCTCAGAATGGGTCCAAAAAAAATACAAATGTCAGTGCAACGTCTTATGGGACTTCTCTAATGGCAGTAGTTCTCTATTACAGAAAATGATTTTGTGAATAAGATTCCTGAATCACAGGGAGGAAATGAAACTTGTAATAAAATATATTTTCAGTATAATAAATCTGATTGACAAAGAATCAAATAATATTTGTGTGAAACAGTTTATCAAAACAAGAAATATTTGTATCTAGGTTTTACAGGTCAGAGTGATGCAATATACACAACTGCCTCACAGACAGAGTGGCAGAGACAAAGACTGAGGAATAAAGACAGGAGTTGTTAAACCATTAATGCTGCAGAATTGTTAACAGTTCACTAATATGGCCACTGGTAACTGGTTCCAATATATGACACTTTGCAAATTGGAAAGGTAGAAATTCCTCATAAGTTCATAAAGTAGTGATGAACACATTGGATATTAGAATTTTCTTAACTTTTAGTAGGAAATTCTGAGCTACTTATGAAAAGTTATTACAATGCTAGCAAGCCATCAGGAGGCAAGATGAGGTGAGGGGGGACAAGGAAGAGCAGGGAAGAAAAGGAAACCAGTCAAGTCTTCTATGTAGGCATCTGGATAATACGTCTGAACCAAATGAAGCCAATTCAGTGCCCTTCTTGGAACATCTACCTACTTGCAAATTTATTAGTAGAGAAAAATTTAGCCAGATGAACATCCTAAAGCAGGTTCTTTGCAGGTAATTATTGATTATTACACCGTAATAATATAACCCAAGGGTCACATATTTCTCAATAAAAAGAAATGGTATAAGTGGAAAATCAGCTATAGTCATCTCTCTCTAAGAGGGGATACCTTTTTATACCTGAATTCTCCTGTTGATTTATCAAAACAGAAAAAGAGCATGTTTGTATCTATAGCAAACATCTTATCTAACAAAAGATCAGCTAGCTATTTTTAATTACTAGAATTCTAGCTCCATTTATATAGAGGCTCTGTTTGTTCTCTGATGCTTCTGATTTAATTAAATGTATGCAGAATGATTAATTGATTAATCAATTATTCGGTTATTGCAAAGTCTCTCTGGATATTTATTTTTATACTTACCTCTATGGAATAATCACTTAATTTTAAATTTCAGTGCATTAAATTAATGATGAATATTAATTGAATCTTTTAGAGTATTTTTACTTTATTTTTCTACCATGAGTTCACTGAGACATGTTTTCAGACATAATTATAAGTAAAAAGGATGACATATCTTAGTTCAAAAAGAAAGTCATAGAAAATACATCGATGTATTTCAATATAAAAGGGGCACACAAAGATTTAGCCAGATGCTTAAGTACCAGTACTAGTGAGCACAACTGGACATGCAGATGACAAAAGAAAAGGTCCTCAATGAGATGGCAACGTCTTCTGGCTTCTCAGGGAGTTACACAGGTAAAAGAACTTTGATAAATTGGACTCTGCCTGGAGAATCATTTTCAGAGTGTGGTTTCACAGCTTCTTGCCTTTATTTCATTCTTATCATTCTTTGAATGGTAAACAGCACCTGGCCCAGAGCTACTTAAAATGTTTTTATATACCAGATCTGCCCGAATGATCAGGGAGAAAATGAGAGTGCATACAAGTTTAGCATTGACAGAAGTCAATTAAGTACCTCAATCAATTTACTAAGAGATTCATAGAGATGACTCAGAGTGGTGTAGAATCTGGATTTGGAACAGTACTTACCATTTTCTGTATACAGAATTGAATGTGAAAATATACAAATATATTTTTTGGAAGAGAGATCTACTGAATATTCAGCTAATAGAAACCAGTTGTTTTACCTAAATTAGATGTTATTTCTCAGAGCTTAATAACAGAAGGGAGAATCTTTGGCATAGCTTGCTTTCTGCCGTGTGTATTTGGGTATCACTTGAGCCAGTATAAAGTGCTCTAAACTTTCAACCAGAAGTAGGTATCAGATCTTTAACAAAACTACTATATATATATATTTTTAAAGCCCTAGACTTTTAGGTTTTATTATTACTGAACTTTTCATCAAGGATAGAGGAGTCAGTCCGAGCAAAATCAGGATGATGCCTTAATGAAATTTTAAAGACCCCAACCAGCAAAACCTGATTATACTGAATAATCACAGAGGTCTATTAAAAAAAAAAAAAAAAAGTGTTTGAACAAGCTATTTTCTCTTTTTGCTTTCCAAGTTAAAAAAAAAAAAAAGTACCAAAATCCCCTACCATTTTTCTTTCTGGTTTACATCCTCAGGAAGAAGCAGTAGAAAGGCAAATTTAGCAAGCAGCAATTTCCAGCAGGATTTCTCATCAGAACATATTTAAAATAAGAAGATGTTTTCTGGCACTCTTCCCCCTTTCTCCTCATCTCCCAGATCAGAAAAACTGAATGAGAGGTTCAAGTACTGTAAGAGCACAACACGGTCACTCAGCTGTGGTAGAACCTTAAATTATAATGGTTCCTTTGCATTTTTATGCCCCTCCCCCCCCCCAAAAAAAAAAAAAAGAAAGGAAAAAAGAAGGCAAAATAAGAAACACAGCAAGTAAAGTATTTACCCCATTTCCCCCACTTCTCACTGGCTTCTGTGTATTACATTGACATGTATGGAACTATGAAGGAGGTACTCTGCAGAACTCCTAATTGGCATTATTTCCCCAATATGACCTTTCAGCAAAGAGTTTTTTGACAGCACTGAAAAACAACAACAAAGCACTAATTTGCTCTAAAGCCTGGTTCTTCAGCAGTTCACATTGCTCCCTGGCTAACAGTTGAGCTTTGCCACAGGCTAAGCATTTATTTACATGACTCTTGCTTTATTTGAAAGGAGTGTCGACATAAACCAAACAAGTTCTGCAATTGCATATTGTGAAAGGCTGACATATTGAGAAATACTGAGAGCTGCAAAACTATGGCAATTCATGGAAGCCTAGGAAAATGTAATAAAATCAAGAAATGACGGTGTCACTCACTCTGTTTATCGTCTAAGCAACAAAAAGTTTTCCGAAGAAAACAGGTCAATAACAAAAGTCTCCTGAATACAGTCAGCAGTTAAGATTTAATCTAATGCTGTTTGTTCTTGGTTACTTCTGATTATCCACATATTTTTTATCAACCTGTTTTTCTTATAAATACAAACCAATAATGTTTATAAACAGTAGAAAAATAAATATGTAATGAAACTAAAAGAACTTTGATTTATTAGGTAAAATAATAGTTCAATAGTAGTACAAAAAAATAATAAATTGATCATTTTTTCAGAAAGAAGTTAACCCTAACATTTAGTGGGGGAATGGGGGTGAGGGGAGGAGGGTTTTGTGGATTTCTTCAAATTCTATTAATTTCCAAAATGCCAGTGGGTTACTGACAAAACTATCAAAGACTTCAGCAGAAACTGCATTACACTAATCCTGAGGCCTTTTGAAACTTCCACTCATATACAATACAGGAACAGGACTAAGTTGCGAAGAAATACAAAAGACTGTAATTTATATTATTTAAAAAGCCAAAGAAAGAAGAAAAAAGAAAAATTACAAGATACCCTCATATGATATTTGTGCTGAATATTAAACCCTAGGTACAAAGGTATTGAAGCCAGTGGGAACTTTACTGACTGCAAAATGAGTTTGAATGATCCTGGTTTTTACACAAGCTGGCTGATTCTGGTCAAACTGGGTTATATTTTTGCTATTTGCATTCCTAGCAGGAACTGTTACATAAAAGAAAATAATTGCATTCAACATTATGTCAAAGAGGCAAATTTATTTCAGAGGCAGCATTTTCTAGTGGTCCAGAGAAAGGAAGAGAGGAGAAAGCTATTAAAATCTTATCTACTTTATACTGTATTCAGTGGAGTCCCTTACTGAGAAAAACGTGAACAACATCAGAGTTGCCTCTGTTTCTTATCACTGACTTTTTAGAATAGGTATTATCTATATGTCTGTATCTATATAGAGATACAATGCACACTTCATGTAAAAATTACCACAGATGCACTTCTAAAAGAGACAGATTGTTTTATATGAAATTGTTTTATAAGAAAACAATTTGAAAAAAAATACATGATTCACCCACAGTTTAACTACTAGAATACATTGATAAAAAATGGAAAACTACTCCAAATTTTAAGGTATTCTTCTAGAAGATGACCATAGCTCATGTGAAGGTGATTCCCTGGAATAAATTCTATGCAGTATGACACAGCATGGATTCAAATATCACAAAATTCTTTGATTTTTTTTTTGACAAAGACATAGTAATGAAAACCCTTATGTGCTCTCCAGCAAAACCAGAGAAACCACTGTCTACGACTTCCACAAAATCTAGATAAAAAAACACTGTTATCAATGAATTTAATTACTTTGACCTTTAAAACAGAAGTAGAATCAGGGCTAGAAAAAAATTGTCCTGAAAGATAAATATGTACCTTTATTAGAATTTAAATATAAGTTTCCCAACTGTCATTACCAATATCTGAAAACTAGCAAATTCTCTTACTCTCATGCCAAGATAAAACAAGATGTACCATGAATATAAGGAATATATTGCTGCAAAAGCTATTGGCTTTTCTGCTATGACAACATTTCAGTACATATCTAAACCCCACATAAAGACAAAAGAAAAAAAATTGGAATTTTTTTTTCTTTTAAGTTAATTGGACTGTGTCCAGGGAACCTCCCTGAGAAAGAAATAACAAGCAAATTAAAAAAAAACAATCAAGAAATTGTGTTGGAATTCCTGTGTGCAAGCTTCTTTATTCTTGATTGAATAATTAGGAGCATGTACCTGAGCAAGATGTGTGTTTGTAGGTATCCGATGGATAAAATTCCAAGTTCCTGAGGAAAGATGAGAAAAATCTAAGTCTGCTTTGAATCTATTTTCTCTTTTTAACAAGAGGACAGAAAATGAACACAGATGCATTGACACAGTTTTTATTCCATGTTTTTTTCTGCCTTTTTTTTCCTTTTAGAAGATTTTTGTCACTAATAGTCTTTCCTTATTGATAGTACTTAAGCACTATGCTTGTTGGGTTTTTATTATCTCTATACCTCTGTCTATCCAACTATATAAAAGTCACAAAGGAATTTGCCAAAGTAAGAAGTAACAACAATTTATTGCCAATTATGTAGTAGATAGTCCTGAGGTGAGAGGAGAAATATATCACACAGTGTGACAATTTGCTGTATTCCTCCTTTTCTAGAAGATGGTGCTCTCTGTTTCTTTTATATTGCCCCTGGAAAGAATGGAAGCAGTGAATCTCTACACAAGAAAAGATATTTTATGCTGCCAACAGCTATCTTCCTCATTTTGAAATAAGTTCCCCAGACAGCGTTTTTTAAGTATGTGTCTCTATTATGTACCAGGGACAGAGAGAAAGGCTTTTAACCAGATCACCAATAAATTGTGGCACTTTTTCTTGGTGCTTATCAAAGGATGCAAATTTGATTTCCAGTACTCCTGAGCTGTTTATTTTACTAATTAAAAAGCCCACTGAATAGGTGGATCTCTTATACTTGTTAAGTGCTCAGAAACAAAGCAGTTCAGAGAAAATTCAATGTCACTCCAAATACCTTTGCAGAAAGTTTGCTTTCCCTGATTCTCCTCAGACTGCTACCTGTGCCCAGCAGCACACTCAAGTCTCATGCAGTCAGCCTGACCTCCCCAGTCTTTTTAGCTGCATTCTTCCACCAAATTAATTTCAAGTGCTTCAGCAGTGTGGAGGAAGTGAAGATTCATGAGGATCTGCAGGGTGGGGCATAACCAAACAAATACAGATGTTGTTATGCACATTTTGGCACACTGTTGATTTTTCCTCTTGCAGTGGTATTCAGATAAGGCTTTGCTCCTTTCTGACTTGATAGACAAGAATGAGGTCTGGGCTGAAATTAAATGTCAACACAAAAAGTCCTGGCTGAAAGCTCTGGCAAAATCCTCTGAATTTTGGGCAATGATATTAAAATTCAGGCTCCCATAGAACTAATTTTCCTCTTTGTCATGAGGATCCAAGCAGTTTGTTAAACAATATTGATTTAACTGGTAGAGAAAAGCACTAATTAGAAAGTTAATAGAAAAGAACACCTAATTTCAACAATGGAAATAACCCCATTTGTAATCTCCCTCTCCAGAAAGCCACTGCAATAACAGATGGTTACTTTTCTCCTCTCACAATAGCCTTTCTTCACTCATATTTTTAAGTCTTGTTGGTACTGAGATCTGAATTAAGTTGTTGTGATAGGGGACTATAAATTGCTTTTTCAAGCTTCTCCTCAGTCCACGCACCTGTCCCTCTTCCCGTGCCTGCCACCAAAAGACAGTGAAAATAACTCCCACAGACCTGCCTACAGATTTTGTTATTTCAGCTCCTGTGCAAGGGTGCATCACATGCTGAAGTGAAAAGCTGCTCAGCTCACCGGAGTTTCAACTGCTCCTTAAATCCCCCATTACAGGACACACTTGCAATAGGTTTCTTATTTCTGATTTTGGGTTTGAGCTTTTCAACATAATACTAAAAGCCATTGGTTTTGGTTAATAACATACCCACCCTAGAAATATTTAGGCAGACCCAGCCTAAATTTCTATGGAGGTTGAAAACTACAACCTTATCTCTGTTCAAAGGTATAGTTTACTCTTTAATGCCAGTCTCTCCTAAACATGCACAATATATGCAAATGTGCTCCAAGAATGCCCTTCTGTGCTACCAAATATCAACATATTTCTCTTCCATCTACATTACTTTTGCCTTAAGTGTCAGGTACCATGGTGGCAGGCTAGCTTTTCAGAACACTAAGTCTAAATATTTTCATGCATGTATGTGTATAACAGATCTGTTATCAAAAAACTACCAACAGATCATAGAAGTTCTATTATTCTCATTTTTCTGTGGTTTTGAAGGATTAAGTGGCTTGCCAAGAGATCAGGAAGAAACTCTGAGGGAGACCAGTTCACTGTTGAATTCCAGTTTATACTGTAGTGGAAAATCACTACAACTCAGATATTCTTTTCTCGCCTCTTAAGGTGAGGAATGGCAATTCCTAATTGATTTTAAAGGAAGTAACAAATTAATATAACAATATAAGAAGATATAAGTATTACATAATTTATTTCAGTTTAAAAAAATATCTTTTTCTGAATCATCTATTATTTGGCATACTGGTGTGGAAAGCTTCACTCCTGTTGACTCATTGTTGTCACATTGCTTACACAGTTGTTCATTTTTGGATTTAGGCATGAGTTCATTAGTCACAGGGTTTACTTGAGTTTTGCACATTACACTGTAGTGATGCATTCCAGAAGCTATTCTGTACAGTGATCTGTAGCATCTGAGCATTTTCATTCCTACTTTCTGAATATTTGTATATTGGTACTTTAGGTGTCATTATATATTCTTGATCACTTTTTATGTTCCGTTGTTTGCTCAGGCTCCTTTCTGTATGGGGCACTGAATCCCTGTACCAAATGAGTGTTATATGCATTTGCAGAATGCTTCACTTTGATGCTCTAATGTTTCTGCATTAAGGATTATTCTTGCTTTTACCGAGTGACAGCAGCATTTAAATTGTCTCTCCTCTAGCATTCAGCCCAGTGGATCGTGGCTACTTTTTAATCTCCCTTTGTTTTTGTTGGACATACCCATATATTTTCCTCTAGAAACTGAAAATTATGGAGCTTTCTAAGATCCTCATCTAGAAGTTCAGATATCATCCCTCAAGATAGACAAAAATATAATCCACCTGTCAAGACAGTGCATGTGTAACACCAGAGCAGTTAATAACTAAACTGTCCACTTGATCACATCTTGAATCAGAGGTTTCCTGGGTCAGATCCTCATAGGAGGTGACCAAGAGCTAAGCCTCTCATTTTGCAGGCTCCTTTCTGCTTCACTTCAGTTGAATATGGATATTGCTTTTTCTGCTTCTTTTAGCTTTTCATTTTCTTGGGACTTGGCTTTGTTTTGTTATTAATTAATCACCTCTCTACTTTACACATGCAACTTTTCTATGGTTCCTTTGAGCATCAATGTCTCAACAACTCAACATTTTTACTGGTTAAAATCTTTTCTATTTCTCACATGCCATATCAATTACTCAGAGTAAGCCAAGGGAGCTCTTCTCTTCTTTTAGGCTGATAATTCTAATTTATTTTCTCTCTTTTCTTTTCTTTTAATCTTTATTTTGTTTTTTATTTTTATGTCCAACCTGAAAAACTTATAGTCAAGAGGAAGCACTTACTTCACAAAGGTAATAAAAGAATGAGAGTTCAAAAATTATTATTTTCATTATTACTGTTATTGAGTTTATTCAAACAAATAGTCCTTAAACTCTGTAACATGATATTCATCATCATTATGCTGATTGTACCTATTTGCTTTCTGAATATATTTTGAATACAAATATCTTTTTTTTTACTGTGAAGGTGGTAAGACACTGGAACAGGTTGCAAGAAAAGTTATGGATGCCCAATCCCCGTAAATGTTCAAGGCTAGGTTAGATGGAGTTTTGAGCAACCTGGTATAGTGGAAGGTGATCGTGGTCATCAGATGATTTTTTAGGTCACTTCCAAACTAAACAACTTTGTCCTATACATTATTTTAAACCCCATTTTAATATCAATTTACTCCAAATGCCAATTATTGATTTTATTATCCAATTAAAATGCCAGTTATTTTATTTTTATTTTTATTATTTTGAGAAAATTTCCTCTGATGGAGAATTAATAGAACTTAAGATACAAATACGGGTGGAAGATTGTTTAATATTGAATTTCATTTGCTATTTTATGACAGTAATATTTAGACATCATTATCTAAAAGAATCAGAAGAGGCCTGAAGTCCATATCCAGAGCAGTCTGCAGGGAGATGTTACAGTTTGTAGAAGACAGAAGACCATCTGACTACTGCATTTTAGAATCCTGAGCTATTACAGCACTTGCTCTCCTCAATTTGAAAAGGGTAATGGCAAGTAATCCTATTTCATTTTATGAAAATGATCTTTTTTACAATCCTCTGTAGAATCAATGTCATGTCTGCCTATGTTCCAGCAACTGACCATATTACCATTTAATTTCAAAGTGTACTCACACCGCAATGTCATTTACTGGATAATAACAGAGCTATAACAAATGGGTCTTTGTGCCTCTCTGTATCTGATCTCAGACATTATCATTTTAGTCAGCCAACACGTAGTGCAGAAATGCTTGAAAATGATAAGGACTTTTATTTCTCTTCTTACTAATTGATGTCATTAATTATAATCATAATGCAATCATTTTTTTTTCCCACATTTTTCCACTGAAACCAAAAACTGTAGCAGACTGATGGACCAGAAAACAAAGACAATATGGTGGAAAAGTCCCTCTTAGCTCAAACTTCCTCCTGGGAAAAAAAGAAAAATCCAAGATTGTAGGAGTTTACAAAGTTCTAGTGACATATGGGGGTGGAAAGCAACTTTGAGGTTATACACAAAAAAATGAAAGACAGTGAGTGAATTCTGTGAACATGAATATAGATTTAGTCACTTAATCACAGATTTCATGAAAGCAGTAAGCCAACTGCTTTCCAAACCAGATACAGGATTTTTCTACTGCAGCAGTAAATCCTCTATTTCTCCAAGCACAAAGATGGACAGATGGTCACCAGCAGATCAAAATGAAAAGTCAATGTTGACTTTCATGTCATATTATTGTTTGTTTATACACCATTAATTCTTTTCAGCATCTATTATCATTCCTGTTACAAAGCAATAAGAGAAAAAATGAACTAGCATCATAATGAACCTGATGTTTGGGTTTTTTGATACTTTTTTTTTTTAATTTCCATATGGATAAATATTATCATGTAATATTAAAAGAAAACTAAATAAAAGGATGCTTAGTAATATATGACATTTTCTTTGCTTCTTTTTAAATTGCTTATAAATTATTCAGAGCTGCATGGAAATTGGGCTAATACAGAAATGAGTTGAGAGTTGTAGAAGGACAATATTCATAAGTAGTATGTTTTCCATGGGCTCTAACAAATACAACATTTGTATACAGTATCATTTGTACATAATGTTAACAATATTTCAGAGGGAAATCATGTTCAAAGTCTATTTAATGTAGGTTTTCTACAGACTTCTTTTGGTCTTTTCACACAGCTATAGTTCATGTTTATTATTAATTATATTCAGTTTAGTTGTGGTTTGGGTATGATCTTGTCTCCTACATCTTTATGCATGGCCAGAAAAAAATATTTGATTTAATATTTATAATGCAACTAGTGTGAGCAACTGAACAGGTTATGTGCATAAATGCACTTCACCAAGTGGAAAAACTTAAATATTACCATACAGAATATAGTACCTTAAATATCAGTCCCAAAGAGAAATAATGTCATGTGTTTTGATGCTTTTTGAGGTAGCACCTTTTTATTTCATGACTGGGTTGCTTCCATATTATAGAATAGCTATTCTACCTGCAATATTACAATTTCCGTATTATAGAATGGCTATTCTACCTGCAGTATTTACTTCCTAACACTAAATAGACATTTCCTATGATTTAGGATATGCTAATAAATGAATCAGAGTTTACTTAAGAAGATGAATAGCCACGTTATTTCTACAAATATTTGAGAAAGAGACATCTTTTCATGGATCTATTTAATAAATATGGTGTTCTGAACTTGCCTTTGGCCCAATATAGGTTTTTTTTTCCAGATTTTATTTAAGTTTTCCTCACAAACCAAGCAAAATGGTCATAAAGAAATGCAGATTAAGTGCTTGATTGAGTACATTTCTAAATTGAAGACATTCAGATAAGTAATGTAGTATAGACTGCAATTGCTAGTTACCTTGGGTGATAGTATCAAACTGATTTTTTAGCATTTTAACTTTATGAACATAATATTTGATTTCATGAAGTGCAGCAATAGCTTCCAAACTTGTGTTGTTTAAAGTATAAATGATGGTTCTAAAACTCTGCTTTGTTTTTTTTTTTCACATTTGGTTGCTGATGATATTGAATGAGTAGCAATCATTTGTGGTTGAAAAGTAGAAACAAGTGTTAGTCAAGATTTCCCCATGCAATGTTATTAACTACTACATGACTGGGTTTGTTTGAAACAGTATAGCTGTTCAAGATGAGGATTATTGATGGTTGCTGCATTACTCAGCAATTTCACATCCACATTACCAGGCTTTTTCCTGCAGCTCTGGACTGATCAGAAGTGTCTGGTGACATTGTCACTTTAGACTATTACAGAATCACAGAATATTCTGATCTGGAAGTGACCCACAAGGATCACTGTGTCCAGCTCTTTAGAGAATGGCCTATATGGGGATGTAAACCACAACCTCGGCAGTATTAGCACCATGTTCCAACCAGCTGAGCTAATCTCATTAGGAAAACTAAAGTGAAACACAAAGTATCAGTCTACTGCAGTCTGACTGCCCACTCTGCTCTTTTCTCAAGAGCACTTCTCTCTTCTTAAGGTGTTTTTAAATAGCGCAGTTAATTATTGCAGTTTGATGTACACAATACACTACAACCAACTATGCATAGAACATATGATCATCAGTTCTATTGTGTTTCACAATACAATAATTAAGTTCAAGACATGCTTATTAGCTCATAAAATACCATTGCAAAAACTGCATCAGTAACATAATTTAAAAAAATTTTGTTTCAGTAAACAGAGATATACAGAAATTGAATGCTATTTTTTAATAAACATGAGAAAAAAATTACCACAGCAGCAACTCATTGATCATTAAATGACATTAAATCTTCAATCCACAGAGCAAATGAGTAAAACAGTTTTCTCAGTTATATTGACCCCACAAAAGGAGGAGAATTTCCCCAATACTTACTAAGAAAGTGAAAAGTCAGTATGCAGTTTGAAGCAGGGAATTTTTTTTTTCACCATGGATACTATAGATGATACAAGTGGAACTTTTTGGACATATATTTGAATGATAATTAATTTCCTTACATGGTAGACAGTAAGTATTATTTTGAATTATTGCATTGACCAGACCAGTACACAGTGAGCTGCAGTCTTATTTGTTTGCATACAGAAGATCTTTTGACAGTGTTACAAAACATTTTCCAGGCCATGTGGAATTTCCCACGGATTTTGAAACAATACAGGCATTTGCTGAACTAAAGTCCTGATTCCAGCATTTTAAAGGGCTGATTTTGGTGAAATGCCAGATCAGTTCTGAGTTTTCAGCAGGAAGTAGGAAGGTGAGGGAGCATTTGACAGCAAAATCTTAAGTCAGCTCTTTAATTGAGAGGATTTCTTCCTTTCAGTGACCGCTTGATCATTGATATTAAAACCATTTAACCCAGTGCTATTGTTTAACTGACTGCTGGGTAATATTTTGGATGATTAAGTAATCAGCATTGTAAATTATCAATTAATCACAGAGGGACAAATAATAAATTGCATACTTAACCTACATTTTATCACAGCTAGGAGACCAAACCAGTTCTCAGTGTTCCCATAACCAAAATGAAGTGACTATTTGCTATAAATCAATAACATTAACCATTTAACACTTGACCTTTAAAGAGAGAGACTTTCCTTAAAGAAAATAAAGATACATTCTTGAAACTCTGGTAGACAATGGATATATTTTCAAACGAGTGCTTTTTCAAATATAAGATTATTTTCATTAAACAAAATATACCTTTAACTGTCCTGAAGTTTGTGCGAGTGCCCAGAAAAAAGAATGAAAACATGTAATATGTAATATCTATGAAATACACATGTCAGTATGTGTTTAGAGTCAGGGAGAGAGATAAAAAGCTATAAGGGGTAAAGTGTATGGAAGTATATTAATAATATGATAAATACAGTCTTAGTTTATATATATAGATACACACACACATATGTAGCTATATATGTATATATACAAGTGCTAAATCCAAAATCAATTAAAAACAATTTTAGTGACCTGAAGCAGCTTCAAGATTGTTTTTGAAAATATCAGGAATTAAAGGCAAATAAATAGGTAAGAGGTATTATCTTTTGATTTGGGCTCAAGTACATTTTTGCTGCTTGAGTCACTGGTGTGCTTCTGGTACTCTAACCATGAATGTATGCTCAAATATTTACAGGGGCCTTTTGGGGATATCATGTGGCCAGTGGTAAGCATGCAGGACATCCATTGTTTTATGGCAACAAAGGCAGATGGAAAATGGTAGATGGATCCTATGCCATAGGATCTGAAAATTGAAGATATGGGAATGATCTTATTCACCTTATCTAATTGGGAGGAGACGATGAATTTAAAAATGTAATTGTTCTGGTTTTTTTGATCTTTGAAAATAATCCTAAAAAAATCCACGAGACAGATTCTACTACTAATTCAGCTTCACTGAAATTCTCCAATATTTCACAGATGTACTAGAGATCAGATTGTGACTAACCATGTTTATAGTCTACAAATTATTCTACAAACACTTCTTCTTGCTTATCTTAAGAATTAAGCCAGTGTCTTTTTTGTTTTAAATGTAAAAGCAAAAGCACAATACGAAACCAAAGAAATGTTAAAAATACTTTCTGTAGGAATTTTATACTCACATCAGTATGATAATATTATATTTTTAATTATTTATTTTATCCAGTAATTCAGATGGTGGAACAGTTTTCAGATTTAAAATATCTTTGGCAATTATATCTTTCTTCAAGATCCAAATTAAAGGAAAGTATAACATGAACATGGATGCACATATGTCTAAATATGATCTCACTATGCAGAGTTTTCAACAGCTATGCTTCAACACAGAGAATTTTTTTTAATCATTAGAGGACTTCTAACCCACTCAATGACAGTTTTTACTGGAAAGAAAAGTGGCAGTTACTGGGATTTTAAATTTGCATCTGCAGCAATACATATCCACTGTTTTTTGCCTAAATATAGGGACCTATAAATTCATACTGAACTGTGGATATCATCTGATTCCTTTCTGTATTGAGCACACCTTCCGTTAGTGGAAGAAGTACGCATAACTTTCCTTAACTGTCAGCATTTAACCATTCCTTTCTTGATTTCAAAGAATAAGCTGAAAGCCTCTTTGGTAATATAGTATAAACCTGAGACAGAGAGGGTCCTTCTTTTCAGCCCTTTGATCTCTTCCTAAGTTCATCTCACTTCTTCCCTTTGGTCTTGGCACAAAAGACTGTGATGTCACCTATTAATTTGGCAGCTCTTATGGCTTTGATTCTGATTTTTGTGACCAGTTGTAACTCATGAACAGTTTGATGAGGAACAGAAGCAACACATTTGCTCAGTAATATGACAGCTAATTTAGACAATTTCTCTTGTCTTTTCTCCTTAATGGCCATTTCTTGAAGGATATTTGATAAAATTGTTTGCCTCAAAGATAGCCGTCATGAAGGCTGGAAACAGAGCTTGAAAAATAAGGGCAAGCCATTGTAACTCACATCCAATTGGAGACAGAAATGTCCACAAAAATAGTCAAAATCTTCAACAAAATTTGAAAGAACAATTTCTTCTGGTTAAAAGGTCCTACAGATAAATTTTCCAGTATAAAATAAAATAAAAGAGATGAAAGCAAAGATACTAAGAAACACAAAAACAAGGAAATACAATGAAAAATAGAAAATTAAGCAAATAAAATCTGTCCTAGTAAGTCCCAGTACCTGGGACAGTCCGGGACAATGGGAATTTATTTTTAGCTTCTGTGCTGTTCTCTGGTGCCCCAGCAAAATGACTAATTTGAATGTGAATATATAGCTATATACAGAAAAAAACACTTCATGGATGAATTCACAAGAAGCAATCTTCAGTGTGAAAGCCTCCCTCTTCAATAAAAACCCTTTGCAGTCACATAGAAGTGCCTGGCAAGGTGAAATGAAATGAGATGAGATCGTGTGGGCATACAGAGTGACTAGACTTTAAAGAATGCTGTCAAGGAGAACAAACTGGAACAACAGGTACTTACAGGAGGCAATAAAGCAAGGGAAAAAAATATAATCTACAATAAATACTAATAAAAGTAAAATATTTTGGACCACATATGGACTTGATGCGGTGATATATAAGAAGTTCAGAAGTCATTGAGCATGTAGAATTTGTCCCAAATTACATTAGCTATGATTTTGTCTCAAAAGGGAAAATCACCCTTTTGAAAAACTTGGTTGTATTAGAATATGGTTTGCCCCACTCTCATTTGTTAACAGTATTTTGAATTAAAGGGAAATTCTGTCAATCAGTTTTATGCTTAGTGGATGAATAAGAGTGTGGTTTTCTTTTTTCACTTTCTTACTACAACTTTTCATAGTATTTCTTAGCTGATTTCACCTTTCTTGTTGTCTTTTGTTTAGTATTGAGGTCAAGTCACAGTTCTAATTGTCTATACTGTTATATTCAATTCATTACATTTTCAAATAGGATCTTTGTTCACTTATTCCAATTCTGTCTATCATACATAGGGAGAGGTCACCCTGGATTTCTGCAGATCTATTTCATTCTTCCACTAAAATCTTTCTTTTGAAATTTCTTTTTGTTCCAGTGGTTTAAAACTAAAATTTAAAAAAAGATTAAAAGTAGCATTTCAGCTACTGATGGTATTTTTCTTCCACTACTGCTACTCAGTATCATATCACATCATACAATTCTCTGTGTCTTGCTCTTCATTTACACACAGAAATCTGTTTGTTTCATAGACTGAAATGCATGGGGAACAGATATATTTCTGCTCAGTATATTGCAAAGTATCTATCAGAGATGTAAGAGAAAAACAGTTTCTGCTGTAGGAAAATGTCAGTACCAGAGTACATGTGCTCTGTGCCATTGATTGAATAGGTGGCCACTGAAGTATAAGGATAAAAGAAATGGAACTATGAATATGCCTTAGCTTTTTTACTATTCAAAATCATGACTATAGTAACTATTTCAATCATTTTTTGATCACTTTGGCACTGTTTACATTATAAGAGCAGTTTCTACAAGTTAACTTTCCATACTGTATCTTCAGATGCCTTCATGGTCAAAACCTGGACTGCAACATAGACATTAAGATGGAATGAGCTACACTAATATGGCTGAGCAGTTGTATGGAGGAGAGGACTAAGGAATATTCATGATTTAATGTGGTAGAAGTATGGCCATCCACTTCCAATATTTTCTCAGAAATTATCTCAAATTCATTACAATCTCCTTACTTCCCCTGCTACGGCAATATTTTCAAACCAAGTTCTTTACTGCATATCAGGATCTAGTTAAGAGTTCTTTTTGATTTTGGATTTCATTTGAACATTTCCTTTCTTTTCCTTTCTTCTCCATTGTCCTCCACCTACAAAGCCATCTGTTCTGTTGGCAGACACATGTAAATTCTGTAATTGTTGTCATTCTTAGCATACTACAAACCATCCACAATTCAAAGGACAAGGCATGCTTTTTTTGTGACTTGGCCAAATGTGTGCTGTTGTCAAAATTACTTAGCAAAACATTAACAGGAACAACATTTGATTTTCTGACTATTTAGGATATGCATCTGTGTTACCAGGATTAGAAGACTGGAATTTTTTTGAAACTGTAAGTACTGTGTTCTTTTCTCGAATATTTATCTACTGTTTATGATGATAAATTAGTTGATTTTGTCTTTAGTAACCTTAGGGTTAGATTTTTTTCTGGAGGAGGCATTGACAACAGCTAAAGGTGACAGCTGCTTATAAGACTAACTTCTATATATGCACAAGCAGAAGCAATCCAAACTTCATCCTGTTATTAATATCCATGCTTCAGCTTGAGGTAGGAAGGAGAAAAAGGAGGCCAAGCTCTTGAATGCAAAGAAAAAAAAAAGAAAAGCATACTAGTTACCATAAAAAGAAAGCCATGGAAATTACACAGTGCCAAGATTGTATCTTTTCTCTTCATATTTCTACTTTCATAGAAAGGTAAAACTGGAGGTGGTAGTAAAAAAAAGGCTCACACAGGGTAGAGTTCTGACAACAGATCATTAGACTTTGAGGATTCCCTTCCTAACAGCATCATCGTTTGAAACAGAGATATCTCCAGTTTTTTCTGTACAGTTTTATTCATACTTTGAAAAGGAAGGAAGTTCAATTAAGTGTCTGATCCACCTAAACTAGGGATTTTAATTCACTTTGTTGGGAAATTCATCCAGATTCTTGATACTTATGAAAGTTTCTCACAACAGTTCACTGCAATTCTTAGCTGAGAAAACTAAAATGAACATATTTCTCCTTCTGGAATACAGACAAAAATGACATAATTTGCATTATATTTGGCAAATCTCAGTTACAGGGTGGAGCTTTCTAACCTATAAGCAGCAGTGTGCTCTACATTTTTCCTGTATCTCTCTTCTGTTATATATCTTTATTTTAAATTTTATAACATTTAAAAGAGTGGAATTAAATTACAAGAACTTGAAACAAAGATGTGAAGAAGATTATAATTTTATCACTGAAATTAGTATGTACAGTCTTAGGAAGTACTTTGTAATTTAGATATTGAATGGAGTCATGGCATTGCTGCTAAATTGAGAGAGCTTTTCAAAGCCTTCTCCAAAATCCAATACATTAGTAGAAAAACTCTTGGTGATTTCAACAGATTTTTTTTAGTTTCTTGGTGAATATATGTTTACTTTCATATGAGACCCTTGGAGATCCAGAAGCTGGACCATTTCAAGTATCTTTATTTCCTTATGCTCATATATTAATTATCTTTATTTTTTAGTTTCTTTTTGATCTCCTACCCTAGCATTGAGACCACCAGCCATCTCATCAAATGGAAAAATTACCAGGAAAAAAAAATCTGTAGTTTAATAGAATGCTTTTTGTTGGGATTTCATGGGGGTTTTTTGTTTGGTTTTTTTTTTCTGTTTGTTTGTTTTTCCAGGGTTTAAGAATTCAAATGCTGAATGTTACAAACAGAAAATTTTGTTCAACTCTGCCAGTTTCATCCACCATCTGCAAACTGAATGGAGGAATATACAACATATCTAGGGCTGAAGATAATAAAATGTTCAGAAATAAAGGCTGCTAAGACATTATCTTGGGACAAACAATTTAAGGTTCCTATTAAGTGTTGAAACTTTTTAACTCTTCAGTGATTTAAATTCTATTCAGGGTTGATCCTCACTTGTAATGCTTACCCATGTTAAATAGGAAAGGAGATAGTAAAGACTCATGGTAGAAGGACCTCTCCAGAAGCTTCACTCTTTTCTTTGAAGTTTTTTGCTGTTCACACCTCCCAGTAACCCTGAGACAATGCAGCATGTTACAATAGTTACAGGACAGCAAGAGCCCAGCAACTATTCAAAGACAGCTCAATCATTCTTCTTCCTTCTCTCCCTTTTCTAACAGTAACAAAATTTGAAAATGTATGAGCACCTTTGAGCAAGGATACTGAAGTCATCAAATAAGAATAGGCATCACTGGTGGTGGAATATAATAAAAGAGGAAAAGACAGACAGTAAATCACTGTCTTTAGGAATCTATTCAGCAAGGCTTTCAGAGAACGGCATTGTAAATGAACTCAGCTGTTGCTGTGAACATCAATCTCTGTGAAAGCCTTGTACACGAACACTAACATCCACCTGGTGACACCCTGCTGGTTAAACAAACAGAGCATGAGGAAAAAAAAAGCACAAAAATCTAGCAGTGCTTGTTTAACTTCCATTTCTTTCTCTGATTGACATGAAGCCTCTGTACAGCCTACTGGGCTTTTTGCAGACAGATTACAGCCATTGTCCCTGAATCCAGGTCAGCGTGTGCCAATTTACCTGAGTACCTCATGTGTGGAGAAGAACATTTGTTGAAAGTTTCTGGGTTAGGAACAGAAAATTTCTCCTATTAAAAGTTCAGTTTTTTGCAAAGATTATTATGAACTGTTTTCATGAATTTTGCTTGAGCACGCGTAACTCATTCCCTGCAGCTGCTGGGAGTTGTTCCTTCTGTGTATACATCTCCAAATAAGTGTCAGACAGCTTATAATATCTCCTCCACTACAAAGGCAAAGTTGAAGATAAAAATAAGCTTATTAGGCCAGGAGAGATCAATCCCTCTGTTCTTGTCATTGCCTGATGATATACAGCCCACATTAGAATCAGAGTGGCCAGAGGAAAAATGGTTTCTGATATGAATAAATTGCAGATCGGTCACCTGGGAACTGGTGATAAGTAGACCTGTAACATTTCAGAGAGATCAGCAGTGATTCTGACTTAGACTGAGTAAATCTGCATGGAAATAAAGTTCCTGTGAACTTGAGAGTACACAGAAACTTTTTTTGCTTTTCTTTTTTTTTAACACCTTTTCAGTTAGCCATAAATTAAAAGAAGAAACAGTCAAATAGGTGAGCTCCTCTCTAAAGCTTATCGGATGCATATTTCTTAAATCCTCTTCAGATTTGCATATTGAGAAATTCTTGAAGACTAAGCATCCCTACTTAAATTTCTGAAAATGACAGAAAAAATTATTTTCCTTTTTAGAAAGGTTGCAAATTCTTTCTTTTTTTGCATAATATTATCTACCAAAATATCTTCAGTTTGTAATTAATACATGACTAGCTGGATTCCCAAAATTCTTTGAAGCCAACAAAGAAAGCAAACAATAAGCCACTTTACACTGTTCTAGAACATTTGCTTGAAAGAGAATCAGATGTATGCACCAATGTTTTTGTCTTATACAGCATTATGAGACACTGTTGCTAACTCACTAATGAGAGAAATAAACAAAGGAAATTGCTTAATGCTGCATATTAGTAGATAAGCAAACCAACACAGTTATATCAACAAACTGTAAAATTTTAAATGTAAGGGGTCATTAAAAGCAATTTATCTATGTATTTTGTCAAGCATAATTTAATTTTCATTACTAACACTCAGAGTGCCAAAGAGCGATAAAGCCTATTAAAAAAAAAAAAAAAAAGAGAAAGAAAATATCTTAGGAATATACCAAAACCATTCCTGTCTTGAAAATTTCTTTGTAAAGAAAATATTTTCTATATGTCAAAATTTCAAAATGCAGAGATTAGTCAAATATAAAATTATTATTCTTCTTCTGCATATGCTTTTTGGAATGTTCATCTCTTATCCTTAAAATGAACCAATAATGTACATGTATTAATCACAAAAGCAGGTTCAATTAATGTATTAACAAGATATGTAATGGTGATTGTGCCATCCAAATGCATTAGGAGAAACATTACTGTCATGGAACTAAGTATTAAGATAACCAGTGCCCTTTCTTACATAAAATTATTGTTTGATTCATTACTAACTGTAAAGCAAAGACTTTAACTGCCAGCGATACAGAATGGAATGTGAAGAATTTGAGTTATATTTGCTAGTAATGAACCAAAAGTCTGTCTAAAAACAGAATCAAGAGACCTCTATCCACAGTTCATGGCCTTCTTGGATGAATATATAAACATGACAAACCCTAAGATGAAGGTGAGTTTTCCCATCACTCACTGAGATGAAAAACGTCAGTCTGTCTGAAGGGCTGTGATTGCACTGTCGTTGGAAGAGACTGTGCAGGCAATAATGCAGCATGTGGGCTTTCAGTTCTGCAGGGCTTAGCATGAGACTGGTTTATGTCAAGAACAGAACCTCGTGGCTTTAATTACTGGCCAGGTGTTCGCAGCACTACTACACACTGTTGTGCAGTTCCATTAAAGGAAAGCTTTAAAGCATCTGCAGAGCCATGAAAAGAAAAGTGCACAGCACCTGCCCACACTTGTTCTTTTCAGAGTGACAGAAAACCTACACTGAACTCATGAAAAGCTATAAAAGGAATGTTTATATGGATTGCATGTCACTTCAGAAATCTGTAATGGTATCAGGGCACAAAACTTATTCTGTGCTCTTTTATGTGTAAGTCATTGTTTTGTGTCTTGGTGCCTAAAAGGAAGCAATAGGATCTGTACTGCTCTTCAGGTTTTCAGTTTGGTGGCAGAAGCCTGTCATACCAGGGAACTGAGAAATCTATAACCAAAGCTATGGTTATCTCATGCTGCCTGTTCAGTCTTGATGCATCAAATTGCTCATTGAATTCTTGGAGACAAGCACAGATAACAATTAACAATATATTTTGAAACATAAATAGGAGTACATATATAAGTAACAATAGCAGTAGTAGTCATAGAGAAATGACATAACAATGAGAAAGACAGTAGCTGTTTGTAACTTAGTCACTCCAAATTGGCAGCAAACTTGCAAACTTGAACATTTGATTCCATGGATTGAAAAAATTAAAATTTAGGCAAAGAATTTGAATAAAAAAGTCTCAAACTACCAAGTTCTCAGCTTTGTAAGGGAAATTTGTGGCAGCTGAGATAGGAGAAATTAAAAGAGGTAGCAGAGCATTTGGTATAGTGGATACTTCTCAAAAGAATCCTAAATCATTTACCTCTTCTAGAGAACTGGGAGTCTGAACAAAGATCTGAGCTGAATCACAATGGAAGCATCATCATGACACATGCAGGAAAGAAATACATTGCTTGTTAGCTTCTACAGAGCATTCCAAATACTTTGGTGATGTAATTTGTGTTGGTTTGGCCCTGCACATATGTTGCTGTGAGGAGACTCTGATCATATATAACTTTGGATTTGAAAAATTTAAGACATCAAAGCAGTTTTTAGTGCCCCATAGTTTAAATGAGCTTGACTTTTTTCTGCTTTATGACTTGGAAAATTTCAGGCATATTTCAAGGTTGGTTAATATGATTCAGAAACTAGCAAAAATCATGTAATTTCTAGAATAATATCAAATATCTACTCCATCCCTAACAGATGTACAGTTAGGATTTCCCTCTAAAATAAAAGGGAGATCAGTACAGAGGTTAATCTGGCTCCAGCTTATAGGCAGCCACAATGTGACATCAATGCTCAGTCACCTTCTCCTAGAACGAAGTAAGACACTCCTTTGCCAAGAGCCAACCATACAACATAAATAACTGTCTGTCCCACAGGGACCAGAGATTTTCCTCCTCTCTGCCTCCTCTGCTCCTCAACTGCCAACTACATTTTCCTCTCAACTCATCTAGTAAACTGGCATTAGTGCTGCTGTATACATATCTGGAGGCTTGCTGCTCTTATTCCAGACTTCAAGAAGGACTTGAATTCTTCAAAATTGGCCTGTTTTGGTTTTTTTTTTTTTTTTTTTTTTTCCAATTATATGCAGATGTTCTGGTAAGAGTTTTTACTTTTCCTTTCAAGCTTTGCCAGAACCAGTTGCATAACCTGATATGTCAGTTACTGCAAGGGACTAGAAAAGAAGGATCAATGACAGAAAGGGCACACTGCCAGGCAGTGTAGAGAGAAATGTAATGGATGAAAGTTGCTTGAGAGGGAGAGTGGACTAAATAGTTAACATTTGCAAATATTTTTGTGCATATCAGACTTAACTGATCCAGTTCATGTAGTAAAGCAGACTCCTGCTATAGGACCTGGATCTTGCATATAACACTTTGGAAAACAGCACACAGTGACCAGTAAAGTAAATAAAATATTTGAATAAAGCATGAGAATTCCTGCTTCTGCAAATGAATTCCTTTGTCAGGCTGTTAAATTGTTCCATTTTTAAAATCAAAACTTTTAAGGAGGGGCCCTGCCATATATTTGTTGTTTCTGGGTTTTATGTATTCTGCATTCATGCAAATAAAATTGTGGAGATGTGTCTTTTGAACATATTTGGTACTAATACACACTCAAGGACAGCAAATATCACAACACTCACACATGAAATAGGATGTCAAAATATTCTGTCCCTCAATTCATTTGAATAAAGAGATTATTGTAGAGGAAAATTAATTTATGAAAAAGTGCTTATGTATTGTAGAAAACAAATAATGCTGTCTACAGAATATGTTCAATAATCATGCAGAAAAAAGGCACATCCAGTTTGAATAGTAAAGACAAACCAATACAGCCAATAGCTGTAAGGAAGCATCATCTATCCCGTGTACTGTGACAGGCAGCTTTCTCAGTTTTACAGATCAACATGCAATTCTGTAAAAAATGTGTACATAGGAGTCATATTAAAGATTGCACAGACAATCTTATTGTTACGCATGTCAGATTTGGACTTCTGGATTTTACAGTTTTCATTACTGACCTCCCAAATTTTGCAAGTCCTAAAGGATTTTATTTTTTCTTTGGGAGTTACTTCTTTGTTTTGCTTTGCTTTTCTTTGGAAATTTAATTAACACACACACACACACACACACAAAAAAAAAAAAAAACAATTAAGGAAATCTGTTTTATAGGCTGATATGTGGTGGTGTTGAACATTACATTACTGACAGGTGTTAGCAGCACTTCTACGTTTCCAAGTCAATCTCCTTTAAAATATGTGCTTTGCTTCATCCTTCAAAGAGAAGCCACTATCTGTATTCCTCGCTCCTTTAGAGACTCCTTAAAAGTATTCAGGGTTTAAAAAGAAGCCAGAAGAAGGAAGGAGTATGTGGTAGTCAGAGAAATGGACAAGTGGAAGATAAAGAAAAACACAAATCAACTGGAATAAAATAATTAGTGAATAAATTTTGTTTTATTATTAAATACATCTTCTAAATCCAAAAAAGTGAGAACTGTAATAGTTTTTCTACAAATAGCCTGAAGGGACTATATTTGTAAGTAAATAGGCTGGGGGAGGACCAGCTGATCCAGAGAGAACAAAGGGAGATTTCATACTGTGTGATGTCATGCTTAGCAAGAAAAGCCTAGAGAAAGCCTAGAGAAAAGAGAGGGAAAGGGGAGCTTTCATGGCTATGGTGTTTGTCTTCTCAAGAAACTGTTACTCATGCTGGGGCCTTGGTCTCTAGGAAGTGGATGGACAACTGCCTGACAGCAGGTAGTGAATAAATTCCTCTTTTTTATTTGCTACTATGCATAGTTTCTGCCTTCCTTATATTTTATCCCCATCCCAAAGGAGAGGGAATTGATCAAGACATAGGTGGGTGTTTGGCCTCTGAACCAGGTCAAACCTCATGGAGACTTTAAGCAAATCTTTTTCCCTACAAGGCTGCAGCCTTTCCTATCATAGGGAGCAAGCAAAAGTCTTTGAGAGGTTTCATAAACCAGTAGGAGATATTTCAGACAATGAATCTTGTTGTTAAAGAAAAAAGATATAATAAACATTACATGAATAAATACTGTGTCATTAGTGGCATTCAGAAAACTAGTGCAGAATCAGGATGTTTCTCTACATAGTGCCCACACACTGAGTGTAGGGTCAAGACAAGACACTGACCTCTGCAAAAGATGTTCTTCAGACATTCTGCTGTGTTCCAAGCACACTAACACTGTTACTGCCAAATTAAGCCGCTGCAAGTCTTGAAAAGGCATTCACAATGCTCGAAATCTCTGGATAGGCATTCACAATGCTCGAAATCTTCCTCCTGGCACAAGGAGGAAGGTTGTTACACCTTCTGACATTGCCTGAATTAGTATAGCCATTAGGGTTAGAACCATGAGGAAATATTCAGCTTAAGTTATTTTGGTAAATAATTTTCTTCTAACTCACATAAGTGACACTGTACAGGATAGTGTTATTCACAGAAATTATTCATTTCCAGGCAGGAAAAAAAAAAAAAACCCACCTTAAAAAAAACCCGAAAAACAACAAAAAAAATCACAAACCAAAAAACATATTCTAAGTTGCAAACCTCTACAGAAAAATTTCAACCTTTTTTACATTCAAAATGAATACTCAGAAACTGAACCTACTGGAGTGCTTTTAGCAGCACACCCCGCTGATCATGATGTCTAAAGAACTATTACAACCCAAAACTAACCAATTGGTTTTTTATCAATGATTCTGTAAAGATTTTTGTCTCTGGATCATGAAGATACCTGTGAATTCTCAGCTGGTCCATCTATAGATGTGGAGAGAGAAATATATAAAGAATTATGCATAGATTTCCTATGTTTTCTTCAAAAAAATCCAGAAAATATAGTACTGCCAATATTCATAAATAAAATAAAATTCTTCCCCCCATTTTGTAAATTTATATCTTATTTGTTACACTGTAAAAGTCTTATATCACTTATGCATGTCAGAAAAATGCACTGCTGAAAACTTAAAAGCTAGAAACAAATACAAAATAGCTTGTCCCACAACCCTCATGTGCTCTTTAACAATAAAATCTGTCACAGACAGTAGATAATATACTACATTATCTGGTTTTTATACTTGTGGTAAATATATTTGATTACAGCTCTAATACTGCAACAAGAAAAATCATAATGAATCCATCAATATGTTACCCCCTCACACACAAATCAAAATTCCTTCTGTCTCTGTAGCTTTTCTCTTCTTCAAATATAAATAAGTGCAACTCAAATTATTACCAGAATCCCCATTAAATTAAGTAAAAGTCATGGCTGGAAAGGCATCTTGTGATCAGAATTTTAGAGAACCTTACATATTTTTTTCTAAATTCTATCTGTAGGTAATTCAATTACTTATGATTTCATCTCCTACCTTTAAAGAAATTTTTAAATTCCCTTAAAACTTTTAGTGCTCAGTTTGTGGATTGAACAGATACTATCCTCTCTCCTGCCAGTGAAGCCGTGTCATTTTTATTATTAAATCACTAAGTAAAATCAGCTCATGTCACCTCTCATCCCTGGCTAGATAACTTCAAGACAGGTTTTGGGTATATCTTGGTTGTCTACATAAATCACCAGCAACCCCTACTAAGCATATCTGAAAATGCTGATTTCAAAGGTAAGAACTTAATAGCATGGCATAGTTAAATCCTTCTAGCTAGTCAAAAGACCAAAGAGTGGGCTCTGATACAGGTCATTTTACTAACACACATGGATATACCTGTGGTTTCTTTTTCTTCTACTTCTTGACAGCTTATATCATATTGGAGTAGAATCTCTTTCAAATGCAATTTAATAAAATGCACTTTGCAAAACTTCACCCCCCAAAATCCCTGAGGCTTGATTAAGTAACTTGGTGACAGACACAGCTTAAGATTGCAAGAGGGGCTGTGAGAGACACAAGTTAGCAGCCTCTCTGTCTTCCTACTTCCTCTCATAGTGAGGACTTTGCTTCCCTGCAGCATTGGATGAAGAGTTAGGCAGAACATGACTGCCAGGAACTAGTGTGATGATCCTAGATCAGGACGTCATTGGTGATTTTAGTGTCAACTTCAGTAGCTAGAGCTGCTTCCAGAAAATCTATGAAATTAAGACTACCAATGGAAGTTGGGAGTTCATATTTTTGGGGAGGTTTATTTTTCCATTTCTGGGCCCCTGAATTCAGGAAAGATATTGAGGTGCTGGAATGTGTCCAGAGAAGGGTGATGAAGCTGTTGAAGGGTCTGAAGCACAATTCTGATGAGGAGCAGCTGAGGGAACTGGGGATGTTTAACCTGGAGAAAAGGAATATCAGGGGTGACCTTATCACTCCCTACAAATACCTGAAGGAGGCTGTAGCCAGGTGAGGGTCAGTCTCTTCTCCCAGGCAACCAGCAACAGGAAAAAAGGACACAGTGTCAAGCAGCACAAGGGGAGGTTTAGGCTGGATAATATGAGGAATTTCTTCACAGAAGGGTGATTTGGCATTGGAATAGACTGCCCAAGGAAGTGGTGGAATCTGGGTTGCTGAAGATGTTTAAGAAAAGGCTGGATGTGGTCCTCAGAATCATTGTCAAGTTGAAATGGTAGTGTTTGATCATAGGTGAAACTCAAAGATCTCAGAGGGTTATTCCAACATAATTGATTCTGGAATTATGTGAGAATTAGAAGTCAAGATCTTATTCTCTGGAAGCTGGAAAGTATTGAAAAAATGTCAGGGTATTAAAACCGTCGGAAACTGCAGACACATGGCTTCCTCCACAGCTTTTTCCTCGCAACCAGCCCTAGATCAAGGCTGCCTTTACTGCCTAGGGTAAGGGTTAAGGTTACACCTAGGGTTAGGGTTTTGAAAACCACAAAGCCCAGAGCTCCAGCCACACTGCAGCTGCAAAAGGCATCCCAAGGGGATGAAATGCTCCAAATATGTTCTTTACTCAAATCCTCTTAAAGATGTCATATTTTATATTTGAAGATTATGTAATGAACAGGTTTGTACTGCAGTCAGATGGGAAGCTATCTGGAGATATCACAGTGTTTAACATATCAAGCAGGTTGCTTTCTGTGAGATGACCTTTCACTGGAGAGACAAAGTTACTTATCTCTTTACCATTTACAAGCCACATTTTAAATCAAGAATGAGTAATGTGTATTTTCTTTGCCTATCTACAAACATAAATCAGGACAATTTGCTACACAGAAAAGAATGCAGGAAGAAACTCCACCATCTCTTACGGTGAATTACCTCATTGCAATCTTCTTATCACTTATCACAGGATTTGACTGTGATCTACTGCAGTTTTCTTACAGTTTCCAGAAGACAGAACTGTGGAGCTAAGTTCTTCCATTCAAAATGGCAAATTATAGGTAAAACAGACCTAACATATGCTAATTATAGAAATATAAATAAAAATAGATATAAATATATATATACACATAAAATAAAAATATATAATAAATAAAATATATATAATATAATACATATAATATATATTATAAAATATAAGTATATATAAATATATAAAAACAAATTAGTCTGAGCATTTCAAATACAATGAAATTATTGAAAAAGTGCAGAAATAGGGACCTAGCTACAGAGTTTCATGCATTCTTCCATTTTTTTGAACATATTGCTGAAGATTTTACTAGAAATGCTCTCTTTTGGATTAATTTACAATTTTTTTTTCTCAAGACAGACTTTCAAGGAAGCATTTGTTATCACTTTCCATTTTCTCTTACAGGTTGCAGCATGTTCTTACTTTCAATAAAGAGATTTACTTCACAAATTATTGGACAAAATGGGATATAACATTTTTCTTGAATTCTGAAAGAGCTTCAGTTCTTTGAAACACTACTCACTGATTACAAAGGTAGAAAATTTCATTTGGCTTTTGTTACTCTATTTTGTAACTGCTGCTAAGTTTC
Source organism: Haemorhous mexicanus (assembly GCF_027477595.1). Classification (NCBI taxonomy): domain Eukaryota; kingdom Metazoa; phylum Chordata; class Aves; order Passeriformes; family Fringillidae; genus Haemorhous; species Haemorhous mexicanus. Next base: position 46,953,796 of record NC_082346.1, read on the forward strand.
CCATTTAATTAGTCTAGTATAGGTTTTAGATCACCTTCACCTTTCTTCCTTTCAGTGAACATTATCTGTATTCTGTACATTGCCTCAAAAATTAGATGCAGACAAAAATGCAAGATGACTCTTCTGAAGTTTCCCTTCAAAAAGGGGTGGAACCCACCTTTGACAGTTCATTAACACAAACATTTGCAGCTGTGCCTGTATTGCAAATTACAACTGTGTTGCAGGTTATTCACTATGTTTGGTATTGAAAAATCCTTGGCACAACCTATGCTTCTCCTGTGGAATTTTTGTGGATGAGATGCAATTAACAGACTTGCCTCCATGTTGAGAGAAAACCTCAAGTAAATCTCTAGAGAAATTCTTGTATGCAACGCCATGGTGGTTTAAATTCTCTGTTGCTAAATAAAAATCCCTTAATTGATAGATGGCTATCCAAAATAAACTATTGATGAAACCTCTCTGGGGTGATAACTAACCAGTAAATTATTAAATAATGTTTTTCATTTATTCCCGAAAGGGAAAGAACCAAACACAATGCATTTGAGTTGCAAAATTTTGTGACATACTGGAGAGAAACTTTAAAGGAAACAGAATCTTCTAACCTGGTACTAAAAAACTTCAATATAATTAAGAAATAGAATCAGAGAAAATGTTACTAGTGTTTATTATTTCATCCAACTTTTGATATTTACATCCTGACTAAGAATATCTTCAGGAAAAATTATAAAACTCGTTTATACATGAACTGAGATCTCAAAAAACTCTTCAGTATGGTTTGTTGTTAAAGAATAATGGTTCTAGACAGGCCAAACATATCCACTGCCGCAGGCTACCCAAAACAAGTTCAGAAGGAAAGAGGAAAATTCAGACTTCGGTTTTGCATAGCATCATCTGATCACAACCTGCTTTCTTTCAGTTTGCTACGGGGACCATGTTGAAATTCTGTTGAAATTAATAGAGACTAGAGACCTAGAAAAAGAAAAGCTGTGTAGTGAAAACAGTATTTTGTTCCAAGAAGTCTGTGTACTCTGGAGATAGCTGCTGAGTCAGATTATCACTCCCAGTGATGAACAGGGGAGAAATATGGGAAGAATGAGAACAGAAAACAATGTGAAAGACCTGTACCTCCAGTCCCATTTCTTGTCTCTGTGAATGGATGCAAACTCCTGTTTCAAGACATGGAAATGTCCAGCCAACTTAAAGCAGTAACAAATGACCAGCTATTCCCTATGACAGACAATTGACTCTGATGTCACTTTTCTTACCAGTGGGGAATTAGTGGTATTAGTTTAGTGTTTTACAGGAATTAGAGCATAATAAGTAATAAAGAGCCCAAAAAGAAGAAACCTTTTGTCACCAGTAACTTATGCAGCTGTCAGCCAGGAATCTAGGTCTAACTAAATTTAAAGAAAATTTTTCCCCAAAATAACACAGCAGTTCCATACATGGAATGAAATTGGAATATAGAGCTAAAAAGCACCAACCAGCCAACCAACCAACCAACCAACCAACCAACCAACCAACCAACCAACCAAAAGAAATGGGTAAAATAAAGAGTGAAAATTTTAGCTTGTTAAACAGTTTGATCAAAAATCAAGAGCACAAAGCTGCAGATCTCATGGATTCAGAACTGATAGATTTTATTCTTAAAAATTTGTATTTGTTTTTGAAAGGCTTTCTCCTGGTTTATATCAGTGTAACTGAGTCTGAGATCAAAAACTTTTAACTGGACATTCTTTATGATCATTATTTTTGAAGCTTAGATTGGAATTAAAAAATCAGATCTTTCGTCCTTCTCTTTTGTGTACATGTACAGCAAATGATTATCCATAACTGTTAATCCTCCTGTGAAATAGCTGAAATAATATTTGCGTAAAAAAATGAAATAAACATTTAAAAAATTGAGAAATTTACGTGTTCTCCATATTTGTCTTGAACAGTACATGAAATAAATCTTATCTAAACTCTGATATCTAATCATACAATAGAAAATTATTCTGCATGCATATAAAACATTGTGAAATTACACGATTTCCAAGCCATAACCAGTTAGTTAATACTGATGACTAGCTGAATTCTCTTTGCAACATACAGAAGTTGAATGGAATGGTCTCTTGGAAGAAAGGGGCAAGGAGAAAGGGGAAAGCTTAAAATCCAGATTTCAAGTATTTAGCTTTGCATTCATCACTCCAAACTGTAGTATTCCCTAAATGAATTTGCTTTCAGGACTAGATTAAGTAACTCATCATCACATGCATATTTTCTAAATTAATTGCATCTGGCTGGCATCAAAAATAATTTAAAATAAAACATATTGGCTTTTATTTTATCATTTTTCCTTAATTTACAAAATTTCACGATGGTTCACAATCTAGACAACAGAGTAAAACTCCAATAGAAAATTCAGGTAATTTACATATATATTTTCAGTGATTCTTTTATAAACTATGAAGGTAGTTATCAGTGAACTGCTAAAGATAATTTCCCCATAATTTTCTTCCTCCTACATCATGCATTATAATTGCTTTCATCTTCCATTCCATGTGTGTTGGTGTCTTTCTGCTCCTCCTCCTTCCTGGATGGAGAATGAGAGAGAAAAGAATATAATAAATCAAGTGTAGAGGTAGTTTTCTTTTTGGTGGTTGAGGACTTTTTATTAAAAAAAGAAAGAAAAGGAAAAAAAATTAAATTGTGAACTCAAAGTACTTGTATTCACTTAGCCTCCTCAACTCGAGCTCGAATTCTAATTCCAAGTTAAAATCCAGTCTCAAATGTACCCAGCATCTTTATGGTAAACATTAGGTTCTTGGGTGGTGGTTTGGAGGAACAAAGCTGCATTTGGTTTCTGTCCTGCTCCTCTCACATACCTCTTAATAAGAAAACATAGGAATACGTATAAATCAAATCTTGCTCTTTAATATGATTGCCCCAGCCCCTCCTCTTGCCCTTCCCTGATGTTCCCATACTCAAGTTTTCAAGGTTTCTATGAAGCCCAGGTTTTGTGCATTGTATTCTTTCTCAGTTACAGACATCCCATACTGATAATGTTCCCTGGCAGCCTTTATATCTGCAATGCAAGGATAGAACTTGCTTTACTGTAGAGGAATGTACTTGTAGGACACCCATTTTACCTTTTGTCTACATTCTTCACAGAGTTCTTGCCTCATTGATCTGTGTGCTTATATAATTTATTTGCTACAATCTCTACAGTCAAAATGTTGTATGCATAATGAATGTTTAATATATTTATCTAACAGTTAATCACATGCCCAAAATTTTTTCCCGCTCCATATTTAACCTCTGGGCTCAAAACAAGCCACTTGTCGTGGCATTTCTTTCTGTTGGTAGAAGCAGTCTTTGATGGAGAAAATGTGATGACTTTTCTCAAGACTATCATAAAGAAGGGGTTCCCAATGTATCCAAGAGATTCATCATTGGTCATCCAAGAAATACACTCACAAACAGAAGTTTTAGACAGTGGATTGTGTATTTCACAATATTTCACTATGGCTGCACCTGGAGTGAAGCACAGAGAGTTATGGAATTGACTACAGCTTCACACAAGCAAATGAAGCTACAGGCAAGATACATAAAGAGCAATAAAGTTTACTGTATTTTATTTCATTTCATGTTCTCAGATTACTTTCTCTGAGAAGAAAAAACAAACAAACTAAACAACCCTCCCCTCCCCCCCATCAAATCTATTTACCTGGAGAGGAATGGAGTAAAGGGAGTGTTGATATTAGTGATATTATTCCCATACACTGTAGCTATCAAGACACATTCAGGTGGACCTCCATCATATTTTTCTGTGGAACAATAGCAGATAGTAACACTAATGAGCAGCAAAGCTGGAGGACCAGAGCTAGCATTCAGTTCACTATACATAGATTAGTAAATCAAATCAAAAATTGCTAACAAGAGTAGATGTCTATGAAGGGGCTCACAAGGGATTTTACCTTTGCCAAATGCTATCATCAAACTTGATTTGATAAAAAGATGTGTCTCTCAAATCAGTATTAGCTTTTATGCATGGCATGTATTTTGTGTTATAAAAGCTTGTATAAAACAAAACAAAACAAAACAAAAATTGGTGGAGGGGAAAGCTGCTTATCTTACAGACAAATAAGTAACGACCAAACCTTCAAGTCAATAATTATAAAGGGTGGGTAAAAGAGGTGGGAAGAGTTTCAACAAGCTGCAGATACAGAAAAGGTCACACCATTCAAAAAGGTTCTGTTCCCTACAATCAGTGGCATTTTGCCCCTCTTTGATGAAGATGACCAGGTTCTGTTAAGAAAAAAACATGAAATTGTGCAGTACTAATGCAGATAATTTCATTTCTTAAACTGTTTGTACACCAACTGTAATGAAATTTTTGATACTATTTCACTGTTCTGCTTAGGAACCGGCCAGCAAAACAGCTATTTCCAGTCTCATTATGGGATTACACAGTGGTTTCTGATCAAGGAAATAGGCCCTAATGTTATTCTTACCAATTTATAGTGCTCACCACCCCAAGAGGGGATTAAATAAGGAGATAATGATCTGGGAGTTCAAGTTTGCTAACATTGCTGTCACAGTCATGTGTGATATCACAGTCATGCCGTGATAAATGCTAGACTTGCTTGATTTTGGAGTGTTGATTAGACTAGCTTCCTTTCCAGGAAAGAAGCCAGTTGAGGTGGTAATGGTGAAAAAGGAAAGAAAACTCTCCTGTATAACAATTCAGCTTATGTGTAAAATTAAATTCAGCTTATATGATTTATGCAGCTGAATCGATGCAAGAAAGTTTTGAGGAATGGAATAAAATCCTTATGTAATCACATATGACCTGACCAGAGGAACTCATCCTGTCAACCCTAAAGATTTCCTGAGGTCTCTGTAGGACTTTGGCTGTACATACAAGACTGAAAATATTGTTTGCCTATCTTTTGGTAGCATGGAACAGAAGATCCTCAGGGTAAAATCTTGACAGATTCCCTCACCCAAAATTTCAGTAGGCAAGATATATAGTCTCCCTGTTCTTGCACTTATGTACACTTACACAATGATTTTAGGGACAAAGAAAGGTAAAAATAGCATCTTTATTTAACTTTGTCTAGATGGCCAATTCCTTATGCTGTTCCAAATCTTCTAGCATCCCCTAGTATGTTCTGGACACAACTTCAAGGTGTTGGTAAGCACTCTTGTATATGTCAAAAAAAATTCTGTTTGTTTTGATCACACTGTCAAGTTGTTAAGTTTGACCATTAACATAAAAAAACCCACAGAAGTCTGTCTCTGTCGTCTTCCTCAAAGAGAAGTTGAGGCCTTAAATACACTGAAATAGAATTCTGCTACCATTCAAGTCTATTTTCTGAATCACCATGTCACATAGAAGAAAAAAAGAACTGACGTTCTGGAAGAGTTGAAGAATTGAAGTCTCTGGAAGACAAAACCAGAATGACTAAAATGAAAGAAGCGTCTCCCTATAAACAAATGTAGATATATGCCATATAACTGTTGATACTACCCTAATGTGCAGCTGCAAACCCAAGACATATTCCATTGATTGTTTCAAGGGCCTTAGTCAGCCAACTATGCTGTCTTCTTGCCTTTTTTAGAATAAAATTACAGGATTCATTATGAAATACTAGAATCTTACAAAATTATCAAATATTTATCACTGACAAAACATAGCCTCATTCTTCATTTCATGGTACCTGTGCTAGCAAACACACTACCCAAAGCCACTTTATATAATTATTTAAAACACATGGAAAGGATGAGGAGCAGGCTAATCTCCATTCCTTGCAAAGACATGCTGAGTGAAAATCTTGAATATAAATTCAGTGACATTGATGCCTAAAGATTTTTGCTTTTAATATATCTGTAGCTTTATAGATTTTAAACTATAACTGCATTGTTTCTAACACTTTATCACTTTAGCATAGTAGTTTTTACATAATTTTCTTACATATTATGTTACCTTCTTGGAATCCCATTTAGTCTTGCTTCAGTCTAGCAAGGACAATTTGATTTGCATCATAGATTGTAGACATAATAAAAGGTAGGGTTAAAAGATCGAGAGAGAGACTCCAGTGGGGCAGAAACCAGGGGGAAATTACCTAACCAACTGCTTTTCTAATTGGACAGGATTTTTTAGATATGCTAATTTTTCAAACTTATAAAAATTTTTGAAATCCAGTGCTGGGTGTGCCCATAACCATGGGGGAACTTGGAAGCTTCCATTAAAGATCTGGGTTTTATCTTACTTTTTTAACATTATTGCAAGGGTTTTTAAAATTTTTGGGCTTTTTTTGTTTTGGTTTTGAGTTGGGTTTTTTTGCAACAATATCATTATCACAGAGATGGGGGCATAAATAAAGATGATAATTTTCACTGGGAATTATATAATTATTGTGCCTAAATTAATGAAGGAAAAAGAATAATGGTATGTATCACAAAGACATGATAGAAGCATATGTGAGTACAAAGATTACAGGAAATGACTACAAGTGTGCAGCAAAATATGGACATCTTTTCTATGCTAAAATACATATATGCTAAATTATCACATACATAAACCCACAAAAACTTCATCACCATTGGTACGCATTACAGTCTGTACTGAGTACTTCTGCTCCAGAAAGGATTCACATTTTATTTAACAAGTGTGGCATGCTAACATGTCTCTAAGAGGACAGACAAGTCAGCACAATCCTGAATCACTTATAGATTTTATTGCTCAGCCTGTTATAAATCAATAAGCTTGAGAACAATTTCCTTATTCTGTGGAAAGTTGTAATACTTATTCCTAATGGGGACATTATCCCTGCATAAAATTCTGGTATTTCACAAGTTTGGGCTCCAAATACACAAAAAGATCTTTTAAGGACACTTTAGACATTTTAAAGTGTTATTAGTATAATATATGCCTCTTTCAGTTTCTTGCAATAAATAAAGCACCTGGTTTCACAGGTGGAGGAAAAAGACATGGTTTCCATTTTTCTTTTAAACTTCTTTAAAGCACATTTATAAAATAGTTCACTTTTCTTTCCAGTAATATACACGGCACATTCAGATACCTGTAGTGTGGGATTGTATTATAAGTCTATTAATGCCCTACTGGGAATGCCTGCATAATTCTCTCAAGGTTTTGCCATTTATGAGTGCAGTGATCTCAAATTCATACTTAGCTTATACAGCACAGTGTCTTTCCTATTCTTTGTTTATATAATAGAAAAAATTTCTAATGACACAGACAACTGCAAATTGCATCACAGGATAAGCATGAATTCATTCATACTGTCAACTAAAAGGTAAAGCTTTATTTCACTCCTTGACCATGTTTCTAGGCTGAGCAGGTTGCATCATTTGTAAGGAAAATCACAGAGATGTCATAAGAGAAATGGAGAAGAAGATAATCAGAAAGAACCAATAATCAGAAAAATGAGATTTTAAATACTGTCTAATGAAACTGAGACTCCCAAGTTTTTAAAATTATTTTTAACATTAAAAAAAAAAAGGTTACACAGTTTAAATGTTGAATAGAGAATTAAAAGATGCACAGAAACAACATTATGTGCGACAGGATTTATTATTATGACTGGGAAGAAATTGTGTTTATGTTGTATAAGGAATTTTCACAGATGCTTACTGTCATGTCTTTCTGTGTCATGTATGGAGAAAAATTACCAAGCTGTCTATTATAGGCAATCTGTACTTTAGAGCTATATTCAAGAGCTGGTCTTCACAAAATTTATGATTTTTACTACTGCAGGTAATTTAGATTGGAAAAGTGCTTAGCAAAAAGAGATGTGATGGGAAATCTTATTCTTGCGCTAAACAATTAACACCTCACCAAATTTTTTTTCCAATTTTTTTTTAGTGTATGGTGCTGGAACCTTCCAACCCAAGCTCTTCTACGATTATTTGTGCAGCTGAGAGTCAAATACATGCCTAAGCTGGGAAAAAGCAGTAGAGTGAAATGGCTACTGGTGATAGGCCAGTATAGCACATTTTGAACTGTCAGAAAATAATAGCATATTCAAAGACAACATTAAAGTTAGCATTGCCTGATGCTCTTGGGCCTGATGCTCTTGGACCCATTGCCTTGGGTTTGCTTTAGGGAAGGACAAAGAAGTATCCATATTCCAAGGCTTTTCCTGAAAACAAAACAGTGCTAGGAAGTCAGTCACACCATTTCCCCAAGTTTGGTCATTATTTTCATGGGTGATAAGACACCGAGGCATAGAAGTCACAACATTTGAGCATGTCTCAGCTTTCCTGGGTTAAATGGAACAATTTTATATAAAGCAACTTGAAAACCACACAGAGATAGATTTTTTTTTAAGAGGTCAGTATCATTATTAGTGAAGCGCCTGGTGTGTAGAAGGAATTTCATCTCAAAGGGAGAGAAATAGCTGGAAACAATTTTGTACATGGACTAATGATACTGTCAGGGCTCAGGCTGTGCCCTAAGACATCTTAGACCTTTGGCTCAGCCAGACAACTGAACAGCAGCAGGTAAGGGACACACTGCTAGAACATCCATTATTAGCAGCTATGTTTTAGGCAGTCTAAAGAGTTTCCCTGGAAAAATAGAATAAGTTGTTAGGAGGAAAAGGAATTATGACATACTCCACAATGAAAGTAGAATAATTAAAAATAAATCATATTACCTGGAGCTGAATAATGTAAAATAAACCTTATAACCTGGAGATATTTGTCCAAAAAGGAGATAAAATGTGTAATTGGAGGAAGAAGGAAAATAGTTCTACTTAGAGTAAAAACTTACAAAACATAAATATTTATTAATCCATGTTGGCTTTCAGTTCTGGATACCCAGACTAGAAATGTATGTGTGATCATTCCAAAGAAAACATTTATCATAAATATCTCTTTTGTGCCAGTTGCTAATCTGGTTTAGAGCAGTCAAGGAGGGTGCAGGTTGTGTTTTATGGATTTAGATGCTCAGGCCCAAGAGATTTCCTTTTGTTTATATGCACTTTTTTTTTTTGCTTTAAAAATATGTTTCAAACATTCCCAGCTGAATGTACACATTAAAGAGAAGCTGGATTATATATCTCTTCTGATTAATATTTCAAGTGCTGCCTGCTCCAGACAACTGCATTGCCACAAGAAGAGTTGTTTCCCCTCCCGTTTGGGCTTCAGTGCCTCGCTTTGCAGTTGAATTTCTTTGGTCCCAGAGCACCTACAAACAAGTATTTATACCTGGCACAGCTATAGAGCATGTCTGCATTTTATTTTCACTCTCCAAAACAGCAGTCACCTGCAGTTTAAAGCTAAATTTATCTTGGTTTTGCTTTGTTTAACTTTAAGAACAAGCACTGTTAATAAAGAATGTTGAGATGATGTAACAAGCTATGAAATATCAAAAGCTAATGACAAAGCAAAAAAGTGACAGAAGTTATTATAAAGAATGAGATTCAGCTAAATATATGCAAATCATTAGTTATATCTACTTTGATATTTCTCGTGTGCTATTATGCTCTACACCAAAAAATATTTTTCAGATAAATTTACTGTACTTGAAGTCTGATATGTTTCTTCTTTCTTTAATATAATCAAGATAAAATGGTGCCTTCAGTATCACGTGGTGTGTGAAAAAACAATGTTGATTTTCCTAGTAAAGTAATATGTTTTGTCTCATTCATTCTCTTGAATTTAATCCAAAATACATGGTAAGAGAGAAATGGAAAGAGTTATTGCAGAACTAAGCTCACATATATAAATTGCATATATATATATACGTGTATATGTATGTATATATACACACTTTATACCTATATACATATATATATATAAATATATAAATATAATTTATATACCTGTATATGTATGTATATGTTTCTAATGCTATATGAGACCTCTACTTTTGAGAATGTTAAATTGTAAGGAAATATTCAGAACTAAAATATAAATAAATAAATAAATAGGCAAAAATAAAACTATTTTCTTAACTTTCATAGTATGTGTTACAATAAGGAAAAAGATGTTTAGGATTTATAATGAAATGCCACATCCAGAAACAACTTCCATTTTTTTACCTTTATCCTCATTTTCTTTTTAGCATTAAGTCTTTGTGAGTAACAATATTTTACCTGTTGCACAGCGTTGAGTGTTGTATAAAGGATAATATAACTTTAAAAGCTTAGTTTATAACAGGTTTCTACAATCTCCTCTCCATACCTTTGCTACAGAAATAGACAGGATAATCTTATGGGGCAGTGTAAGATCTGTCAGCATACTATTATAAACATGAAAGATTTAGGTTTCGATGGCATTTTTCACAAAGTATATATAAAGCTAATAGTGCCAGGACAGGATACAAAGAAAAAGAAATTATGATATGTTTTATACTTGTAACACACACACACTCTTGTAACTCCTCTTCTTTCATGAATTTAATAAAATATCTGGTTTACCACTCTAACATTCCATTTTCTCTTACTAGGAGGAATAAAAGGAGATGCTTGCAGAATCTTTCTGTGATTGCAGCTGTGATCTTCAAATCAAGGATTCTGTTCTGTCTGTAAGAGTTTTTCTTATTTGTCTACCTCAGGAAACTTAGATTTCCCATGTAAAAAATAGTTATTCCCCTGTTCCACCTACCTAAAAAAGAATCTTGATCTATTTTACTCTCTTCTTCTGGTAGTCCCTTTCAGTTGCTAATAAACATTAACATAAAAAAAAGCAGTGTTAAATCCATAATCTCTACTAAAACCAAGCATTTATTTCCTGTTATTCTCAGTTAAGATTTTAAGCTTTTTTTATGTGCTTATTTTTCTTTCCCCCCATGTGTATTTGCTTTGGTTTCTAGGAGCCCAATAGTGAAATGAGCTGCCTGAATTGCTCACCTGGATTTCCCTCCCACCCTGGATTTCCCTCCCACCCACTTTCTTTAGCCTTCCAACCACTCAATTAGGTTGTCATGTCATGTAGGCATATAGACAGCATGTGTTCCTCAATTAACTCTTTTAAAAGGAAAAAAAAAAAACCCCACTTAAATAAAATCATACCAAATACCACCACCACCCCCGCCCCAACAAAACACTACAGAATTTTCTTACTTTTGAAAACAGAAATCTGTAAAGTTGTCTGGTTTGTGTCACAAAAATTGCTAACATTGACTTTCAATTTTAAAATATGCAGGGTGTAGATTTTAGATTATGGAGAAGAAAAAGGGAACAAGAATAAAACCTTGGCATAAGCATAGAAGCCTTAGTTTTCTTTTGTCCAAGCATATGAAAAGTTTACTACATTGTCTGCTGCATTACAGACAAATAAGTTTCCTAGAAGGTCAGAGATACAGTACACAGAATAGACACACACAAAAAAAGCGGGAGGATAAAAAGGGAATAAAAACCCTGAAATGCAGACATAATTCAGGTTTGCTGTCCCCGAAGTAGTGATTCGTTATGTTGATATCTTCATGTGTATGACTGTGCCATACTTCGTATCTTTCCACACATCCTATGTTGATATCATACCCCCGAAGCAAACATTACCAAAATGCATCCTCCTAGTAAGACAAAAAAATTCTAACAGTATTAATTTTGCATATGTTAAAATAAAATCCTGCCCTGGCTTCCAGTTTAATTACAAACAGGAAGCAATGAGGATGAATGACTATGAAAAACAAAATGATGGGTTTCAGTGCATTTATTTAACTGGATGAATAAAAGCATAATTGCACACATGTAAAGAGGGTCTTGGTATAAAATGCATACTACTGTAAAACTCAGATTTTTGCTTCCTATTTTATTGTTTTCTATATGAAATTCTAAATAATACTGAGGTCATTTTGATAAGCAATATTTAGCCATTTGAGTAGAGATGTTCATGTCTGAATGGAGCCTTGGGACCCTGACAGAATTTCATGGCTGTTTTATTCAATGTGCATGCAAATTACTGAGTTGTACATGCCACCTTCCTGATGCTGGATGTCCTAAAAACATTGGTAAGATACTGTTGCTTGGAAATGTCCAGATAATTGGGAGCAGCAGTTAGAATTTCCTGCTTTTGAACACTTATGATTTTTTTCAGCAAAGCAATCTCATTTTGCTTGGATATTCCGCACTTCTTCAGGTTGGGGGGGGGAACAAAGGGTAAAAAAAAAAAAAGGAAAGAAAAAGCAGCTTTGCAGCAGATGTGGTTTACCAGGATGTACAGTACAGGATATACTTGCCAGCAGACATATTCTACATGGATGCTTTTGGCACACAATCTTTTGGTCACAGATGGTGTTTGCTCAGCAGCACAGCCAGAGCTCTGGGTCTGGATCTGCATCACTCTACCTGGATCTACACAGAAGGTTTAGAAGCAACCAAGTAGTTAAAATAAGTGTAGAAATACCTATCTCTTCTGTCATGTTTCTTCCAAGCTTATAGCTTGTTCTTCTAATTTTAAGTAAGCAGACTTGAAGGACAAGGCTAGACCAAATACTTGTTTTCAATCAAATGAAACCTGTACAGAGGAAGAAGCAGCAGACTGAAAAGAGTCAACAGACCTCAGAAACAATTATAAAAATCCATTCCAATTTCACTGAAAGCATTTGCAATTTTTTTTCAAAGCTGAATTTAAGAAATAGAAATGAATGTAGAAGGATGTTCATTATGCCTGTACAGTAAAAATGTACATAGACATTCTAAAGCTGATGCAATTTTTGCTGTGTGGTATTCCTATCTATTCACAATAAGCTCATTGGGTGTTCTGGTTTGATTTGGGTTGGGCTTTGCCCTCACAAAAGCACCCACTGACTTTAGAGTATTACTGTGTTTTCAGATGTAGGTATTCTTTTAGGAGCCCAAAGTCTTTTCACCTTTTATAGACTAGAACAACTCTCCTGTGAATGCTTTATTTGCAAAGAGATATATCTTTTTTCAGAATAATTGTTCTGATCATGACAAGGCCAGACAACTTTTCTCCTTACAGACAAGGCTTAAGTATCATGGTGAGCCTAATCCCTTGTTTATAAGGAAAGTATTAAATTGCATTCTGGAACCTCAGAGAAAACATAGGTAGAATTTAAGTACTCTGAGTGTCAGATCCATAGTTACCAGTGTGCTGGTAAAGTTGGAATACTTCCATGTCCACATCATCCTAAATACATAACTATATATATATACACACATATATATATGCACACATACATATATATTTTTATTATGCATATATATACAATACCATTTGCTAAAATTCTGCTGCCTTGCCCATTTGCCTCTTCCAAAACTCATTCCTTATTTTTCTTTTATTTCTCAATGAGAATAAAAACAGTCAGGAATTTTGTGTCCCCTGTATGTCGTAATTTGTACCCCATCTTTGGAGTACGGACCCCAAAGTGTTTTGTAATAAACCCTAATTAAATCCTAAATTCAGCTCAGGAATTTTCAGGAATTCCAGTTAAGAAGCAGACTTAAAAGTCATTCTCATGATGTTGCATCAAACATGTTTCATATCCAATATTGAAATCTAATTTTTTTAAGGAATCTTTCAATTTAAGTTTAATATAATGACCAGGATAGAAATTAACTGAGTTAAAAAGATTCTAAATTCTAAAAAAAAATATCCCTAGAAACAATAGGAGGACCCTTTTTCCTAAATAAACCTTAACCATACACACTTTGTAGCAGTTAGCAGTAAAATATCATCTGAAGAGTTTTCTTAAAATTTTCTCATCCTGATTTTTTACCAATGCCACCATCAGAGCATGACTTAAGCAATTTGAACATTTCATTCTGATAGGACCAATACACTCCCATCCACTGATTGACACAGTTTGTTAGATTTGTCAGAATTTATTTTAGCTAGACGGAAAGGAGAAAAATAGAATTTATAAACAATTTCTCCTGTGATAACCAAATGGTCTGTCTGCAAGGAAATTGGATGACAAAAACCTCTATAGGGAAGGCCAAATATTTCTGCTAGAACACACAGGCAGGAGTGCAGATTTGAGTGCATTTGTGGTTGTGTCTTTTCAGTGTGTCTAAGGGCTCAGTCAAAGCAAGCTTGTTAGCTTCAGAGAAAATAATTAAAACTAATGTTTAAAACAGCTGTTTAGTGTGTGGGAAAGACGCAGAGGAGGATGAATGCAGAAGGGAGGGAAGTGGTGCTTGGGTGGAAGTGGAGGACTGTGGCTTTGACTTTGGGAGACAGAGAAGGGTATATACAAATGGGAACACAAACCATGACAAAGAAAATAGTTGCCTTTATTCAGAGGCTTTCATTAAATCAAACACTAAGTGGCAATTACTGAGATTCAATAGGTACATTCAGACTTTGACAACCTTCCTCCTCCTCCAAACACGGCTTTTATGTTTCGTTTGTCTTGAAACACCTGATGGCTTTGTGATGTGAAACAACTATTACTCCAAACTATATAACACAGTGTGGGACAATCAAGTGATCCGTGAAAGGCTCTTTTATTTCTAGGTAATTTGAGACGTTTTTATTTATGGCTTGTCTGTGATTGTGTGGGAATGTATATGTGAGTGTGTGTGGAATTATGTTCAAAGGTTAACCTCTTACATTTTCAGCTCTGTCATGCAATATATGTGTTTCTTATTTTTTTTAACATGAAACCAGTTTTCATTTTTGCTTTATTTTTCATCCTAATCATCTACATATGAAATACTAGGCTTTAAATATTTGATGTATTAAACAAAATTTAATGGAAACAAAAGAGGAAAGATAATTTTATATTTTATGATAGATACAACAAGAACAGGAGTAAGGGAAAATATAAATTCCTAAATCTAGACAGGTCACTCATTTTAACATACATGCTCATGTGTGACTCAATACAATGTTTTGTGGCTAAAAAAAGATAGTGTTTAAGGAACACAGAAATACTACTTTCTGCAAAATCTTCGGTTTTATCTATGAAGCATCCATCAAAATAAATATCTAGCCTTTCCTAATTTTTGATAGTTATTTGGATAAAACTGCACAACCTCCAAATATATCTCTCTCAAAACTTATAAACATATCTTTTCTTTCTCTTGTTTTCCTCAATCTACAGGATTTAAATAGGGGGTAAAAACTAATTTTAAAAGGCTTACTGCAAAAATTGAGGCATGCATTAAAAGGCAGAATATATTCATTGTCATATTTTAAAAATATTGTAATCAGAGATCTTTATTTTTCCTCAGATTCACACAAGACAGCATTTTTAAAATGGATTTATAATAAGTTAATACTTATGTCTTAAAATTAGCTTTAGCTTTAGGACTTTTGATTCTTACAGGCCTATAAGGGGTAAAGGAAAATAATAGGAAAGTACTTCACTAGGAGGACCACATCTGCATCCACATTAGAATGCATTAGAATCTAGCCAGATTAATGTATTTTCATATAGCTTGAACTTAAGCTAGGGTTCATAAAGATCATAAACACTATTTTCATATGAAAAAAAATCCTGTATTTAGAAAGTTATCCAACACAGAATATATGCAAAGTGCAACATCTTGTGCTAATTCTTTTTTTCCAACTTTAAAACTGAAAAGGTTTCAATAAACAGATTTCAGTCTTTAAATAGCTTCTCAAATCAAGCATCTCTTGATTTTTTAAAATAAAATCTCTGACTTGAAGAGCATTCTGTTTATGTGAAACTTCAGCCTGACTACAGAGCAACATTATTGACATTTCTATTCTACATTTCTGGTTCTGGTTTTGATTTTTTGAGGCAACAGCCAGAGTCTAACTATTCCTCACCATGCAGCCTGAGACATGTAGCACACTGCCAGCTCTCTCACTGTTTCCCTTCAAGGCTGGCAGGTGTGGCAATGCTCCACTCTGTATTTTCAGTGGCTCACTGGAAATAGAATCACTTTGATGCTTAACCTGTATGTGCAGCAGGGAGTGCTGGAAAGGGAGGGGCTACTGAAGAGGTGGAAAACACAGTTTAAAAGAGGAAAAGTTGTTTAGAATGCCAAGCACATGTTTACATCTGCTACCGTTTATGATTTCATCACTGCAACCTATATTTTCATTCTTGAATATGTTTTGCTTTAATAAATTAATCTTTAATTAATAATATATTTGAATTGGGAAATAAAAAGGTGTTGATTCAAAGCAAGGCACTTGAAGTGTTATTTTTCTTGTTTTGTTTTGTTTGTTTCATTTTTGGTTTGGTTTGGTCTGGTTTGGGTTGGGTTTTTTTTGCCTTCATACAACAGACTGGCAGATGTGTAGGCAGGGAAACGGACCATGTTTCCCTTATATAAAACTTTTTTGTGCTCCTCTAACAAAAATAGCTCCTTGTACTGACTGTGAAATTAATATTTTGTGTGATTGCTACTGTAGCTGCTTATGAAATGAGATTTGGTGATGTCTCTCCTTAACAACTATGCTAAACCCCTGGAAATTCAACATTATGAAATAGTCAAACCTACTGCAATTATTAGGATACTTTTGCTGCAAAATTACTGACTGCCAGTGCTATTACTATGAGTACTGCCATCAATTTTACCCCTTTTTCCAGTTACTGGCTACTATTGTCATGATTGTTTCCATACTAAGTCTATTTCTGCTGCTCAACTACTACTATTAATATTAAAAATTGGTCACCAGTTTCAAATTGCTTCCATTTCAGTGTCAGTGGCATTTCCAACAAGGGATCCTGTTTCTATTGTGAGTTTGCAGTCAAATAAAACAATTTCTAATGCTATTTATTCTTTGACTAGAGAGAGCAAGCCTAGATGACTAGTTTAGACTAGATTCCTTTATATAAGTCAAGTTAATGGAATTAATCCTATTTTAATAAAGGTATCTCCAATGAATGAAGAAAATACAAAGTTATGAATTTACTGATCACTTCTTTGCAGCAGAATACTCTAGTCATAGAAGGTTCTGATTTATCTTTTTTACTTTCAAAGTTGTAACTCTCCCAAGCTCCTGAAAAGAACAAAGAAACTTAGAAAAGACAGAAGAATCTCTTAAACTTTATTTACAATAACACTTGTCTCTTATCACATTCTTCTATTGTCTGAGTGCTGAATCAGAGTCTTAGTAATACTCAAAGCCCAAATTTACTATTGGCAGAAATCACTGCCAAAAGAAAATGCCACATAAATTCACATCTCAGTATTCTTACTATTAAGGAGAATCACTTTCTCCTTTCTCTCAGCTTAGAAAATAATTTGCTCTTGGCTTAGAATGTCCTATGTGCCAGTTTTCTGCTGCTAATAAATTATATTAGCTATGTGCATCCTCATTCTTACCAGCTAGTCTGTACTTTTCTTTCCTTCATCCCTCCACAAACTATTCATTGTTCTGGAGACAAGCAAGCAGAAGAGAATTGTTTTCCTCTTCCTGAATGTCCATTGTACCATCCAAATAACATCCTATTCTGCCAACCTCTTCCAGCTATAGGTTGGATTCTAGAGGGATTAAATGTTGAATAGGGAGAACAAGCATCTAGCTATTGAATACACCTCTAAGAATTAATAATTATGTAAGAATAAAACAAACCCAAGCAAAAAAAAAAAAAAACCTTCGCAATTTTTCTTTTTGGTTTATGCTACGTGATCTGGACCAGATGATACTTTAAAAAAGTGATAAAAAAAACTTCCTTCTCTTTTATGATATGAAACAAAACTTCTTCTTGATTCATTACTTTTTAAACTTTTTTTTCCTTAAATGAAGATCAAAAAAGTTGTGTGCTTTTAGGAAAATATTTAAAACTTATGAAAAGCACAATAGAAGAAGTTCTCATTTTTACCAGCTGCATGTGGCAAAAATATAAAACAAAAGAAAAAAACAGGGGAAGTGTTTTGGGGATTTGATAAATATAAAATAATTTTGCACAATCATTTTTGGCTTCTGGAAGTATGTAGTAAATAGTTCAACAGGAATTTTGTTAGAGAATAACTAAAAGTTCTCTATGGAGAAGAGCAGATAATAATTATCTTGTATCTAGCAGTATGTTGAAAACTATGTAGGATGTTGTGGTTGCTAATACAGTTTTATAATCGAAATCCAAATTTATGTGTACCTCGCTAGGTTGTAGGAGGATCATTCAATAAATGTGCATAAACCTACTCTAGCACAAAAAATAAAAGTAAAATTCTCAAATCAACAAGAATATATCGAGATGTCTGGCACAAGGACAATCACACTGGTTACCATGAATAATAAATGAATCATTTTATTCCTAAATGAGCTTTTTCCCTCCACTGTTTAGAAATGAGAGAGAAAATCAAGAAAATTAAACCATCAATCCTCTATATCAAATAAATTAACAAGCAGTTAAGTTTGACCTTCAGAAGCCCATTGTTGTTGGTTTCATCACTCTACTGGGAACACTCTAGCTTTTTCATTGTATTTGTAAAGTAAGTTCTTTGTAAGGTAAAGTACAACAGGCACCTAACTCAGACCAGAATTTCTATTGTAATGAGCACGCATCAAAAATAGATTGTAATAATCAACAGGTGAGCTTGAAAAAAATAACATTGACTTGCTGAGATGCTAAAAAAATGAAAATTCTTATAACTCTTTCAAGAAAACAGCCATCATGCCAGCTTATATCTGTGTTAGGGAGGAAAAACATTAATGCTTACCAAATAAATACAACATAAAATAAAAACATTTTTAAAGTTGAAACTCGTATTTAGAGAAAAATGCTTTGAGCACAAATAAAAATACTTGTTTTAATCTAAGGCAGCAGACAAAGTATGAGAAAAAAAAAGCATATTTACTATTGAAATATGAAGATTTTTGATTCTGTGATATGTTTTAAATAAAGTACGTTTTAAATTGAACAACAGGAGATATTTCTACTGAACAATCCATCAGTGCCTCTTGACATAAGCACCTGGGAGATAAACTTCAGAAGGATTGTAAAACTGAAAATTATTAGAAAATGGTATTCCATCACACATGTATTGCAGAGATTGGTTAGCCTTTACTACTGTTTATTGTTTTCCCTTTGTGCAATATGCACACGTTTTGCAGGTATGGGTTATTTTTATTTTAAATCATGTTAATCTGAACCAAATTACATTGTCACCTATCCATGCTGACATATTCAAACCCAAGATTTTTAACAATATATTTCAAACCATTATATTTCAAACCAGTTGCAAACTGGTAGCAAGAGAGAAAATTTAAGGGCTGAAATATCTACAACAATCACTCATCCTCAGAGCATCTGCTAAAGCAAGTACTGGTGAGAACCTTTTTGATTAGCTCTTGTAAGATAAACATGAAGAATACAATGAAAATATTCCCAGAGCAAATTTGAAGTATTTCATATTTGATTCAAGCCAGTAAAGGGGCATAAAAGATGGAAGTTCCTATTCATCATACACTTATAAAGGAATCAAACATTGTTCCACTGAGCCTCAGGAGGTGAAATTTCAAGACTAAGAAATCCACAAACACAGGTTAAAAAAAACCATTCCTCCTCTTCCCATCTGTGTTCAGAATACAAAGAGCATGTCTGCAACCACAATTCCCATTTTTCTAGACCTGTGTGGCCATTTGTGTTTCCTTCTACTGTGGTTAAAATGAAATATTAGCTTGGATTATGGATAGGAACGTCTAGTGAAATATTCTGGCAGCTATGTGCTTTCCAGAAAGGTGCAAAAATTATTCCTATAGAAGTTATGGAACAAGAAAACAAGACAGATGCCATGATCTACATGAACTGTCAACATATTTCATAAAATCTGCATATTTGATCTCTTTGGAATCAGGTGTTGATCCTTGGTGAATGAGTACTCAGTATCATCTTCAAACATATTTTGATTCCTACAGAAACACAGAAATGAGATTTTTATCTTCTAAATCCATGAAAATCACATTTTTCTTATTTAAGTAACATTCAATTAATACTAACTTTTAAACTGGATCTATAGAGATAATGAAAACAGGAGTGAAGTAAGAGCTTTTATCAAATTTCATGGGATCCTATGATCCAGATTTAATTTCCTCTGGATGCTTCTATCCCAGTGGGAGACCTAGATATATTGCAATAATCTGCTTTCTTTAGTATTCCCTTCATTCCTCAATCTTTTCATGGTAATGACAATCAGGAGCTGGATCACCATGGAGCATCCCAACAGATACCTAGTCTCTGTGAGTGGGGAATGAGTGGCTCAGGGCATGCCACAAAATGCACTTGAATAAAGTTGCTGGTCCTCTGGATTATCTCTGGCTCTATTTCTGGCATTCCAAGCTTTGGGCAACTTCCTTAGTAGCACTTACTGTCAAACCAGCTTTCTCATCATCCTGCAGGACAGGAATGTTTATAGAGTTGTCCATGTGTATGCCAAGCATTTGTAATAGTGAAGCAGCTCAGGAGATCTTGAAGCTGATAAACACACATGAATTTTGAAAAGTTTTAATACCCACACAACACAAACAGCAAGTAAGATAAACTATTTCCAAGGACAGATGAGAAATATTGTAAGGTATTTGAGGTATTTGATTTCTAGAATATGTAGCTCTTCTGTTACAAATTCAGGAACAACCACAAACTGGCCTAGAGTTTTATTCTTGAATCTCCTGCCCAGAGCCTAGATTTATCAGGAGAATTACTGAGGCTTTTTTAATCTCTGAATGAAAGCCAGGCCCAGACTGGAATGAATTTAGGTATGATTTGTGGTTCCCTATCAAAATCTGATCAGACTCAAACGTACTGTCGAGAGTTCTCTTTTTAATATTTGAATTTGACTGATCTTGAAACTTAGAAGTTGGTGGTGGCTAGACAGACAGATGAACATACCTCATGAAACATTTTAAAGACAACTACTGCAATCATACAGACTTACGCTTTCATTTTGAGTCAAAAAATGGGGCAATCTTCTTTTAAAAAAACTACCCAAATTTCTCACTAATAACTGGGTACCTTTGATAATTTATTTTAGTTTATTGCAATATTTATTAGTGATTTTTTTTTCCTTCTCACATTCCAACTTTGCTTTGCTTAGTTATGCCAAAAAAAGTGTTTAACCCTATAGGCTAAAACACATTTAATTTACTGCCCTGAAGTGATAAATTTGGATTGTATTAGAACTCTATAAGAATCAAACACACATGCCATGTCCACAGAGGGAAAATAGTACAAAGGCTTCTTGTGAACTAAATCTCACATAAGCTTTTAGTCAGGGACCTGGGCTTAGTACTGTGAATTAGTCACTTACTTTTTTCTTACATTTCTATGTTTTACCAACAGAAAATAACCCCTGCACCATGACTGGAGGCACTTTTGTTCCTCACATATATTGAGCTCAAAACTCTCAGCGCTCTGTAGCTTCCCATGCTCACACAGAGTCCCCGATCTCACCCTTTTTGGATAGGATATTTGGAGCCAATGCAGCAGCTGCTTAATCCAAGTTTTAAATGAAGCTCACTGCAAACATTTGCAGCAGTGAACTAGTCAGGTTTGATCAATGAGAGCCTTTTCCTCCATAAGTTTAAGTATTCTAGACAAGTGCTATGAATACTTCTGGCTCTGGGTATGGTTTCACTTAGGAATTTGGAAGGGGTGGGGTAGGCTCACATGGGTAAAGCGGGGCATGATGAAAGTTTTCCATGGAGAGAAGAATTAAGAGTTCAGTAACAGAAAGATAGGGAGCTGAAAAATTTATGTCAGAATTATTTCTTAAGGAGATATCTTTGGGGAATGTACTTAATTTATTATTTCAGAGAATTCTACATCTTCTGAAAGGAATACAAACATACCCAAAGACAGTTCTGAGGTTTTATGCCTAAGAAACTTCCTACTTGCCTCCAAGGCATTCAGTCATCTTGTTTACTTTGCAATGTCTGGGACACAGTAACAAACACTTTTCTTGATTAGGTCTCGGTGAAGGTTTTAGAGGCCATAATTGGTTCACAGCTGTCAAGGCTTTTCTTACCACTGCAGGGAGCAGCTGATTATTCTCTTCAGTCTGAACAGTGCATCACTTTACATGTGCATACAAGTTTTTTCTTGTTTTTTAGGTTTTAGTTTTTTTTTTGTCCAATTTATATCTCTCTTTAACTAGCCACAGAGTCGTGTATAATATAAAATTCTTTACCAGTTAATTCAAACTTGAAGCTTTAAGAAAAAAAAAACAACTATCAAAAATATTATTCTGTAGCTACTAGTTCTAATTAATAAATCCAAAATAACCTGCAGGAAATGTAATTATTTTAAAGTCAATTTCTGGAAGAATTAAAATCACAATATGAGCTGGAAAAAAGTCGACCCCCATCCAACTAAATAAACCCAACCAATTAATCAACCAAATAAAAAAAACCTAAAACCCCAAACAACAAAAACCCAAGCAACACCCTCAATTCTCTCTTAATTACAGGAAGTAGTAAATATCTGAAGTCTAGATTTTTTGGTACCTGTAGTGCATATGCAATTGAGCGAACACTATTTTTAAGTTCCTGTTCTAATAATTTAGTGACTGAATCAGGCTAGCAACCTTTTTCTCTGATCATCTTAGACCACCACGTATTTACCTTTTCTTTTGCCTTTCCCATTAGTGTGTCATCGCCAGCAGAGATTTGCATAATCTCTCAAGTAGTTGCTGGAAATAATCAGAAACTTTTCTGTTAGGGGTTCAGATGCCTACAAAAGAACCCCAGGTGAACAGAAAAGTCTACTTCACGTATCATAGGTATCTATAAATTTCATCCTAGAAATGTCTATTTCCATTGACATCCCTCTCCCATCCTAGATCTCACTTACTGTCTATACGGAGACCATTGAACAAGAAGAAAAACTCACAGGTTACCTCAGAGATGTCAGGTTCTGTGGGGCTCTCCTGAAGTGACTACTAAGAAAAGTTTAAGTGGGGAGCTGAAGTATGCAGCAGGTAAAAAGATTCCTACACATGTCATTGGTACTAAGTTATGGTAAGCCCTTTGATTCAGCCTAGTTTTAATTTAGCTTGAAGTTATAGATCAGCAGTTGTCTTAGCTGAGAAGGTTCAGACATGATTTTCCTTTATAATGTCCTCTAAATATCCAAAATATGACCAGAGTATTTATAATTGACGTTAGATTTTTAAAACTGATTCTATAAATCAGTTTCTTCATTGTAGCGTCTCTCCCGCGGCCTCAGGGGCTGTGCGGGAGCCCGCCTGGGTGCCCCCGACCGAAGATGGCCACACGAAGCGCCACTCTCGGATTCCCTCCGGAACCCTGGGTAGTGGTTACCGTCTGCGGCGTGGGTAGCGCAGGCGGGATCTCGGCTACGCGGTATCGAAGCAAAGGAAGGAGGAGTGCATGCCCATATAAATACCAAGGATCTTTTAATCTTCCCCGATTGGGTCAGGGACGGGCGGCAAAGAGGGAGTCTTCGGGGCGGACGGGTGGGGCGGCGGTCATAAAGGGAGTGGGTGTGATGGGAGGAGACACAAAGCTAACCAATAACGAGGACCCAGGGAGGAGCGTGGGTTACAGCTAAGCCACTGAGGATCACACAGGGGAGGGGAAAAACCCCAGGGGCAAATCATACATCGAATAAGGGATGACTGGCACAGAGAATTCTCGAGATTAGGGGGGTGGTTACCATGACAGGCAGGGCAGGGCAGGACCAACAGGGAAGAAATAGGGAGAAACCATTGTGAGGGAAATACATGGGGGGAACCGAGGACCAAACCATTATTGAGTTACAAAAGGAATAACCGATTCTAAAAACACACGATGCCACACTTCATGCTTTTCTTCTCTTCCTCAAGTCCAATAATGTGATTTAATGGGGGCTCACTCCCACAATGTGACAAGTTTGAAGGTCTACCAATATAAATATAAATGACACACTGTGATGTCTAAGGTGACAATAGTATCTTGTTTCTGTTTTTTCTGTGTGCGGTAGATGTTTCTGGCTAAACCATTGGAAAGGCTCAAAGAGCATTTAAACAGCATCTAAAGTTATTAAGATGTGACACATGCAGATCTGACATTCTTGTTTCTTTGTTTCTAAATTCAAGCATCACTTTAAGAAAAGCCATGCAAAGGCTGTAGGAAAATTGGGACGTGCAACTTTTACTCAGGTTTTATATGCTTGATACTTTTTTACGGGGTCAGTAGCTATATATGCACAAAGATGTTTATCCATTTCACTTGAGTATTAAAAATTCATATGCTGAATGGTTATCTGTAAAATATTTGAGTAATAGGATGTTTTGGAAAATTGACTTGTAAATTTTAAATTGAAACACTGTATTTGCTTGGAACATTACTTTTTCCTCTTTCCTAAGGAATATCCAGGGTGTTAAATAGTCTTGCTTTGGGTTTATTTTATAGGTGGACTAGATTTATTACTCCTAAAAGTAAAGGAATGCATCTTAGCCTAAATGCACATACAGTTTACATGGATTGTGGAATTTTTTAAAATGACTGATACTGCACATTTAGAACACAATGTGTCTTTCTACATACTGCAGAACAGAAACTTAAGACTGGGTAAAGAGTATCTAAACTGTAAGAAGTATCTGCTTCCTGTATATTATCCTTATATGCTCAGATAGTGATGGAAAAAATATTGTTTTAAAAACATCTTTCTTCATGACTGTGGTGGCTTCTTTTGTATTCAAGGGCAGATATATCTTTTATTAAAATTCACAACACTAAGTGCTTTCCTATCTGTTTTCATTAGGTGTATTGATTACTGCATACTCTCAGTGATCTTATTTCTCTTTTCCTTTTTCTTTTTTTCTTCGTAACAAGAAGAGTCCTAATAGCATTTCAGGTTTTTTTTAACATTTTTCATTGCAGTCACAGGAGGGACTATACAAAAATATGAAGGACTACATCCAGACAGGTTGAATTTTTTGGAGATAACTGAGATTAAGTGCCTAAAGGTCTGAATCATGTGAGGAAGGGGACAGACCTACCACTACAGTTAACAAAGAGAAAGCCAATATCATCAGTGCAGCCTAAAAAACTTTTTTCTGCTGACATACTACAGGATAAGCTGAATGGCTGCCAAAGCTGTTTTGACTTTATTCATTAGCTCTTATTTAGCTAACATGTGAGCAAAGATAGCTATGTGACTTAACCTGCAGCTAAATCATGTACTTGTGAGAAACAGACTTACTAACTTACCTAATTTCCAGACAAAATAATTTCTTTTTATATAGTGGAATAGATTTTGGGAGCACTGCATTTAGGAAAGAAAAGCTGGGGGTTTTTTAATCAATAGAAACAACTCATATTTTTACTTTTTTAGGTAATGTATTATATTTTCCAATTCACATAATAATATTGATGAAGCACTGGAATAATTGCCTGGATTCACTGACTAAGCTTCTTCCAATCATTGAGTTAAGTTCTGTATTCATAACTCTGTTGAATAATTGAAAACTCCATGTAGTATTCATAGTAATATTTAATAATGATTACTTATATAAACACTTTGGGTTTACAACACCCAGAAGCTGGCTTTGTGGTTTTTATCAATAAAAAGTCACAATAAACATTTAAGTCATACTTAAAATCATCTATAAAACTACAAATTGTCATTTTCCAGAAGTCACAGTGAAAATGTTTGGCCAAAGTAATGTAGCAGGTCAAATTAAAGATCCATAGTGGCTTTTGCCTTAGCAGTTTTATGGAATTTAAATTATTCTAACAAGTGTTAAATGAGTCTTTGAGAAAAGAGTGAAGATATATTAATAAAATAGGATTGCTTCTCAAGATAAACAAACATCTCTTCAAAAGTCATTCACCTACCTAGTTAATAGGATATCTACCAAGTTAATAAGATCTATAACTAGGTTACATTGGATGGCAGGAGATGCAGAATATGTCCTGAATAATGGAAGAAATGTTAACTTGGTTATTCAAAGTTGAGAGAGTTGCTGGTAAGAAGTCAACAATATCTGAAAAGAGTTAAAGAAGTTGTGGGAGTTCAGTAAGGATTTTTTTATCTATGTGTTAAGAAAAATAGGTCCTCTGAAGCTGCTGAGGATAACTGCCCATGTGTATTTGTATACATGTTTATGATTTTTTTGAGAATATTGAATGTGAATGTCATAAATGGTCTTGGCCTGAAAACCCTTGAAGTCAAAGTCTGTAGCTTTTGGGGTTGTTTTATGATCAGAGTATAATCAATGCCCTTCCTCTATACTATCTGTCAAAGGATCTCGCTCTCAACTGAAAACAAGATTCAGAAGAAATTTTAAGTGCCACTTGTCATTGATAACACCAGTTACTATCCTAATGCATCAGTAAAGCAGCAGGACAGATATTACCATGATAAAGCAATACTTTTAGACAAAAGTAGACTTTTGTTTTTCCTAGGGCTTATTTGGATAAACTCTAAAGTCAATATATGGTATCAGAATTTTCTAATCCATTCTACAAATAGTAGGGTAAAAACATCACTGCTACCTCTTAAAAGCTCTTCCAAAAAAGGGAACCTGTATCCTGAAGTCTCCAAGAGGGAGAGGCATGAAGTCTGTTAGAATTTGTATTTTAAATTCAGAGCTTGAGAAGGACTCTTAGAAACTTAATTGTACAGAAACAACAAATCCCTCTGCTCCAAGCTCATCTCATTGTTTGAATGTTTATCCCACAATCCCATGGTAGATGGTTTAAGAGAGTTCTGTTATCTTTCATATCACTGAAGCACTATTAGAATTATCAATCCTTTGTGAAGTGTTGGTAGCAAAATTTGTCATATGGGACCTCCAAAGTCTAACTGACAGAGAGATTAAATGGTCTCCATAGACTCTGTTAGTCATGGAAAAGTTACTTTGGTGTTTGATTTTGTGAAAATCAAAGGGATGTGGTGTTGCTCAGTTGTCTTCTTTTTTTCTATGTGTGTCTGATTGCTTGTGTAGTTATTTGCTCTGCATACAACAGAAATTACTTTGGTCTGCTGAGAGGAAACAATAGGACATCTTCAGAGAAAGAACAGAATTAGGCAGTTGTGTGTAAAAAATTCCTCTGAGTGGAAATAACATAAATCAATGGGTACTGTAAGGCTTTCTTGGAGTATTCCTTGTCTTTTATTAAAATCATTACTTTTCATGAGAGAAACTATTGCTGTTATACAAAATGTACAGGTTTTCTTTAGGTAACACAATAAAGTGTTTAAAAGTTTATTATAAAAAAAAGAATGCATGTTATAATAAAAGTGATTTATATCCAATGCCCTGTTTAGAACATAGAAGAGTGTAAAAATGTCAAGATGTGAGTCAAACATAAAAGGCAGCTTTTCTTCTGGTGAAATATGTGACTGTTATTGAAATATGCTTTTTCTTTTTTTGTATAAACATAATCAGTCTCAACTGAAATGACTTACAGCTCAATTATATTTTGCATGTAATCAGTTCCAAACTGTTTGTAGGTGCACAGTGATGTGGAAATCAGCAACAGATCACAAAAGAAAACATAGGGTACCTTTATTTAAAATACACCTGAATAAAAGATGGGAATAATACAATATTGGGAACAATGTTGGTGCCAGGCAGACAAGATCTAAATAGAAAATGATTAGAGATGACCATAAAACAAAAGTCTTCAAAGATGTCAATGAACCATCAAGTCTACAGCTGTCTCCATTTTTTTTTTACTTGAAACTAGTGTTTAGCAGCACTAGCAGAAAGAGTGGTCGAAAAGAAATATAGGGGAAAAGATAAAAAAATATGGGCATAAGAAATTTCCAGTGTCCTGTCTTTGGGTCTGGAATTTTCCTGTACTAAAGGAAAAAAACCTTTGTTTAGTCTCTTTAAGATACATTTTAAGACATGTTATTTAATATCTAAATTGACTCTATAACTTTCACCCACCAGGAAAGTTTAGAAAATGAAGACTTTCTGAAAATTAAGAAGGGTTCACTATTTCTGGTATATCTGTTTGCTAAACAGGTTCATGTGAGCAGTAAACTTAAATGTATGCAGTCAAAGAATAGATGGAAAGGGGGTCTACTGCATCCTGTAAGAACTCCATATATATATAACATGTCTAGATGTCATAGGAATAGAATGAAATGTATTGGTGGAAAATAAGGAGATAAAACCTGTGAAGTAGTGTATTACTCTGTTACTTTACATTAGAGAAGAGAATGGAGTGAAAATCACCATAATAAAACATTAAGGTAAGCAAACTTCCCCCTAAACTCCAAGGAAGCTCTGAACTTGCTACATGTGTTTGGATCAATACTTGAGTCTGTGATGAAATGGGAAGTACTAATTCACAGGTCTGATTAACATCTCTATTCTCATCCCAGCTGAAATACTCGCCTTCGTTTCTGCCTCGGAAGAGTACATTCTGGTTACTTATACAAATAAAAATGATAAAAAAAAAAGGTATTGAAATGGAAAGCAAAATAAAATGTGATTTAGATATAATTTTATAGAAGTGGTGCACATAAAAGCTCAATCAGCTACTGTTTTAGAAAACAAGGTTGCTGAGCTTTCTACCCATAATAGGAACTCCCTTGATAATTCTATGGTTTGAACAGTAATTGCAAACGGTGCAAGATGCATTCATAAGAAATAAGATGCTATTGCCTGCATTAGTGACTACAGGGAATACATCTGTTTTGATTCAAATTTTGAAAATTTCATGATAAAATTTCACTATAGTTGATGCATTTTTACATCAACATGGTCATGTGTGGGGCCTTTTTTGTTTATGAAACCTTTGATGGTCAACTGAGCTTTTCCCACTATGCTGACTGTCCTGCAGAAAAGTACAGAATTTAATTACATTGACTGAACTTTTTCCTGATTAATATTCCTAAAAATGTTATATGGACTTAATATGCACCTTTACTCCAGAATACTCCCTGTCAAAACTTTTTGACTTCAGCTATAACATTTCTGAAACGAATGTCTGAATATTTGTTTTTACAGTTGCTGGATCTTCCTTGGACAGATTTAAAACCATTCAATTTAAACACAGATATTCTACTGAGAATTTTCTACTCTGAAATTACAGACAATTTATCAGTGGTGGTATTTTCTTTCCTTCTTTTTAAACATGAGGCTGAACCGTGCAGGAGATCAGAATGAGACCTGGATCATGTCGTATGTGTCAGTGCAGGTCTAGAATAGCTGTGAAATAACTGTCCTGACAGGATGAAATTAATTGGGAGCATGAAATCAGGTCCTCTTGAAGGAGTAATTAAGGATTTCTGTTGTTTACCTGCAGGAGAAATTAAATCTTTTTGTTCTATGATCCATACTATTTTATGGTTTTTTGGTTCACATTTCTCTTTCTGTTTTGCCTGACCTTTTTACTTTCTTTTCATATTTTTCATGTTTTAGAATTCTCTTGTCATCAACATCAACTTTATGAATGTTTTATTCCCCAAATAAGAGCAGATAAAGAAGGAACAGAAATGAAACCTGTCATAAAGAACTGTGGCTCTGATTTGGTGTTTAGAGATAGTGCACCAGTATAGCCAATGTAAAAGGGTCCTGCAAAAGGTGTGGGCTCTTGCTACAGAGCTACTGCTCCCATACAGCAAACTCCAATCTTTTATTTGTCTCTGTACTCTGATTTCACAGAAGCCTCATGTGCCAAAACAATGCAAATAAACACTGGAATAAGTTTGAAATATTGTTAAATTATGAGACAAGGATGTAAAATAGCATGCAACAGGTTCATGAATTGTTCTAGTAAGGAAATATCTTATCCTATTATTATGTCCTTTGCTGCAGTTCTGAGAGGAGAATGTTTATTGAGAGCTGTCATCCACAGCAATTTTCAAACTCAGTACACAGAAAACAAAGGAAATGTCAGAGCTCTGTGTACAGTGCTGGTAAGAGAAGCCTTCAAGTTAGAAATGAACACTAGCAGAGGATGACCTCTGACACCAGAGTCAAGTTCTCCCCCTAAGAATTAATGACTTTCCTCTTAATACCCTGAGCTAAACAAAAATTTCTGCATAATGTACGCACATTTAGAAATCTGTATGCCCTCTTCACTGTGCAGCACAAAAGCAAGGGAAGAAGTAGGAAATCTGTCCCTGTGAGGCAGAGCTGTCAGAGGAATCAGCACAGAGCTGCACTCAACATCTTAACCAAGCACTCTGCAGGAACTTGCAGCTGGTGCACTGTGATTTCAAGACTATGTGCCAAGGCAGGGAGATGGAAAGGCACTACCAGGTACACTGTGCACTCTGGGGATTTCTGACAGCCCAGCACACACATGTTAAAAAAGCTTTGGAGAATTAGCACTCATTGAACTGTCCCTCCACAGGGGAAAGTAACTCACAGGAGGGCATGCTGAATTATGAAGGGAAAGTACAAGACAACAGAGGGATGGGTATAAAGGAAAAAGGCTTTTATGATTCTTGTGCATGGAAAGTGATTATTCAATGTTCAGATCTGGGAAGAGATCCTTTCCTTTCCCAGCAGTTCACTGTTATGATGAGAGCTCTCTACCTTCCTCTGCTGTATCACAGAAAGCAACACTGAAGGCAGCACACTTCAGAGATGTGAATGTTGGGTCCTTAGTGGAGAGCAATTAAAGCCCCTTCTTTGAAGAAGAGTACTGAGGCTATCAGCATATTGTAGCTACTACTTTCAAGAATTAATAGAACAAATAATTTTCTCTACAACCTCCATAATACAGTGGTTGTAGACTGGATCTGAGAGAAGATCCAAGAACTAATGGTTAACTTCTTAAGACTAATTTCACATAGCTATGGAATTATGTATTTATAAATACTACTTTATATTTGGTGTTTATTAATATATACATAATTATACCTCCCTATATATTTTTTTTAATGAAAATATACCATTTATGTAACTTTTGCTATTGAGCTATAACATTTAAAATACTTTAGCTATGTCTCTGGGAAGCACAATTCTAATCATACAGTAAAGGTAGTGGTGAATGGCAAGGTATAGAGAGTTGAAATTGGCCCTAAATCTACAAATCCAGCTTCCATTGACCCAGTAACTTTAAAGAGAATGTAAGAAATTGCAGAAGTTCTTATATATGGAATTTATTAAGTAATTACTTAATTGTTTTAAAGTGATCTATGGCTGTACTAGTAGATTTAGTGCACCATTCTTTGCCCTTCAGACCAGCCAGGAGCAATGCTCCACATCTGTGGTAACAAATTTTCCTTGTCATCAATATATTTTGTCTGAATGTGTTTTACCTACTGGCACTGCTCACTCCCTTGTAGTAAATCCTGATTTGTACCTGGACATTGTTTGGGAATGTTATATGCAAAAAAGGCTTTCAGCTGTGCTGCTAATACACAGTGATTGAGTGTCTGGAGGCATTCCCTGCTGCTGCTTAGTTTAACAGCACAAACCTATGCTGACAATCTCAAGGGCTTTCCTGCAATTTCCTTGTCTCTGACCTCTATACTGCCATCTCAGTGCTGGTATAGGAGCTCATGCACCTTCCTTTCTGGGCTGCTTTACACTCTATAGTTATACTCTGAGAACCTTCAAATAAGCACACATAGCTCTCAAACAAGCACAAATAGCTTCTTACACAAGCAATAACATAGCTGCAACAACAGCTCACTATATGGTGTAGCTGGTCCTTTTTTGTAGGACTCGAACATGTGCTATAGTAGAGATGTACAAGCTGACTCCAGGGTTGTTTGAGTGGCTTCTCAGGTATGGAGGCTCTCAATACGCCATATCGCTTTCAAATTCCAACAGGAGTGGAACTAGAAGTGTTTAGAAAATGTAGCTGCTCTCTCAAGATGCTATTTTTTTGGATATTTTTTATAGAAGTGACACCCAAGTCTGCACCCCATATTTGTTGATATTAAGGAGTGTTTCAAATCCTTTATCAAGCTACATTTGAGCCCTAAATTAACCAGTGTCCTGTTTGATTTTTCTGTTCAGTATTCTTTTAAAAGTAAATGAGAGTAATTGCCTTTGTGATTTTACAGTATTTATGTTCCATTTTGAGGGGCTCATTAAAAATAAATGGTATGGGGCAAGGCAATTATCTTTACAAACATCAACACACACACACACATAACCAAACCCAAAAGAAACAATAAACCAAAACAAATATAGGACCATTAAAATCTGAAATTAGGAAAAAAACCCACCCAATTTCTTTCTGTTTTTTTATCAAGTAAATGTATTGATACTGCTGATTTGGTTTTAGCTACCAGCTTTAGTCAGAATCCTTTCTCCCATTAAGTGGTTATTTACCTGTAACACTGTAGAAAAATTGGAAGTTTCAAATATATTTCTATAAATTCTTCAAAAACCTCCACACCTTCTCACTGAAATGGTAGTTTCATTTATCTTTCTTTAGTTTTTGTATTACCTAAATGTATCCACAGAGCTCCAAGAGACTATAAGTGGTTCTGTTTCTGCAAGGAAAATTAATGTTAATCCCCATGTTGTTGAAATGCCTGTCTTTATGAACAACAATGCCATATTTCCCGTTACTATCTATTCCCTTTTCTAGAAAAAGTAAGAAGTAAGATTAGAAAAATTAACTCTTCAATAAATATTTGGCCGGGCTTTTGTGGACTCGCAACTAAATTTTGTTTGCTGTTATTTCTGTGTCAATTTCTAAAAATCAAACGCTGCTTTTAGATGCATTGAGATAAATCTGGAGTAACAAAGGGAATTCATAAGAAATTAAGTGCAAAGACCATCAAAGTAAGTGAGAAGAGATTTTTCCCTGAAGTTGCTATTTTTCTGTAACTGAATGAAAAAAAGAAATCCCAGCTATGATCACTTGTATCAGTCCAAATATTAATGTATGTGCTTAAGTCTAGACCCATTAACTTAAATAAAAACATACTTTTTGGTAGGCTCTTCTTTTTAGGGACAGATATTAGAAAATGTTTAAAATTCAAACTTTTTTTGGAAGCATTAACATCTGTCTCAGCAGCAGCAGAGGCAATGATGACAAAGCTAAAATCAGAAAAGTGTGCTTTATTTTAGATACAAAATTAAGTTTATTGATTTTAGTACTTTCCTCTTGAATAAATCCCTACAAATTCTGGAAGTGCCACTGAAATGGATGACTCACCCTATCATGTGAAATGTCCTGTATTTGCAACTTGAAGGCAGTGCTAGGGCAGCTATCAGAAGTTCCAAAGAGCTTTTGTCTACATGCCATGTGTCTTGGTTTGGAAAGACAGGTGCCTGCTAAAGAAGGCAGGAGCCTCCCCTGAAATGGAGAATGCAAACCCTCCCCACCCCTCCAAATTGCTATGAATTTTAAATTAAGGGGTTCTCAGACAAAAAATATGGGAGCAGGAAATAACAGTTCTTTAATAGGAAAGAGAAAAAAATAAAAGGAAAAAATAAAACAATGCAATACACTAGAACAACAGTGACAGAGTCAGAACTCAACCTGACACCCTGTTGGTCAGGGTCTTGGTAGCAGTCCAGTTGGAAAAGTGGCTGCAGTCCTCCTGAGGTGCCAGGGGTGGTTCTGTTGGAGCAGGGGGGGTCCTGTAGAGAAAGGATGTATTCTTCCTCCGCAGGTCTGTGGAAATAGAGGCAGCTGCTGTTCCTCTGGGGAATTCAGCGGAGAAAAGCCGTGCTGGTGTGTCAGAATCTCCAGATTATGTCTGGGTAGCAATTCTTGGCTCCTTCCTCTGGGCGGAGCATCTCACAATGGGATGTTATAGTTCTTATCAATCACGCAGTGACAATCAATAGCTTGTTATCAGCAGATGTCCCCTGCCAAGGGAGGAGTTATTGTGATCACTCAGAGAGAGAGATAAGGAGAAATTGCCCACTTTACTCCAGACAACTGCCATACAGATGGTAATAGAATACATCTTGCCTTGCAGTCTGGAACACCATGCTCCTTACTTTGATAGCTAATGAATCAGGTTTTCACAGCATTTTCTTTTTCTTCTTATGCTCATGCCTGCATAGGTTTTGCCCGCACAAGATGAGGAAGAAACAACAAGTTTACTCTTAAAAAGTAGCAGAAAAGAAAATAAGGGAAATTAAGGAGGTAGAAATTCAGTAGAAGGGCTGAACTCTTATTTTCACATTAGTGACAGTAAAAATTGAACCTTACCTACCTAAATTATCTTCTTTGATAAAAATGCATTTTGTTCAAAACTCTTAACTCTTAGCTGATGTTCTCAAGGATGCTTCTGTATTTGTTTGATGTACCAAGATGTTAGAGAAAGGGTTGCAGGGGTGGCCACTGTGAGAAGGACCAGGTTCTGCCTTTTGCCAGACACAGCCTGTCCCAGCTGGCTCCAACGGACCTGCTGCAGGGAACAGCTGAGCCTGTCAGATGATCTGGTGGTGCCTCTGTGAAAAAGTGGTTAAAAAGTGTAGAAAACACTGTGCAGCCATTCTGAGAGACAGAAGTTACAAAAATGTGAGAGAGAAAACCCTTCAGACACCCAGATCAGAGAACAAGGAAGATAAAATATGCTGCAGGTGCTGGAGCAAAAATTCCCCTGCAGTCCCTAGACTACAGTGATGCAGGTTGTTTCCGTGCAGCCTGTGGAGAGTCCACACAAGAGAAGGTTTTCTGGAACTGTAGCCCAGGGAGAGAAACCCATGCAGAAGAAGTCTGTTCTTAAGGGACTGTTCCTCATGGAACAGTTGCTGGAATACATGAAACACATGTTGGAGTAGGAAAAATGTGTGAGGGCAAAGGAGAATCAGAGACTAGACTATGATATGAATTGCCTACAAGCCACCATTCCCATCCTCCTAGGACATTTTTTGAGGAAAGAATGAAAGAGTCAGGAATTAAATCCTGGAAAGAAAAGGGGATGGGGAGGAGGTGTTTTTGGTTTTCTTTCTCACCATCCTACACCATTTAAATGACAATAAATTATTATTTCCCAAGTTGAGTCTGTTCTGCCCATGTGATAAGGGATATCCCTGCCTTTATTTCAACCACAAGTTTTTCCGTCTTGTTTTTCTCCCCCTGTCCTGTTGAGAAGGGGGAGTGATAGAGGAGCTGAGTGAGGGTCTGGCAGCCAACCAGGATTAATTCACCACAAGTTCCACCAAAACCACTAAAGGAAGAAATCTGTGCTGATTTATACTAGCTCCAGTGCTGGTACCTTCTCTTCTATGGCTATAAATGAAAATAGTTGTAGTACAAAATAAGCAAGTATGGTTAAATTCTGAATGTTGCCATAGATAAGAATGTTTACTTGGCAAGGAAAAGGGACAGGGGGGAGAAAACCACGCTGTTAACGTTAGTCCTTAGCCAAACATTTGGAAACTGCTGCTATATTTAGAGGCTAAGATTCCAATATGTTTTACATCAGGGAATTCTACGCTCTTGTCTAATTACTGCTCTATACAACATAGCTTATACTGGGCTCCTTGATGTTGAAAAGTGATCCTCTTGGGTCTGCAAAGCTAAATTATTTGAATACTGTTAACAGCTTTTCCACTGCATGAATTCCGGTACTGTATTTTATTCTTGGACAAACCATGTGACAATTATATTTAGAATCAAGAAACACATCTCTTCCAGGTGAACAAGTTGCTATTTTATTAGAAAAACAGCATTCCACCACTTGTCATGACAAATTTGTCCTGAAACTTGAATGAAAATTTAAGAATTCTGTCCCAAGTGACTGGCAGGTATTTTATAGTTAAAAGGAACACTTTTTATTTTTACCAAACGAAAAAATATTATTCTAAAAAAGATGCTTCTACTGTAAATAAATGCATTCTTTACAGATAATAAACTTATAGCTCAGAAAATTCTCTATTTTTGAAAGAAAACATCTGAGCTGATGAATCAATAAGTTGGACTTTTAATGAAATCATTGTGGACAATAAGCAGTGCTTGAAGTTTTGACAAAGAAGCATAAAATATTTCCTTTCCCCTGCCATAGAGGGAAGTGGATGGGATGGAAGGGGATGGAATGGGAGTGAAGGGCTGGGGAGGAGACCCAGACATTTCTACTTGGAAGGGCCCTGGAAATATAAACATGAAGGAGAGAATACAATCCAAGCCAAGAACAAGCAGCTGGCCTCGTCTTCTGCAGCTGGAATCTATGGAGAGCCTTAAGTCCACACACCCCTCATGCACATATCCTCCATGAAAATGAGTCAGTTTTATAAGTGTTGTAGAGGAACAGGCAGAAAAAGACCTTGAAATGTCACATAGGTTTTGTCCCTTCTCCAGCCCCCATTTTTTTTTTTTTTTCCCAAAATCCAGATTGGTTTCAGGAATAATTTATGTTTTCTCTACCCCCAGCCTTCTTCCTCTCCCACTTTCTCCCTTTCTCTTCCTATAAAAGCCTAATTTGTGTTTCTCAAGAAAGTTTGATGGCACCAATGCAGAGGACACACTGAGAACACTTTCCTGCTCTGAGCACATAATATCATGAAATTGCTACAGGAAGTAATTGTAAAACTGCGTGCCTCTAGGAACTTTAAACAATCACACTGGGGAGAACATTAAAAAAGCAGGGACACAGTTTCATAGATAAGCACAATGAAAACTCAGAACCCCGGCAATTTTTTACATTTTGCATAGAAATGTCTGCAGAGCTTTAATGCAAATATCAGGCATTTGAACAGCATATCACTTGTTTTGTTCTGATGACTAGGTTTATGTGTTTAACATAGATTTGACAATAGCAGGACCTGGAACTGCCTCATGGGTCTCATTTCAATAACAAAAGAACTTACATGGGATTTTGCAAGGCTAATTCCATTGAATACCACTGTATCCATTATGATAAAGTTTACAATTAACAAAAACAAAATTTGATAAGGATTTCTTTCGTTTAACATCCTGGAAAAAATATGACTGGGTTATCTCCCATTCTTGTCTCTAATTTTACCTTCTGCCTAAATGGTAATGGCATTCACCTGGAATAAGGCAGAAGCCTGCTTGAGAAATCTGTGCTGGTGTAAATGAACTTTTTCATAAAACTTGAAAAAAATTCAATGATGGGAAGCAAGTAAGCACTATCCACAAGTAGTCTGAAGTTATAGTTAGTTCCTGTTGTTGAAATTTCTCCGTTTAATATGTTTTAATATGAGCTGGGTAGATACTGAAATGACATTCTCCCAGTTTTCTTTTTAATATGATGGTAACTATTGATCTGTGCATAGCAGTGAGGCTTTTCAACCTGCAACAACTGCTCCAGTTATTTATTGAAAGGACTGATAACTGTAAAGTTTTTGAAGTATTGCTTAGGTGATTCTCTTGAAAGAGGAATTCAGGGTCAGGTGTCCTCTGAGGAGAGTCCCAGGAGCACACCTACACCATACAGTACATCATCATACTCAACCTGGAGCAGTGCAGCTGTGTAAACTGAGAGCAGGGCTAATTAAGTGGTGTGTTTGTACTGCTTCCCTGATCCAAATGATTATCTTTCAGTGGGGCATCACCTTACTGTGTGAGAAAAGCCCAGCTTCCTCAGAGCTCATTCAATGGTCCCTGTCAGAACCCAGCATTCCACAGCATGTCCTGAGACAGGCAGGGAGTGAGACAGCATTGCCTTGCCACACCAGTTGCCTGCTGCAGAGCCTCACTCACTCTGCTGGTGTTTGTGACTCATACATCCTGTGGAAGAGCTCAAATCCCTGAGTTGTTACAGTACATATTTCTAGTTTTCTGAGATCTGATACTGTCAAAATGAGCACTGCTGTGATCTGCTGTTCTTGCTGTTTTAATCCAAGAATGACCCAGATGACTGCCATGAGTGCTGCTCTCAGAAGACGAAATGAATGCTATTTACATATCTAGCAACTATTGTTGCTTCTCTTGAAGATGGGAAATGATACATTAGCATGTTCAGACTTTAAAGCTAAATCATGGTCTCTCTCAATTTTGTTATATGATTAGGAATGACTCAGTCAAATTCACCCAGTGACAGTAATTGGAATACACAAAACCATGCCCTGTCAGAATTAAAGATTTTTTTTCAGTAATTAATTGCAGCTCCTCAAAGCAAAGTACTCTAAAAGTTGTCTAACATTAAGGGACTTTGTGTTGTCTTTGTGTTCTTTGGTTTTTTTTTGGTTTTTTTTCCGGACAATATTCCAGTAATGAAATGGATATGGTTTACCTCATCTATGGAAATGTATGCATGTCTGCTAAACTCTCAATACATCTGCTCAGTTATTGAATTTATCATGTTCATTCAAATGACACAATCATTCTAAAAGCAAATATGTACAGAAATATATAAATTCCCTAGACAAAAAGAGATTCTAAACAGCAAGTCACAGCCTTGTCAATCATAGCAAACAAACTTAAATTCTGTGAAGTTATTACTGAGCTCAGACATTGCATTATATATTAAAAAATACAAATACAAATGGAAGTTATACAGAGAGTTTCCATAAAGAAAGCAGCATTGTAAAATTAAATTAGGGTAATGAAATTAGATAGTTAAATACACAACAACATCATGAGTGACAAAAAAAGAAAGAGCTCATTTGCTATGAAGAGACAAAACTAAGTAAGGACGATGAAGAGCTTTCCCAGAGAGAGTACGGTGTAATGTCAAACAAAACAATTCAAGTTTTTAGCCAAAACAATATTCCAAGATGCATATGGAAATTTGAGAGATTGTTTTAATTATCACAGAAAACAAAATCTAGGTGGCCTTTGTACCCTGTGCTTCCACTAGAACTTTTTTAAGTCATTGAGCATTGTATCATTTACTTTGAAGAGCTGCTTTTCCAAATAAAAAATGAAAGGCATTGTCACATGCTCTACAGAAGAGGCACTTCGGTCAGATTTTTTGAGTATGTTAATCTGATTTTTTTTATATTGTTGAATATTTGCCTAGACTAACTGCAATTATTTGCAAGCAGGCTACATACAGAATGATGTTGCTTGTGATTTTTTTATTAGAAAGCGTAAGAAAATCTCAGAATTAGAAGAGGTAATATATTCCTCAAAGACCCACTTTCAAGAGTCCAAGTCAAATTAGGCAGCAAAAATATCATTTTGGCTTGAAATGTATTTGAAACTGTATCTTTTAAATAACTGCGCTTTGAGTTATTTATCTATCTTTATTGTGGGTCTGGAAATTCTCATTGCCTGAGCTCCATTTTTAATTCCCCAGGTGAATATTATGCCTTCAAAATATAGTCGATGAACATATTTTTTTGGCTAAGTATGCTCATGTTGATCTGCCAAATGGCCTGATGCCTGCTAACATATTGGTCAGACACATGTCTTTGGGTGTAAGTGCCAAGAAAATTTCTCACACTTGCATGCCATATCTTCTAAAGGAAGTAGCACTGAGAAGTTATCACTACATATGCCTTTTCCTTTCAGCTTTGCCACACATATTTAGGTGAACCACCCAACCAGCAACAAAAGCCCAACAAAAGGGGAAGCAAGGAGTTTGCTGATGTTCATGAATTTTCATAATGTAAATAGGAATAACTTCGGGACCTTTGACAATTCCATGTGTGATTACACTGCTGGGGCAAGGGCAGTGCAGCGGCTCTAGGCGTGAGCAGCTTCAGGTTGTAACTCTGAGCACAGTTTGGGGCTGGGCTGGGGAGATGTGCCTCAGTAGGTGGCAGTGTTCCTTCTCCCTGCCCTGGGCTTCTCCAACAGCCCTTCAGCCTTTCCTCCCCCGAAGGACAATAATCTGATGAGATGGCAGAATGCTAATTATCCAGGAAGACTGTGTGTTGCTGTTTTATACTGGGTGAAAAACAAACAAACAAACACACAAGTGCACCTGTGAAATTTAAGCTGCTGTAAATGATTGAAGTCATGGCCAATGGTGAAAGAAGTTAATTAAACAGGCTATGCAAGTCTTTTAATCACATTCTGATCAAAGATGAAACCTCTTTATGTGTCTAGAGAATAGGATCTCTGAGTTTTTCAGGGCAAATACATTCACAGAAAACATGCTGCATGAGATCAAATAAGGCTGCCTTTTTTGATTCATACGTAGACAGTCTAGATATTTTCATTTGCTGTAGTTATATCCTTGATTTGTATTATATTTGAATTAGGAAAAATCAAATTCAAAATTTTAAAAATTATGTTTCTGAACTAATGTAATTCCAATGTTTTAATCACTAAAAATAGCTGCATATTTCTTTAAAAAATAGTAAGAATTAATTCTACTATGGACCAGGAGTCTCTGTCAGGGTGTGTTCAGTAGACCAAGCTGATTGTAAAGACAACAGGATAGAAAACCAGTAAGGTAGAATTGGTAGCAATATTATTCCTGGAAAAAAATCACCATAAGGGAAAAAAAAAACAACAACAAAGAAAAAAAACCTAAAAAAACTTAGAATAGCTACTTTGATTTCAAAGAGAGCTTTCATATATGTAAGCAGTTTTTTTGTCAACTTCCTTTTTAGAATTTCAAAAATGCCAGGGTGTAACATACCAGAGATTGCAAGTAAAAGTTAACTAAAAGTGAGAATTTACAGCATTTTTGGCTGTGAATACCAAATATTCCCATGAGAAAACTTTTTACTTCTGAAACTGACAGTCAGGTTTTATTTTTAAATAGCTAATATTTGTGTAAACATTCAAAAATGCATGATTGATCTGATTTGAACCTTTTGAGATTTATCCTTCACTAGCATGAACTGATCTTAATGGGTGTAGTTCCTGAAATGCAAAAAGGAGTAATGTGTCAATATATATTTCACTGAAATCAGGGAGGAAGGATTGTTTAAACATTTAAAGATAGGTAGATAAGCAAAAAAAATGTGGGTAGAAGTTCCTGAATGACAAAAAAAGTTGCATTTTTTATACTGCTGAGAATAAATAAATTATCTTAAATACAAAATTTTACATTGGTTACAATGTGCCAAAATGTCCCATTAAGAGAAAGACCAAAAACTTCAGCATTCTGTAGCTGAAACTAAACAATATGCCAGCCCACAGTATGAAAACTGGGACTACAATGCACCAAAATAAACACAAGTCAAAACTCACAAATTTTTGCACAGCAGCATCCAAAACAGATTCCTGAGAACTATCTAAACTGCACCCTGAGGAATGAAATAGGGAGAAAATAGTGGCTGAGCCCCCCCTCCTCATCACCCTGATCCACCTTGCCCTGGAGATTTAAGAGTTTCAGTTTCTAAAAAAGTCTTTTGATCACCTGTGTCAAAATCACCAACTGAAATGTCCCTGCATAGTGAGGTACTTGTCAGACAAAATATAGGAATAAATACAAAGTAAAGGGGCCTTTGTGCTTTTATGAAGACTGAAGCAGTGTTTGAACAGACCATTTGATTGTGAAAGTGGGTTTGAAGATTTGTAGCATTATCTACTTTCTAATATCATTTGTGAAATAGGATAAGATAGAAATATAGCAGTAATTAGCTAATTAGAACACATGGTGTGTGGGCTTGTTGAGAAGGCAGCAACATTGTCTAGCAGAGAGAAACTAAAAAAGTGCCTGACTAACTATTGTAAGCTAATTGCCTGTGGGGTCAGCAAAGGATTCAGCACCTCACACAAACCCAGCCCTCCCCACCTCCACTCCCTGGAACAGCTGGTGAGACTTCTCATGCTCTGGCTTTCCTTTCCTTAGTTCCCCCCCCACCCTAAATTTAGAGCACCAGAGAGATCTAAAAGCCTTGCCAAAAGACAAGAATCTCAAGCTCTATCTGATTTCCTATGATAACATTCACAACAGCCTTGAAATCAAAGGATGCCACCCCAGCCACATTTTGAGAAGGTTTCAGGGACATATGCTGTGCAGCTCCTCTTTAGTGGGATCTGGAGGGCAAGACGATGGAAAACCCTCAGGAGCCTCTCTGGTAAATCCAGCTCTGTAAGCAAAGTATTCATGGCTGTTTTCACATAATTGCTAAGTTTGGAGGAAGATGAAACAAAAAGGAATAAAGGAAGGGAGTCAGATAGATGTGACTTAATGTCACTGAATTAACTGGGAGAAAAAAAGAAAGAGCTGGCAATACATAAAGCATTTCTATTTCAGGTCCTGATATCCTTTTCCATAGAAATTGCTCATCTTTTGAAATTATAGACCTCTAAAATTAGCAAATATTTTTATTTTGAATGACAATTCAGTTCATGGGTAACTGCCTAAAATTTATCAAGACAAACTAGCAATTACTGGCCTTTTTTATTCCACTTTCTGGAAAGAGTAAAAGTGTTTCAATCATGACATCTCCTTTCCCTTGCTGAAGCTCTGGAAGCAGAGAGCTAACTCACAATGTGGAGATTTCAACTACAACATAATCAATGAATACCAATAAAGTACATCTTACCTTGATCAAGAATCATATACTTCTGGAAGAAAAAGTAGTTTGTTCCTGGATATTGCCTGTCAGTTTTTAAAATGTCT
Organism: Haemorhous mexicanus; assembly: GCF_027477595.1. NCBI lineage: Eukaryota > Metazoa > Chordata > Aves > Passeriformes > Fringillidae > Haemorhous > Haemorhous mexicanus. The sequence goes on from NC_082346.1 coordinate 46,995,971, forward strand.
TTATTAGTATGCCAACATTAAAGCATACCTTCACTAAGGCCTTTAAATCAAACTTCATTTTGTTTTGAAATTATTCTGTAACACCCTGTCTGCCATTCAATGGTAAGTTGAATGCTCTAACAGCCACAAGAGCTCAGAATAGCAGACTGGTGAGATGATATAAATACCCACACACCCCAAAGAATCATAAAGCCAACACAAAAAGCCTATCTTTCTTATTAGTTCTTTTCTTTTTATACAACAATTCAAACTTTTATCTGATTCCCCTGAAGCTCTGTGTAGCTATATATACTCTGATTTATTTGAATGTATTTATAAATAGTCTCAGAAATATACATTCTGTTAAAAATCACCTTTGAAACAGGGGATGTAACAATGTCAGTCATTCTTAATATTGATGAAAGTTCTAAAATGAGAAAATCTTATTCCAATTCAATATTTCTAGGGGAATTAAATGTCTAAACACTCCTTGAAAGTACTTACTGTGCTCTGAAAAGTCTTTCTTTCTTTGGGCTGTGAAGCTCTACTGTGTGTATGTAATAAGAGAAATATCTCAACTCTTCCAAAAACTTTTACTGAAAATAGTTTGCTACTATTAAGAAAAAGACAGATTCAGGCAGAATCACTGTTTTAAAGCAATATTTCAATAATAATAATATTGATAACAACCAAAATGATAATAAGAACTTACACTTACCTCTTGGAAATGTAGAAAGGGGAAAAAATATGAGAAAGTGTCCTGGTTTGAAAATAGGATCATGTTGTTAAAAACACAATTTGATCAAACTGAAATCTCTTAAGTCTCTTGTAGACATTTGCTTTATAATTAAATACTCCTTCAAAATATTCTTGACATGGGAATATTTTTCCTTTTAAACTACTGGATTTCTTATTTACCATTTTCTCTGCATGAGAAGCATCATAATATTTCCAATATACACTTTTTTGTAGTCTCATTTTCTAGTTTACATTTTCTTTTGTCTTGCTTAAATATTTTATACAAGTTTCTTTGCATGCATCTATTCAAATATTTTTGCAATTTTACAACTCTAAATATATAATTATGCCCAATTTAGGTTTTTGATGTTTCCCTTTTAGAAACTAGACTAAATATGCATCTGGATGTAAATACAGAAGAAACCTTAAATTCCTCTTCAGGTTCAGCATTTTGGGAACTATTTGCTTGCTTTCCAGTTCAACCAAAACAACTCAAACCACTGTGTTTTCTGGCCACCATCCCATTCTGAAGCTTTTTAATCTGTAAACAGGCAACAGGAAACAAAGCAACCATTCTGTTTCCATGTTGTTCTCTTCCTCATCACTCATGTGGGCTCCTACTCAGAGACCTTTGTTCATTTTAGTTCTTAAGGAGACAGCTTTGGGAGGCTAGGCACAACTAGATCCAGGAGCAGAACTAGCTGTATTAGCTTATGTTCAGTACAGTCCAGTGGCTTTCAAGGGGACCTTCCATCTCCTTCAAGTTGATGAGCTCACCTAAGCCAGGCTGAACATAATTAACTCCTGCATAGTACTTACTGTCTGATCCACCTCTAAGTCACCAGTGCTAATTAATCTCTTGAACTCTGGACATTTGCTTGGCTCAGGGACTCATTCTCTGAGAAAACTCTCAGGAAATGGCTATTGTATGGCTTTTGCATCCTTTGAAAATAGCCCAGAGGCCTGAAAAAACTCATAACATGCAAGCATATCCCATATAGGATGTTTAAATCAGTTTCTAGCCTTTATTACCTATACATTTTAAATTATATGTTTGATACTGACCTCACAAAGTGATATAAAAAAATAAATAATGAACTATCAGATAACAAAAATATAGGAATTAAAATAACTATGTATAAAAATATCTGTGGCCAGAGAAAAAGAAAAAGCAAAATGAACAAAATTTAAAGAAGAGTACATGTCTGGATCTCTTTGTTCCTTTCCCTTTGAAGTCAGCATGTGACATGTGCATAAAAGAAATGGTCTTAAATTGCATTTTTTGAGAAATCAAATGAAACAAATTCCCCACTGCTAATGAAAATATCATGAACACGAACAGCCTTAATGTCTCTAGGCTTTCTTTATTTAGCCAAGTAGGAAATAATCATGCTTTTTTTCTAGATTTTTAGGACTGGTAGGAGATAAAAACCTCTTTGTCCTCTAACCTCTCTGGCTTTGAATATTCCATTATACATGAGTTTACTTATGTAGTCCATTAACAGATCATCAATTTTCTATTTTGAGTATTAATAGATACAATTAATTTACATTATTGTTTTGTTATTTTTATATTTTATAGATTCAGATTTTCAAGTTCCTTATGTTCTTGCTACGAACAAAATGATCTTATTCCACAGCCCATGCACTGTATCCCAGTAGCTTAATAAATTCTGCAAAGCTGTCATGTTCAACAGGACACTTCAACCCCAAACACAGCCACCTGTGCTAGTCACAACATGAGCCCTGCTCCACTGAGCAGACTCACTCTACAAAGAACTGCCACAACTTGCTTCTCAAAATTCGACCTTCCAAAACAGAGCACAAGATTTAAAGAGCGTTTCAAATCAACTCATAGACATGGTGGATTTCCCAGGAAAAAAACAAACACACAAAAGAACAAACAAACAAACAAAAACAAAAACAAAAACATAAAAAAAAATAAATTTCAGAGGTTTGCACTTCAAAAGAATAACAGTTCTTTGAAAAAAAAGAAATTTTGACATGGTTCTCATTTGGAAGAATCAGAGATGTTTCTTTTAAAAAGAGATCACTGTTTCACAACTGTGTTAATTTAATATTGCCTGTTAATATTTCCCTTTTTTGCATCTCATTTCTCTGGGGTTTTTTTAGTCTATGCTTCTATAGTATTTATTACTAAATTTTGTATATTGTCTTCCTCATTTTCTTGTCATTTTTATCAAGTGTTAAATCACAAGTGTTGTTGAAAGTGTTTTTCAAATTTCAAATCTAGACCTTTTTAAGATCATGTTTACAATTTAGAAAAAAAAAAAATCCAGGAAATTGTGTGCTTATTATTATTATTATCATTAGCCTCAGACTTCCCTTTTCAATCCTTTCCTGATTCATGCCTTGCTACATAGTATGTGTGGTTCATATACAAACATGTGTAGACAACTGAAATGTTTAATATTATAGCTAATTCACACAACTGCAATGTATTGTTTGCTAACCATCAAATTGAGATATATAAAAATGAAACATTTTTAATAAAATCTGTTATAAGACTTAAAACTAAGTAGAAGTTTTTAAAATATTCATAAAGCTGGTAATGACAGCAGAGCAGTATTAAATATATGAATCAAAGTTTTTACTAGATTAACAAAGCTAATAAAAAGCCATCCGTAATACAGATGGAGAGAATCATAGAACCATTAAGGTTGGAAAAGCCCTCTAAACACATCAAGTCCAACCCTTAACACAGTCCCACACTGCCAGATCCACCAGTAAGTCTTGTCCCTAAGTGCCACATGCACGAGATCTTTGAGCACTTCCAGGTATGACGACTCCACTGCTTCTCTAAGTAACCTGTTCCAATGCCTGATCACTCAGTGAAGAGAAGAATTTAGGCTCTGCTGGACATGGAAGAAGCCTCCAGAAGCCAACACTCCACTACCAAATCCTGGCCATGCAAAGCCAATATAACAAATTAGAACAGATTATGACCTTTTAATAACCTAGCTATTTTTTTGCATGAAAGAGAAACTTTCAGTTTCAAATTTATTTTGACATCTTAGAAGGATGATGTCATGTTACTTTCTGAAAGAAATCTTAAAACTTAATTAACTTCTGAAGCTGTAAATAACAAACACTGTTAAATTGTGTTCTATGCTGTTGTAAATAATCTTTTAAAATGTGTATTAAAACATCTCTACAGGACAGAACTCAAAGTATCTTTGGTCATGTATCTGCCACCTGGTCTTGATTTCTTGGGATTGGAAAATTCAGATAAAACTGGATTAAGATAGACTGGGGTAAAGTAACATTCTAGGAATTTAAACAGCTGTGCAGTGAGGAAATATGATTATTTTTTCACTCACTATAAGATCTTTCACCCTTGGAAATTTCATAACAGGTGGTTATATCCTCTTAGAAGCAGATACAAGATTATATGGGAATGGTATAATAATGGTTTGCAGTCTAAAGAGTCTTGAATTCTAAGTAGTCCAACTCTTTCTAAGTACTTATAAATAAAAGCTTATCAGTGTCTTTGAAATCAGGTAGGTGTCCACATATCCAGAATGAGTTGCTTTGTCTCATGCATAAAAGGAAGCATCAATTAATTTGTTTTTAAAAGAACTGTGTAAAATCCAGAACAATTTCTGAGGTACAGGACTCAAATATCTCTAGAAGAGAAAACTATTGACTTGCAAACATTGGTAAGAAAAGCTGTTTGAAAAAGAAGCTGGAAATCTGATAATTTGTTTCATCTAGCTGATAAAGAGTTTTTTGGTTCGTGTTTGATTTTTCACAAAAAGCTCCATAAGTACTCAAAATTCTCCTCTAGAATGAGGGAATGGTTGAAAGAGTAATGGAATGTAGAGAACGGAAAGCTTAATGATAACTGTCTCCATAATGGAGAGCTAAGTGAGTTCTTCAGGTGTTCTTTTGACATTTTAATTGGGAAGGATGTTTCATTAGACATAATTTGAATATACCTATGAATATTAAAAATTGCCATTAAAAATTCTAATGTCGGGGAAAAACACTTGGTGGAAGAGAATAAAATCTGAATGAAAACAGGCTTGATGAGAAAATCACAGTTAATTATTGAGATTATAGAAAAAATATGGACTCTTTGTGAAATAGGTGGAGAATGAGGTTTAATGTAGTAAAATGCACAAAAGAAACCACAGTAGAAATTTAGAGCACAGTGACCATAAAGGCTACAGGACAGTGGTACAAAAGAAGTGTAACACAAGATAAATATCATGATTTAACTCCAGCAGGCCAATAAGCACCAGAGCTGCTGGATCAGTCTCAGTCCAGATGGGATGGAAAAGAGAATCAGAAGAGTAAAAGTTAAAAAATTCATGGGTTGAGGTAAAGACAATTTGATAAGTAAAGCAAAAAACACATGAGCAAAGTGACAACAAAGTAAATGAAACAAAACAAGGAATTCCTTCACCTCTCCCCATTGTCAGGTGTTCAGCCATCCCTAGCAAAGCAGAACTCCATCACATGTAATGGTGCTCTCAGAAGACAAACATCATTGCCCTGAACGTTCCCCCCTTCCCTCTACTTCACCCTCCCTGGTGAGATGTTGTGAGAAGCAGGAAAGGCCTTGATGCCGTGTAAGTGCTGCTCAGCAGTGACTAAAACACCCCTGTGTTGTCAACAGTGTTTTCAACACAAATCCAAACCACAGCCCATATTAATTACTATGAAGAAAATTCATTTTATGACAGCCAAAAACAGCAAAATCACTAATAAAATGTTAAGTGGACAGAGCAAAAGGGAGAAGGAGCCTTTAAGAAAAAAATCATGTATCCAATACTCAAAAAAAACTTGTTCCATGAAAACAGTATTTACCCTTAAAAGAATTAGATTTTATATATATATATATATATATATATATATATATATATATATATGGAGCATATTCATATTAAAAACTACTATTGCACAAACAATAAAGATATTGATGTGACAGAAAAACAGATTATATCACATTCCTATAACTATTAAAATATGTCAAAAAGAATACCTGCAATTCCCAGGGAAATACAAGGCTGAAGGGCATTATCTTGTTACAAGAGAACATTCTTCCTCCAGGTGGAAAAAAGACTTCTGAGAAATCTGAATACTCCTGCACTCCTGACACTAATGATATGGCTACAGAACATGGCTAGCAGCTTTCCTAATAGAAGGTCAACCATGGGGTTTTGTGTCATTTCAGCTTTAAAATTCTAAGGAAAAAGATGTTTATTCCCATTAATATATATATTATAGGAATCAGACATACAAGCCATTCATATTGTAACACAGTTCCAACAGTGAAATTCTACATTCATTTCTTCAAAAGAAGGAAAGGAAAAAGGAAGGGAAGGAAAAAGGAGGGAAAAAAGAAGGAAAAGGGAAGGGAAGGGAAGAAAAAGGGAAGGGAAGAAAAAGGGAAGAAAAAGGGAAGGGAAGGGAAGGGAAGGGAAGGGAAGGGAAGGGAAGGGAAGGGAAGGGAAGGGAAGGGAAGGGAAGGGAAGGGAAGGGAAGGGAAGGGAAGGGAAGGGAAGGGAAGGGAAGGGAAGGGAAGGGAAGGGAAGGGAAGGGAAGGGAAGGGAAGGGAAGGGAAGGGAAGGGAAGGGAAGGGAAGGGAAGGGAAGGGAAGGGAAGGGAAGGGAAGGGAAGGGAAGGGAAGGGAAGGGAAGGGAAGGGAAGGGAAGGGAAGGGAAGGGAAGGGAAGGGAAGGGAAGGGAAGGGAAGGGAAGGGGCTATAAAACAGAATGAATAAGACTAGGTTCACGAGTATTTCATAATATACCATGTGACCTTTAATATGCTGCTGAGGAAGACTGCAAAGGAGGGAGGCAAGAAATACTAGTTCAAAATAATAGATGCTTCTGCAAGCTGCTTTTTCTGGGGAGTAGGTTTCTTTCTGTAGGGCATGCTATGAAAAGAAGCAGTTCAATAATAATTATAGATGAAGCTTCTGTGAGAGACATTTTCTGTCTTTGTCTATTTTCACTTCTGTATAGTGTTTACTTTTGTTTTCTTTGGTACCTTGCTAACCTCTCAAAGAAAAATGTTTCAGTGTTTTTTGTAGGAAAATAAAAGTAGAACAAGGACTAATAAGTATGTTTTTATCATAATATGAACACAAAGTTAATAAAATAAAATAAGAAAACACATATAAACTCAGTCAATCAGCTCTTCCAAGTATTCTACTTTATGTGCGAGCTGTGCTGCCACATAAAGTTCCACATTCATGTAAAGCAAATTGTAGGAAATATTAAAATAAGTAATGTTAAAAAACCAGCCAGTTTTGTGCTACATGATTCTTACAAAAGCGTGGATAAACCGTGACTGATCAACAGAGAATCCTTTCAGTTTTACTGTTAGTAAGGGAGAATGTACAATCTAAAGCACAAGGAAATAGTGTTTCCTTCCTCCATCCATATTGGTTTCTCTTAGAAGAGAGAGAAAAATAAGGTAAAATGGGAAAAATTAAAGCATCATGGGAACTTCCTAGCTCCTGCAGGATCTGTGGATTTTTGCCCATAATACAACCTGCCACAGTTTCCATCACCTGGTTTGCCTAGCTGAAGCACATTCTGACTGCACATGCAGCCTGAATAATTTGAATTATTCATGGATCTGGGCACCAAGGGACATCACAAAGTGCCTGAACCACAAAATCTAGCTGTATCTAAATAAAATGCAATTATGTGTTAGGAACTGGAGAATCCACATTTGCATTGTAATGTCACAAATATATCTGTAGAGTGTATTGTCTACGGATGAATTAATCCAAGGTTAAATGAAGTACAACAATAAATTGTTTTAAGGAAAAGGATTCTTTACAACCAATGTTTGTTTGCTTAATTTGCTACAAGTATCTGAATCTTATGCAAAGTTTTAGTTTTGACTGAAGTATCCAGAATTAAAAAAAAAATTTCTGAAAATTTGAAACTTTCCACTTGACAGTTTCAAAATTATTTTTCTTAATATATGTTTTTCACCTTTACACTTCTGATACTCTCCTCCATCCAACTAGGGGAATTGAATAAGATGCTATGCTGGATTTAGTTGCCTGCCAGGACTGATTCACAAGATCTTTGAGGAACCCCTTAATACTAGTTCAACTGGATTTGAAATTATTAAACATAGAACTAGAGAAAAATGAGCAATGCATAACCTAAAATATATTTTGTCCACTTCAACTGTTGTCTATATTAACTAGAATGAATCAGCACCTGAGGATGCAGATTCTATTTTATTAGTTCAGACAAAGCACTTCACTTCTAAATAGTTGATGGAAGATAACATAGATATATTTCATATGAGAAACTCGTGTCAATATTAAAAATAATACATGACAGATTATGGTAAATTTCTTCATAAATACTCAGACATCAAGAAGACACAGAGCAAGAATATTTTCAAGACAGCAGGAAACAATGTTTATTGACAATGGCTGTATTTCTCTTGTCAAAAGGGAATAATCTTCAGTTTAGAAGCATCCAGTATGATCAAACGTGGAGTGTAGCCTGAGGCTTTAACAGATTTCTGACATTGTCTTCTTACAGTGCTCAACTAAAAATCAACTGTGAATGAAATCTACTCAAGTTGGCATTTACTGCAAGCACAGAAAGAATGTGGAATTCTTATCCATGTATTAATTAAATGTGATGGCAAGCTTTTGTGCCATAGTGAAGTGATTATAGGAGCATTAGTAAATTATTATTATTATTGCTCCTTCTACTGCTCTCCTGGATTTTTTTTTTTTGTAATTTAGGAACAAGATGCTTTAACATTTCAGAAAAATACAGATAAAGAACTTTATACAAATACCTGGAGTTGTCCTCACCAGAGCAGGGACAGAATAAATACTTGCCCATGGCACACTCATGGATGAGGGCTGGGTATGTGGTCCAGTATGTGAAACATATGGCCCGTTTGGGCTTACAAGCCTTTCAGTATTTATATCAACCCATCAAATCATATTCATGGCAAATGCTAGCTGTCCAAAATCTCTTTGAGATGGCACTTGCAAAACATAAATAAATAAATTCTGAATGATGTAGGATTGAATCTAGTTTAAATCAGATAGTCTGATACACAGAAAAGAAGGAATAATTAAAAAAATCTGGTTGTCTTCTTGAAATTATTTTAAACTGCATAGAAGCCTTTCCTTTAGCAGTGAAGGGAAAAACAAGAGTTGTTTCCCCAAGCAAAGTAAGTACCTTCAGCTGTGCAAATAGGCTTCCCTCTTTTCCTGAATCTCCTGAGGGATTTGGGTAGATGGACATTAGGAGAACTATAATGCAAAACTTGGGCATGCAAATCTGCACAGCTTAGCTGATCCTGGTGTGCCCGTGGTGTTCCCATGTCCATACTCAGCTGAGCGACTATTTAGCTAATTGTATGCACAAGAGCTCCACCAAATCTGTGCCCATTAACATGCTTAGTCTGCCAGATGTTAGTAGTTTTAGAAAGCATGTGTTATGACCTAAGACCAAAGTCACCAAAGAAAAGAAGTGGATTCACTTTTGCTCCCGGCTTCCAAACCTCCAGTGATCTCAGTGCAGCTGTGACACCTTATCCCAGTGGCCAAATTAGTTTTCACATAAGACTAAAACTCAGCTCAAATACTGAATCCCCATATTAATGTCATCATCACAAGGGAGTGGTGTTATGTTACTACTTACTTATTGCACAACATCTGATAATTTTTAACTTTCTGTCCTGACCTCTTCCTTATCCTGAATCATTTGGAAATGTCACTGTAGATAGGTAACCTTCTTTATAGCACTGATCTAAAGTCAGTCCAGATGGTGCCAGCTAACAGTTTTTAACTATTTGTTAGTTTGCAGGAAATAAATGAATGCCACAGCTGCTGATCCCAACTACCAGCAAGCCGGTGCTCACATCACACGAGAAATGCACTAGAAAACCAGAAAGCATAGGTAGCACCTCATTGGAAGTCCTGGCACAAAGACCAAAGGCTGCAGGTGAAAGGGGCACATTTGAAGTAATAAGACATAGACAGCTTACCCTCTTCCATGCTTCCTGTGAAATGAAATTTGTTCCTAATTATTGCAAAACATTCCAGGACTGTGACAGTGTGGTAACCACAGCCTATATGCCCCAACCTGGGTTTGATGAACAGTGGCACATTTCAGTATTGTCCCTGTTCCAACCCCTGTCACAAGTAATTTCCTTTCATAAAGCCATTAAAATGAGAGGAAAGACTACTTATCTCTCCCCCTTTCAGTCTCAGATAAGCAAACAGCTTTAATGTTTGAAAACAATTTATTAAATGCTGTTACCCACACAGCTTAATAAACACATTGAGAGCATTTCCCTGAGGAGGCTGGGAATTAAAGCACACCTGGCCTTTCCTCAGCCTCCTCAGCATTCTGATAGCGACAGAGTTTAACAAGACAGCATTCCTTCACAGCAGAATCCTGTTTGCCATATATTTAATCAAGGGATCCAATTCTAAATCCTCTGTTACATCTTTTCCCTTCTGTGATTCAGCAAACCTCCTGCAATGATTTGAATTTTCAGTGTCCCAGTTTTAAATACTTTTTATTTTTGCCTTTTCTTTGTAAAAATGAGCACTCGTACTACTCTATGTTATTGCAAATGAGAAGCACATGTTCCTATTGGAGCTCTTAAGATAAACAGAGGGGACCTACCAGGTCTGCTGATCAAAGCTTATAGAGGGAAAATATCTTTTAATTGGGACTTTGTTTTTTTCTGCAGATAGAATCTCTGCAAATGGCATATCCAGCAAAAAAAGGGGGTCATCATCCAGAAGGACTCATGGAAAATTTTAAAAAAAGGTCGAAAGGTTTTATCAAATACTCATGAAAAATGTAAAATGTAAAATAAAAGTTTTCTGCTGAGATTTTATTCATAAACTAAAATTTGTGCTGAAAAAAATGCCTTTAATACTGAGGTGAAACATCAAAGCTGAGTATTAAATAACAGGTGAAGTTGAATACCACGAAGATACTACAAAGAAAGCTTTTAAATATTGAGGAGAGCCAGGAAACAGCTTACAGTGCTTATATCTACTATTCTTAACATTTTATTGAGCAAAATTCCAGCAGTGCCAGTCTACTCTAATAGGAAGGAAGATATAAATAAAGAATCTATAAGTGTATACGTATGGCCATACATGCACACATACGTGCTATATAGGTAACTGTGATAATAAAGAGTTTAGTTTACACTAAAATATAAATGTGTATGAAGTTCTATCTACTATCTCAAATCTAACTTTGACTGCCGTCTTACTGAGAGTGAGTGTTTTTCTATTTTTTTTTCCTGAGAATTTAAGGAACATTTTTCTCTGCTTAAAAACTTGTCTTTCTGGAGCCAAATGAAGCTTTCTGTTTTCCTTTTTTTTCATAGTCTCTTACTCAGTACATTGCACAGCCTTGTGGAAGAAATTGCAAGACATTATGGACTACTTCTATGTTAGCAAGACACTGGTAATACCACATGCCATCTTGTCACACATCTAAATAATGCTGTCACTCAACTGTCTTGCTGCATAGAAAAGATAAATGGCTGAGTAAAAAAATCTCCTGGTAAAGTCTTACCTTGACAACATGGGGAAGAAAACAATGTGAGAAGAGAACATTACCACTGAATTAGATGGTATTCTGGTGTCACTAGCCTCTCCACTCTTTGTGTCACCAGCCTCTCCACTCATCCTTAGACAAAGTTGTGGTAAAGCCAAAAAATCTTTCCAAGTTCTGTATTTCCTCATGACAGGGCATTATGAAGCCTTTGTTTCTCATTATGGTTGAACTGAATAGAAAACACAAAGAAAATGGGTGTCAGTTTCTCTCTCATGTGTTTGTATGCAAAGAAGACTCAAATGTGACCTGGAAGCATGAGTCCACAGCTCCTCTTGTCTGAAGATTTCTAAAATCCGATAGATGGAAACGCAGCATCCAATTTGTCACTTTCTTTGGAAAAAAAAAGTCATTGAAAAATATAATTCAACTTAGTATGGCATTTTTGAAAATAATTCTGTACACATCTACATTTTTCTTCTATGACACAGTCACTGATCAATGGCTTCCCTTGAACCCCTTCTGATGGAAGCAAATCCTTGGCCTAGCTTTTTCCTGTCTTCCAAATATGTATTTAAGATGTAAACCTTCTGTAAACTACTTGGGTTTGTTTTATTATTGCTGTTTTCAGTGTTGGCTCCTGATGTGTCTCTGTGAACTTGAATTTCAGAAAAAGCTGAGGAATACAAAGAGAAAGTTTAGCATTTGTTTTATTTGGTACAGTAGATTCAAGATTATTTTAGTGGATATTTCATAGGCTTTCCACAACTGAAAGATCCTTTTTAGCAAGCTCCACATGTTCATGTAGACATCCTGGAATTCCTTCCATATGCAGAGGATGTCCAGTTAAAAGTTGATGGTTGGAGGAATATATAAATAGACGTATACCAATTTTTGTTCCTATATCCTTCTAAACAATGTACCTTTTTATACTGTTCCTGTTTCTAAGATGACTCTTTCAGTGTCCACATATCAATATCCAGATAAAACATTTAAAAAGCAGACAGTTCAGGAGCTGTTCAGTAGACACCTATCTTCTCACCATCTAGCAGCATTGAAAAAGCTCTACAAGATTGGCTATTCACTTCTCTCATCATCGGGCAGAATAAAACCAAAAAAGCAGTAATATATGTCTTGTAAACTTTTGAGAACAATCAAGATAAAACATATACCTAATGTATACATGACTAAATATGGCCAAAAAAGTACATCTTCTTAGAACTGAAATGCTTTCTAAAAGTACATCCAGTCTCAGTTAATTCTTTCTCATATCTTTAGGTTTGCTAAGTTCTATAGAAAGGAAGTAGTTGGCCATCCCCATATCAGAAATCCTCTCTAATTAGAGAACAAAGGCAAAGGTTTGCTGTGAAAACAAAGCACAGGTAGTGAAGAGATTTGTCTGAGATTTCACTGTCTATTAATATAAGACTAAGGTCTAGCACACTAAAATTTTATTATAAATTTAGCAGGTTCTAGTGACAGCTTATCTGACTTGTGTGTAATATGCACACATTTTTTTTACCAGCGGTTGAATGTCCAGATTGAGAATTAATTATGGCTTATTTTTAAGGTCATAAGAGGTATTCATAAAAAAAAAAAAGAAAAAAAATAATAAAAGTTTGATTCTCTGAAGTAAAAATCCATATCATTTAGGTCAAGAATTTTTCCTGGAGAGAGTCTTGCCGGTAGCTGTAAGTTATGGTTTTAATATAGTTCTAACCCAAAAACCCTTGTACATTATCTCAACTTTCAACATTTTACTGCTTTAAATAGTATGAATTTGACCATAAATATAGAGCAAATCAGACATAAATCTAAGACCATAGAAAAAACTCCCGGAACACAAGTTTTACAGATTTTTTTGATGTGTTATTTTCTCTTTGCAGACCAAAATGTCTGGAATATATGAAATTAATAGAGACAAAAATGACAACAAAATTCTCCCCTCCTCTCTGCTTATAAACTTATTTCTCCCACAAAAAAATGCACAAGTCATAATATTAATTATTTGTTATCTATTAGGCAACACATTTCTCTGCCAACCAGATAAAAAACATGTATAACAACAGAAATATGAGTCACATGAGCACTAAGTGTGCAATTCAGGCTTGCCAGGTTAGTGGTAGTGTTGCTGAGTACACAGGAAATTGTGCTTTAAGCTTCACTGATTTCAGCTGACATCACAAAAATTTCTCTAGCATCTGAGCAAAAACATATTTGCGTTTGTATTTTTTCCACTATGGTATTTTTACTACCCATGGAAAACACAAATCATTAACATGACCAAAAATTTCTACAAGGAAAATTGTCTCTCATAGTATTTTATGTTCTATCACATGTGTACTTAGGAAGAAAAGGTGAGAGCATCTCACTCCACTTATTTACTTCATCTTAAATCCCCAGAGCAGAATAGTGCTAATGTGTGTGAGAAAACCAGGATAAAAAAACAAACAAAAATCTGAAATGCTCTTGTATACTTGTCTATTATATCAGAAAAAAAAAAAAAAAAGCAGTTTTATGGTTTTGCAGAAGATGTGGCATTTCTGGATATAACTAACAGTACTTAACCATTGTTGTTAGTACAACCTTGTTAGTCCCCTACTTCTTCCTTAAATAGATCAGACTTGCTTAAGTTATGAAAGAATTTGAGACATCCAAAACCAGTGGTGTTTAGCGACCCCACAACAGTATTCATACTTAGCAGAGGTCTTCCTGTGTTCTCTTATCTATTTTGGCCCCTCCAGACCTTCTTTTGTTCTCATAGCTGTATGGATTATGTTTTATAAATTATGACAGGCTACCAATAGAAAATCAGTCAGCCAGGAAGGGCATCACCTCTTCTGACTGCAGCACTCAGATTAGTTTGGCAGCTTCATTATCGTCTCAATCTAATCCCACATAAGAAAGAAAACTTTGGTTATGCATTTTCCCTGTCCCTGTCTTGGCAATATTTCAAATTTATGCTTGACTTCCTAATTGAAATAAGTTAGTAAGATCTCTGGATGATCACATGGAGGATACCATCCATCAAAAACTAACATCATGTGCCTCACTCTTTGGCTTAATGTCATTATTATAATTATTATTACTATAAGGGCAACAAGAAATAAAGAGTGTTGATCTGTATGTAATTGTTTTGTGAGCACCTGGAGAGTTGCTGAAGGATTTCATGCAAGCGATGACTTATTCTTCAGCATAAGCAACCTGCAATCTGGGAAAGAAAATAAGGCGAGGGAGAAAACCAAAAAAAAACAAATTAAGAAAATGAAAGCTGACACTGGCTCACAGTCCCAAGTTTTAATTTTATTTTTTTCCCTTCTGTATTCCGTATTATCCAGACCACACTTAAATTTTAAAAATCTGTAATTTTTAGTGGCAACTAATAAAATCTACTTAAGCAAAGATCCACTGTTGTAAGATGTCAAGCTAACATATAACTGGTATCACTAGAACTTTATTTTCTGTTTGAAAATGAATAACAGTAAATATATTTCCTCCCGTTCATTTGGGCAGCTATTTATCAGATTAAAAAATTCTCAGCTGTGATCTGCCATTTACTTTCTCTGATATCTTATGACATTATTTGCTTTTTCTTTTGCTGCAGTAGAACTAACGGCCAAGTAGAGTTCTGATTGCAGGAGGCTATTTATATGATTTCCAGTGAAAATCTGCCAATAGAGTAGGCTGCCCTAAGTGCTTTCTGAAAATATGTTTGAACTTTCCCATCATTTTTGCAGAATCAGTTTTGACCCTGTTTGCTGGAGAACAACAGGATGGCAACTGAGAAGGAAATATCTAAATCTAATCTTTCTGGTGTTCTTAATCTGGGCTGACATAGTTCTGCAGGAAGCAGAGTAAGCCCATTGCTGGAGTTTTGGAAAGCACACAATAGAAACAGGACTATAAGGAAAAACAACACAAGCTTTTACTAAAAACTATATTGTAGCCAATGACATGTTAGGCAAAAATTGAAGATGATTTCACTTGTTTTTTTAACACCAAAAAAGCATCATCTTGCCAGACAAAAATACATCATATAATAGCAAAAATAATATGCAAAACACTGGTGATCTAAGGACATTTGCCTTTTTTCTCATTAAAGAATGAAGAATAAGAAATTTTATTGACGTTTTTACAGCTGTCATTACTGAGCTACTTTGAGTTCTTTTATGTGCTGCTCAATGATTGAAAATATATGACATTCAATCTTTGCTAGCTAATCTTCATGGGATGTATAATTCACATGGTGTTTTGGTTTTTTGTTTTGTTTTTTTTTTTTTTGTAGGTATGATTAAATAATGTTGTATGCCCTTCTAAAGGGACCATTTGTATGTTTTATTTAAAAGTTATTTTCATAAATATTTGTACAAGAAATACTAGAAACTATTTTCTTCATAATTAAAATAGCTACAACTTGTTCTCAAGAAAGTCTGTATAAATTAAATGGAAAAAGTTACGAAGGAAAACAGCAGTAAATCCTATTTTGAATAATATACATCAAATATTTTGGAAAATATCAGTCTTCTAATGTGTTTATTAGAACAAGAATACAACAAAGACTTGAAGCATCACTAAAATTAGATAAATGAACTTAGAAATCATTGAAATTAGAGAAAACCACAAAGTATTACTTGATTAATAGATAAATTCATGTAAACTAACAACATAAGAATATAAATAAATCCATAATCTTATAAACACCCTCTCCAGTAGCTTTCAGAATATTTTTAAGTACATACTGCATTTGTACTGCAAATGTCACAGTAATGCTTGAGAATGCTCCTCTAATTGAAAATGCTTAATTCCTTCACATCTACTGAAATTAAGGATAGTTATATCGAGTAACTGTTGTGAATGTGTCTTACTGATGTCAGCGCAGCAGTGAGAAAAGATGGACAGAGAGGTCCTAACCACCTCTTAAGCAACTAAGTCCATATTTAGATTGAAGAAATGCTTGAAATCCCCACTCAATCACCAAATAACCTCATAGGTTCCTTCCTAGGAGTTTACGTTTCTAATCACTGCTATGTTTAAATTACCTAAGTCTTTATAAGCCTAAGCAATTTAGCACCTAACTTATCAGGCATTTTGGAAAAGACTATTTCAATGAAGATATATTTAGGTTTTCTGAGTACTTCCAGGAAGCTTAACTTGGAATGCATACGTGACAGGTGTTCTCTGATTGACTCAAAAACGCCAAGAAAAAAGAAATTTTTTGTAGCCAGTAGTCAAGCATGTAGAACATTGAACAAGATATAAGAATGATACTCAAAAATATCTCTTTTCAAAATATCTATGACATTTTCTATTGAATGTATCTCTCATCTCTCAGAGCTGTGTGCACATCTCCTGATTATTATCTGTCTCGATGCATAAGTCTCTCTGTTTCCCTTCAAGAAGGCTTATTTTTTATTATTATTATTCTGTAAAGTATTCACTGAATAACAGAAAGACAGAAAGAAAGACTTGATAATTTAGGAGCTGGATCAGTCAGTGCAGCCCTGGTTTCCAACTCCTGCTTCACCTCCAAAGAATCCAGCTTAGTCTGTTGAGAAGCAACCCCTGTTAATGTTGGTAATTGATCCAGGGTGCAACGAGTTATAGTTCTGACAAGCAAAGTTGATCTAATTTCCTCTCAGCTTTGCAATTTCCTCCCTTTTCCTATCCTATTTTCTCTTGGTTGTCACAATGACAAGGCAATTCCATGGGATGTTAAAGTCTGGAAATGCAATT